>NC_056498.1:58287488-58314006 GCF_014905685.2 Nematolebias whitei | reverse complement strand
TGAGTTATTTTGATGAATGGCAGATGTCCGATATTTAACTTTATCGCTAATATCGGCCAAAACCGATACCATGACGATAATATCTTGCATCCCTATTTGCTAATCTTAAAAGTTTCTGATGGTAATGCACTTTGCCCTTCAACCTCTTCAGTAATGTCCTTGTATGTTTAAACCGTGACAACAAATATAACTGATCTGAATATCTTATCTGTAAAACAAATCTTCTAACCTGAGTTATAAATTGTTCAGCACTAAAAACTGTAGCTGGACAAAAGTGAGTGAAACTGTAGTAACTTGTGGATTGATGTCACCAGTGTGTAAATTCACACACACAAAAAAAGGCAAAGATAAATGATTAACTCTTCTCACAAGCTTACTAAAACAAGCTCAACATCTTGTTTTGACAAATCACAAGAAAAATTTTTAAATACTTTTAGTTTGCGTGTGGCAGCTTCTACAACTTATATTTTAGTAATTTTTTTTTCTCACGCCTCATTGAGTCAAAGCAGGAACTATCAGTTACCATTTAGCCTTCATTTCTCACTTTTCTTTCCACCCTCTGTTACGTCGGCTCCTGTCTCTCCTCAAGGCACTGCCGCTCAAAACTGAATGATAGGACAGGATTGTGACCTCGGTGTGAACGTGCCGTCACTCACACAACTCTTTTCAAGTCTATGCAAATGTGCCCTAAAGATTGTGCTTTGCTACTGACTTGTTTGGGTGGAAATAAGCTTGTAACTGTCAGATGGAAAACCCCTGCTGCTTGCCAAACCTCAGCCTTATCACGACTGGGTTAGCAACATGCATATTATGTTATTTGAGCAAACATAAAATTCCTTCATTCATATCTGAAAGCTTTTGTTTAAAAAAAAAAAAAAAATCCAAACTGCTAAATGTGCTAATATTTACATTTCCTTGGCCAACAGTTTTTTTTTATTTACAGATATTTAAAACCATTGAATATATATTTACCTTAATAACCAATATAACAATCACCGTAGAAAAACTTGTCTGTTTTATCACTTATTTTGCCACTTGAACATTTGCAATCCAGCTCAAAGAAAACTTTTCTTTATACTTCTAAATACCTGTTGTTCAAACAAAGTTTGCTGTATGAAACAAATTAAACTTTTCTAATAACACAGCCTCCATGTCTGCCGTGCTAACAACTGTATATTTTGTGTTCAAGTGATTTAACATGAATGACATGACTGTGCACATAATTTCATTGGAGTAAAAAAAACAAAAGCAGAGGCTCTAAGCGACTCTGAATTAGCTTTAAAGTGTTTACATACTTTCAACAGAACTGGTTTCACCACAGTTTATTATTCTTTTCTGGGAAAAAAAAAATTATAGTAAAGATGTGCTTGGATGTTCCCATTAAATTGTTTTTGTACAATAAAGAAAAAACTCTCAGCCGTAGTTCACGTCATAGAAGGCAAATAAAGAGCAGCCATTGGACAAGAAAAAACATGCAAAAAGCAGGACTGGAAGAAGAAGAATAGGTGAGAGTTGAGGGAAAGAGTGACAGTTTCTTTAATATCCGGTTGGTGGGCGATGTTTTCTTAAGCAGCAGTGAGTGCCTTTGTGTGTATTTTTCAGTAGCAGTTAGTTTCACAGCTGTGGGGCTTGCCGAGCTGTTAACAGGCCATAGCAAAAATCAAAAATGAGTGAGAGGGATTTGTCTAAAAGGTCACTCCTGTTAAGTCGCTAATTATTGAAAGACAAGACTGCTGGATACTTGTCAGTTTAAGTGCCCTCAATCTAAAGTAGTCTTTTAAATGCACATGTCACGAATGCAAATGCCTGTAAAGATCCTTATTGATAGAAAGAATAACATTAGGTTTGGATTCACACTTTCCTGCTTCAACACCGGCATCCTGCAAAACTTGTCGATTGCCGGTGCTGTAGTAAAAACCATGTTCCCAAACCAATACTTATGTCCAATGCGATTTTAATGGGCTTCACTTTTTTTGCCCTCAGCTCATTTCCGCCTTTCTCTCAGAGCTGTCACTCATTGAGTCAGCAGAGGGAGAGAGAAGGGGAGCGCCTGCTGTGCCAGCTGTATAGAGTTACATCTGCCCTTGTGCTTTTTGGGTCTAATAGAAATAAACTTTCAGAAACCTCAAAATACCATAAATCACACACACACCAAGAACATGAGCTCACTCTTCTCACTCATACACATTCACACAAGACACTTATGCATACATAAACAGATGCAATTGAGCACGCTACGCACCCTTTAACTCTGAGAGGTTAAAGGGTGGTTAAGAAAGTGTGCACGAGTGTGTGTGAGCTCACATGCTGGTCAAACTGATGTCCCATCTTATATCTGTCAGCACTCAGAGTTTATTTACTCTGTTATATTATCATTTGTTGACCTAGTCACATGATCTGAGAGAGAGAAGTGCAGAACCATGGACACCCCAGGAGGGCCCAGCAGAACGTGATGAGAGACAAGAGCCTGTGACCTAACACGCTCAGCAACACACACAAGCACTTGCACAATAAGACCTGCTCCTTTCACTCTCCAATGTCCGTTATCAGCCAAATCTTTTCCTTATTCCCTTTTGTTAGGGTACAGCCGACATTTCTCCCTCTCTCACTGAAAGCTTCTGCAGTTTTACGTTTTCTGTGTTTAATTTTTCTTTTTCTTTCTCTACAGTAAAACAAAGTCCAACATCATCAAATATAAATGGCTTGTGCTCTCCCAAAGTTCACCCAATTATTAAAAAAAAAGATTTGGAAAGTAAAAAGATCAAATATTGACTGTTCAATATTTGGTTAAAATTGATACTGTAGTCAATATTAATCAAATATTGACCAAAGTATATAGTGTCTTGTTTGAGGATATGCTAGAGCGCACACTGAACGACACAAGAATATGATACAAGTGCCAACTGTCAGTAGTGAGTGCTCACAGTGTTAAATGGAGTCACTTCAGTCCCAAAGGAATTGATACTTTTTTTTAACCATAGCTCAATTTGTCAGAATTCTAATTGAATAATAAAGTCATTAGATATCAGTTTTGTTTCATGTTTAGTTGACATTCATCAAACAAAAAGCCAAGGACTTTCTAACTTCTGAAGATGGATACTTTGCTATTTTTCCAACAATGGATTTGCCTCGCTGTCACGCAGCTCAGTTCTCGCTTCAAAGCTCAAACGTTAAATGAGCTTCACATCCTCAAGAACAGGAATTCTGCCATTTTTGCTCTACGCTTGAGAGAACAACACCTGAGCTTCAGCCACTCCACAGTACCTGGTGTAGTTAGATAGTAAAAGTTCATTTTACTTTCAGCATTAAGTAAATCAATATCTATTTAATTATATAGCTGGCAGTCAAACAATTTACCCTGAATGTTTATTCACTTTTCATCCTAACTCTATCTGTATTTTTCCCCATTCTTGTCCATTTTCTTACCTGCCTTGCAATGAGAATAATTCTGAATTCACTGCTGATGCAAAAAGTAGGAACCTGATTTTGATGTTTATCTTACTTCCCCGCACAATGACAGGCAGCGTGTTCAAATTCAACACTTCATTTAACATTGCTTCATCTGCATGCACACTTAAACATAAATGGAAAAATAGCTATAATCACAAGCCAACATATGCACCATGAAGTGAATTAGTCACCTTTAGCATCATCTGTTGAAAACCAAGTTTAACTCCATCCCTACAAGCAATCTCTCTCCAACATTTAATTTCAACTAAATTGCTCAGGAGGCCACAGTTACTGAAAGCCAAGAGCTCAGGGGCCGGACATCCAGCAGTTATTGTTATTAAGTAAGTGTGTTTTATGGTTTAAAATCTAGTTTTATTAAAAATGAACTGATTGTTGGGCCGAACTGAGCACACCCGTGGGGCTGATTTGGCCCCCGGGCCACCAGTTGAATACCCCTGCTCTACAGTGTTCTTACATTCCTGGATATTCCATGGATATAATAAGATTTTTTTTCTTCTTTCTGCTGCCTTTCATTTTAAATCTCTTGTATTTTTTATATAGTTTATGGAATTGTTTTGTTTTGTTTTTTTAAAATGAATAAACTTTATACTTTATACATTCCTCCTCGTACACCAACCAAATTGTTGCTTTTCTGAATATGCAAGAAATAAAAAGTATAACATGGCAAAATGTTATCGTGCAGGCAGGTAAATTACCAGCAAAACAATAATATTGAACTGAACAAAAAATACCAATCACTGTTTTTGCTAAGCACAAAGAAATACTTAGTGGTTTAAAATAAAATAAAAAAGCTGCATTTTTGTTAAAAACTACCAATATTTACTGGGAGACTCCTTTCAAAATCTCCTCACAAACCAAAAACTATAATGTATTTGCAGTTTTAAGGCCAATATATAGTTGAAACAAAACAAAAAAAGATGAAAAAACGTAGTTACCTGATATGTTCCAATGCCTATGTGTTTCGGATCAATCTTCACCAGTTCAGCCAGGGGATCTTGGACACGTCTTCCAATAGACACTGTTTGTGTGCACACACACACACACGCACACACAAGAGTTATTTTTGTGACAAATGAGATGCAAACATTTGTGCATTTTATATACTTGTAATACAACTGAATATGCAAAACTGCATTATTTATAATTACTGATTATGCTAATTTTCTGCATAATGCAGATCTGTCCTGAGGGCAGGCCAAACTTAATTGTCATTCCACCACCTCCCACTAATATTTAATTAAAGCTGCCATTTAACACAAGACTCTGCAGATGTTATTTAGCATCATGATAAACCATGAACCTAAAAAACACAGATTTAACTAATCTTGTGCCCACTAGCACAGAAGATCTAATGTAGCACACAAACATACAATCTGCACAAACACAATTAGAGTAGCTTTTTAGGTTTTAGCTTGCAACTATAAATAAAAAAATGCATTTATGATGATTACATAGGCAGGACGCAGAAAGGATAATAATTAAATACACTTAAGAATGAAATAATACAAAAGAAGGGAAAAATAAATCCATAGTTTAGTTCTGATTCTAACTTGTAACAAAGCAAACGTCCTAAACTGTAATGTGTTTTATTAAATAAATTACTGAATGACCACAAACCCAAAAGGTTAGACTAAGGTATTCAATTCCCTCTTTCATTTGAGGTCTATCAAATAAAAATACTGAACAAAAACAAAACAGACCAGAAACTTGTGCTTTAAAAACACAATATGATTGATCAAAATTATACACCAATATTTTTGCCACTAATCTTGTCTCTTTATAGAACTTCTCACAAACGTTTTATAAGTACTACGCACTAAATACATGTTTGAAATTCTGAGGTTAGCATGGGTGTAATTCAGCATGATGTGTCAGATTCATATCTTTGTGGCAAAAAAGACAAAGAGAACGAGGAGGATGGGAAGTAGTAAGGAGAGTTGATCTGGAATCAATGGCTCTTGTCTTTCTTCTGGCTGCGGCAGGAGGCTGCTGCTGAGATAATATTTAGACAGGGATGAAGTTTCAGCCTTAACCTTGCTCAGTACGCCACCAGAACTCTCCAAATACTCTTTCCATCTATCCTGTCTCTCTACTCCGCCCAGTTCCTTCTAGAAGGAGCGGTTTTGTAAAAGGAAAAGTAGCATAACTCTCCGGCATTTATTAAAAGTTTACGAGGCAATGTACAGCAGAGATGAGGAACCTGCTCGGACACACTGAAAACATGCGCAGCGTTTTGTTAAGCATTCGTTGGTGTGCTGCTTTTATTTTAATTTGACAAATGTTCACAGATATGCAGATTGGTTTACCTGCCATAAACTAAGTGTTCCTTATTTCTAAAAGTAAACCCTGTGACAGTTGCACCATATAACATGGTACATTACAATTTAAATAAACAACGCTAGAAGTTAAATGGTGAAACGTGTTGAGTTTGCATTTATGATTTCTATTATTTCACGTTTTAATTACTTATCGGTTTACACAGATTTATAGGTTGAACCTATATTGCCCTACAATAATCTGGCTTTCTTTATCTGAATTCTAATTACTTCTCACTTTTTTTTTTTTTGTTAAACCCTTTCTATTAGTTTTTTCTGTTGTTTTTGTTTCCAGTTACACCTTTAGTTCACACCAGTTATTTTTTTCAGTTGATTACCAGAGCCAGAATATCAAGTCCTTGTTTTTTCTTTCTGTATTATTATGTTTACCTTTTGTCTATGATCCTCATGCTGCATGTCTTACGTTTAGGATATAAATGTTATCTTGATTCCCTAATCCACACCCTGTTTGGTTGTTAAAGTTAATTTGTTTAATCCACCTGCCTCCTGTTTTGCCATTTTGCAAATTGGTCCTACACTTGAACAATGTCTTTGGACTTTAAATGGTAAAAAACGCATGGGCCAACACCTCCCTTCTGTTTTTATGGATACTGTGTAGCTGATGCAACAATGTTCAGTCAGGTCATCTGGACGGTTTATTTTTTTTAATTAATTAATTAATTTAAAAAAATTAATTGGAGACTTTAATCCTTCATCCAAAGGGCTTCTTCAGTCTGAGGAGCCACCAAACAAACTGAGTCCCACAAGCAGCACACTCCGAGAGTGGATAAAAACAGTTTACTGGTGATAAGATGGCCTCCGGCATCCGCCCTCTCCCCCGTCCACTCCTCAGAGGCAATCATGCCAAAGTGGTTCATAACACCAAAGTTCATGCTCAATAATCCAGGTAATCCAGGTAATTAGCATTATCACCAGCAAACTTTGTTTTTCCACTATGGGAGTGTGTTGCTTGTTTGGTGGCTCCTCAGACTGAAGAAGTCCTTTGGATGCAGGACGAAATGCCTCAAAAAGAAAAAAGAAACCGTCCAGATGACCTGACTGAACATTGTTGGATTTTTTCCTGGATTACTGAGCATGAACTTTAGTGTATAGCTGATGATTTCCATGGTTTTAGTCAAGAATATAAATATGGCTCTCAGTTTTGCTGACCAAAGAAACCAAGTATAGGGAATAATCCTGGCTAGCTTGATTTATGGTTGTTGAATAGGAAGTCTGTTAGAAACATTTGTTCTCCACAACTCAATGCATGTTGTTTTCTGGGATGTTAGTAATATATGGAAAGTAATACCCACTGTTCATCTTATCGATCTTCAGTTCACTACAAGCTGCACAGTGTGACATGCAACAAGCATTGTTGGCGATAAAATCATGTTTAAATCATTAAAAGCGTACGAAGTCGATACAGGCTGGGCTGCACAGAGGAAAAAGGAAACTCAATTCAACACAAATTCTGAGAACCAAAAGAAGAATTTATGAGGCGACGGACTTAAAATTATACATTGTTTACTGTGATCACTGTTAAAACTTTTGCTACTTAAAAAAAAGTGTTGTAAAGTTTTGGTGTTTATTCCCAGGTTGTGTACTCCTTGCAGTAGAAAGCTGAATGTCTGCTAACTGATGAGTAAAGCTAGGTTAAATCAGAAGTCCCATTGCCAGATAATCATCAAATCAAACATTTATTTGTCACAAGTTTATCTCTGGGTTTTTGATCACAATTTAGTTACAACAATAATTGTTTGCAACCTGCTTTTATAACAGTGCTGTGTTGACTGTTTGTGTAAGTACCAATTTTAATCTCAAAATGACGGCATTTATTTCCCTTTGATCAAACACATATCACTGTGTAGCCATGATGGTTGTGGAAAGAGTGGAAAGCTAGGTGAGGTGAAGTCAAAGGAAGTTTGAGAAACAAGAAAAATCATAAAAGAACCCAAACAGAATCCCACAAATTTACAGTTTTAAGTTAAAAACAAATAAATTAGAAATAAAGTTTAAATATGTAGGGATATTGTTAGACTTCTCTAAATATAGATAATAATAATAATAATAATCCTCATTGTAATAAGAAATTTGTCCTGTAGGACCAATTTCAACAACTACCTGTCATAAAAGGCTATTCTGTACATTTTTTTTATTTGAGTTGTATGGTTTATTGGGGGAAAACTCACTAACAAACTTCATTCTTATTTAATCTATGAATATAATGTCACGAACAAGAAACTTTATGATTTATGTTGTTCATTACACATCATCATAATGAGCTCTGAAATATTGTGAAGACCCTTCACACGTTTCACCATTTTGACAGTAATGAAAAAAGGTAGTGTACAAACTGTTCACACACGAGTAACTTTAATGGCTTGACCTGAACAAGCACATACCCAATCAAACACTTGTCTAATCACCTACAGATAAAATCAAAACAGACTGAATGCTGGACATACCTGCACTTCTAAGGTTTGGGTCCAAATCTGGCATCTCTTTGACCGCCTCAGGACTCACACTATAGATGGAAGCACCTGCCTCATTGGTTATACTGTTTGAAGGATGGAAAAAAAAAAGGATAAAGGGAAGACAAAAGATGTGAAATAATGAGTAATATTAAATACCAGGCAAATAAAAAGTTCAAAGTGTTAACCCCACTTCCCAGACACAATGCTGGCACATATTACTTCAGCCAAGAACCTTGTAACAACTTATCAAACTGGTTCTACATCTGACTTGAGCTTCCCTTTTGAACTTATGACTGACATATCCAAAATAGCTTTATGATAAGTCGTTTCGAAGTTAACAACACAATTAAAATCTTTCAAATGCCTCCAGGCGCCATGTCACATACAGGTTAAAGAACCATGTGAGCCCAACATGCAAAGCCCAGTGGCATATACTTAAGTTCAGAACTGGTAGTTAGGTCATTTAGACAGTTGACTGAGATTTTTTGAACTATGGGTTATACCTTCAGAGCATTCATACTTTCTGCCTAAACAGTTCAAAGAATATCAATCTTGTCATACAGAAATGATTGACACTTTAATAAAATGCAGTATGATTAATGTGTGTGGATTTTGAATAGAACTGCAGCTCTATGCAAAGATTTATAAGTCACTACTGCCATCTACAGGTCTTCAAGTGCATTGCTATTGGTGATTTTTTTTTTTCATGAATATTCTGAGAATTTCTTTTTTTTTTTTAATTAAAATAACTTTCAAAGCACACTTTTATTATACTAATGTTTGCACTATTTTAGATTAATTCTAGTCTGGTCTACTTTCAAATCCATTTTTAGATTTTTTTTCTTCACTTTTATAATACAATAAAAAAAGAGAAAAGTCATTAGTACAATTATTAGTGGCTAAATGTAAAAAGAAAAAAAAAGTTTAAAATATTTTTAAAATAAACAAGCTAAAAACACCCTGGGTAATATTTACATTATTTATTTAATTTTTTTTCTTTCTCAGAAATTAGTCTATTTTACCAATTTTTTTTTTCTTTATTAGCATATTTCTCATTTAGATATACTGTATACGTAAAAAAATAAAAGTTGGTCATCAAAAAATATACACATATTTTCTATGTTAATGTATTCACTACAAAATGGTCTGTTTAATGTTCCATTACCAAGCAGCGAGGGCAGCAGCACAACAAAGCCAGTGATACTGTGCCACAACTGATGACACACAACTGAACCTGTCATATTGTTTGTTCTTCTTGAACTCTCGGACGGTTGGAAAAAACGGGAGTTTCCTCAGGGCTAATTAACATGTCACAGGGGTCAATAACGCCTCCCCTATGTCCGAAAGTAAAGCCTTGTGTGGCATGTAGACACACAATTACACATCTTATACCAGAGGCTTAGAACGTGCCGCAACAACCTTGCCACATATAAGTATCTTGTTAATGAGTAGTGGCAGAGGCCTTCTGATGAGAATCATGTTTAAATTAACTTCCTCTCATGGCTTCACTTTCCTGTCCTCTGTTCTTTTTGTCAGCTCCCTATCCATTGTGCTGACAGCTGACATATCGCCATGGCGACACTGCTAACGAGCACTGGCACATGACCTTCAAGGAGGCCAAAGCAACGCTGGTCATTAGTCTGATACGCTGTGCCTAATGCAAAGAGACATATGTACAAACACATAGCGGCAGGAGATATATTAATTTCTTACATAATACACAATGATGCCCACTCTACCCAAACATCCACAACCTCCTTTTTTCCACATTATAAATAACATTTTAATATTGTTAATAACACTGCAAAAAGTTAGGCAGTATTTAAAAAGTAGCAAAAAAATAGACAAAGATAGAAAAAAAGTAGAGATGGGGCAACAATAAATTTAAGATTTGATATAATCAAGCATGAATGGGAAAAAAAAAAAAAGAGTGTCCAACAACCCCTATCACATCTAACTTAATTAAGGATACTGCTGGGGGACCTCTGTAACAGCAGTGTCATGGATACAGCTCGGAGCCCTCATTGCCACAGCCTCCATGACTGTCACCATAGTGAGGGTATCACCCTAGCATACAACAGAAGGTCGTCTGCGATTGGACGGCCAATGCATTTCCAGACACACTTTTAGATCCAAAGGCACAGCTTGCCTCCTGGAGTAAGGCAGTAACTCCTGGTCATGTGGGCTTTTCATTTCTTTGTGTCTTCATTTGCTGTCTTAACTGTATGGACACATAAACACAAGTCTGGCTTCAGCCCTGTCCCTCCCTGGGGCAAAGTCACAAACAGGTTCTCCTATCTCCACCCAGTACTCATACTAAAGACACACAAAACCAGACACATAATGACTGCCCCTAAAGAATCGCAACAGAACAAGGAGATGGATACACACTTTGATACCTCATTACTGCCTTCAGGGTCTCAATGAATAAATTCAAAGCAGTTCAGTGGTTCAGCAGGGGAAAAAAGGGCAATATTATCCTAACAACAACAAAAAAGTTGGAAATAATTGGAAATATAGCAAAAACTAATAAGAAAAGATCATAAATGCCCACTTAATACCTCAAGTTATCCAAGGTTTCACACAGAGAAACTGTGTAAAGTTGTGTTATATGTATATTAGCAATGGACAAAAACAAATGCATTTTATACAGTTGAGCAATACACGTCTTTAACATTTTGCCAACATAGCTTTAATACAACACTAAGTTCATTTTATTTTCATACAACCTAGGGATACAAGATATTAGATTTTTGGCCGATATCCGATATGTTAAAACTTATTTGACCGATAACCAATATCAATACCGATATATTTTTTCCTAGACCTACTTACAGAAACTACATAGCTTTCTCTGCTGTGGAATTAAAATACTACATTATTCTTTTTCATTCAACCTTTATTTATACAGGTTAGTTCCCATTGAGCCTCAAGGACTCATTTACCAGAGAGACCTGTTATTCTGCATGGGCTTCATCAGTTTGGCCTGCTACCAATTGCAGATGCCAAAAATGGGGCTGAAAATGATGTAACACTATATAAATATATAATATATTTTAAAAAACAGTGCCTTTTATATTGGTGAATTATTCTGATGTAATGGCCAATGTCTGTTAATTAACTTTATCGCTGATATCGGCCGATACCGATACCATGCCGATAATATTGTGCATCCCTAATAAAACCCCTTTCTCCTCAAATAGGTTTATAAAACGTCCGTAAAAAGTGAACAAATCAATAAATAATAAAAATTTACATTAAAATGGTTAGAAAGCTTTGAAGCACTTACATTCACCTAATTATTAACAAAGTGCACCCACACATTTTTTAAATAAAATAAATTCTCTTATGCTTGTACATTTTTTTTCTTTTTCCAACATATCATGTTAGACAGAAAAGCTTCAGCTCCTTCCTATCCTACCCTTTGCCAGGAGCCACTGGTATGTAACAACATGTAAAAAAAACACAAGAAAAGGGGAATTGATCTGGTACCCTGTAGTTGCAAACATGTGTCAAATTTATCGGCACTCCTTTTTTAATTTGGGCACATATAAGACAAAAAAAATTACAAGTTAATGGCAAATACAGCACGTTGATAAAGTCTTGTTTAAGATCATTCGAAATGCTTTTGCATCAAAAGCCACATTCAACTATTTACGTACACACTTGCACACTGATTGTCAGATCAGGGTGAACTGGGGTTAAATAGAAAGATCTTGTCCAAGGACACTGGAGAAGGTGGGGTGGGGAAGTCGAATCAAATCACAGGCATTCCAGCTGTCAGACTGCTCTTACGCCTGGACCACATCTAATTTACTGTTTTTATTACACATAAATGGAACAGAGTGAACGTAGACTTATGAAGAACCAATGCATAAGCCTTGGCCTTAATCAATGTAACTTTTTTTTTCCCACAGAAAAACTATCTCAAACATACCACCAAAATATCTTTTGACTGACACATGAATGGGTCCAGGCTTAAAATAGAAAGATCCCCCAAATAAGACCTAAAGCTTCAACAAACATGTCAAAACTAATCACCAACAAAGACGCAAACCATCTGTTATTGTTTAGTCTACTTCAGGCAGTCACAGACAGCATCAATAATAGGAGTAAACTCTATGCTGATGTAAATCTGATATTTCGGTTATCTATAAATTCAAAAATATTATTAAATATTTTATTTTGAAGGTATTCCAAATTAATAATGCTAAAAAATACAACCTATAAGTCAAACTCTGTAACTACTGTAAATTGAACAACTTATGATGTCTCACCGTTTCCCACATTTCGGTTTGTGTTAAAGAGAAATAAATAAATAAATCTAATAAATAAATAAATAAATATAATATATATTATATATATAATACACACACACAGTCAGTCAGGACAAATATGGGTAATTTTCACTTTGCTTTCTCTCATCAAGGCAAGTGTCCAACACAAACTTCCAAATCTTGGTGTGTGTGTGTGTGTATTAGTGAATGGTGAATATATACATACCAGTATGTATATACATGCAGCACGCACATATACGCCACACTTGCCAAGTTCCTCTGTCTAGGCTGCTCAAACTGCTTAAATCCATTGTTCAGTCAGCTGCAAAGTTTGACCTCAGGGAGAAGAATTCAGATGTGCCATATCTCTCCCTCATTCACACAAATACACACACACATGCATGTCGGGTCTAAAGACGATGACATTTTTCACAGAGAAAAGCGTCCAAATGGCAGGTGTCAAGGGCCGTCAGTCTCTATTGAGGCGCTAGAAGGCAGGCAGGCTCACGCACACACACACACACACACAAACTTCAACTGCCAGTGTTAGGCATGTCTGAAAAGAGCAAAGCCTCACAGACATTCACATCAAACTGGTAGCAGCAAAGGCCTGTACTTGTACCCCACACAGCAACATGCAAATACAGCCCTTAAGATGACAAAAACACACATGCAGACTCATCCCACGTTTGTCACATGAAAGACTATTGCAGTGAACACTGTAAGCCTGAGGAATGATAGTGGGTGAAAAGGCTGGCCACCAGTAAGACATGGTGGAGGGGAGGCAGGTGTGTGGGTGAAAGGGAGATATTCATTGTCCACCACTGTAGTCACCCCCATCCTTAATTATGATAGGCAATATAAAGAAAGGATCTATCCATCTCTCTATCCTATCTCTTAAGCCACATCTAATATCCGCTTCGAATGTTATCAATCATTAAACGGCCGTTTTTAGTTGTTACCATCCCCGTAGGTTACATTCAGACTGTCCCTCCTGTACCTCCTAGTAGGTTTAAAGGTATGTTCTTATCGTTGATAATAGGATCAAGGGTTTAGGTTAAGGGTCAAGGATCAGGGAATTAGGTTTAGGATCAGGGATAAGTTAAGCTTCAAGGGTCAGGGGGTTAAGTTTAGGGTCAGTGCTCTGGGTCAGGTGTAAAGTTAGGTTTAGGAAAAGGGTTCAAAAAAGCTAACAAGAAAAAGCTTTCGGTTTTAGATGCTGACAAAGCTGCATATCATCAGCAATAGTGGGTGAAGCTGCACGTGGGTGAAGCTGCACATTATCAGCAACAAGAATGTACCTTTAAACCTATTAGGAGGTACAGTCTGAACACAACCTATGGGGATAACAATTAATAACAGCCATTTAATGGGCTGAGAACATTCAAAGCCACTGATCTATCTCTACAGACAGACAGATATGGTCTTGTAAAAATTCAGTGCACAAATAAGTGCCAATTTTAAGTGCCAAACCAATTTTTAAGTGAGGTCTAAAAGTCATGTTGTAAATCTTGTTTTTGTTAAATCCAGTTTAAACGTTAGACTCAAACCTGACTGTAACTATGTGACCTAAGTTTGCATTTTCACTAAAAACCCATATTGTTCAGGCTTAAAGTCTGGCTCAGAAAATACTGGTATCGGAACCTCTGTTAAATTATGTTTAAACAATTTTACTTCTTCATGCAATGTTACAACCATTTTCAGCACAAACTTCATTCTTTCTGTGTAATGTCACATATATAACCTTTTCATCGTCATTCACCCATGGGTTCATTTCCTTGTTGAAACAAAGATGGACCCCCACAGCCAGGTTGCGGCCTTTCCATGCCTCTAAATCCATCTGTCCCTCCATATATCCAACCTTCAAACCTTTCTGGGGGTACTAAGAGCCTGGATCTCACTCAATCATCTCTGTTCCTGCCACTGTATGTTCATCAATCTCTCAGCTTGGCCCCTAGGAGGATGCCTGGACAGAGGACATGACAAGGGATACACATAGCCAGCACCATATAAAGTCAGAAATACAGTTCCCACCACTGTCCTCCAGGTCCATCAACTAGCCAGTAATAATGATCTCATCACAACAGAAGTGAGCCAAAGGGCAAGACAGTCAAGGACTTACTGTGAGCATGACTGTGCGTCAGCAAAGGCGAATACTGTTATACACGTTAGTTTTTTAAAAATGGGTTTTGCTGCAACTGAGTGGGTTGCTCTCTGGCATCTCATAAATACAATTGATCAGGAAAATTAAAACAACACACAAAAGAAAACGGTGACAAAGTTTTCAGCAATGGAAAGGTAAGGGTAAAGATGCAGGGCATGTAGGGAGGAAACTTACATCAGCTGAAAGCTAAAGGTTACCTTAACCTAAACATAAAATAAAGACTATTCAAATCTACAGAATACAGCATCAAGAATTTGATGCAGGAGAAACTATACTGGAAGTATGATCGGTTGCTTCAAGATCCTCAAGGATCCAACTGTGTTTTTAAGAAAAATAGTAAGAGGGTGGTTCTCTCCTTGCCTTCAGGAACAAAAGAGCAAGTGGTCACAAAATTGGATGTGGTTTCTATTTGCCTTTAGCTATGGTCATAGTGTGTGTAAATAGTCATCACTGCCGACAGACATCCTAAACCTAACCCCACATGCTTGTGATCTCTGATAAGATAATTTTTGACAGCATGTTACAGCCAACTGGCCCCAAATACACAAAAGTATGACCGTTCACGGCAACTTTAAGGAAACTGTGTTTAAGCTGAACAACTAAAAGTAGTTATCAGAAATCCCAGTAAAAAATAAAAAATGATGGTAGTAACTTTTTTTAATTCAGTTTATTGTGTAGTGAACCTGATCTGACCCTGATCTGACCCTGATGACCTCAAATCTATCAGATGGACAGAGACTGTTATTTTCATTGATCTGAATACAGTCTGAGCCATCTGGTGACTTTCTTTCTTGAATTAATCAAGCAGAAAAGACAATTCTCTATAATCATTACTGTTTTACAAATGTTTGATAATCAAATTGTGTTAGTTCCATTCAATGCTTACAGGTTGGAAAGAACTACTCATTTTTATTTTACATAAGCAGTAAGTAATGATTTTTATTCCTCATTCAAAGAAGAAATCAGGTTAATATGCATTTCTTGATTTTCTGTCTGAAATGAGCTAAGTTTTGTAAGTATGTTAAAGGTCGGTTTTCGGTCAACTAAAATGTTTACTGAGAAGAAATGTCATGTTTTACTATTTGAGAAGATACAACAGCGTGAGACTCCACGAAGTCTGGTCGTCTGCAATAATCTTTTCTGTATGTTGAAAACAATCCTTGACTTATGATAACATCTTACATCACAAACCACACCTCTATTTCTGGTCCATCGACCAATCAAAAAGCTCTCAAATGACCCGGAAGTCGACCCATTAAAAATGTGGCAACTTCCCGGTTCTGGAAGAGTTGCTGACAATTAAGAGTCTGAGAAGTTCTGAAGAATGAAAGGAGTTCAGAGTTCTTGGGTGCAAACGCATTCAGGATGGTCCAGAGACGTTTTGGGATTATAATTTCTGTTTGAAAACCACGTACGACTCTCTGAGGGTTTGGTAGTTCTCACGGAGACGCTGAAAAGAGTCAGAAAGATGAGGAACTCGTGAATATTGTATGCATATATCTCATATATTGTCATACTACAACTAGTGGCACGTACCTACGTGACCACTACAACTGGTGGCCCGTCTACGTGCTCATAAATGACTGTGAATTCGTGTAAACATTGATTTTACATGTTGGCATGAAAAATAATAGATTGTTTGCACTCGACACGCAGCTGAAGCTGCGCTTGAAGAAAAATAGCAGAGCGCAGCGTGTTGGGCTACAATTGTAGCAAACTAATAAAATTAACTTTTAGAAATTTACCTTAACAACTTATAGAATAGTTAATACCACCTCTTTCAGAAAATTATCTGTAATATAGAAGTATTAAAACAGGTGCTGCAGGCCCGGCCTGGTCTACTCTGACTCATAACCTGGTTCGGTTCGGAACAGATCATACCGGTCTCAGCTGCTCACAATGAATGATCCCAGGGTCAACACCTGATGAGTCATTTTTTGTTTTTTTGCTTGCTTCCAACACTTAATTTACACATCACCCTATTATCCACAGTCAGAAACAGAGAAGACCAGTGAGGCCACACAGTCACCCCACTGATACACTCTGATAGGTTGTGCCCATCTGGATGTGAAGGAGGAGCCAAGGGCCAATATAAGCTGGGGCGTTCTTTTGCACGGGGCCTCTGCTTCTGGTTCCGGGTTGCGACGGGTTGTGACGGGTTGCAACGGGTTGCAACGGGTTGCAACGGGTTGGACGGACGCCTCAGTGCTGAGCTTGTAATTTTTCCCTGCCTTAGGGACATAAAAGGGTAAAAACAATTTACCTCTCTTGATTTTATTGAGTCAGTGTGTTTCCTCTCCACCTGGGAACGAAAAGAACCGGAAGGGCACCGTGGACAGAAGGCTGACACAGGTCTAAATGGTAAATGGGGTAAAGAAGAGTGTCCAGGCAGGATGAAGTGGACTCTCAGGAGTAATTTGCAACAAAAAAGGTTGCAGCAAAGGTCAAAGAAAAGCTTTACGATCCAGTGGTGAGACCAGCTATGTTGTATGGTTTTGAGACAGTGGCATTGATAAAAAGACAGGAGACAGAACAGGAAGTGGCAGAGCAGAAGATGTTGAGGTTCTCCTTGGGAGTAACAAAAACGGATAAGACAAACCCGTAAACAACATATAAACATACCACTCCACTGTCATCTGTCTGACCACTGCTGGGCACTACTACAGATTTTAACAAAGCCTGCATGCTTTGTCTGTGTTAAACACAACAACAAATGTTGCATTGCAGTGCCACATTCAAAACTTCACACACAGCAGGAGGCAGTAAGCCAGTCAAGAGAAGCTGTTAACAATTTTTATACATACTGGTTTATTCAACCTCCAATCTACAAAACAACTTTCTTCAGTCAGAAATGTTTGTTCTAAACTAAAACTACTGATTTACTGATATACATATATATTTTTTTAGTATTGGAGCACAGCTATATGGCAAATAACCCACAATGCAGTCAGTGATGACATCACAGGTACACTTTGTCAGATTTGTCTCATTGTATATTGTCCTGTAGCACCTTGGCTATTCATTGCTCAAACTTGATCGTGTGCAATTACTTTGAAAATCTGATGAATGAAAAGTCAAATTAGATGAGTCAGAGTGTTTCTATTGAATACTAAAAGTTAAAGATCATTTGGTACATGGTAAGTGTCCATAAGTACGTGCCTCAGAGAATTGTTATTTTTGGTGTTTGTAAAATTGCATTTCAACTTCACACTGTTTCAGTAGTTACATAAACAGTATATTGATTTTTTTTTGTCTGCAACACAAACAGCAGAATTGACTTATTTGTTGTTAAATGTTTACGTAGTTGTTACATAATCAGCATCATTACTGTGCGGATGATGACAGTAAAAACAGTCTAGAAGGGAAATTAGGTTAATTTTCTACACTGCCATGTAAAGGCAATGTGATGCTTTCAGAGGTTCAACACATTTGTTCATGGAGCTTTTATTTAAATAAACTTTTTACTCTTCTTAACTGCCTTTGTCTCAAATTCATGTTTTGGTCTACAAGTGCAACAGTGACATAAATATTGTGGCATGAAAACTCTTTAGGTACTGTTACAATTAGGCCTGTCATGGTAACAAACTTGGCTGGGCGATTAATCGTCTTGGAAATTATTGTGATAAACGATAATATTGTTTGAAATTTGACAATAATTAGTAATTATTGTCAAATTTAAGAAGAAATGTTGGATAATTTGTTTTGAGTGTAGTAACTTTTTTGACCACCAGTATAAGGCAGTATAAGACTGTTTGAACCGAAGGATGGATAGTGAGAGAAAAAGCAGCGTCTCTGTAAGAATAATGGGAGGGAGGTTACAATGTACTATTTAACCAGAAAAGGTGCGATAGAAATCACCTGTTCTTGAGATACAAACAAATAGACAAAACCTGTGGGACATTGGTGCAGAATATCTCACCTCTTAACACACACCAAACACTAGAAAGTCTGTCCTGCAGGCTGACATTTCTGGCTGTCATTTCAGCTGAGCACTGAGGCAAATGAACAGAAAGCGAGAGACAGATGTGTGGAGGGGAAAGGATGGTAAGGGAGTGGAGGGGTGGAGAAACAATGAAGGCTCACAGGGAGACAGGAAGCAGACGGTGTAAATGAAGCTGAGGACTTTAATGAACTGCTGCAGTCAAAGCTGACTGAAGAGGAGCCATGAGCAGCAGACAGAGGCCTAATTATCTTTACAAGTACAATGTTTGCATAAGTACAAACACAAATATGACAAATATTAACAAATTACATTAGAAAGCTTAGTCTAAAAATATTTAGAAAAAACTTTTAAGACTGTCCACATCACTTTTAGTCTGGTATCATGATGTTTATATTATAGTTAGATAACAATACGATCAAATATAAAATTGTATGTTCTCTTTCCCTATATGCATATATAAACCACCACTATGTAACACACACATGCATCATATACATTTTCAAAGATAGTTGATGTAAAATTCAACTTTCAAAGAAAATGTTTTAGCAACAGTAAATGGCCAATACAGATAAAAAGAGGTTGAAAGAACAGGGATGTTGAAACAGAGAGGAAGTGTTTTTCACTTTGAGAATATGCAGACAGATGAGACCGGTATAGTCAAGAACAATTTGTAAGTGCAACTTGTCAATCAAAAACTGTGAAGTCCTGTTTGAGTATAACATTCATTTAAAACTGTTTATTGTCACAGAATGACAATCACAATGTGTACACAATCTAGGTCAGTTAATTATCTTGAAACAGAAAGCACCCAGACATCTTGCAGTTTCTGCTGCGCTCCTTTTCTCCATCACTGCCCTGTCTTAAAAGTATTCACCCCTCACAGTCATTGCACCTGCCAATTTTGAGGTAAGATCTCCACTTTCAAATTATTAGTATAGTGACTTAAAAACCTAGGAGGACAACTTTATTAACCTAGCAGCAAAGCAGATATGGAATGGATCAACAACTGCAAAATCATCACCACAACTCAAGATGTTTTACTTTCTTTACTTTGCATGTAGCTATGTGGAGAAACAAAAAAACTACAAAAATCTGTCAAAGAATACTAATAGTTCAATTTTCAATAAATCCAAGTTAGAATCTAATTAAGGTAACACGATTTTAGTTGGCGAATGAGAATTACTGAAGTCTGAAATAAATTATTCTGCATGAATGACCGTTAAATATCAATACTGACAGACAAATTATAATGGGCTCAAGCATCAAATTATCGCTAAGTTTTATCTTATGCTTGTGTAGTGAGTCACGTGAGGTACGTGTCACTTGTTGTATGACAAATATATGGATATATATTTATGCATACTTTTCACGAGTTCTTCATTTTTCTGACTGTGTAATGCCGTGCATTGAATTTAAAGGAATGCGAACAAGAGACGTTATTACCTTTGACCCATCAAATGAATGGAATCATTTATTTTCAGAATCAAAGTTTAACATCAAACATTTACATTAATTTGGCAAAATATGAAAATAATAACAGACAGTTTCACAAATAATGAACTTCAAATCACTCGGCGGTGATTTGAGGACTTTGCTTCAGATATTTCTAAAATATCTGTACTGATTTTGTGAGAGAGAAGTGAGTTTAAGAGTAAATTGAGATTTATCTTACAGAGGAAATATGTGAGGGAAGTTTAATCTGTTTAACCAGAAATTGCACGCTCCGTCCGATCTCAGCTTCTCACGGTACACTTGGTCAAAATAGAACCATCTACCTGTTGATGATGAATCAGCGTCGGAGTAGTTCCTTTCTGACTCGTTTCAGCGTCTCCGTCGAGAACTACCAAACCTTCAGAGAGTCGTGCGTAGTTAGCTCAAAACAGAATTATAATCCCAAAAACCTCTGGATTCTTCATTGCTCTCTTGGACTCTTCATTGCTCTGAAACTTTCAGAACCGGCTGCACTCTCAATCTCAATCTAACATGAACTGGGAAGTTGCCACATTTTATTTGGGTCGACTTCCTGTTCAATTTAGAGCTTTCTGATTCGTGGAAGGACCAGAAAGAGGAGTGGTTTTGACGTAAGGTGTTTATCAACAGTCGAGGTCAGAGAATGAAATTTGTTTTCACATACAGAAAAGATTATTGCAGCAACAGCAGACTTCGTGGAGTCAACTCTTGGTAATCTTCTGAAAAAGTTTAAACATGACATTTTTCTCGGTAAACATTTTAGTTGACCGAAAACCAACCTTTCACATACTTACGACTTGACTCATTTCAGACAGAAAATCAAGGAATGCTTATTCAGGTGATTTCTTCTTGGAATGAGGAATAAAAATCATTACTTACTGTTTATGTAAAATAAAGATGAGTAGTTCTTTTCAACCTATAAGCATTGAGTGAACTAACACAATTTGATTATCAAAACATTTGTAAGACAGTAATGATTATAAAGAATTGTCTTTTCTGCTTGATTAATTCAAGAAAGAAAGTCATCAGATGGCCCAGACTTATTCAGATCAATGAAAATAACAGTCTCTGTCCATCTGGTAGATTTGAGGTCTTCAGGGTCAGACCTGGTTCACTACACTTGTCTACCAGGCAATGATTGATTTTGCTTTTTAAAACATTGATTTGAAAAGATGCACACAACTTTTAAAACTGTGTGACTGAGGGAGAAATCGGCAAAGAGGAGTGCAAAAAGAAACAAAAATGTGAATAATAACAGAAGTTAGACAGTAAAAGAAAACTTTGGCGCATTATCGTCTGGATATCAAAAGCAAATTTTGACACCCAATGTAGAAATATTTTTTCTGCTTTTTCAAAGTTCATGCAATTGCAAAAAAAACTTTTACAAAAACACCATGCTACACTGCTCACACGTGTTACTGGCTGACAAATGTAGTTGGATGCTATTGTACGTTCAATGCCACCTCAAAGGTTTTCTTGTCTTTTTCATACCAAGAGACACATCAAAAGTAAAAAAAAAAAGAAAACAGCAGACATGTCAAGATGAGAAATTTTGCTGCTCTGAAAATGCTCAAGAAGGCTCATAAAAATAGAAATATCTATAGACGTGGAGTTGGGAAATAATAATAATCAAATGGATCTTAATGTTTCGCTTTGACCGATGCTGTTCTTTAAAAGGAAAAATGTGATGTGGGAGAAACAACATGATCGATTACACTTACAGTACGACCTCTGAAGTGTACACACACGTATGAACTTAAAAACACTGAAAAAACTCCGACGCACATTCAAGTACGAGCTGTGGTCCCACTTCTAACCTCAAGTCAACAAACACACATGGAGCTGAGCAAAAAGTAAAAGACATGGTGCAAACAGAGGTCAGTGGTTATTATCCTTGGATAACGGTCCTGTGCTGTTATATTCTGAGGTTTGGACTGGATTTAGTTACGGACGAGACTCGGGCCACAAAAACATCTCTTTAATTGGACTAAAGTGAAATAAACTCCAGATGGCTTTAATAGATATTCACTTGAGGACACATTCCAATTTGTCGCTCTCCATTTTATCCAGCTTTCTGGCTCACCCACACATGTCTGTTTAGTTGTCTACTCTTTTTGAATTCTTTATTTGTAAAGGTTTTATGCTTTCTATAGTTAAATCAATTTCACATTCATTATCAGCCCCTCTCTAACCAATACCCCACTCATTTCAATATTTGAGTTTGTCCTACTTTATGTGTTCTGGAAAAATATTTTTAAAACTGAAACTTCAGAATATTTTGGGGGAAATCAAACAAAAGAGGTTTTAAACATTTGAATTTAACAAAACTGCAAATCTATTTACCATTAAGGCCAGGATCCAGTAACCCAATGCTTTCTCTCTTTGATTGCATCTCTGCAATCAAACATTGGCTAAACAAGAACTTCCCGTTTTAAAATGACACTAAAACAGAATGGATTTTATTTGGTGACAAAGATACAACTGGCCTGGGAAATTTGAACATTAACTTCAGTGACAGTGTGAGAAACCTTGGAGTGACCTTTGATAAGGCTTTACACTTTGACAAACATATCGCCTCTGTTGTCCGGTCTGGATTTTTTTTATTTACGCCTTTTAAAAAAGGTCAAACACTTTTTAAATCGTTGCGACTTGGAGACGGCTGTTCATGCTTTTATCAGTTCTAGGCTCGATTATTGTAGCGCTCTGTATGTTGGTGTATCTCAGTCATCAATGAGCCGCCTCCAGCTTGTTCAAAATGCAGCAGCTCGCCTTTTAACCAACACTCCTAGACGGGACCACATCACACCTGTTTTACTCTCACTACATTGGCTTCTCTGTCCGTTTTAGAATAGATTTTCAACTTTTATTATTTGTTTATAAAGATCTGAATGGCCTCACTCCTCCTTATATAACAGAGATGTTAAGTTTCCCCGCCCGCTCCAGGTCTCTGAAGTTCAGACAGCTCCTGCTCTCTGTTCCTAGGACAAAATATAAACGCTGGGGTGATTGTGCCTTTTCTGCGGCCGCACCTCGACTCTGGAATGAGCTCTCACTTGAGCTACATCAGAATACTGAACTTGACCCTTTTAAATCGAAGCTTAAGACTTTTTTTATTCCAACAGTCTTTTAGTACTTAAATATGTGTTGACATTTCTGGTTCTCTTTTTGTTATTGTGCTGTGTTTTTTTCTTGCTTTTAACTTGTTGTCATTTTAATTACTGTTTTTGTTAAGCACTTTGGTCACCATCACCATGGTTGTGTAAAGCGCTATAGAAATGAATAAATGAAATGAAAATGAAAACTGATATACATACATATTGTATATATATATATATATATATATATATAGTGCCTTGTGAAAGTATTCAGCCCCCTTGAACTTTTCAACCTTTTGCCACATTTCAGGCTTCAAACATAAAGATATAAAATTTTAATTTTTTGTGAAGAATCAACAACAAGTGGGACACAATCGTGAAGTGGAATGAAATTTATTGAATGTGTCAAACTTTTTTAACAAATAAAAAACTGAAAAGTGGGGCATGCAATATTATTCGGCCCCCTTGTGTTAATACTTTGTAGCGCCGCCTTTTGCTGCAGTTCCAGCTGCAAGTCTCTTGGGGTGTGTCTCTATCAGTTTTGCACATGGAGACACTGAAATTCTTGCCCATTCTTTCTTGCAAAACAGCTCGAGCTCAGTGAGGTTGGATGGAGAGCGTTTGTGAACAGCAGTCTTCAGCTCTTTCCACAGATTCTCGATTGGATTCAGGTCTGGACTTTGACTTGGCCATTCCAACACCTGGATACGTTTATTTGTGAACCATTCCATTGTAGATTTGGCTTTATGTTTTGGATCATTGTCTTGTTGGAAGATAAATCTCCGTCCCAGTCTCAGGTCTCTTGCAGACTCAAACAGGTTTTCTTCCAGAATGGTCCTGTATTTGGTCCCATCCATCTTCCCGTCAATTCTGACCATCTTCCCTGTCCCTGTTGACGAAAAGCAGGCCCAAACCATGATGCTGCCACCACCATGTTTGACATTGGGGATGGTGTGTTCAGGGTGATGAGCTATGTTGCTTTTACGCCAAACATATCGTTTTGCATTGTGGCCAAACAGTTCGATTTTGGTTTCATCTGACCAGAGCACCTTCTTCCACATGTTTGGTGTGTCTCCCAGGTGACTTGTGGCAAACTTTAAACAACACTTTTTATGGATATCTTTGAGAAATGGCTTTCTTCTTGTCACTCTTCCATAAAGGCCAGATTTGTGCAGTGTACGACTGATTGTTGTCCTATGGACAGACTCTCCCACCTCAGCTGTAGATCTCTGAAGTTCATCCAGAGTGATCATGGGCCTCTTGCTTGCTCAAGATGAGTTCAGTGATGGAGTTAATCTCAAAGCAGTCTGCTCCTCAGATAAAGTCTTAAATGATTATTTTTATATATGGATTTTCTGCTAACTTATTTTATATATGCATATTTATGTTCAGTGCCCTGAGATGACTTCTGTTGTGACTTGGCACTATATAAATAAATTGAATTGAAATTGAATTGAAAGCATTGCAATAAAAAGGTTGAATAACTATCAGACAATTTGGCAGTTTTCTAGAACCCTAAATCTTGATTTCCCAAGCATGAACTTGCACAAACGGATGATTTTTTTGAAATCAGGTAGCTCCAAGCATCACTGACAAAATTCCTTTTAGTCTAAAAGTCACAATTTATGTTTTAATCTGGACAAAAACATATGCACGTAGTATGAGGTTAGATTTTACATACTTCATAATGATGTAAGTAGCAAATTACGCTGAATCATGTGCATGAAATTTTAAACTTTCAGCCTGTTTTATTGTAAATTACTACTTTTTTCTTTTAATGTTTCGTATGTGTAATTGCTTCCTCTTGTATGTAATCCAAAAATGTCTTACCAGTAGGAAACATCCAAAGGGTTAAAAAAACGTCTGGAGATGAGGTCAGCAAAAAAGGACTCAGTTTCACGGCAAGCAGTCCCGTTGCCAATGACAACCTTGGTACAGCTAGTGGGACAAAATAAAAACAACAAAATCAGTAAGCATAAAAACAGCAACGTTCAAAAAATACATTTGACTGTTATTAGGTTTATTTTACTCTTTTATTGTTAATATATTTATTTCACTGAGTTAGGTCCCACTTATGCAAAACACAAGTCATTTTCTGTACTTATAACAGTAATCATTTTGTAGTAGTACCTGTATTTGATCATAAAGTGGCGCAATTTCTCTGCTTCTCTTTGCTGTCCTGAATTATGCAGGTACACAACATCAGCGTGAAGAATTTGACCTTGAAACAGAAAAACAGAACAAACACAATGATGATCATGAAGCATGATGATGAAATTTTCTGTCCACAATGAACACAACAGACTTTGTGTTAGTTACCTGTGGGGGAGAGGATGGCCAGTTTACAGCCGTGTCTGAACCCAGGATCCACTCCCATGATGACGCAACCCCTGACTGGACAGACCAACAAGCGCTGGCGGAGGTTCCGCACAAACATGGCAATCGACTCCTTTTCTGCAGCGCTTGTTAGCTTAGTCCTAATGAGAGGAAAACCAGAGATAATTAAAAATTAAGAATTAAAAAAAAAAAAAACGAGGAGAGGAGATAAAAAAATATATATACTAACTTTAAGCTCAACAACAAAAATAATTCAGAAGGTAAAATTTACAGTAGAAATATATGTATATGTTATAAATGTAGAAAATGGTTTCAAATTCCTTTATATAAGGGAAAGAATGAAAAACATAAGAAAATGAAAGAAACCGAACCAAAATAGACAAATTGATAAATTGTGAAAAGAACCAAACCTAAAGAAGAAAACATGCCAAAAATACCTGTAGTTCCTGGTGAGGAAAGGCAGAATAAGCCTTTTATACGAGTCTTTTACTGCATTTGTAATAATTGTCTGCAGTTCTTCTCTGGCAAATGTTTTTGGCCTCCACCTGCATTAAGATAAAGAAACAAAACAGGTATTTTCTTTGTTCTAGGAGTCATTTCGAACCATAAACGCAACTAATCAAAAAAAGGTTAATCAGTTCCCAAATTCCTCACTCAAATAAAAACAATGTTAGTCTGCGCACCCCACAGCCACTTTAAACTAATTATTTCTAATAAACTTCATTTCAAATTTCTACTTGTCAGATTTTAAAAAAAGTAACAGAACTGCTTAACTCAAAACGTTTTAATTTGTCACTTTCTCTATTAAAATTAAAAATGTAAATATATTCCAGATTAATCAATTAGCTCTTTCCTTTTCACTGCATCCAGTAATTTAAGATATATAACCACACAGAAACTATTATAAAAAAGAACACACACACACACACACACACACATATATATATATATATATACATATATATATATATA
>NC_056498.1:58275541-58287388 GCF_014905685.2 Nematolebias whitei | reverse complement strand
ATATATATATATATATATATATATATATATATGTATATATGTATAATATTAAATAAATCTTCCTAAAAGCTGTGATGTATTTCAACTAATAGCCACAGATCATGGTTATTCATGACTGTGCATATTATTTAATGTATTATACGCCAGTTGTTTGTCCTATGTCCTGCAGTCTTAAAGAAGAGAATTTAAACCTTTATAAAGTGTAATTTAAATGTGGCAGACGAGCTTGTCAGAATGTGATGGTTCGTGTGGATTATTGTGTTTCTGACCTGTTGTTTAGGCACCACAGAGTGAAATCATTCTGCACTCTGTCGGGAATGTTCACCTTCACCGTCAACAACTTCAAATTCTCCCCTCGGTTTATAGCCAGCGTCTGTACACAGACAGGTACAAAACTAATTTTAATCACAGTTGAGTTCAGACCTTTATTGTCCCTCGGGGAGAAATTTGGTTGACAGCAATGATTAAAACGACAAAAGAACAAAACAGACCCAAGACACGACACAAAATACCTTAACTGCAAGCAACCTGACCAAACTTAGCTACAAAAACATGTAAAGTCTCTAAAAACAAACACGCACTTAAAGCCAAAACACACAACAGCTGAAACAGACAAGAACAACCTGTGAAGGTGGTTGAAATTATTCAGTTAAGAAGTTTGATCATTTTGATATTTACTGATTAGAGTTGGATTCGGGCCTAAAAAAAATCCAACCTGGCCCGAACCTGTAACATTTTTTTTCGAGCCAGACCTGAAACTGACCAATTAACTGTGATTAAAGGCCCGACCCCCCCCCCCCCAAAAAACAAACGTCTTTTTTTTTAATCAATTAGTCAATCACTCAATCAAGTTTATTTGTATAGCACATTTCAGCAACAGGGCAGTTCGAAGTGCTTTACATCAGAAAAACACAACAAATAAACAATTAAACTTTTACTGCTTTTGTAAGCAGGGCAGCACGGTGGCACAACTGGTAGAGCTGCTGCCTCTCAGCGAGCAGGTCCTTGGTTCAAACCCCGGTCCAGGGCCTTTCTGGGTGGAGTTTGCATGTTCTCTCCGTGCATGCGTGGGTTTTTTTCTCCGGGTGCTCCAGTTTCCTCCCACAGATCAAAAACATGCATGTTAGGCTGATTGGTAACTCTAAATTGTCCCTAGGTGTGAGTGAGAGAGTGAATGGTTGTTTGTCTCGTTTGTCTCTATGTGTCCCTGTGATGGACTTGCGACCCATCCAGGGTGTACCCCGCCCCTCACACAGTGATTGCTGGACATGGACACCGGCGACCCTCGTGACCCAAAATGGAATAAACGGGTAAAGATAATGGATGGATGGATGGATGCTTTTGTAAGCAAATCAGTTGGACATGATTTAAAAACGTATTTCAAAGAAAGGAAGATATAAGATTTCTTGCTTATTAACAAAAGTCAGCAGATTATAATAATATTATAATTATTAACAGCCGGTGGACATGCGCAGCGGCTGACACAGCTGCAGTGGCTGAGTCCAGTAAAGATTGGGTCGCTGGCACTGTGATCTAGAGCTGTCATTTCTAACCCGAACCTGAAACCCGGCCCGGTCCAACCCGGATTAGGGATGGGCCGGGCCATTATAATGTGAATAATGGGTGGGCCGGGCCAGTCTCGGGCTCTTAATTAGGTCAGGATCAGCCGCGATCCAATTATATGATAACATGGCCTGTCATACATCCACCTGCTGCACGCGGCCATTTCACCGCGAGCTGACCGGCCTTGAAAGAGGTTAAAAAGTTCCGTTAAGATTCAGATGGAACTGTACTGCCAGGAAATGATCCATTGCCCAAATGGACGTTCATTCAGCCGCTGCACTCAGCGAACGCGCGCGGCCAACGACCCAAACAGGTGAGATCCCAAAGCAGACGCGTGTGTCAGAGCTGTGTCTCAGTAATTCTGAAGAACGCAGGCAGAAACAGGGTTTAAATGCTTTTTACGGCCATGAAAGGACAAACACCTCTCCGCTCCGAATCTTCTGCCGCTTTTATTCAGCTGCGCGTCCCCGACCGTTAATAATTAAAAATGTCAGGGGGTGTGTTCCGGGTTCGGACTTGTAATTACTGTTAATTTGTCGGGTTCGGATATTATGACTGTGGGCTGGAGCCGGGTCGGATCATATTTTTTGGGCACGAATGTAACTCTACTGTGATCCATCTGGACTTCTTTTTTTTTTACCTCTTTCATTCGGCCGGTCAGAGCACAGCCAAACGGCCGCGCGCGTCCACTGACGCAATCAAAAGCTCGACACCGACCTGGCCCGCCCATCCAGCACATGATTTGGCCAGGCCCAAATTTTGGGTCGGGCGCGGGTTAGAAATGACAGCTGATAATGACACGTTTATAACTGTTGCTTCAGTAGTTATAAGACAGAAAAACAGTATTTTAATATATATATATTTTTTTCTTTTTAAACTTAGCTGAAAAAATTAGAACAAAACTCCCATGTCATGGGTTTGGGTCATTGGGTTTATCATTGTCTGCATATCATAACTACAGAAAACTGGGAGTTTTCAAGTCAATAGTCTAAAAAATAAACATCAACAACAAATATCTCTTCGAGTATGTGCTGTGGACCGGCCTGTTGTGTTCTGTGCTGGTTCCCCCTCAGAGGAGCTGTTACAAGCTGTTAAGCAAACAGTAGTAAGTGTCTGACCTTTTCAGTCGGGAACCTTTAGCCTGCCACAGAACAGAGCCAAAAAGCAAGACGTCAATCTGGAGCCCAAGCGGAAGAAGCAAGCTGACAAATGCCACCACTATGCCACCATCAGCTCTGAGACCGCAAGGCCTACCCCCACCCACTCCCACACATTGTGCCACAACCATTACCACTCAGCAGCACCCTTGGTCGTAGCAAACTCACATGCAAGACACCCACAAAAATAAAACACTTTTTAAATCAGCTAATGGCATAGCAGAGGCCAGAATTAATACAGCGAAGGATGAAAGTTAAGATTTCTCTTCTGGTGGCATGTTTTCACCTCGGGTTTTCTCGCTGACTGTTGTGGGATTTCTGAAACAATCTTCATCAAAGCCCCAAAGTTCAACGTCTTGTCAAAGCAAGCAAGCAAAACATTTATGTCTAAATAACTGGAACATCCCTGAAAGCACCTCTGCTCTCTTCACTTGCTGTCAAGATCTACAGGCTAAACATGAAGATGAGAAAAATGTCTAACATCACCTGAATACACAGCAAATTAATAACAATGTTTTTAATTAGCAAAAATAAATACTCAATGTTAACCTAATAACTTAAAAGTAATTTTTACTGTAAACTCTATTATTAAACGGTGTTTAAAATGATCGAGCAACGTTCCACATTTGTTGCTGGACTATTTGGTAATTCTTTATCTCATATTTTCACGCACAAAAAAATAAATTAAAAATAATTTATTTGCCTGGTTGCTACACCCTTAAAACTATGGTTTTCAATAGTTGCTCAATTTCTAGCTATACACAATTTCAGCCATCTTTACTGATGATAAACAGGCTAAAGTGTGTCTGTGTAGATCAAGATTTCTGTGTGGGTCAAGTCACTGGTGAAAGATCACGTGATCTGAAAAAGGGATGTGAAACAGAGTGATGCTTGTAAAAACACCAGACGTGACAGGAAGTCAAATATTAGCCAAAACCTGACAAGACTAGAATGAGAATCTTTCCTTGATGCCCCTTACTTCCTTCAGCAGCCCCCCAAAGCGAGGGCAGACAGCCAACAACTATCCACTATCTGTCTCCTCCTCTTTCTCATCTGTTCTGTAGAAATATACTGTCACCAACACATCTATCATCCACCATATCAAGGATAAACAAACACGCACACTGGCAACCAGTCACAGAAAATATGCACGATCTTGACCTTTTGAGACAGCATTACAGCAATAAATGTGGTTTTATAAAGATGGAACTAAAGTCACCTGCAAACTGCCTCACAGGTTAAAACGTCTGTTTTGATTCACTTGGTACAATGAAGCAAAACTAACCAACAAGTTGATCTCAAAACCAGTTTGAAATGTCAGCAGTGTGCCTTTTCGTTAACTAGATTACCAATTAGTTGCACAAGATGTTCAAAATTCAGATTTGCTTTAAATTGTCTATAAAAAATCCCTCACTTTCATTATTTTTCCTGATTCTCTCTTTCAGAGTAATGATTACCACTTAAAAACAAAACCATTTATTCTGAATTACATAAAATGCATGCTTTGCTTCTCCTCTAAAATAATACAATCAGATGATAAAACAGAATATGTTAATATTGTTATACTTGGTCCTGATTTATATGTTGCACTTACTTCGAATAATACTGAGAAAATTTTATTATGCCTACTGCATTTCTTTATTGTATTCATTTTTCATTTCTGTTAAAAGTGTTGAAAATATGAAAAAAATGAAGTAAGATTAAAATTATTAGACAGTACAAATGAAAACACGGCAGTTTTTTTTTTTTGTTTAGACCTCTCTTTAATTGGAAGTAAGTTTTTTTTTGTTCAATTGAGGAGACAGCTCAATTCATGTGTTTCCTTGTAAACTTGCTAGAAATGAAGAATGTATTACTACAAACCAGATTCCAAAAAAGTTGGGACACTAAACAAATTGTGAATAAAAACTGAATGCAATGATGTGGAGATGGCAAATGTCAATATTTTATTCGTAATATAACATAGATGACAGATCAAAAGTTTAATCTGAGTAAATGTAACATTTTAAAGGAAAAATATGTTGATTCAAAATTTCAGTGTCAACAAATCTCAAAAAAGTTGGGACAAGTAACAATAAGTGGCTGGAAAAATGAAAATGAGCATATAACGAACAGCTGGAAGACCAATTAACACTAATTAGGTCAATTGACAACATGATTGGGTATAAAAAGAGCTTCTCAGAGTGTCAGTGTCTCTCAGAAGCCAAGATGGTAAGAGGATCACCAATTCCACCATTGTTGTGCAGAAAGATAGAGCAGCAATACCAGAATGGTGTTACCCAGCGTAAAATAGCAAAGACTTTTAAGTTATCATCAACCGTGCATAACATCATCAAAAGATTCAGAGAATCTGGAACAATTGCTGTGCGTAAGGGTCAAGGCCATAAAACTTTACTGGGTGCTCATGATCTCTGGGCCCTTAAACGTCACTGCACCTCAAACAGGAATGCCACTGTCAAGGAAATAACAGAATGGGCTCAGGAATACTTCCAGAAAGCATTGTCAGTGAACACAATCCACCGTGCCATCCGCCGTTGCCAGCTGAAACTCTACAGTGCAACGAGGAAGCCATTTCTAAGCAAGCTCCACAAGCTCAGACGTTTGCACTGGGCCAGGGGTCATTTAAAATGGAGTGTGGCAAAATGGAAGACTGTTCTGTGGTCAGATGAGTCATGATTTGAAGTTCTTTATGGAACACTGGGACGCCATGTCATCCAGACCAGAGAGGACAAGGATAACCCAAGTTGTTATCAACGCTCCGTTCAGAAGCCTGCATCACTGATGGTATGGGGTTGCATGAGCGCTTGTGGAATGGGCAGCTTGCATGTCTGGAAAGGCACCATTAATGCAGAGAACTATGTTCAGGTTCTAGAACAACATATGCTCCCATCTAGACATCATCTCTTTCAGGGAAGACCCTGCATTGTTCAACACGATAGTCCCAGACCACATTCTGCAGCAATCACAAGATCATGGCTACGTAGGAGAAGGATCCGGGTACTGAAATGGCCAGCCTGCAGTCCAGATCTTTCACCTATAGAGAACGTTTGGCGCATCATAAAGAGGAAGGTGCGACAAAGAAGGCCCAAGACGATTGAACAGTTAGAGGCCTGTATTAGACATGAATGGGAGAGCATTCCTATTTATAAACTTGAGAAACTGGTCTCCTCTGTCCCCAGACGTCTGTTGAGTGTTGTAAGAAGAAGGGGGGATGCCACACAGTGGTAAAAATGGACTTGTCCCAACTTTTTTGGGATTTGTTGATGCCATGAAATTTGGAAACAACAGATTTTTCCCTTAAAATGATACATTCTCTCAGTTTAAACTTTTGATCTGTGATTTGTGTTCTATTCTGAATAAAATATTAGATGTAGGCACCTCCACATCATTGCATTCGGTTTTTATTCACAATTTGTTTAGTGTCCCAACTTTTTTGGAATCCAGTTTGGATAATTTAGCATGCCACAAAACAACAACACATAAACGGCTTTACTAAACTATTGTGCTCCACCTGTTCATCAAACAGGTCTGTTTAATTGATGAAACAGTTCCATTCACTCTAGCTCCTCTGCAGGCAAACCCCAGTCTGAAGCGTTAAACTCTTTATTTGATCATCATGCAAATTGCTTTGAAAATAGATCTCTGCCACATACAGTAAATCTATCTTGGCATACTCAAGAGCGTACCAGCTACTGATGGCTAAAAGGTAAATGTGAACCCTTCAAAAGAAGACTCAAATCAAGTCTAACTGGATTAAATCTGGGCTGAGCAATACGCTATCTGACATGCTGAATGCCAAAGCTTTCTAAAAACTAACTTTTGGTGAATTTAGAAAACTCAAGGAGGCAGGCTTTTTTGCATTCTGAATTATTTATACCAGAAAATGAAATTATAGGATTGAAATGAGTGATTAAATAATCAAATCATGCAGTAGAAAATTAAGCTGCCTCGCACTTTGTTAAGGATTTTGTCATTTCAATTTTTAAGCACAGTTAAATTACATAAATATGTGCATCTATTTCTATGGTAGGGCTGGACAATAATTTGATATCGATATATATCACGATATACTTTTATTCAATAACGGTGATACGAGTTTTCAGCACATTTTCGATATTTCAATACACATTACGCTATGATTACAGCATTTCACTGACGCATTTCTTTTTCTGTTCGGGTTGAAGCAGCCGCTTCACCGAACAGAAACAGCTGTGACTACATAAGTGCGTGGTGACGTTTTTCTGAGGATTTTATATTGTTTATATCAATATCAGAATTATATTGTTAGACTGAAATTAAGAAATATATTGTGATAAAAGTTTTGGCCATAACATCCAGCCCTATGCTATGGCTTAAAAAAGTATTAAATGATTGTAAAATTTCCTGAAGAAATCAGGGAAATTAAATTGTAAAGTATTTTAAGCTCAACAATTCTCAAATGCTGCCACAAAAATGCGTATTTTCTAATTGTTGAGAAAATTTCAAAAGAAAAGCCTAATTTAATATCTTATTTATAATTTAATATATGCCACTATATCCTAAAATACACATTCATGTGTATATTTGCTTTATGTTTTATTGACAGTTACAGACAATAACTCCCTAGTATTTCTCTTTCTTTAACAAACCAGAGCTGAGGCTTAATAAAAATGTGCTAAAGCATTAGGGCATGTGTGTACTAACACACACATGCCTTCTGTCAAAACACATCTCCCACCTGCTTCCTCCCCCGCCAACTTCATGGCTAGAAAAGGTTCGTTTTAGCCGGAATCTGACAGCTAGCAGGGTCATAGTCGCCTGTGGATTAACACTCTGTGACAAAGGCGAGTCATCAAATTAAATGCCTTGCATACTCACAAAGAAGGGGGGGGGGGGGGGGCAATGAGGTGAGGAGTGGATTGAAGGGATGTGGTTTAGTCAGAAAAAGAGGGAAGATGCAGATCAGAGAAGAGGAGGGGAGATAAGGGACAGATGTACCTAAGCATCACTCGTATGTTCATGCTTTCTTTACAGCCCCCACTCCCTCTCCATCCTTTTGTATGCCTGTGGGCCCAGCAGCACTAGCTGTCACTACAGGAGGCCGCCTGTCAATCAAAGCTTCCTAATCCAATGGCATGTCGGCAGGGGACATGTCACATATGTTAAGAAGAGAGAATGAGGGAGACTCGCAGGCTGCGGTTGTGAGTGAGCAAGTGTGTGCATGTGATTGAAATGACTGTAGGGCAGAGCGTGTTTGCCAGAGAGTGTGGTGTGGCAGAGACAGCGGGTGATGGAAGCTGTGGTGACACATGAGGCCTGGGACCAGCTCTGAGTAACCCACCAGTCACTGCAGAGACAGAGGGGGGAGCAGAGGAGGCAAAGCAGGGCACAGGAGGGGTAAATATGAAGGCACAGACAAGGCTAACTGCGACTGACGTGGGCAGCATGTAAGAAGCAGACAAAAATAAACACACACAGACGGAGTGCAGTTGTTCGTGTGTGTACCAGATAAGTTCAAAGAACCTGCAATAAAAGTGTAAAAAACTTGTGGTCCAACAGAATCAACGCAATAGATTGCAAGTTTTTAATATCTATTTTCATAGCTGTGTTAGTGCTTGACCCTTTAAACTATTTTAAAGTGGAAGATTTGTCTAAGGATGTAATGCCAGTCAGATGGTTAGGAAGATTAAAATAACGGTGTGAAAACATTTACAAATCTTTCAGAAACTGAAAAAATATTTTAGTTTTTAGAAAGCTTCAATTCCTATAATACAATTCTAAAAAGTTCAAATTAAAAGCACTGCTAACAAGTGTTTAGCATAGAGACATCTGAAAACGCTGCAGACAGAAATATTCTGTCTCTGCATACTAAAAAACTTCAACCTATGCTGCAAGTTTGAAAAAGCTGAGCTTCTTTACCTGATGGGATTGGATGCGCTGGATGTTGCAAGTGAAGTCAAAATAGAGATGAAACTTGTCAATGTCCTTATTGCTGTTTTGCTCAACCCTGGCTTTGTTGTGGTCTTGGGCAGCCTGCTTTTGTTCCTTTTCCTTTAGCGCAGTCTTGGACACAGATGACTGGATGGTCACAAAGCTCCTCTCACATCTGAAATAGACAAAGGCACAGGTAACATACAGAGAAACAGATCACACAGTAGTGTTATTTAATCCTGATTAAAGTTATTGCAGGGAAAACCAGAAAAATGCCAAACACAAATAAACACAAGGATGGATTCTTACAATGTCTTAATGTAAGTGAGTGTCTCAGGATCTTTGGCTATCGTATCTGCCAAGATATGCGCCATACCTGTAGCCACTTCTTCTACAGATGACAGACCTGTCCCAAACAAACACAAACTCGTAATGTGTTTACAACAAATGTTTGTGTGGAGCTTTATTATTACACATTAAATAAAAGACAGTGTATACTAATAAATTATACAGTACAGTATATGTTGCATTTTTCAAATTCCAGACACATTTCCATCTGTTAATTTACTACAATATGGATCAAATCTATAATAAAGAACTTAGATCAGGAATTTACTGAATAAACTTAAAAAAAAAAAATTCTGATTAAGACTTGGAAAACCTCAGAACAGCATTATATTAAAGGCTCCCACAGACTCAAGCGTACTTCAGTCCGCGGAGGGCCGCGTGTACTGGATTAGACTCGAAACGGAAGCCCGCAAGGCATGTCCACACAAAGATCAATTTTTACGACTGTGTACTCTGTGCCGCACAATAAACTGCCCGGCGACAGAATGTTTTGTATGCAACACCAATTCCCCTTCTTCATCCCTGGTCTGGTTTAATGGCCTTTTCTTTTGTTTTGTTTTTTTGCCAAGAGGCAAGCGATCTCTTCCTCCTCCTCCGTTGACGCCATGACTGAAATTGTGAGAAATGAAGGAAGTTGTCATGAGATAATTAAAATCAGGTCCAGTGTGGCTGCAGGAGGGTCTGGAGATTTCCTGGTGGGCCGGTTTGATGAGTGGGCTGCAGGGCCAGTGCTCCCTGATTTTTTTTTTTTTTCTATTTAAACAGAAAAATCACATTGAGCCTTGAAGACTCATTTACAAGTGAGACCTGTTTGGACAGACAAAAACAGTGGTTAACTGGACACATGTAGGAGTTGGAGGCAAAAAAAAAAAATGCCTCCAACTCCTACATTTATTTTTTAGAACTTTTTATTGACAACATATAAACGCAAAACACTGCTGCCGCTTGCTGCCAGCTTCTTTTTTATTTCGCTCCATCAATCGATCCAGTAGGCGTTTCAGCAAATGACCAGTCAGCAAACTCAATTTGTCCCGAAGGTAAACGCCCTTTACCTGCGGAGCTGACTGCAGCCGGTCAGGGTGGACGCTCGACGTAGAGCTGGGCAATATCTCAATATTTTAAAAATATCAATATAATTTTTTTGTGATATAAGTTGAGACTATCTCGATATAAAACGATATAGTTTAATACTTGAAAATCCTCTTGCTGTCTCTTCCTCCCACTCAGCCCCCCTCCTTCTCCCTCATTGAACACAAACCCAGCCCCTCAGCCGCCATCCCCTCCTTCCTGCTTCTCCAGGAGGTGGACGGAGACGTTTACCACAACAAGTAAACATGGCAGATATGAAGAGCAGCTGCTGCTGAGGAAAAACAAAACAATGACTGTTCTTTCAGAGCTAGTTTGGATTTAGATTGTAAGATGAGGGACAAAAAAATTATTCTGTAGACAATGTTGAAAATAGTCCCGACGAAAGGTTGGAACTACAAATCTTTTCACCATTTAAACAGCGGAAGTGAAGTATGAACCGTGAAGCTGCAGCTCAGAGTGTTTTTTCAGCCTGCTTCCTTGAAACAAACCACGAGTCAGAACTCATTTAGCCGTGCTGTGCCTTATCAGAGAAACAGAGAGAGGTGGTGACATTAATAAAGCAGAAGCTTATCATATCGCTAAGACACGTCCTTAGCGGCTAACAAGACGGCTAATGCTTTAGCCGTCTTGTTCCACAACTGAGACTGGGACCTGTCTTAGCGATATGATAAACTGCTGATTTATTAATGTCACCACCTCCCTCAGCATGGCTAAATGAGTTCTGACCTGTGGTTTGTTTCAAGGAGCAGGCTGAAAAAACACTCGGAGCTGCAGCTTCACGGTTCTGAGTGAAGGCTCACTTTACTGGTTTCACACACACTTACTAACGTGAAGGCACCTTTCTATCTTATCAAAACACTCAAAGCTCTTTACTACACAATCTGTGTCCTCATTTACCCATTCATACACTCCACTAGATCTCTACAAAGAATAATCTGAGCTTTGTCACATTCATACACTGATAGGACACACATCAGAGACAATGAGGGGTTCAGTGTTTTGCTCAGGGACACTTCAGCATTTGAATGCTGGTGGAATCGAACCCCCAACTCTCTCATTGGAGTGCGACTGCTCTAGCCTCTCAGCCACAGCTGCCCCCAGCTGAAGAGGATTATTATTTAATATATGTAAATAAATGTACAAAAAAATAAACTAATATATGTAAATAGTTAATTTTTAGACATTTATGTTGTAGAGTTACAGCTGTTTGTTAATAAATGTGCCTGTGTAACAACTGGGACGAAGCTTTGACTCAGAAATATATTTTTGTTATTACTTTATGGAAAGAAAAAATACCAAGATATATATCGTATATCGCGGTTTATCATAAAATATTGAGATATTAATTTTGGTCCATATCGCTCAGCTCTATGCTCGAGTATGAAGTCTCAACCGTCTGAGGACGATGTGCGCAGTTTCCACGCAGACTGAGGTTCACATGAATCTGTGGGAGCCCTAGGGATATGTTTAGCTTCATCTACATGTACTGTGCATGTCAAAGTTTTTTTTCTTACCTTCAGTATCAGGTTTTACCCATGCCCTTAGATCCAGGGTGTGTGGTGTGTTCATCAGCGCAATGGCAGCTTCTTCAAGGCCCAAAGCTTTGGCCCTGCGAGCTTTAGTGAGTTTGCTGCCTTTTTTATAAGGGGAATACTGCAAGCACAAGACAAAAGTGCAACTCTTTTAAACCATAATTTTCTCAATTCTGGTCTTATTTTAGTCTAAATCTTCTGGCTTACTATCTCAACTTTGTCACACATTTAACATCTGGATAAAAACA
>NC_056498.1:58271877-58275141 GCF_014905685.2 Nematolebias whitei | reverse complement strand
ATAGTTTATTTCTAATTTTAAAAAAAGCAGAGTGTTAAATAAGAATCCAAAAAGTACATAAGAAAACCTGCAAATAATGTGCCATTCTGATTTTGGGAGCTTTCATGATGTTCAGGCAGATTTGTTTTGTTTTTCTTATTAAAAAAAAAAAAAACTATATTGCACAAAAAATTCTTATATTTGATCATTTTTAGTATTTGTTTTTTTAACTACCTAGTTTATAAAAATTTGTAATTATTTTATGGGTACAGTATTTGGATTTTTGTAGTCAATTTTGATGCCAGCTCTGCATAAGGGGGAGCATTTATTCACAAATTATTATTCTAGTGCTGCATTTATGACTAAATTTCACAAAAAAGTGTTAATATTGTGGCTTTGCCAATTATCTACGTTTAATTTATTTATTTTATTGGTTGTGTCATTTTTTTGTGTAGATTTGTTTCTGTTTGCTTGGTGCTTGTTTGTTTATTTGTTTTGAATAAAAAAAACATTAGTTATAATCAACACAACAACAAAAATTCCATGCTGTATTTATTTTCTACAGGTATCCAGACCTGAAAATTATCAATATCAGATCAAAAACTTTTAGCTACTGAACAAAAAAAGCAGTGAGATTAACAGAAAAGTGTTTCAGAGGCTCATATGTGAACAATGCAACCTGAAATTCACACCTGAGTGATAGATATTACTTCAAAATGAAAAATTATTCTGACCACATGATCCAGTTCATCGGCCGATCTGCAGCTCCTGATACTTTGCTCCAATTCAAGTGTCAAAACTCCGTCCTTCTTTAGGGTCTGAATCACAGACTGGGTCTTTTTGACAAGTGTACTAAAGAAATACAGATACATAAAGAAAACGCACAAAAAAAAAACAACAACACATAAGCAAAGAAGCACTTATAACTAATACAGAAGACTCTTTCAACAATTTAGGGTTCAGAGCTTGGCCACTATCGCCATCTAGTGGTCATAATCAATATAACACCTTAAAATGAAATTAGCTTTTGATGTGTTTATAATTTATTTCTTCTACATTCATTTTTACCTACCACAACTCCTCATAAATCATCTGGACATCACGGACAGTATCTGCATCCATGTGGTTGATCATCTCTTTTCGGTAGCGCACTATAAAGGGAATTGTATTTTCCTCACGTAGCAGCATAATGATATTTCTGCACACCCACATCTCTACACACGCCATAGAGGAAAGCAGCTGAGGACGACAACAGCAACAATAAATTAAATTTAAGTATGCAAGTAGAAAAAGACAAACAGTAACAAAATAAACATAATAACCCTAAAACACTTTGCATACTGAGTTTCTGTTATGGTTTTCAAATAAAAGTGTTAGAAAAGTGTTTTTTGTCTTCTTCTTTCCATACAATGCACTGCATAACATTGAAGGCAATAAAATTGTGAAGTAGAAGAAAGTTTAGTATAGCTAACCTTTTTTTAAGTTTTTTGATTTTACTAATAAGTGACTTTAACACTTTGGTTATTAAGTTCACAATATGGACAACTCTTTAAAAGATGGTACCTCAGTATAAAGGGAGAACAGCAAGTTGCTATAAAGTGTCAAACTGTTTTCATATCCTGTTCACTCGCAACCATGGCACCCCACTGTCCACATAAAGTAAAATTTCTAGGCAGCTACAATTTTATTAAAATGACAGTTCATTCATTTTATTATTGTATTTATGATTCACTATGGCCCTGGCTACTTTGCCCATGAGCTGTCTTTAATTTTACTAAATTAAACTATTCAAGAGCTGCAACGTGTCTAGCAACTGAAAAAAGTATAATCAACTAGAACAAAGTCAAAGAATCAATATGTTACACGTTTTATCACTTGACAAAAGTGAAGACAAACTCTGCTATACCTCAGCCATGTCCCAGTTCATGCTGAATTCATTCTTGAGAGACTGTACTTTGGGCTCTAGTAAAGTAGTTCGTTGTCCCTGGCAGGTCTTCTGTTTCTTTAGACAAGGCTCATCAAAAGTAAAATCCTCCTCTGTGGCTTCTTCCTTCTTTAGCGGAGGCCCAGCTTGTGATGATCCTGCAGCAGCCCATTCGTCTGTCTTGTGGGCTTCTGACACAATAAATGATAACCTCTACAAAAGAGCATTGAGCAACAAATAGAATATCAGTGACCAAAATAGATTATTATTATTATTATTATTAGCATGAGATCCAAAAGCCCTACACTACACAGTGTAAAGTTATGTTGCAGAGGTTCTAGTCCACCTTAAGAAATGGATCAATTTCATTACCGCATCTACATCTCTGTATCTATGCATCAAGACATTAGGGTGTGTGCTTTTATTGTGACAAACCCCTAAGAGAAGACGTAAATGCTCCATATGTTTTTAAATGTAAACACAAATTAGAAAAAGCATGTATACTTTTGTCCTGATGATGCATGCGCAATAATCCAGGTAGAAAAAAATCCAACAAGGTTTAGTCAGGTCCTCTGGACGGATTCTTGTTTGTTGGAACATTTCATCTTTCATCCATAAGGCTCCTTCAGACTGTTTCAAGACCTCAGACTGAAGAAGTCTTTTGGATAAAAGAATAAACATTTTCAACAAACAAGAATCTGTCCAGAGGACCTGACTAAACCTCGTTGGGCACGTATACTTTTACTAAAACAGTAAATAAGCTTACCTCTTCCTTCATTCCAATATCGGAACCACTTTTGTCAACCGTTCCTTCTTCTAAATCACCAGCCTCTGTTTTGCTGTTGTTTTCACAACAATTCTCATCAGTCCATTTTTTCTCTGTTCCAAACGATGCAGACACACCAGGATTCTTTATTTTAGAGGCGGCAGCTTTTGGTTTTGCGGCAGGTTTTTTTGATACACTTGGCTTTGGAGCTCGAGACACTTTTGGTTCTTTGGGAACTCTTGGTTTAGCAGTTCTCTTGGCTGCCACTTTCTTCACCCTGGCTGCAGGATCTTTGGGAGTCTTGATAGTTTTTGGCTCTGGAGGCCTCCACTCCTCCAGTTCCTCATCACTACTCACTGTATGATCAAAAGACCTGATGGAGGAGCAGAAACATATTAGATACAGCGTTTCCCCTATCGTTGTACAAGCGGGGCGCCTCGCCCTGTCAACAGAACCGTGCAGACCCCCCCGCCCAAACCACCTGTAGGCACTGACGTAATGCTAAGCTAGTGGCTCGCAATACTGGTGCACTAGCTAAAACGTTAAAGGCAGCCTCTTCCCTCATGAACCCTCACGCTGACGACCCCCCCCCCCC
>NC_056498.1:58258673-58271777 GCF_014905685.2 Nematolebias whitei | reverse complement strand
CACACACACACACACACACACACACACACACACACACACTCTAAAACTGTCGGTACAAACAGAGCGTGGCTCAAATGTGTCTCTGTTTGATGTGATACGCCAGACACAATTCAGAAGACCTGAAGGCCACTATCAGAGCAACCTGGGCTCTCATAACACCTAGACTGAGACTCCATGCCACACCGCATTGCTGAAGTAATCCAGGCAAAAGGAGCCCCAACTAAGTATTGAGTGCTGTACATGCTCATACTTTTCATGCTCATACTTTTCATGCTCATACTTTTCATGCTCATACTTTTCATGCTCATACTTTTCAGTTGGCCAACATTTCTAAAAATCATTTTATTTATTGGTCTTAAGTAATGTCCTAATTTACTGAGACACTGAATTTTGGGGTTTTCATTATTGTCATATGATCATCAACATTAAAAGAAATAAACATTTGAAATATATCAGTTTATGTGTAATGAATGAATACTATTTATTTATTTATTAACCTTTATTTAACCAGGCAAATCCCATTGAGATCACAGATCTCTTTTGCAAGGGAGGCCTAGGCCTGATATTATACAAGTTTCACTTTTTGAATGAAATTACTGAAATAAATAAACGTTTTCATGATATTCTAATTTTATGACCAGCAACTGTAATCATAGGTTTTACTTTGAGCATAAGGTTCAGAGTTGGGGGGTGGTCATCCCGAATTATAAACAATTATTAAAAAATATGCACCCGTGCATTGACATTGATGCAGAAAATTATTGATACAAAATGGTAAAAAAAAATAAAAAAATAAAATTAAAAAAACTCACAAGTCAGAGTCCAGACTTTCATTTTCGTTGTAGTTCGAAACTTTGGCAGTTGTTGTTCTTGTTGGGCGCATTTTTAATTGGAAAAGGTTTAAAGTTTGAGTTGAATCAAAACTGCAAAAGAGAAGCAAAACGTTTGGGCACTTTTCATAAAGCAGCTGTCCTTTCGTGTTGGAAATAATTACTTTGAGATATATTCAGCCAATGCTACTGTCGTTTACCTGTGATTTACTGTAGAAAAAGATGATTAATGTTTGCTACTTCTTTGAATGAACACTAAGAGTTAGCCGTAACGAAGGCTAGCTTGCTTTTCAAAACTGCCGCTTTGAGGAGAAGCTAACAAAGTTAATAACGCTGCAACTTGGCTTCTTCATCTATGGCACCATTTTCCCGCACGATGTAAATCCAGACTAAATCTTATGTCGCTATTAATTTACATTCTCGGTTAGTGAAGCTGAATATTGTGCTAACTGCAACAACAACCAACCCCATAAAGACATAGCACCAGAGTCTACAACAACCAATCAGAAACCTTAAAGGTCCAGAGAACCTGGAAGACGCTGCGTTTCCGGTGCATCACCACGAGCATACCGCCACCTGCTGGTGATGGGTGAGCATTGAATTTCCTAAATCTCATTGAACTAGTTGTCCAAAAAGGTGAATCCCACAATAAATCACATATGTTAAATAATAATGATATTTAATAATAATAAGAAGAAGAAATATTAGTATTAGTTTTAGTGAACATGGAGAGGTGGAGGTTATGCACTTGAAAGAAAAGGAATCAAAGTCAGCCTTAACAAAACAGAAAGAATGAAAGAGAGGCAGGTGGAACAGCAAGGATAATAGGACACAAAGGTGCAGGACTTCAATAACTTAGGAACAGCAATCCAGGAAAATGGATAATGTGCGAAAGAAGTGATGAAGAGAGTCCAGGCATAATTCCCCCCCAACAACTCTCTGCTATCCCCCTCGCCTCAGGTCAAGAGTCTTGGTGTCATCCTCGACACCACTCTCTCCTTCACTTCACACATCAACAATGTCACTCAGTCTGCCTATTTCCAACTCCGAAATATTAACCGTCTCCGCCCTTCTCTCACACCCCGCTCCACAGCCATCCTTGTTTACAGTCTTGTGACTTCTCGAATTGACTACTGCAACTCCCTTCTTTATGGCCTCCCCAACAAATCTCTCCAGAAGCTGCAATTGGTCCAGAACTCAGCTGCCCGTGTCATAACTCAAACCTCCTCCTACAACCACATCACTCCTGCCCTGCAGCAGCTCCACTGGCTCCCGGGTAAATCACGCATCGTCTTCAAAATTCTTCTTCTCACTTTCAAAGCTATCCGCAACCTTGCCCCTCCGTACCTATCTGACCTCCTACACATCTCCATCCCCTCTCGCTCTCTCAGATCCTCCTCTTCACTACACCTCCATGTACCCTCTGCCCGCCTCTCCACCATCGGGAGCAGGGCCTTCACCTGATCTGCTCCTCATCTCTGGAACTCGCTACCCCCTGACTTAAGAAACACCACCGCTCTTTCTATATTCAAGACTGCTCTGAAAACACATCTCTTAGACTCGTTTTTCCTTAACTTCGCTGTATGTATTTTATATTCTTTATGCATTTTATATTCTTTATGTAATTTATTTCTGTTGATCTTTGTTCTTACTGTAAAGTGTCCTTTGGTGTCATGAAAGGTGCTTTTTAAATAAAATGATTATTATTATTATTATTATAGAGTTGATGGACAAACGTTTTGAGAGGTCCATCCATCCATCCATTTTCTTCTGCTTATCCGGGGTCGGGTCGCGGGGGTAGCAGCCTAAGTAGGGAGGCCCAGACTTCCCTCTCCCCAGCCACTTGGTCCAGCTCTTCCGGGGGAATCCCGAGGCGTTCCCAGGCCAGCCAAGAAATATAGTCCCTCCAGCGTGTCCCAGGTCTTCCTCTGGGCCTCCTTCCGGTGGGACGTGTCCGGAACACCTCACCAGGGAGGCGTCCAGGAGGCATCCTAACCAGATGACCAAGCCACCTCAACTGGCTCCTCTCGACGTGGAGAAGCAGCGGCTCTACTCTGAGTCCCTCCCAGATGATCGAGCTTCTCACCCTGTCTCTAAGGGAGAGCCCAGACACCCTGCGGAGAAAACTCATTTCGACCGCTTGTATCCGAGATCTCATTCTTTCGGTCACAACCCAAAGCTCGTGACCATAGATGAGAGTAGGAATTTTTGAGAGGAATTTGTGAAAAAAGCGTGGCAGCAAATGTCAAAGGAAAGTCTTACAAGACCGTGGTGAGACCAGCTATGCTGTATGGATGGGAGACAGTGGCACTGACAGGTGAAAGAACTGGAAGCGGCAGGGATGGATATGTTGAGGTTCTCCATGAGAGCTAAAAAGATGGATAAGTTTAGGATAGTGTGGGTTGATCACAGCGCATCAATGCAATTAATAAAGAAAATTAGCACAATGGCAATCAAAAGAAAATATTTGCATAAATGTGAATGTAAAGGTAAAGATACAGGGCATGTAGTGAGGAAACTTTCATCAGCTGAAAGCTAAAGATTACATCCATCATCATCTTCCACTTGTTCCGAAGTCAGGTTGTGGGGACAGAAGCTTGAGCAGGGAGGCCCAGACATCTCTTTCCACACCCACCTCTTCCAGCATTAGAGACCCCAAGGTGTTTCCAGGCCAAACAAGAAACATAGTCTCTCCAGCATGTCCTGTGTCTTCCCTGGGGTCTCCTCCCAGTCGGACATGCCCAAACCACCTCAATAGGCTCCTCTCGAAAAAGTGCTAAAGGTTACCTTAATCAAAATCAAAGACTGTTCAAATCTACAGAATACAGCACCAAGGAGTTGATGCAGAAGTATGATCAGTTGCTTCAAGGTCCTTCAGGATCTGACTGTGTTTTTATGAAAAATAGTAAGAGGTGGTTCTCTCCTTGCCTTCAGGAACAAAAAAGCAAGCGGTCACAAAATTGGACGTGGTTTCTATTTGCCTTTGGTCATAGTTATTATTTTAGGTTTACATCATAGTGTGTGTAAATAGTCATCATTGCCAACAGACTTAACCCCACATGCTTGTGATCTCTGATAAAATAATTTTTGACATCATGTTACAGCCAACTAGCCCCAAATACACAAAAGTATGACAGTTCACGAGCAACTTTTAGGGAACAGTTTAAGCAGAACAATTAAAAGTAGTTATCAGAAATTGCAGTAAAAATACTAAGATAAAAATACAAAATGACCACAGTAAATTGTTTTCAAACTAATAAACTTTTAGACATTTATCGTTTTAACTCAAAGTATTGTTAATACCACTTCTTTCAGAAAGTTAGCTGTATTAAAACAGGTCTAAATGGTAAATGGATAAAGAAGAAAGTCCAGGCAGGATGGAGTGGATAAAGAAAAGTTTCAGGAGTGATTTGTGTTAAAAGAATGGCAGAAAAGGTCAAAGGAAAAGTTTACAAGACAATGGTGAGACCAGTTATGTTGTATGGTCTAGAGACAGTGACATTGACAAAAAGACAGGAGAAAGAACTGGAAGTGGCAGAAATGAAGATGTTGAGGTTCTCCTTAGGAGTGACAAGGATGGATAAGATTAAGAATGAGATCATCAGAGGTGCAGCACAGGTTGAACAACTGGGATAAAGTTATACCAGACTGAGTTGGTTTGGGCATGTCCAGAGGAAGGACAGTGGGTGTAATTGTAGAAGGATATTAGAAATTCTAAAAATTAAAATGTTTATTCAGACCTTTTTCTAGTAATGTTTGTTTTCTTGCATTTTCTGCCCTTTATCCAAAATCTCAAGAGGCCCAGAGTACATACTCACATCTTTCATTCAGAAAGTGTCACATTTTTAGATTTTTTTTTTATGTACAAGCACAATGAACCATAATTAAAAAGTGACTGGAATCATTTAACTTGTGTTTGTCGTGGCAGATTTAAAACTATAGGATGAAGCTTTTATATAAGTTTTAAAAAAGGGTAGATGAAAATGCTTATAAAGACAAGATGTCTGTCTGAATGTTATGTGCTAATATTTGAATTAAACATAAACTGTAGAGTTGATTTAAAAAAATGAAAGGCAAGAAGCATATAAAAAGAATAAATATGGTTAATTTAAATCCCTTTGTCTTTAAAACCCGCAGGTTCAAAATTAAGTTTTTGTTTTAAATTCCCTCATCATAAAATAGTTTTATTTTGAGATATATGATTTTTAATAACCGATATTTAGGGCCAAAAGATATTTGTAACAAGATTTCAAAAAGATCAAGATTCACGCTACAGTCCAAGTGTTCTGCCTAGTAACGGATGATGCGTCATCGCAATTAACCAATGAAAATTCACGTTGAGAAAAAAAGTCAAGACAAAAACCAAATTGGTTCAGAGAATTGACGTGATTTGTTCTTTACGATTTCTTTCAGTTTCTTCTGAGTTAAAAAAAAAAAAAAAGTTCCTTCCGACTCCCATCAGTGAAAAAGGTAAAATCTCAGCGATAGAGCTCAGAGTGTAACAACTTCTACCTGCTCTGAACAAAAAGGTGTGTTGGTTCTTTTCCTGTTGTGTGTTTTCTCTTTAGGAGTGTGATATTCTCTCTCTCTGCCTTGCAACAGTTGTATTACTGTGTGTGTGTGTGTGTGTGTGTGTGTCCTTACAGGCTGTCTGAGTGTGAAAATGTCAGACCCTGAGATCCAAACTCAGCCTCTCATTGGAGCAAACAGCCAGCAAGCAGCCATCAATGTGGGAGCTCCAGCACAGAGGTAGAAATTAATTTATTAGAAATTATTCTCCTTCTCTCTGTGTACAATATTTAACACGTCTGTCTGTTATTTTCAAGTTTATCTTAATTAAACTTAATCAGAAATCTGTATTAAGCTAATAGCTTCGAAACATTAGTATTTCATGTACAGACTGCTAAATGAATACGTTTATATTATATTAATATTGTTTTTCATTCTATTTGTTGTCACAACACCAGAACTATAGCAGAAACGATTTATAATTTATTTATAACAACGTGTACTTCCTGTTTTAGTACTTCCTGTTTACGCTCATTACTACTGATTTTGGTGTTTAGATGAACGCTGAAGCATTTTCTAACCTCTTCTTAAAATTGTGTTTATAAAAAAATGATTAAAAATGTGTATTTTTCAGGTGATTTAACTATTGGTTTGAAAAACTGTGAGGTCAAACCTGTTCCACTCATCCTGTCATACGAGGATTTTCATCATTTATGTTTTAATCTATTTAGAGCACATTTTTTTATCACATTTATTAGAGGGTTAGTGTCATGCCCAAGGGCACATGCTATAAGGGCTAGTGTTCCAACCCCAAACTCCTAGCTGCCTCCCCTTCAGCCAATAAGAAGTCAGTAGTTGGACTGTTGTTAAAAATGGATGTTTAGAAAGGATTTATATCTTTAGAAATCAAAAGAGGATTTCCAAATCATCCCTGGTTGATTCTTTTTAATCCCAAACTTTCCCTCAGGTGTCTGGTTGCTAACAGATGATGTCACTCTCAGGTGGCATTTGTGGCTCTTCACAAAGTTCCCCGTCGTAGCTCTGCTGTTAAAAGAACTTCCCTAATTTTGAGCCAACTTTAAAGTTCCTCAAACATTTTTTAATCAAAATTTCCCCATCATGACGTCACAGAGGCAGACATCCATCGAGTGGTTTTACAATTAAACCAACAAGTATCCATTTCTCCTTCTGTTTTCATTTTTATTCTTCAGTCCCCGCTCCTCTCGGGCCTATAAAGTGGCAGGTCTGACTCTTTTGGCCTGTGTGCTGATCGTGGGTCAGGCGGCGATCGCCTACTTCCTCTTCAGCCAGAAGAGCGACATCAAATCTCTGCAAGAGGAGAACAAGAAAATCAACACGGAGCTGATGAAGGAGCGATCTGGTGAGATCAGGTTTAGTTCCAGACTGATTGTAGGTTTGGTTTCAAAAGAACAGCTGCAGTTTTTACTAAACCTGATTGTATTGAATTGATTTATAAGTGGGTTGAATCGAAATGTTCTGAACAAGAATAAAAGGATTTAAGTTGGAATATAATTACATTTAAAACTGACTTTGACTGAATACATTTATGTGAATTTAAACTGGACTTATAGCTTTTTTTCTTCTTCATTACAGTATTTAGAAGTTCTTGGTTCTGCCCAAACGAACTGAAGTGAAATTGAATTTTACACAGACCGAATACAAATTTCCCAGATGCACATGAATATTTTGTCAGATTTCAGGAGATCTGTGGAAAATTTGTCCTGAAAAGTCTGGCTTGAAGTTTGAGATTTAGTTCAAATGGAGTTTATTTGATTTATTTTTCAAAAATCCTTACAGACGCACTAAAGGTAAATCAAACAGGACATATGGAAACACAAATTACGGTAGCTTGCGTTACAAAAACGTCAAAATAAATACTAAAAGTTAAACAGATACAAGACAACTGGCAAAAAAATAATACGTTAGTTTGGATTTTATTGTTGAATCTTATGGGCTAGTTAAAAACTTTTCATATTTCCACATAAGATATGAATTAATTTTACAAAGCCAGCATTTAAGAGTGAAAATGAAATCCCTTCTTTCTAACACAAAGAAACATTTGACAGATGTTATACTCATCAATGTGTACCTGCCTCAAATGTAGGAGAAAGTGTCGTTTTGAGGATATTTTTTTCTCACTTTCACATGAAAAAGATGACAACTCGGCTTTAACATTAAATAAATTGTGTAATTTTACACTAAAAGTGATGAACAGGTCTTACATCAACAGCTTTAATTATCCCTTTTCCCCATTAATACCCTGCAGACTGTTGTGAATGTCACTATACTGTTTTATGTCTGCAGCTTCTATGCCTGTACGGATGCACATCCCCATGAGCGCCATGACTGAGATGCTGGATGACTCTACCAAGGAGGTAAAAAACAAACTTTATAGGCTGGTACTATCAATCTTAATCTTAGATGTCCAGTCAGGGTATTTATCATTTACACATTCACACGGACATGGAGAGTCCCTTCTACCAGGTTGTATGTGTTTTACTTACCACAGAACCGATGTGTTGAAACTAAATTATTATTATTAGATGTTTACACATATTTTCATTTAATTAATTTAGTCTTGTTCTGGGAAAATCAAGGTTTTTGCTTCTTTAATCCACTTTTTTTGTTTTTTGGGCAGGAGGCATCAACTGACCCAGAAAAAACTGGTAAGTTCTGTCTATAGCTGGTTTTATGGTCATACCCATATATACATTAAAAATTCACTCATGGCGTCAAACATCTATTCACCTCATGTACATGTGGTTAGAAATACCGGTAAGCATTTGTTCGTATTGGGTTTATGATTTATTGCCTCTTCTCTTCAGCCGCTCCTCTCACCACCTGCCAGCTGGAGTTTGCTGGTCTGAAACCCGTGCAGGTCCCTGGTTTCCAGCCCAGGTGTGACAAGAACGGCCTGTACGAGCGGCAGCAGTGCTTCATGAGGCAGTGCTGGTGCGTGAACCCAGCGGACGGGCAACAGATCCCTGGAACTCTGCGACAGGGAAAAGTCTTTTGCGGCGCTCCTGCTGTCTCCGGTGAGACCAGATAAACATTTACAAGGTCAAAGTTAGTGAAAAGGACTTAAATAGAAACTTCATTTTAAGTTGCTGACATTCAAACATCTGTCTTTTGTAGGAGGCCTGCTAACTCTTTCAGACTATCAGGTGAATAAACCATTTTAATTGAGTTATTCTGCTTTATCTATTTGTTCAGTGTATTTTAGTCTCTTTTTTTTTTCAAAAGAATGCTTATCTTTTATTGAAAGACTAAAACTATGCATCAACAGTAAATCTTGTTTTCTTTTTCAGACACAAACTGAATGAATTTCTTCAAGAAACTTCAGCTTCTGATCGTCTTTACCAGTTTCCAATCACCATGTATTCAGAACTTATTTCGCTTATTGAGTTTAATGTTATAACAGTTTATTGGCTTTCTATTACTGCAGCTTATGTGTAACCAGTTTTAACAGGAAGCAGTACTTTTTAACTTTTTATTAGTTAGGATTCCTTTTTATTTTGTAGCATGTGCAACTTAAACATACTGACATTTATTTTTTGGTTTTATTCAAAAATTAGCAAAAAGTCTTGTCACTGATAAATGAGCCACTTGAGACAAACTGTTTTTGTTTTTTTTCATTTATTTGTACGACCCAAATAAACCAGTAACAGAATGTTGTGACCTTTCATGAGATCCCAGACAAATTTCAAACTGTGGAGCCAAATGTTTCCATAAAGACGTGCAAGAGAACAACAAAAACCATCCAAAGAACACCAAAAAAGAAAGAAAAAAAACATTGACCTGTCAATTGTTTATATAACTTAAAAAACTTGCTAAACTAATACAAACTGAAAAATACAATGCAATGATTGTCAAAGGCACAACTTTCCTGTGTTCCAGTTACCAGTAATGCAGTATAAATATCCTGATGCATGCTCAATAAAGTATAAATATGTTCTGCTGCACAAACAACTATAAACTCGAACATTTAAGTTCTATCTTTTAAGGCTTTTTTAATCTTAAACCTGTTTAAAGCCTAATCAATTACGTGATAAATGGCAGCGACACAATATCAATGGGCCAACTAAAGACGTGAAAACCAATTTTCAAAACCTGAGTTGTAATCGGACACGTAGTAAAAGTCCGATACTTTATAGACAATAAAGTGGCTGCAGTACTCGGTTAGTCCTGCAGCCTCCTGAGGTTGCAGGTTTGAGCCAACGTTGTGTCAGGAAGAGCAGCTGACAAACAACAATAGCCGTATCATTCATGAGTTAGCCAGCTGTGGAGAGCTGAGCAGCCGAAAGAAAAACAACTTAATAAATCATAGGTGTCAAAATTAAGCTTATTCACTTCATGTGAAGTATTTTTAATTCAAATGAAAATGTAAATTCTGATGTAAAGTCAATTTTCTAAGTTTTGCTGCTGGCGTTTTATTTTATCCTGGATATAGTTCTAATGCAGCATCAACACATTTTTAAGCTGCATCAAATCAATTTACGTAAAATCTAAATAACTGACCGTTTATAAAATGTCTGAACTCAAACAAAAAAGCTTTGCCAATTAAATATATGTTTCTCGATGGACCAGCTGCGGGATGCAATGCTAAATGAAAAAAAAAAAAAAACACTCCCACTTAATTTCTATATACTGGTATAAAATAGTACTATGGTCATTTTGAATATTACAATCATCTCAGGAAGACAACTCAACATTTTGAATAAATAGTACAAACTCAATATATGCCCAAGAAAAACTTTCCCACAAAAACTGTTTTAGATCTCTAACAGAAGTGCAAAGAGCCACTAAATTCCAGCGTATGGAAAAGGCAGCCAAATGTTCTCAGAAATGCTTATTGCACACATGGCATGAGATGATCATACAAATGTCAACACATTAGGCACTCTTACACATAGAAAAGATATAAAGCATTTCTACGTGTTTACATGAGCAATAAAACTTTAAATATAAACTTTTTGGTGCATGTTCTAGACGACGTTCAGTACCATTACACAAACATTAATCCCTATTTTTTTTAGCAAAATACAATGGGCCATTAAATGTTTCTACATATACGTGTACTCTGTGACCAAATGCTTTGAAACCTGCAAAGAAAGTAAAGAAATAAACATAGGTTTGACAAATACTACATCCAGAAGACTTGTGAGAGATAAAGTTATGCCAATTTACCTTCTGAATGAGAAAATGCTAAATAAGGCTGATGTCTGCAATTTCTGACCAAAAGAGGGCAAAAGAAAGTAAAACAAAAGGTTGACAGAAGTTCCTATAATTTAGATTACTTCCTCAGTTTCTGTATCAAAACACACAAAAACACTGAAAGTGAAGGAGCTACAGCCAGTGTGCTCAGAATGGATGAATTACTTTAAAACACATTTTGGAAGTTTTTATCCAGTATAATAATAACATGTTTTTTGGTTACATCTCAATTACTGATCAAACATGCAGAATTTATATTTATCTATATATGTTATCAACTTAAGAACTTTTATTATTTATTGCTCAATTTGGAAGGTTGAAATGTTAACTTCTTTAAAAAGGTTATAACTTGAAATCTGTTCCCTGTATGCAGCTGTACTGACACAATCTTTTACATAATCTCTTCTTAATTTTTCCAGTTCTTTCTCATTTTTGTCCTCCTTTCATGCTGCGGATGTAATCCCTGATGGTGTTTTCAATATTAGGAACAGCGTAATTTTGTGCCGCATACATCCCTGTACATGTCCCAACCGCTACACCCAGCAATGCTGAAGAGCGGAGCCTGGCAACAACGTAACCCGCCAAAAAGCCCTTCAAGAAAGGAGAAGCCAGCAAGCTGCCACCCTAGAAAAAAAAAAAGAAACATTAAATTAGACCAAATTACCGTATTTTTGGCCCTATAAGTCACTTTTTTTGCATCATTTGCATGCAAGTACTGACAGGCCGAAGCGACGTATTTATGGATTTTTTTCCCCATATTTATAAACCAATTTTTGGATGAGATATAACCTTTTTCATTTTATTCATTCTGACAAAAAAAATTTTTGAACAGTACCATTTTTAGCCACTAGATGGCATCAGAGTAGTAGAAGACGCAAAACAACTGGACTTTATTTATTATACTTTATACTATATTGTTTTTGTCTTGAACTTTTTTGAATTTACCATGTCCTGGATGACTGAGAATCTTCACCAGCTATTAATGACCCAATCGGCTTGCCATAATCTTCCACCTTCGTTCTGCTCGCTGCTTGGACCGACCATCAAACCAGCTGCAACGCCCCAGAGAAATGCAGCTAATTTGACCATTAAAGTGAATTTATAAAGTAAAAGTCCAACTGAGACACACCTTTACTATAATTTCAAGCAAATACATAATTGTTTTAGGTGCTTTTCTTGTTAAATTTCGAAGAAACGAACTGCGTTCCTCCTTCCTTTTCTTTCTTCCTCTGCATGCTCCCGGCACACCGAGGCAGCTAATACTTTTGAAATACAGATGATTTTAAAATACGGTACATTAAATTTGGTCCAGTTGATTTACATAAACAGAGCAAGATATTAAGCCACCCTTGAAGTTCTTTTATTTTTTTTTGCTTTAAAAAAAAGCCAGGTTTTATTAATAAAGACTGAAAAAAAGACTAAATCTATAATTATTTGGGCTTTAAACCAGCGTATTAAACTTTTCTTTGAATGTTTCATCTGTTTTCAGTCAGATAATTGTACCTGTCAATGTTCAGAGAAAAGTTTGGGTTGGGTTTTTTTTTTTTTTCAGCCACTAACGTTGACCAATTAATAATTCCAGCATAAAAAGACATCTAAACTCAAGGGTGAGTTTAGGTGGTGGATCATTGTTGTATCTACATAAAATAACTTTGCAAAGAATTAACTGTAAACTGTATTGTCAGACACTTTGTAACCAGGAACCTAGTACAAATACACAACTTCTCAATTCTTTAGTTGCATCTACAAAAATATTACAACAGTTTGATACGCAAAAAATATTACCGTACTTTAAACCAAACAAAGTAATTCCTAAAAATGTACTGTAGCCTTTCTGCAGACACATTTTTACACACAAGTCTTCAATGGACTTTTTGCTTTATTTCTTCAAGTCATGTCTTTCAGGTCTTGTTAATCTGTTGTATTAGGTTATGTTTCTTCTTGAATTTTGTTAAGTCACAATTTTCAATGGCGAACCTACAACATGAAAAAAAAATGCAACAAGGTAAGGTAAACAGCATCTTCATAATAATTTCTGCTTGAAACTTACTGGAGGAACCCCAGCCTGTATCTCATCTTCCACACGTTTCTGTATGTCCTCCAGCTGGTCCTTAAGCTCCACCAGGTCTTTGAGCTGACCAAAAGGATTCTACATGGAGAGGCAGACAAAACAAAATAATTACATGTAACAAAGTTTATAAAGCCCAAGACAGAATGGTTTCAAATTGCATGCTTTTCATCTTTAATTACCTCCAATTAGCTAATCTGTATATACAATACGTGATTCAGCTGCAAACTTGGGTTTCACTCACTGAATATGGGATTTTCCCACCTGGCTGTGCCATCCCTTAAAATAATAGATTTTTCTTGGCTGATAAGTTGAAATTATGAGAATTTGTGTTGATTTAATAAAAAAAAGTCCCAGAAATCCATTTGTTATCTACAACAAAGTTCGTGCTCAATAATCCAGGTATAGAATCCAACATTTTTCAGTCAGGTCATCTGGACAGTTTCTTTTTTTGTGCTGAAA
>NC_056498.1:58247387-58258663 GCF_014905685.2 Nematolebias whitei | reverse complement strand
CATTTTTCAGTCAGGTCATCTGGACAGTTTCTTTTTTTGTGCTGAAATGTTTCGCCTTCGATCCAGAAGGCTTCATCAGTCAAGGAAACACACATATTTGCTTCCAAGCAAAAAGCAAGCAAAAGGACTTTTTTAAACCTAAAAAACTGTTAGTTTGTGTTTTTAAAGTACTGCTACCAAAATTTTAAAAACTAAGCTGATTTGTCAGTACATACGTCAGTGTTTTTAATCAGCAAAATTTGGAAATGGCAATGACGATATAATTTTTATGCAGTAACAAACTTGGTCTTTTGGAGTGAATAAATCCATCCATCCATCCATTATGTTTACCTGCTTCTTCCATTTTGGGTCACGGGGGTCGCCGGTGCCCATGTCCAGCAATCACTGTGCGAGGGGTGAGGTACACCCTGGACGGGTCGCAAGTCCACCACAGGGACACATAGAGACAAACAAACATTCACTCTCACTCACACCTAGGGTCAATTTAGAGTTACCAATCAGTCAAATATGCATGTTTTTGGTCTGTGGGAGGAAACCGGAGTACCCGGAGAAAACCCACGCATGCACGGAGAGAACATGCAAACTCCACCCAGAAAGGCCTCCGGACTGGGGTTTGAACCAGGGACCTGCTCGCTGAGAGGCAGCAGCTCTACCAGTTGCGCCACCGTGCTGCCCGGGTGACTAAATGTTTCTTTCAATTGTGATATAAATTAACTATACTAATTGTTAATTAATATTCTAATCACTTAAGCTTCTGAACATTTATCAAATAATATCTGCTGCAAGTTTTATGGCAATCTCTAAAATGTAAATGACAACTTTGTTCAATGAACCATTTTGCAGATACCGTTATCTTTTTTTAGCACTGCCTACTGAATTCGGCATGCAATGGTTTGTGGAATTGTTTGGGGGCAACCGACAAAGTCAATGTTGCGCAGTTTAAAGAGTTTTTGTTGGTTCGTGATGTACCTCTTTCTAATCTGAGATAGAACATACTTGTCAAGAGCTGTTATGACGCTCGTATGTTGGGAATAAAACCTAAAATGACTAGCCTGCATGCAATTTCGAGGCAGGCCTACCTATGATTATAGAAATGATGAGTATAAAACGCCTTTCTTGGTCACACATCATATTTGGCATACATATTAATAGGTTACCGGTAACATGTGTTTTTGTTATAATGGTGGTAAATGCATTTTTTTATGGTGGTCTGTAACCTCCTGAATGGTGTATGTTATTGTTAATAAACTTAAAAAAAAAAAAATGTGTTCAAGTTTTCAGCATCACTTATTGAAATAAAGTAATAACCACTTTAATTAATATAGGGTAACTAGGGATATAGGTTATGACTATTGGTTGATCTATAGGGGCATAATATATTATACTATTAGAAGGTTTCATTATTTCATATTCTTACTTGTTGAATCTGTAATCATTGTTGCACATATAAGTTAACTTATATAACCTTTCCTAATTCAAATATATGATTTTTGGTATAATTTATTTCTTTCTTTTTTACTCTATTGAGATAACTTCTTTAAACCTCAAATGATAATTTTGTTAACATAAGTATTCGTCTTTTTTACAGAGCCTGAGCAGTCCTCAAACGCCTCACACCGTGTTGTTTTAACACGAACCCTAAAAGTTGCTTTCGTGAGAAACTTTCAGTTTGGCAACAATCAGGTAAATATTAAATTTCAGTAAATAACAGCTTGAAAGCAATAAAATTGTTTGCTATACTTATTATTTTTAAGAGGTTGTAAAAACATGACCATAACAAAAAAGTAAACAAAAAGTAAATCAATGCTACATGCTACAGTAAAGCTAGCTAAAGGCTTACAAGCTAATGCTAACAGCTAAAGAGCATATAAAATGCAATCCAGATATAAGTAGAATCTAAATATAGACTATTTACATCGGAAATCGGACTTAATGTTTAAAGGACAAACCTTGTCGTTGGCCATAGCTTAGTTTTATTTTAACAGGCGTGTGTTTTGTGGTTCCTTTTTTCTTCTTTTGTATAATTTAGCGGGTAGCAAATAATGAAATAACGCTTTACCGCCACCAACTGGCGATAATGCAACTCACAGTCTCTACAACAATAATGTAATGTAAAGCATTTTAGTTCAAAAGTGCGTTTCGGGACACTCAAGGACACTGTACAGCTAAAAATCATGATATGTGATGGAGGCAATACATCAAAGCTTATAATAATCACTATAATCCAACTTTTATTTCACTTAGAGTCTAAATAATTTTCTTCTTTCATTCCTCACGTTTGTGTTAGTATGATTAAAACGTGCTGTGTGGTTATATCTTCTTCCTCATATTAATATATTATCACGTTTCTATCAATGGCATGTATCTGTGACACATTTTTCTATACTTATCTACTATGTAACCCGTGGGTTAATGTACATGTACTTTAAATAATGCATGCATACATATACATGCAAAATACATGTTTGTGTTCAAATATGAGCTGTTTTTTCTCTCCTGTTTTTTTTTTCCTGCAGTATTATTTTCTCCTTTAGTATTTTTCTTTCTTGCTTTTCTCATCAGTTCTTTCCTTTCTGCTTTACTATGTCTTTAAATGCGGCTAAATCAAACTTTATGATATATGGTTATGATATGATTGACCTTATTTTATGAGTGTGTGTTACTTTTACTGAGCCTGAATGATCAATCACATCCAGCGTGATTTGCAGATTGTGAAATTTGGAAAGTGTCACGGAAGAGCCTGAAATCACAGGAGACAAGAAAAGATGAAGAAAGATGCACCGAGGAAGATTTAGACACTTTAGTGAGAGTAAAAGTATATTTCTGTCTAAAAGGCAGCTTGGGAGAGACACAGTGTAATGTAAAAGGAAACATGATGAATCATTGAAGGTTTTTTTTTTTTTTAGAAATATTTATCTTGTCACAACTTATTTTTATGAATTTTTTTATACTGTAACTCAAAGTTCTTAGTTCATACACTGTGCAGGACAGAGTCCATTAACTTTCCTTACTCTGGGTTATCACAGGACATACCACATACAGACAATGGTTTAATGGTCCACTCATGTTGTAGTGACACATGCTGCTTACCTGTGGATGAGAAGTGAAACACTTCATCCACATTCCTCTGCATGGTTAGGAGCTGGGAAGTTTAAATGTAAGGCGTCTCTGATCCTTAGTGCTGTTGATGATTTAGAGGTGTTGCTGATTATGACTTAGGCATATTTGGCTGACTAATCTTTGGCTGACTTTGTAAAGGAAAGGTCATGGATTTTTTATGTGCAGACGCAGCAGTCATGTACATTGAGAAAATGTTTATTTATGTACCATGAATATCAGCTTTCAATTGGCTGAGCTGAGAAGTAATTTAAGGGACAGAATGCTTCAAAGGAGCTGTGGAAAAAAAAAGTAACTTTTTTAGCTTTCTGACGGAAACTTCTTGTTCATTACTGGCTTTGCTGATTTTTATTCCTACATTATGAAAAGGGTCAGCAATACCCCAGTCAGTCATTGCAAGACGTCTTTGTTAAAAGTCACTGCTAAGAATTTAAAAATGGGTTTGAAAGAGTTCCATATGTCCTTTTGTTTAAGGGCAGGTTTCATTCTATATTGTAATAGATTTTAAGGAATAATTCAAAATTATATTATGAACTAGAGATGATGGAACGTTCAAAGTCTCCGCAATTTACCATTGAGGAACATTATTCTAAAATTATTCCAATATTTTAGATGCAGCTTTTTTAGTCAGAGTCAGAGTTTCTTTATTGTCGTTCCACCACATGTAGTACATGCACGACATTGTGTACACAGGGTCCCAGTTACATCCAACAATAAAATGTAAAAGAGAAACAGTAATAAGATCTAAAATATGAAATAAGAAAAACATCAACTAAAAATACGCTAAGCACTAATAGCATAGAAACAATACGCCGAACAGCAGCACGAACATGAGTCTGTGTGAGTAGATGAGCACGCATGAACACAGAACCTTCATGATGCAGGTGTTGTTCTCTTCCTGCATCTAGAGGTGTAGATGTCTGTGATGGTGGGGAGGCTGACTCCAACAGTCTTCTGTGCAGCCTTCACCACTCTCTGCAAAGCTTTTCTTTCTGCAGCTGTGCAGCCTCCATGCCACACGTTGATGCTGGAGCACAGGATGCTCTCCTCTGCACACCTGTAGAAGGAGGTGAGGACTGAGCTTCCCAGACCAGCTCATCTCAGCCGCCTGAGAAAGTAGAGTCTCTGATGAGCTTTTTTGATCAGGCTGGTGGTGTTGTTGCTCCAGCTGAGGTTGTTATTCAGGTGTACACCCAAGTACTTGTAGCTGGAGACCACCTCCACTGCCATTAGAAGCTGCATCTCAAATTAGAAGTCATCTCCAATGTAAAAGTCATCAGGACTCTGTACCACAGAGCAGACAGCATTCCCACTAACTCAGGAGCCTGGGGGAAGGAGAAATCCCACACAAGACAGGCCCTGGAGCAACGTGGGTATCCTAAGTGAGCCTTCCTGAAAGCAGATTCATCCATTCCTCCATTATCTTTATCCGCTTCTTCCTTTTCATGTCGTGGGGGTCACGAATGTGAGGAGTTCAGAGAGAAGCTGTTAAAGGATCTTGGTGGTTTGAAAGAACTTCCAGATGGCTGGGCTGTTACAACAACAGTTATTACAGAGACAGGTAGGAAGGTGTGTCACCTTGCCATTACTCTCCTGAATAGTTGAACTAAATACTAAATCCTCGGTATTTAAACTCTGAATAGTGTGTCTGCACTGCAGAGTCTTCACTCACTTGTCCTCGTCTTTAGCCACTACTGATAACAGAAGTACCCAGTATTTTTTAGTAATTTTTATATTAAGCACGCACAATATAAAGTTTTCAAAGTTTCGATTGTGTCTGTGTGTGCGTGTGTGTGTGAGTGAGTGTTACGCGCACCGTGAGCTACTGTAACCAAAACTAAATTCCAAGCATACGTGGCCAATAAAGCTTGATTCAGATTCTGATTTTGATCTGGTCTGAGAACAGATAAGGAAACCTGGTGGTGGAATAGAGAGGTGCAGGAAGCTATCCAGAGGAAGCAACCTAGTCAAGAACAACGTTTAGGTGGAACATTCATCATCATTTTGATCCTAGAAGCAGCAGCTAGCGAGGCCAGTAAGAACAAATGAGACAATGAGAAGACTCACTTGCATTCTGATTTATTTTTATATTTTATACAATATCTTAACTTTTTCAGAATTTGGGTTGTATATGCATTTATTGGTTACAATAAAGTTTAAAAACTTGGAAGGGAACTTGGTGAATGTGCCCTGTGCAGGCCACTGCAGCTCTGATCATTGTAGCTGGTTCCACCATACGCCATAAAATTGGTTCAAGGTGAAAATAATTATGCTTAAAATTATAGCTTTACAGTGTCACCATATTTAATAAAATTATGACACTGTGTTGAATTTGTGTCTATCATTTTAACTTCTAAATACGTTTTAGTTTATTTACTCAACTAAAAGTTGTAGTACAGAAACAGGAATCAACTTTATTTATAGTTTGTTTAACAAACTCTGTCAAAGCCAATACATCTTAGAGCAATAAAATAATCCCAATCTACACCAAATGTTGATTCTTTTTTTTTTTTTTTTTTGCTGATGCTCAACACTTTATACACTTTATCGTGCATTATGTAAATCAACATAGACTCTTTCTGTCAAACCAATCGGTTGCATTAATCAATAATGTCTTGCTGTTTTGATGAGCGCATAAATAAACGACTTCTTGTTGCCTCTGAGAAGCGCAACCATAATTCAGCGTATTGTGCACGTAGCCAGTGAAGCTTTCAAATGGAGTCTGATGCTTTAATGTTTTTCAGTCTGGTTTCTTCTGGGGATCATTTTTAATCCAGGCAATGAAATCAAAGTGTTTCATCAATCAACTGTTTGCAGTTTGCTAGACAGCGTGACATTATTTTGTAGGGCTTTTAAACCTTAAAGCTCCTCAGGAAAGAGCAGGGTTTTTGTGGGAAGAGTTTGGCTCATGTTCAGTAAAGTCCTCTCATTAGCCTCAGTATTCAGTTTGTGTTCCTACTGATGGCTCCTGGTACTAGCAGAGAGGTGTGTGGCTGGAGAAATCACAGAAGCGGATGAAAGGAACGAAGCCATATTAGCACTCGTAAAGATGCGTACTGCTTCACAATGTGCATGACTCAGCATTGTTGTGGTAAATTATATTTAAACCTAAAGATTGTTTTCCTCCTGAGAAAGTGAGAAAGAACACTGCTCTAATTAAAATATGGATTTTTGTTGTTGTCTGTTTTAAAGCTGTAAACACAAGATTCAATTAAAAAAGTATTTTATTTACATTTTCTATGTGGTCAAAGATACTTTCTAGACGTTAACGATAATGGACAGAACATCACATTTTATTGACTTTGGGTCAAATGATTTAAAGCACAACATCTATTTTAGACGACAGCTTGGCGGTAGCGTTGGATCAATTGTACGGACAGTTCAGGATCTGTGCAGCAGCATCTGTCGAGATAAACGACACGCTTATCTTTCGTAAACTTTTTACTGAAGATCTATGACCTGAATCCACTTCTCCCTGTGTGCATTTTTCAGAAAAATAAAAAGTTTAAAATTTGTCTACATTCCTATGGAAAAACCTTTAATTTTTCCTTAACTTTTTGAAAAACTGCAAAAATTGACCTATTTGTGGAATTAAGCAGACTCCTCTGTATTTATCAAAAGCTTTTTAGCAAAGATAATATTTCACATTATTTAATTTGCATTAAGTGCTTCTTGTTGGTAGAAAACAATCTGACATTAACATGTTTGTTTTTGTATACCAGTAAATGTGTTTTATTTATTATCTTCTGCACTCGCTCTCATGCAAGGGGGATGCCTTTACTCTCCGTCTCCTGTTCTCCTCCTGCTTTATTTGCTCTCTGTCTGTGTATTTAAGCTCCTATTACATATCTTCCAAAACAAAAACTACTGTAACGGATCTGGTCAGCTGGACTTTCAACATAATCGACAAAATATTTTCAACAAAGCGACAGTGTCCTGGAGAGCCCTCATGCCCCGCTGATATTCACATGGCCGGATACGTCATGGATCCGTGGGGAGTTTGGGAGCTGATCTGTCTTTCCGTTTTGTTTCAGGAGGATGTTGAAGATGTTTATATAGTTGGATTCTTAATAGCAGAGTTTCTGCTTTTTGGCATCGGTGGATTCCTATGTTATCAGCTATTAAGGAAGACAGCGGCAGCAGTTTTGGCAATGGCAAAACTGCCAAGTCAGTGTGAAGGTTTGATTCGTGCTTCGAGTACTCAACATCGGCTAATTACAAGCTAAACAGTAAGATGGAAGTGATTTGTGAGAATCAAAGATCACCTGCGGCTTCTGGGACTCACCAGCGTGTTGGAAATGACCTTAGAGGAGGCTCGTAAGCACGGACCAGTGGAATGTTCACTAATCTGGCCATTTTGGATCTTGAAAGTACCAGCAGAACTGAAGGTTGACAAGAAAAAAACAGTCTGCCTGAAAAAATCTACAGTTGTGGCTTATCTGAATCTGACTCCGCCCATATTTTGGACAACTGTACAAACATAATTTCACTGTATTTCATTACAATGATAGTACGTGTTATCACTTTGTGTTCTCACCTATTAGTGTGATAGAACAGAATAAATTATTTTGAAATGACACTTGAGCGTTTCCTTTTTCAGAAGCAATCAGTTATGATCTTTATGACATGTTTACATTTTAAATGCATTTATCAGATTGTTTCTAGGTCACAAAGTCCATCTATAGATTGAGAATGAGGCTTAACTGGAGAAAAACCTTGGATAAAATTTAGGTTGAAGTTTACTGGGCTTCCATTTTTCAAAACAAAGCAGATGAAACTGGAATTTTATGAAGAAATGTATATGGCTGTCCGCTGAATGGCCCAAAGTTTTATATTAATGTTGACAAACGTGAGCCACACCAAATTTAATTTAATTCTCTGTAAAACAGACTGATTTATAGCTATTTTGTGTTTGCTAAGGGAGCTGTGACAGTCATGTGTTGACTCCAAAAGATAATGAGTTGTACGTGTACATCCAATGATTACTTTCTGACAGTTTCATTAAAATCTGTAAAAACTGGGATATTTTCCTAACAGACAAACAGACACACAAAGAAAATTAAATCATCTCCCAACTTTCATGGCGGCAGGCAATAAACATGCAACAAACATTGACTTGGGTTTGATGATGAGCTAACAGCAGGACATGGGAGTGGATAAACAGCTGGTATTACCATATGCTTTATTCTATAAATAATACATTTAGTGCAATAATAGAAACATGCAACCCCTGAAATAAAGGAAAAAATATATTAGTTGTTTTCAGGTGCACACACATTTAATTAGGACATCTAAATATACTTTTCATTATATATATTTTTATAATAATAATATTCTTCTCAGCTTAGTTTTATTCAGCAGCTGTCTGAGACTGTTACTCAGATGATGTCATCTGGATCAGACTGTGGGCATTAAACAGTAGTAGCTGGAAGTCCAGGCATGCAATTAAAATGGATTGCTTCCCTTTTAGTGAGTTGAGATGCACCGGCTGTTTGCCACTAATGATATCACTGTATAGACTGTGCATGTGTGTGTGAGTGTGAGAGAAGGTGTATTAGTCATACTGTGGGGACTTAAATCTTTTTACACAGTCACAGTATGTGCATAGTTTGAGTTTGCCCAGATGCCAGGTGGAAGCCAATTAATAGTTTGAAGCTCTGTTGCTTTTCTGGCAAGTTGAAACAAGGTAAGGGAACAGAGGTACTGCAGCCCCATTGCACCACTCTGCTGTGGTGTGCCTAGGTGTGTGCACGTTTGGCCACTTGTATGCATTGTATGGCTCACAGGAAAGAAGAACATGGTCATTTTCAATTTGGCTGGGAAAAGAAATCACTAGATCAGATTTGACTCAAAAGAAAATAAGAGTTGACATGAGAGGTGAAGTGAGAGGAAAGTGTTATTAAAAGACGAGGAAACGAAAAAGTAATAAAAAAGAATTGGTGAGTGGTATGGGAGCAGGTGTGTCCGGTGACTATTTAATCTTATCAGGTTCCGCTGTTATTTCACACATGGGTTTCTCTTTCACTTCGATGCTGCATCAGCAACCCCACACCTCCATCCATCCCTCCTCTCTTTCTTCGTCGCTACTCCTCCCTTCGCCTTCCTGCTCTCACATAAACTCGTCTACGCTGGGGAAGTCCTGATCAGTGCTGTCGGAGTCCCCGGTCGGCTGAGAGCGGAGATTAACAGGTCACCACTGGGCTAAATGGTAGTTTATCTCGTGGAAAATACATACAAATTTCTGCAGCGTCATGATAAAATGAAGACATACTTTCTGAAAGGAGCAAAGAGGAAGGATTTCAATCTGGACATTATGCCAGCAGTGGCATGGCTTCTACCTCATGAACACAGGGGTATGACGACGATCAAAACTATTACTTGTTGCAGTTATGGAATGTCAACTTCTAAACTTGGATTTTATGTTTTTAATGGAAATGATTGAAATTTACTTTCAGTCTACTGTTCAAAGACAGTTGCTGATGATGAATGCAAGCAGCGAACCGTGTTGGAGGAAAAGTTTAATCATTTTATACAGTTTCATAGGTGTCTTTATTTTTTTTTCAGTACATGCAAAGGAAAGTGCAAAATTGTAAGATGCAAATGATTAATCCAGAGAAGACAAATGTTTCTGCTCCTGTTGCCAGGACATCAACAAGCTGATTCAGTCTTTTTACGTTTAATTGAATTTTTAAGCCATTTTTAAACCATTGCGCAATTCATTCATTCACCCTGCCATGGAGCCTCGAGGGACCCGCTGCTCATCACGTGGCCAAGACCTGAGGGGTCACTCATTCAGTCTTGGCTTACAGCCCCCAGCTGTTGCGGCCAGCTCCATTATAACTGCAGTTCAGCAGCAGGATTATTCAGCCAGCGTTTGGCTCCGCAGGCGGGAAAAACTGGAACATGTAAGTTCTGAATATTTCAGCTGATATCTGAGAAAAATGCCAGGTTTGTTGAAAACAAAGAGCAAAAAATAAATAGGGGGGTGTATTTGTTTCTAAATGCACAGAAGGGCAACACCGTGTGGCAAAATTGTGTAGAGATGGAACAAAAATCCTTGTAGTCGTGTCTGATCATTCAGAACTTTCAGTACGTTCAAGTATGTTTAAAAAGCAGGAATAAAATATTTTAATTTATGTTTTGATATTAGGATCAGAGTAATAACATCATGATGTGTTTGGGAGGAAATTAATTTTGGGAGAAATTTTGTGATCAGGTCATGGCTGGAGTTGAGCAAGAAGAAGAAGTTGTGGACAAGCAATGATAATCTATTTTAATCTGTTATTCTTAATTTAAAGCTTTAGATTATCTGATAACAACAACCAAAAATACATTTGAAACTCTGTCCGGAGCCAATACAGCAGTTTAATCCCTTCATTCTTTGGTAGAAATTTCTTAATGTATAATTTTACAAGTGCTTTTATTTATTGTTTTAACTAAAGCTGGTAAATATTTGCACGTTCCAGCATAAATTGGCAAGATTTTTTTTTCTTCTGTTTTATAGAATTGTGAAATGGAAGATTGTGAATAGAGGCCATCTAGAATTGGACTGACTTCAAAAGTAATCCAGTTGTAGATGTATATCCAGTGATTACTTTCTTTTTCTAAGATATTTGAATAACAGACACACGTGCACATGTTACACACACAGACAGGCAAAACATTATCAATTGTCTTTTGCAGTTTTTGACAGCAGGAAATAATTTCTTTAAACTTGGTGTCAAGGAATTTTTGGTCAATGTTTATGGATGTTTTTAACTACTATGGCTGAGAATGCTAACTCTGCCCATGAACCATATGTTTGGTGTTAGTAGAGAGCTGGGTGAGGCTGCAGCGTGCAGCTGTCGCTTCAAGGATGCCCCTGAGTCTGTGAGCTCAGCTGAACTGATAAGCATATAAAAACAAGCTTCACACACAGCTCGTGGCAGATTCTCTCGACTGGTCTTCATGTGTGTACTTCCTGTATATCTGTGTGTACTTTCTGTATATCTTTGTGTACTTCCTGTATATCTATTCAATTCACTTCAGTTTATTTATATAGTGCCAAGTCACAACAGTAGTCAGCTCATGGCACTGAACACAAATATTCATATAATTCACTTCATTTATATATGTGTGTGTGTGTGTGTGTGTGTGTGTGTGTGTGTGTGTGTGTGTGT
>NC_056498.1:58246317-58247377 GCF_014905685.2 Nematolebias whitei | reverse complement strand
GTGTGTGTGTGTGTGTGTGTGTGTGTGTGTGTGTGTGTGTGTGTGTGCGTTTGCTTATGTTATATTTGGGGTCGTGAACACGTTTACACACCAGTCATTTGGGGACACCTTGGCAAGTGGGGACCAAAACCACGGTCCCCAATTAGAGAACCTTATAATCGCATTCAGCACGTTCCAAAATGTATTTTAATCCAAAAATCTCAAACGTCCCAAAAAGTCACTAAAATAGGTTTTTTTGTGTATGTGTATGGTTTCGCCCCTCGCCTCCCCACAAAATCTGTGTATACCTCAATGTTGTCCCTAGTGGGAGTGTGTAGAACTGCATTAAACTTCATAGGTGGCCTATGTAATGCCTGATGATAAAGAATCATAAAATAGAAACTTAAACTATAAGTAGGACCACATAGTAGCCCATGTTTTGCCTGATGTAAAAAATTTAAACAAATGAATGGGCACATGGATTAAGCAAAAATGAAAACTGTTCTAAAAAACTGATAAAAAATATTGTCTTTTGAAAGTTATAATCTTAGTGTCAGCAAATTAGCAGCACTATATTTTCAAATACAATTTTAACATGTCAAAAGCATTGTATACTAAATACTCTAGTGATTTACATTAACTTTTTGGACTTGTTTGCTTACAGTTTATTAAAATATATTCCTATTTCCATATCTCCACCTATCATGGTCTGTATAGCAATGTGCATTTAAGTAATTATGCTACAAAAAGTAAATTAACTGAACTCCTTGAATTGATCATATGCATTTGCTGTATGTCATTAACATTTGAATATCCAATTACTAATTTATTCCATATACAAATTTGACAGGTGATTTAAAGTTGCTTTAATTCTTTATGAGTACAATGAAAAATCAGCTGTTGTCTATGTATTAAATATCTAAAAGAAAATGTTTAAAACAATAACAAAACCATAAATGAATGACAAAAAATTACAAAAAAAACAACTTGACCTTGATAAAATTTTATATAGCACTACAAAAATGCCAATTAAATTAAATTATATTCAAACAAAAAAGATATATGTCCAGTGGAATATTGT
>NC_056498.1:58212970-58231317 GCF_014905685.2 Nematolebias whitei | reverse complement strand
CTCTGTCCCCAGTCGTCTGTTGAGTGTTGTAAGAAGAAGGGGGGATGCCACACAGTGGTAAAAATGGACTTGTTCCAACTTTGTTGGGATTTGTTGACGCCATGAGTAGTTCATCATTGGAGACAACTTAAAGCACAATTAACCTAAAATGTGTCATTTGAGAAGAATTTTGACCATACGATTTTCTGCAAAAGGTTATTATGCACCTACAAAAAATTAAAATAAAACAAACTGGTTCAATATCCTGATGCATGCTCAATAACCTAGGTAGAAAAATCTAAAAAAGTTAAATATGATCCTCTGAACATTCAAAAAAAAAAAAAAGAGAGAACGTCCAGAGGACCAGATATGACTTTTTTAGATAAACTGTTTAAAGACTTTAACTTGGTGTATAGAAAAAATAATTTTCTTTAAAGAACAGTACATTTGAACAAGGATAAAAGTATTACACTGGCTTACCAAAGCTGGTTCTTGGGACATGGAGTGTGACCTCTCTGGTGGGAAAGGAGCCTGAGCTTGTGTGTGAGGTTGAGAGGTACCAACCAACTTGATATAGTTGGGCTCACCTTGATGTACAGCATGGGCTCCGAACCCAATCTCCTTGCGAGGGACTGAACCATATTCAATTTTGGAGTTGCCCATGGTTAGAGGCGCCAAGCTTATGTAGGTCTACTCTTAGCCCCCCAATGTGGTGCCTGTGTGTTGAAGTGTTCCCTGGTAGATGAGAATGTAGCTTCCAGCATCTTCAGGTGGGTGGACGTGCTCTGATGGTTGTTTGTGCCAGCATGCCAAATGGCAGTTCAGAGTATCCGCCTTCTTGGAGTCCTTAGCTGGGATGCTGGAAGGTGCTCCAGCTGGTGACTTCTTTATTCTGCTGGGGGACTTCAGTGCCCACGTGGGTAACAACGGTGTGATCTGGAGGGGCATGAGTGGGAGAAACGGCTTTGTTGATCTGAACCTGGTGTTCTGTTGTTGGACTTCTGTGCTAGTCATAGTTTGTCCATCACAAGCACCATGTTCAAATATAAGGGTGTCCATAAGTGCACTTGTACTTCAAGTATACAATCTTCAGCTCTCACTGGGGCAGTTTGCAGGCGAGTGTGAAGCGGCTGGGATGAGAATCAACACCTTCAAATCTGAGGCCATGGTTCTCAGTCAGAAGAGGTTGGATTGCTCTTTTAGTGTCGAGTGTCAAGTTCTGCCTCAAGTGGAAGAGTTTGAGTATCCTGGGGTTTTATTCATGATTGAGGGAAGAGTGGAGTGTGAGATTAACAGATGGATTGGTGCAGCATCTGCAGTATTGCAGACTCTGACGGTTTGTTGTGGTAAAGAGGGAGCTGAGCTGTAAGTCGAAGCTCCCTCTTTGCCCTGAGATCGAGAGTTCTTGGGGAACGAGATCACGGATACAAGCAGCTGAAATGAGTTTCCTCCTCAGGGTGGCTGAACTTTCCCTTAGGGATAGTTAGACTATCCATTCATCCATCCATCCATCCATCCATCCATCCATCCATCCATCCATCCATCCATCCATCCATCCATCCATCCATCCATCCATCCATCCATCATCTTCTGCATGTTCCGAAGTCAGGTCACAGGGGCAGTATCTTGAGCAGAGCGGCTCAGACATCTCTATCCACAGCCACCTCTTCCAGCTCTTCTGGGAGGACTCCAAGGCACTCCCAGGCCAACCAAGGGACATAGTCTCTCTAGCATGTCCTGGGTCTTCCCCGGGGTCTCCTCCCAGTTGAACATGTACGAAGTACCGGGAGGCGCCCAGGGAGCATCCTTACCAGATGCCCAAACCACCTCAAATGGCTCCTCTTGACATGGAGGAGAAGTGGTTCTACTCCGAGTATCTCCCGGATAACTGAACTTCTCACCCTTGTAAAAGGAATCAACTTTCTCAACAAACTAGAAAACATTTAAGTCTAAATGGTCTAAACAATCTGCCTTTTATTTGTGTGTTTTGTTCCCAGCAGAATGAAACCTCTTGTTGCAGAAAATAAGCATTATAATTCACAAAGCATACTTTCATCAAAGCACAAAGGAGATCCAGACTGAGCTCACTCAAACTCTTGAGCTCTTTTGATTGTATTTTCTTCTGATTTGGTGCAATCTCTTTGAAAATTGTCGATCCACTTCATGAAAAGAATTACCTTCACAACTTGTTTTCGCTTCTGTCTTTTAATTCTCCGTCTCCATCCTTCTTTGATTCTCCTGGTGCCATCAGTCCTTCAGTGTGAATGCACAAAGCACAGCCTGAGAGGCGCACTGCTGAGTGACTGACTCATAAGGCCATCTATCTGCAGGGAGTGAAAGTAGACAGATATCAGAAAGGCAGGCTAAAACACAAAGAATTAGCACATTTTCCATGTCTGACTTTTTTTTAAGTACCTTTCATTTTAGACAGATGTCTTTTCTCATACAAAAAAAATGCTTATATTGAACATTAGAGCTTTAGTTATATAAATTGTATGGTAAAAGTGGTGCATGTTGACCCAAGAGATTGCTGTATTACTCTTCTTTTCTTTGCTCCAGTATAATGTGCTGCTGTTCTCAGAGAAATAATGTGTTGTGGACCAAAGTAACAAGATGCCTGCTGATAATAAAACACAAAATTGCGTTCATAAGGAGTGCAGGGAGTGCTTTCACGTTTTAATTTAGAACTCTCAAGCATATTAATATTCTAGTACAGAAATTACTTTCTATATTGTGTTTGCGTTTTCTATTTGCGTGTCTGAAATGCAAAAAAAAAAGACTCGGATACAATTAAATATTTATATTATAACCATAAATCAGTAGGGACTGATTATTGTGTGTTTTTGCTTCCTCTGTTCTTCGTTTCTTTTTTAAAGATGATTAACAGTTTATGAACAGGCTTATTACTGCACTATAATGGTGTGTGTGTGGCGTGTAAGGAGTTAGTTGAGCATAGTTGTTTCAAATTGAGTAATTCACTTTAAAGTGCTGATTCTGATATAATATCTCATCAGATGCTGTCACATAATGACAGCCCACAGGGAGCTACAGGACTGCTGAGTGTGTCAGAAACTGGTTTTGCATGCCATACAATTACATAATCTCTGCTGGAGGAAAATGTGTAAAAAGAGGAAAAATGAACAAATGCATTATTCAGGAGATGCTTTTATGGATCGGCAGCTTGTGCCGTCTTCACTGTCGAGCTGTCCGAGTTCTGGTTTTCTGTTAAAGGAACAATCCAACAGGGTGTTGCTGATCTGCATGCTTTATTTTTATGGCGAATCATCCGTCCTTTGGGGGCAGCTGTGGCTGAGTGGTTTGAGCAGTCGTCCTCTAATTGGAGTGTTGGGGGTTCGATTCCACCACATGTTGAAGTGTCCCTGGGCATGACGCTAAACCCCTCATTGCCTCCGATGTGTCCCATCGGTGTATGAATGTGATCTAAAGCTCTGATCAGTCTCTACAGACTGATTTGTTTGATTAGCTTTGTAGAGATCTAGTAGAGTGCTGTATAAATGTGTGTGCGGGGGTAAATGAGGGCACAGATTCTGTTGTGTAAGCATTTTGAGCATATTGATTAGATAGAAAGGCACTATTTAAGTTAAGTATATTTACTTAACTACTTAACTCTGCATTTCCCCACTTCACAAAAATCAGAACTATTGCTTTTTATTAGTTAAATATCACAGATAACAGATTACATTTTATGTTTTTATATATAAATTCCAGAAACCACCCCCTGAAATTTTAGTGTCACTTGAGAGTTTCTCACATTAAAGCTATTGCACCAATGACGACAGAAGGAAACAGGAAATCTTACACACCAACAGAGACTGATGAGGCTCATGGGTAATGCTGGAGACAAATATTCAACAGGAACCTTTTTGGACTGGCAGGTATCAGTTGATCCTCAGTCCAGAATGACAGTGTTCATCTCCTTTGTTTAGACAACACCCAGAGCTAGGGATGCACAATATTATTGGCATGGTATCGGCTGATATTTGTGTTAAAGTTTAAATATCGGATATCGGCCATTCTATCAAAATAACGAACTGATTGATATAAATGCACTGTTTTTATACATATTTACCCTTTATTTAGTCGCATTGAGCCACGAGAACTCATTTTCAAGACAGACTTGTTTAGGGAGCAGATGGTGGGGGTTAAGGGCCTTGCTCAGGTGCCCAGAGTGGGGCGAATGAGGGTGGAGGCAGGTGTGGGTGTTCCACCTTTCCCCCCCACATTTTTTTTTATGTTGACGGTACCGGGAGTTGAACCTGCAATTTTCTGATCACAGGCCATTCTTCTAACATTTGCGCCAACTATACATATATATATGTATATATATATATATATATATATATATATATATATATATATATATATATATATATATTAATATATACACAGTATATATACAGTGTATATATTATATATATGTATATAAGGCGTTGTTTTTGTCTGACAACCCAGTGACAAAATTTGACATTAAACATAATCCAAGTTGAAGTGTTATTTCATTTTCAGCCCCCTTATAGGCATCTACATTTGACATAAGGCCAAATTGACAAAGACCATGCAGAATAATGTAGTATTTTAATTCCACAGTAGAGAAAGCCATGTAGTCTCTGTAAGTAGGTCTAGGGAAATAAATATCGCTATTGGTATCGGCTATAAGTATAAGTTATATAATAAGTTTTAATATATCAGCGTATCCGATATCGGCCAAAATTCCAATATCATGCATCAGAGTGTTTTCAGAGATTTAGAAAGCAGTATCTTCCAATCCTTTATATCTTTTAATCAGTCCGAAATGTAAGCAAAGTTTAAAACGAACCAGCAAAATTATTATTGGAGCATTTTCCCCAAGAACCTTAGCAAAAAATCCCTGCTCAGTTTTGCACCAATATTAAAAAAAAGTGCAGACAAACTCTTATCAGCATTAACAACGATTTCACAAACTGTGTGTATTAAATAACTTCGTGTCTGTTTGTGAGAGTGAAAGCAATGTGGGGTGGGGATTCTGCTCACAAAGACCCACAAGCAGACTTGACGTATTTATGGAACCTGCAGCTCTCTGCTTTTTTCACTATACTGACTGGAAGGACACACACACACACACACACACACCCACACACACAGAAACACTGAATCTGCACTTTGGACAGACACAGTATTTGTCATCTTGTGCTAACAAGGGATTATCAGGGCATAACAAATGACGCCTCGCAGAACATTACATGTTCTTAGCAAAGAACACACAGTCTGATTTATCCAAGCATTAAATGGTAAATGGACTGTACTTATACAGTGCCTTTCTATCTAATCAAAATACTCAAAGCGCTTTAGAATATGATCTGTGCCCTCATTGACCTCCACACATGCATTCACACATCACTCTGTTGCGTCTCTACAAAGATCATCTGAATCTGTAGAGACTAAGCAGTGCTTTTAGATCATATTCATAAAACAGATGGGACAAATATTGGAAGCAATGAGGGGTTCGCTGTCTTGCCCAGGGACACTTCAACGTGTGACCGCTGGTGGAATCGAACCCCCAACTCACTCAATGGAGAACAACTGCTCTAAACACTCATCCTCAGCTGCCCCCAAGCATTAATTATTACTGTGTCATGTAAAACTGAGGGTAGGAGAAAGTGTTGACGGGGCAGTAGTAGAGCACATAGCTGCACACATATCACAGTACTTATACATCAAATGCTTTATTAACGTGCTGCCATGCCTTAATGAGATGGTTTAGATACAATAAATAAAACTAAAGTGTTATTACAGTGGTGTGATTTAATAATTTTACAGCTGTTATCAGAAAGACTGATGGGGTTATTGTCAAACCAGGCGTGTGTATTTTTCAAAGCTTTGGAGTCCTGTGTCTGCCTGTTTCGTATATTTGTACAGAACAGTACAAAAGTGTGAAAGCTCATCTACTTTCTGTCTGACACAGCAGCATTCGGCATGCATTCTCATTAAGCTGTCACTCTTCGGTTAGGAGCTACATTAATTCCACTTCAGTTACCTAACAACATGAAAAGAGATGATTGATTAGTTTGGGGAAAAGGACTGCTTTGAAAATATTATAAATAGGAATGGTGGATCTCTGTTAAATTCATTTTACTTTGATTTTTATTATAGAAAAAGCATTAGTGGGAACAAAGACCTAAAATATCCCTTACGCATAATAGAAGGCTACAGAATCCCATACACTGACAGTTTATTTTTTACCTTAAGGCTAATTAATTTTTTTTTTCTGTAGTTTATTAAAACAATTACTGAACAACCATTGACACAATAGTAGTATTAATTAAGCTGATAATTACTCTGTATACCAGCTTTTGGTGGAAACAAACCTTTCTTGTAGAAATACAAAAGAGTCTTGAGTTAGAAGTTTTAAAGTTGGCTCCCTGTACTGATTTTATCTCTGCCACTAAACTTATTTATGTGCCAGCTCATTACTGCCAGCATCAGCATCCCTGAAGCCTGCGAGAGGCAGCAAGGACCAAGAGATACAGCTGGCTGACACACTGTCAGTGCACGATAAACCTGCATCCACTCTGCTTAAAGTCAGATAAATGTACCAGTGTTGAATACAGATGCTTCTAAAATAGGAAGGCATGTGTTAAATGTACTTGTATGTGTTTATGGTATTGCTTCAGACTGATAAGTACAAGCAGTCATGCTAATTTAGTTTCAGTAATACACTGTTGCAACTTTAGTCAAAATACAGTACATCATTGTATCTTTACAGTCTTTGCGCAATGCATTCTGGGTATATTTTGACCTATTGATAGTAGGTTACTGTGTTTTCCTGAATTCGCATTAATAAACTGTGATCACATGAGCAAAATGTTAGCGCTGCATCTCACAGGTGCATCATTTGGATACATCATCCTAAAGGTCTTGCAGAATAAACATAAATGTCCATGGACAAAGTGTCCAAAATTATCCTTATTTCTTTTTAATGTGCAAGTAAATGAAGATAAATTGAAAATAAGCAAGTTTTATCGTACTAATATTTAAAAACAACAAAAAGTAACAAGTTCAAATGAATTTTTTTGACATTCAATTGTTGATATTTTGACAGCGTTCGAGCTGAAATGGAGGCTCACACAAAGAAATATGTGAATCAAAAAAGTAGAATTTGTTTAGCTGTTTAAGTAAGTTCATGAAACAATGAAACAATCAGACAAATTGTTATAATCTGATTTAGTAAAAATAAAACTTAAATACATATAGTACAGTAAAAGTTTTAAACAATACTTGTAAGAAGTTGGTGCCTTCCAATTTGTCCCCAGCAATTATTTATTTAGGTTTAGAGCATACTCCTTTGGAGGTAAGAAACAAATAAACTGCAATAATATGGAGAAAAGTCAACTTTAATAAAAATAAAAAAAAATTAAAAATGACTGCATCATCAAATTAACTGTTCTGTAATTTACAAAACAATACATGTAAACTTAAATAAAACATGAAAGAACCATCACACGCATAATATTTCATCCTTTAAGCACAGAAACAATTTAACTTGTCAATATTTGTGTGGATATTTAAATTTTCACATGAAATTTTATTAGCAGTGCATTATGGGACACAATAAACATCGATGGAGCCGTTTGAAATTGATTTTGTTTTTACATGCAAATACAAATCACACATTGCTATTTTCTACGCTTGTAATATTTTCCTGATTTTCCTAACCCCTACCATAAAAATAAACCAAGTTTTCAAGTTTCAGTAAAATGTCATGCTTTAGCCCTGATTGTATGACTAAACAGAGACCAAATCAACACACTGTGATTATGTGGAAGCACACGCAGAGCTGACAAAGTGACAGCACTACACCCACACACATAAACCTTTCACAGCACAGACCATTAAACAATCCTGACGGTCCTTCCTGTTAACTTGTTAACTGCTGCAAAATATTCACACGAGCATCTGAAGGTCAAAATGAAACCCTGAAAAGTTCCCTATTACATAAAGTTGCAGGAGTTCCAAAAACGTGCCATAACAAGTGATATGTTGAATTGCTAAGCTGCAAATAGTGGGTCACAGCATCTTTTGCAGAGCAGTTCAACTCTTTGTCTTCAAGGTGATGCTTTATTACATCATTAAAAACAATTAAGACATTTGTAACTTGTTGACAAATCTGTGTGAACAGGTTTGCCGTCAGTCATAAATGTGGTTGCTGATACCGTCTTAGAGCTGCAGCCCTCAGACGTCCAGGTGTATTAAACAAGGAGAGATGGATGATGAGCCCTCACTGTGAATCACTTTGTTCTCTGCTTGTGTTTGCTTCCTGCCGTAGTGGTTATTTAGACCAGGCCTGTGGCTTGTCAGGATATCAGGTCCAAGCAGCCCTGCTGGAAGAACTTTAATGAAACACTTCTGCTTCTCAAAGCGTGTGTGTGCGTTTGCTTGAGTAGTTTTATGTGTGTGCAGATACTCAGTAAACCATCTCGTGTCTTAATACGCCAGCTGAGCCGGTGTAATTGAACATCCTGCTGATTCCAACACAAACACGCAACATGGGCACATGCAGTGAAGCGCAGCTGATTGTGACGGGACCCGTGGCAACATGATCCACCCGCCTTAAGAGACACGGAGAGGAGAGCAGTGGCAGGAAATGCCATCGGTTGGTTGGAAGTGTGGTGAAAAATGCAGCGAGCTGCAAAAACTTTAGATTTTTAGTAAGATGAGAACACTGTATAGTACTGCAGTCAACAAAAGCGTGTGCCACTTCAGCAGCAAGAGCTTGTAGATGTGTTCTCTGCTTTTTAAGGTCAGTTGGCTGTGGCGGCCATCTTGAATCAGGTTGACGTCAAAATTTAATCAGCTGTAGATGTGCATTCGAAGATTACTTACTGCAAGTTACAACAGAGTTGACCAGTGGTCCACTCAATATGTTACTAAAAGACAGAGAGGGGTTTCTCTTGTAAAAGGGTCCTCGAGGCTCAATGAGACTAACCTGTAGGGCCGATCCAAGCCTCCATGGGGCCCTAAGCGAAATTTGGTTTGTGGTCCTCCATTTCTGTTAATAATGTGGATTACTGCAATCAACAGTCAGATGATCAGATCATTCACTCATCTAAAATAAACTCATTGCAACTCTACAAAATAAAAAATAAAAAACACCAGTATGCAATTCTAGAAATGCGCCGCTCAAGGTGGCTGGCTGCATGTTGGAGCAGCTCTGTTACTTTCACTCTGAGATTTTGCTTTTGGAAACTTTAATTCCTCTTTTTCTAGATGTAAATCACATTTTTTGGATGATTGTTTCCTCTGGTATCAGATGCTGTGCAGCTGGAAGGATTTTGACTGAAACTTTTTTAGTTTTGGACATTTGTTATGATGCGTAACCATGGCAACAAGGCAGTTTTCTACAACCAGCAGCAGCTGATTAACATCTCAAAAGCTCAAATAATATCTCAACTACAGCCACAAATCTCAAATGAGTTGAAAAGGATGTTCTGTGGATGCATTCTCATCTACCTGCCAGCTGTGCTCGAGTGCCTGACCACTGAGATCCTGGAACTAGCAAGAAACACGGCTCATGACAGCGGAAGGACAGGATCGTCCCTCGGCACCTACAGTTGGCTGTCTGCAGCGACGAGGAGCTCGGCAGACTGCTGGGAGGAGTGGCCATTGCTCTGGGAGGAGTTCTACCCAGCATTCAGGCGGTCCTACAGCCCGGGGGGAACCAAGAGACCAGCCGAGTCTGGGTGGACGGATCAGACGGCATCTGCAGCCAGTTTCTTAGGATCCGCTGTGGGATGGAGCTTTACAAGTGATCCTTCCTGCTTACAGCCATCAGTATCTATAACATCTCTTAATGAAATGAGAATAATGAGTTACAACAACAAATAATTTCCCTTTGGGATTAATAAAGTATTTTTGAATTGAGTTTGAATTGAATTGAATGTATTTTACAGCAAAATCGTCATCTGGTTTGGTTCCAAAGAACTGCAAGAGTAATGTTCAAAATAATTTGTAATGCAAGATCAGCAACAAACATAAAATAACTTAGATGCATAAAAATAAATTAAATTGTGCAAAACCCGACAAAATTATATATATATATATATATATATATATATATATATATATATATATATGTGTGTGTGTGTATGTGTGTGTATACATACATAAAGGAAATACTTAAACAATGTAAATGAACAATTACTTGAAACCACGTAAAATGGTTTAAAAATCAATTTAAAGCTGAGTAATTAGTTCTTAAAACTATGTAAATGTATGCAACAATTTGCAAAAGCTGAACTTAAAATATTAAATAGAATCATATAGAAATCATTATTAAAAAATTTTAAATTCCACTTAGGGGGCCCTCTAGTGGCCCCGGGGCCCTAAGCAGCCGTTTAGTTTGCTTATACCTTGGGCCGGCCCTGCTAACCTGTATAAATAAATGTTGAATGAATGAGAGATCAACAAGGGAAAAACTTTATTAATGCCTTCAGTGGCAGACAATAAAAAAATTAAGGAGATTTTACATAAAGTAGAGATAATGGTTTATTATCAAATGCAAAGTGTTCAAATTTAACCAAAAACAAAATAAAGAAGCAATAAAACCTTACTTTTGAAGAGACAATATTTTAGTCAAAACATCCATTCTTTTAATAATTAACTGATCTCCTCAACAAAACTTGTTGCCAACCACATATGTATTGAAAATTGAGCCATTATACAAGTGAAAGCATACATAAGAAAAAAGTGTAAAAAAAACCCATAATGGATCAGTTTGTCTGTTACAAGCTTTAAAAATATACCCTAAAAAACAAATCAGAGTGGGCGTTCTTACTGAGAGGGATTCAACATCATCAACAAGCTGCAGAAAATATCAGTGATGGCAACACCAACAGATGTTTGCCCACCTTTCACATGTCCCACTCAGCAGTGTTAGCTTTAACACAAATATAAGGACCCTCCCCAAAAACAAACGCACAGTAAATCTATTTCGTGCATGTTAACAAAAACCTCAAACAAACAATAAAACCACTAGAGATTACTGGATGAATATTTTATAAGAAGAAATTCGCTGCGGCTCCTGCAGGCCCTCTCGACTTCCCATTCCAAATCTAAGCTTATTGTTTACACACTCGAGTCTATCTTGGGTCAGTCTCACCACATGGAGGTTAAAAACAGGCTTTGAAAACAACTGTACGCTTCCTGCAGCGCACAAGCTGGCAGTGAACAAGCTTCTGATGGGGACCGAGTTCAGCGTAAATAGAAACGTTTAAAAAATAAAAACAGAACAAACAGCAATATATTTCAAAAAAAGAAACAAAAACAAACACATAGACATAATCCATGTCGGTTATATGAGCTATGACCCACTGGTGTGTGTTCACCTGCAGGGAAACAGTCGACAGACAGCCTTTTGAGGGTGGGTTATGTTGTCTGGTGATAAGCTGTCTTTTGAACCGTGCACGGTTGTGACCCTCTGCCATGAAAGGAGGCGTTGTTTTCCACCTGTCAATCAAACTCCTGTACGTGTTCCATCCTCTCCTGGTTGTCGAGGTGGGCTGGAAAGGTCGGGTCACACTGGTGTGCTTTGTATCTGTAGTTTAAAATAGCAGAGTTCTCTGCTTGTTACATTTACACCGTTCGACTGAAAAAGCAGACAGACATTATTAATCTAAATTTAAGAAATGAGCTCAGATCAGTTGGTCATGGTACATTTATAAATATAAATGACTTCTAATTTGAAGCTGGCATTTTTGGCGTCTCTTGAACTCGTAATAAAAACAACTTAGAAGAGAGGATGTTGTTTAAACTTGAATTGTGTGCTCGTGCAGGATGTCTGTTGTTCTCCTTAAGCACAGCCAAGCGCTCCCGTCTAACTGGACATAGATAAAAAATGTTCTCAGATTAAATCCTGACAAAACTGACATACTCGTCATTGGTCAAAACAGTGTTATCAAGTCCACTCAAAACTTTTGCATTAACTTTTGCAACATCATTCTCATTCCCGTAATCTTGGTATTCTTCTTGACTCCACTCTTTCATTCGAATCACACGTCAAACAGATAACTCAGACTGCATTCTTCCATCTCAAAATCATAGCACGACTCTGCCCATCACTCACGCTCTCCACTACTGAAATCCTAATCCATGCCTTTGTCACATCCAGAATCGACAATTGCAATAGCATTTTGTACGGTACACCATCCAAAACTCTGCTGCACGCCTTCTCACCCACACCCGCTTCTGTGAACATATCACTCCTCTCCTGCAGAAACTCCATTGGCTCCCCATCACTCGGCACATTCATTTCAAGATCCTCCTCATCACATTCAAAGCCCTCCATAATCTGGCCCCTCCACACCTGACCGACCTACTCCATCACTACACTCCTCGTTCCCTCTGCTCCTCCGATGCCAACCTTCTGTTTCTCCCCAGTAGGACCAAGCTCCTAACCTGGGGAGACAGAGCCTTCTCCATCGCTGCCCCCACCCTCTGGAACGCACTGCCCCAACAGCTTTGTGCCTGTGCCGATCGCTCCACTTTTAAGAAAGAACTCAAAACCCACCTGTTTAAAATTGCTTTTAATGTTTAAATTGGCCCTTTTTAAATGTCTTACTGTGTTTTTATGTGTTATGCATTGTTGATTTTATTTTTTACTCATGTAAAGCATCTTTGAGTATTTAGAAAAGTGCTATACAAATAAAATATATTATTATTATTATTTTTATTAATATACAGACCCAGGTCTCATCACAGTCAGCAGGGTCTCGTGTCATTTTAATGGGGCTATAATTAAACTGATTTCACAGCAGAGCTGTGAAACAAAGTATGCATCGCTAAGCAGCTGTCATGACTGTAAATGGACGCCAATGAGATTTTTTTTTTATTAAAACCAATATATGATGTTATGCAACGTGTCTGCAGAACATCTATAGAGTTTCATAACTAGTGGAAACATTTAGTGCATGTTCTTGCTTCAGAAAAGATTAAAAGGCAGTCATGTTAAAATTGTCCTTGGTAAATCAGCACAAGATGGAGTTTTGCTTTAATGAAAGTACAGGGACATCTTGTGAGAAAAATAATAACCTTGGATTACTTTTAAAAGGTCAATCAAAAACAAGGATAAAGTAGAAGAAAGGCTTTCAGTAAAATGTGGTAAACGTGCTTAAATAGCTTAAATCCAGACATTTTTCTGTGTTTGCAATTGAAACAGGTTGATTAGCAGTTTTTCTTAGGGCAAGTACATCTACAACGCTTAAGTATAAAAAGAATATCATTTTGCAAGTTTAAACAATAATAACTTCTGTGAAAAAACAGAAAACATCGAATATATGAAGAAACTCCAGCTGTGACTTGATTTCTTTCTTCTGCTAATGTTATTCTTCAACCTTTCTGTTGTCTAAAAGACCTACAGTATTTATATCCAAGCTGTCGCTGCTACAAACCTGTCTGCACAAACCACAAGTTTTGTTTTAATTAAAGTTTTACTTTATTCCTTTCTTAATTTCAATTATTTGTCAGTCCTTTTTGCCTCTCTCACATAAACACTAAGAGTATTTTCAGAATGTAAATCATTCTTCTGGCCTCCATAGATGGACAATGACCTTTAGCTGTCAAGATGTTCGTAATAAAAGATCAACAAAAAGGTCAGCCAAAAGCTTTTATCTGGGAGAAATAGATCATAAAGATAGGTGTGGCACATTTTTGTCTAGTTTAACAAAACACACATTTATCTTAAACGTCCTCTCTTTAGTTCAGGAACTATTAAACAGCTAAAATATGTAATTAAGCTTTTAGGTGGTTTTTTTTTTTAACCTTTATTTTACCAAGATTAAAAAACCCATTGTGGTTAAAAACCTATTTTTTACGGTAGACCTGGCCAAGAGGCAGCAACAAATACAACCCAAAAAATTACATAGTAAAAAAAAAAAAAAAAAAAAGTCAAGCTATAAAAAACAGGTACTATAAAAGAAGCTAGCTAGCTATTAAAACAGGTACATGCCATTGAATTGGCCTCATTAACTTTTAATTTGGATGTAAAAGCACTGAATGAGATGAATTCAGTCAAGCTCAGAGTTTCTTGTAGCAATTCAATACGATTCAACCTTTATTTAAACAGATAAGTCACGCTGAGCCTCAACGACTCATTAATGAAGTTGTAGGCCGTCACTGAGCTTAACCACCACACGTCACACGCATGTGCTGCCATTTATCAAGCCTCATGGGATGAGACACAAGCGTCCACCGGCAGTAGAAGCATTCTGACTAGATTCAATCAGTCCTGGTCCTGTGTGGACAGAGTGGAACATCAGTCACATTGCCTGCCTTCACCACTACCAGCCCATAATACATCAATTACGTTTTAGCTGAAACCATGTGCCAACCAGGAGTCGCTCTGGAACTGGTGCGCTGCAATTGAAACCATAAATTTAGATTTTTAAGGCAATAAATTTCTAAATTTTCTGCACAGCTCTCCGTGGAAAAGGCACAACATGATGAATGAAACTGGGTGGTGGATAATTCCTGCAGAGCTCTGAACAGTCCAGTGTGCTAACCTTCACTGCTGAGCGGGAACTGGAGAATAGATCTTGGAATGAAGGCGGCGGATCGAGATATAGAATAAACGGAGTGAACAATGACATCACGATTGGACTGGCGTTAATGCGGTTTGTTTTTACTCGGCGGGGGAATGAGGGTGTGATACTGTCAGAATAAATCCAAGATTGGAGCTGTTGGGACTGCATAACTCCAGCGTTTCTGTCTCCAGAATGTGATGAATGACCAAGCTGCTGTGTCTTTATTCTACTTTTAACAACTCTATATATGAACCTGACACTGCACAAGAAGATGTGGAACAAATGGACCAGAGATGTTTTTCTTTCAAGTTACTTAGGAATTTATTCAAAGGACATAAAACAAATGCTATAAATAACAGAGTGGGTAATTGTGCGCCTGTCTGTGTGTCTCTGTAGACTAAAATGCCACATTTTATAACATTTCAGGCTTGGATGCTTTGATGAACATATGTTTTTTTAATAAACAGATTTGACAATGTGGGAATTCATAGAAGCTTCTATTGGTATAAAAATTGAAATTCATCTCGCGCTATTTCACTTTTGAGCAAGTTTTAATGCTATGAAGATATAAGAACTCAATATTGTACCTAATATCTCCTAGAATGCACTGAAAATAATAATAATCTTGCCAAATGTTTGCACAACACTTAACATTAATCTAAAGCAGGTATAGGTTTTTTTTTTCATAATTGCACTTTGACAAAAGGTGTTCCCATTTTTCTTGAACCTGCATGTTGCCTTTAAAAGAACTAACTCCTTTTGTAACATACAGTATTTATTGAGTAGCTGTGGGTCATTATGCAGATTTTTCTTCAGTTGGGCTCTTTCCCATCAGTCTTTGCTTCAGCCATAGATCCTCCAGCTCCTGTCAGTTCGAGCAGAAAGGAGCATCAAATGTGCCCCTCCTGAGAATCCATAAACATCCCTGTTTAAATATTGCAGGAGATGTATGTGCCACTATAATGGCTGCTTAATTAGAAAGAAGAGTGAAAGCTCAGCTATTGATCTGAGGGCAGGACATGGGTCTATCTCTATGTCTTTGGCTATCGACTGAAATGACCTTTTTCAATCACATGAAAATACTTTTTTTTAATGTTGCCCGCCACCGTGAAAGCTGGGCGACTAAGTAATTGCCTGTGTATGTGTGTGGGTAACCTTAGCACACACAAAAATGTTTAACTCAATCAGTATCTCAAATGTGGAGCTAAAATTTGGCACGGTTGTAACTGAAAGTCATCGACGCACATCCCCGATTCTTAAATTCTTATTAAAAATTCTTATTAAAAATCTTAAATTCTTAAATCATACAATCTTTCTTAAAGTTTTACAGTTGCTTTGGAGCAAAGAAGGCTGCAGCTTTTCTCTGACGAGTTGACATGTTTGTTCTTTGTGGGGGGGTGGGGGGGGTGGGGGTTCGCTGATGCTCATTTCCTCTCTCAGTCCAAAGAAGCACTTGTTAAATTGATATCCATCCATCCATTTTCTTTACCCGCTTCTTCCATTTTGGGTCACGGGGTCGCTGGTGCCCATGTCCAGCAATCACTGTGCGAGGGGCGGGGTACACCCTGGATGGGTCGCAAGTCCATCACAGGGCCACATAGAGACAAACGAGACAAACAACCATTCACTCTCTCACTCACACCTAGGGACAATTTAGAGTTACCAATCAGCCTAACATGCATGGTTTTTTTTTTTGGACTGTGGGAGGAAACCGGAGTACCCGGAGAAAACCCACGCATGCACGGAGAGAACATGCAAACTCCACCCAGAAAGGCCCCTGGACCGAGGTTTGAACCAAGGACCTGCTCGCTGAGAGGCAGCAGCTCTACCAGTTGCGCCACCGTGCTGCTGTTAAATTGATATGGGATTGAATATTAAATGTTATGCAGATTACTAGAGGATCATTACAGTTCGTGAAGGGTCTTTGATGACTGAACATTTGCTGATAGAAAGGAGGAAGAGGTGGCTTGATTATTATCAGGCATTGTTCTACATTTTTCACAGCGGCCTTTGAAACCTGGATCTGTCAACTCTGTATCTACACTGCTGGAGTTTGAAACAATAAATTATGAACATACCTTGTTCGTTTAGCAGAGACACTGAAGTAGAATGTTTTTCATGTGGATTTTTTTTATGTTTCACGTTTTATTTTTTAAGTCAACAAGGATTTTGTTTTCTTTTTTTGCATTGATCTGATTTGACTGTTGTGTCCCTGTGTAGTGACAAACAGGCAGACTAACCTGTTGGTTTAATATGCATAGTGCTGCATTATTGCTTGGTCTTTAGGTGCAGTTCTGATTTTGTCAGTTTGACACCGTGAGGCTGTTTCACCCCTCCTCCTTCCCTTTTTACAGTAAATCTAATGAGCTTTTCCTTTTTGGCTTGTTGCTCAGAGTACGAGTGCTGTTGATGTTCTAGTCTAACATGGTTAAACAAATTCTTATGTCAAGGTGCGTAAAGCAAATTAAAAACTGCCAAAACTGCAAGACAGTTTTAACAAAGGGTTATTTTCTGCTTAGGGAGCAAAGATTTATCCAGAATTGTTTCAAAACTAAAGTCATCAATTCTGCTGTGGACCTTGGGGCACCAGTTTCTTGGCTGGTTGGTTGTTCCAAAAGGTTTGAAGTTCAATATCTTCTGTCTCTTAATGCAATTTGGCTTAATGAAGCCGAGATCAGATCTCTGTGGAGCTGCACTTTTTTTGTTGTAGAACTGCAGTAAACTCAATACAAGAAATACAAGAAAAAAATTCAATGCACGCAAGTTTTGAGGGGTTGGTGAAATAAAATAATGCTGTTTTTAAAGAAAAAGCACAGGTGTTGCTAGATATGAACTGAGACTACATAAATCCAAAACTGCATGGAAGGAATACAAAAAAAAAAGTTAAAATGAAGACTCTAGAAGAAAAGAGGATTTAAGCAGGAGCAGCTGAAAACCTACAGATCTAGAAAAGATGTGATAATGAAACCTGTGAGAAGAGCTAAACCAATGACTAACAAAGGATTAGACAATAAATTTCTATTCAGTTCAGTTGATTTATATAGCGCCGAGTCACAACAGAAGTCATCTCAGGGCACTGAACAGAAATTCATATATAAAAATAATAATTTAACACTATTTATCTGAGGAGCAGACTGCTTTGAGTTTAACTCCATCACAAAACTCTCATCTTGAGCAAGCATGAAGGCGACAGTGGAAAGGAAAAACTCCCTCATGAGGAAGAAACCTTTAGCAGAACCAGGCTCAGGACAAGTGGCCATCTGCTTCTACTGGCTGGGTTTGGTAGGAACAGATACACAATGGCAGGTCAAGAATCAGATATCAAATGAAAACTATTCAATTTTGGTAATTAAGTAAATGAGGTCTTTGTCCTCTAGTAGTCTAAGCTTAAGGTAGCATAACAAGTCAACCCTAACTATAGGATTTATCAAAAAGGGAAGTCTTATTAAGCCCAGTCTTAAAACTGGACAATGTGTCAGCCTCATGGACAGAAACTGGAAGTTGGTTCCACAAGAGAGGAGCCTGATAATTGAAAGATCTTCCTCCCATTCTGCTTTTGAAAACTCTAGGAACCAAAGTAAGCCTACAGTCTGAGAGCGAAGTGCTGTGTTAGGAAAATATGGAACAATAAGATCTCAAATATAAAATGGATCTAGGTTATTGAGAGCTTTGTAGTGTTTAGAAGTAAGATTTTGAATTCAATTCTGGATTTGACAGGGAGCCAGTGGAGAGAAGCTATAATAATAATAATAATAATAATAATAATAATAATAATAATAATAATAATAATAATAA
>NC_056498.1:58181469-58212960 GCF_014905685.2 Nematolebias whitei | reverse complement strand
AATAATAATAATAATAATAATAATAATAATAATAATAATAATAATAAAGAAAATAATTATAAAGAAATAATTACATGAAACCAAAGTCGTAAATAAGACCCAAGCAAACCCTAAAATAACCATAAATGCAAAATTGTGGGAAAATGGCAAAACACAACACAAAAAAAAAAAAAAAAGAAAACATCATAAAACCTAAAACAAGAACTTTCTCTCTCACTGAAGGCAGCTTGGCAGTATTTTCAGAATGCAGCAGTGACAATGAAATCTCCCTTCTTTTTTTTTTGAATGTCCAGAGGACCAGATTTAACTTTTTTAGATTTTTCTACCTGGATTATTGAGCATGCATCAGGAAATCTCCCTTAGTTAGAAAAAAGAACAAAAATGCTAACATCAGAAGCATCTCAAATGTTTGGACAGGACAATGTAGCTTAAATAATCAAGGCTGCCGGATTTTTCTTCAAGAGTTCTCGTTCTGTCGTCATCAACACAAGTGTGCAGTTCCATAACTGCACACGACTTGACAGCGTTGTCAAACAGACTGCTAGTGGAACAAGAATTTCAAAGACATGCTGCTCTGGGCTTCCAGCCATGACAAACCAAGCGTCAGGACGTCTTTTCCTTTCTTTGATTTGACCATCGTGTCAAACCAAAGTGATTATTTCTTTCTCAAAAGAACCAGAGATGGAAAAAAGGCCCTCTGCCAGCTAGTTTCTGCATCTCGTGATTCAACTTTAACTGGATTTACTTTGTAGTCTGGAAGATGTTTCCTACTCCTCCATGAAGGTTTAATCATCAGTTGTTCTTCCTCCAAACGTCTTTTTGTGTTTTGCTCAGAGTCGCATTCCTTGTGCGTTCCTCTTTCTGGAAATCACATCATCTTCACAGTTAAAAGTTCTCATAAAAACGACTTGCTTCCTCTGTGAGTCCCATTACCAGGAAGTCACGTCCTTATAAAACGTCTGTAAATATGATTTAGAAAGGGCAGAGCTGTCCGACTGCTCATCCCAGTAGCTCTGGGAATACTCAGCTGAACTCAAAGCACATCGTCTCTCCGGAGTCACTCTCCATAAAGCAGGAGGAATCAGCAGTTGGTGTGTGACCAACTGGAAAAAAACACCATATTTGTGAAGTGTTTAACCTCTGTGGGTTTCATTTCAAGTAAAATATTAGCAATAGTTGGTTTGGTAAAGGCAATACTGAGAGATGTCAAAGAACCCCAAATCAGAAAGGCCTGAGCAGACATGGTAACTGAATTGAATCATTAAATCATCTTTTTATACATATATAGAAAATTAAGAAGCTTAAAGCTGAAGCACTATTCTTACAGCATCACTGTTTATAGTTTCTTCAATACTTTTGTGAACATCTAAATACTCAATCACACCTTTAGCTGTTGGTTTTTTGCCATTCGGGTATCTACAGTAAATGTTCAGCTCAGTCAGGAGATGGGTGCTATGACTTTTGGGTTTTGTGACTTTAAAACTTTTTAAAATATTCAATTTAAATTTTTGCGCATCTGGTAAGGATGCTTCCTGGGCGCCTCCCTAGGTGCTTTAAATTTTATATATATTTTTATATATTATATATATTTTCATTGAAATGCAGCTATTTCTTCAAGAAAAAAATGTGCTTCTTGAATGTTACTTAGCCAAAGTTTGGCTACTAATTGAATAGCAAATTTTGGCTATTGATTTGCTAATATTTAGCTTAAGTATCTATTTTGTTGGTTTTAGCAACTGATTGACAAATTGTCGCTACTGTTTTTATTTTAAAATATTAGCTATTAATTTGCTTAAATTAGCTTAAGGCTTTGTTTTGCTCATTTTTATATTTGTTTAGCTAATTTTAGCTTTTTTTTTATTCTAGCTACCGGTACTATTCTGATCCTTTTTAGCTTTTAGCTACTGTTTTGCTTCTGTTAATATTTAGCTTGTGTTCTGCTTATTTGAGCCTATTTTGTGCTCTTTTTGCCTGTATTTTACTAATTTTAGCCACTGATTTTCTTGTTTTAGTCTCATTTGTTCATTTTACTCTTTGTTTTGCTTGTCTTAGCCTCTGCTCTGCTTGTTCAACTTTTAACAATTCTGTTTTAGCTTCTTGAGCAACTTTCAGCAAAGTCATTCAGTGCTCAGCAGTCAGCTTTTCTGCAGAGAATGCAATTTCTCTAGCTGCATTTAAAATATCTCTGTGTTTATCTCATATTTGCCCAAGGGGACTATTATCCACGTTTCATTTCCTTTCTTCACTGCATCTGGTTAGTCCTTAGAGCATAATGCAAGCAGATTAATTCAATGTATATATTTATACATTTGATTTGTGTAACTTTTACAGTATTCTCACCTTAATAAAATGTGTTTGTGCATGGGAAAAGTACTTCTTGTTTTGGTTCTGAGCAGCATTACAGCCCTGCAGGATCAATAAGCACTGAGAAAGAAAAGCTAAAAATATCTCCAGGTAACCTTTTTCATACAATTCCACTCTTCTCCTGGAGTCTTTTGCACAAATGATACACTTTGTATAATAACTTGAATATGTCTAAAACATTTCAACATCATGAATATTTACTAGTCAATGTTAAATTATTTTCTTTTACAGTCTTCAGCTTTGATGAATTTCCTGGGAACTTTTATTTTAATACCAGAGCAGCCACATTACAGTAAAATATCAAATCATTCAGTTTTGGTTTAAATAAGAAACTTTTTTTTTCAAAATCTTTGCAGCAGAAATGCATAACGTTTGTGGGATTAGAGGTTTATGATTGGATGACTGCACATTTAGGGTCAACACTGATCAAACCTACTCTAAAAACAACTAGAGAATTTGCATTTCCTGCAAAAATGCAGTGTGAATGCTTATTGCAGAAGCACTTGCTAAAAAACAGCTGAAATTAGCTTTAAAAAAGCATGCTAAAATATAGTTGAAATGGAAGAAAAATCTTAAATTAGCAGAAGAAATCATAAAGAACATACTGTATATTTGCTGAATTGGGTTTAAATAAGCAGAAATGAGCACAAACATTAGGAAATTAGCTAAAAAGGTTGAAATTAGCAACAACTAAAAAAGCTGAAAAGTCAGAAAGAAGTTTAAACTACCAGAAGGTAGTAGAAAGAGCTGAAATGAACTAAAAAAAAAGTGGAATTAGCTGAAAAGGCTAAAATTCGCATGAAACAACTAAAGCTGAAATTGCAGAAAAAAAGCTGAATCTAGCAAAATAAAGCTGAAAGGAGCATAACAAGCTGAAACTGGTATAAATATATTAATTAGGCTGAAAGTAGCAGAAATTATCAAGAAAAACTTGAATTTATCTGAAAACAACTTAAATTAGCTAAGAATGTGAAAAACTAGCTGAAAAGGCAGAAGAGAGAGCGCATTGGCCCAATTAGGCTGAAAGAAGCAGAAATTAGAACAAAAAATTGAAAATAACCTGAAAAAGGCTGAAATTAGCAACAAAACAAAACAAAAAAAGCTGAAAAGTAGCTAAAAAGCAGGAAGAAGTTTAAATTACCAGCTCGAGAGAGCACATTTTTTTCTGAATTAGGCTGAAAATGTTGAAACGAGTGCCAAAATGTCGAATTAGCTGAAAAAGCTAAATTTAGCATAAAAACAGCTAAATAGTAGCTGAAATAACTGAAACTAAAGCATCAATAAGCTAAAAGGACCATAACAAGCTGAAATTAGCAGAAAGATGTTAATTAGGCTGAAAGTAGCAGAAATTACCATGAAAAACTTGAATTTATCTGAAAACAGCTGAAATTAGCTAAAAATGCTAACATGGTAGCTGAAAGCCCACAAACATGTGGAAAAAGGTTGTGGGACAAGGAAGGCGCTGAAAAATGTACAGAAGAAAAATGGATCACAATAGTGTGAATGCTTCATAAGCGTTCACACAATTATCTTTAACCGTCTGAGGCAACACGCTCTTTTTTAATTTTCCTTTCACACTGGATGCAATATAAACAATGACACAAGCTTGCTTCCTAGAGAATGCTTTAAAACATTTTGATACATGGAAGGATGGAGTGGAAAAGATGTTTTACTGTACACCTGTGCAATGTCAAAAACAACTTTATAAAATGTTGCAGGACACAGAATGCAGAAAGGAGCTGACGATAGAAAATAACCAGGCATTTTTCAGGAAACGAGCTGCAGTCCTTGCATTTTACTCATGGGATCAAAACTGAAACAGACGCAGGGAAACTGGCCTCCTCAGCAGTTACTTGGAGAACACGACAGCTTGCTGTCAGATGTCGCTCCCTTAGTGTCAGTCATTCTGGCTTTAAAGAGCTCCTTCTCATAAAACACACACAGTTATACAAACACACAAATGTCTTGATGATGAGCTGTCGCTGCTTTTCACAGTTAATCCCCTGAGTCACATGGCAGGAATGTTAGAAAAGCAATTTTTACAAAGATTAGTTTTTGGTGTTGTAATTATTTTTAAATGTTTTAGTTAAATGTAGAACATCTCATGAGACGGGTAGAGAAAGTAAGAAAGATTACCATTTAAGGCATAAAACTGGATTTCAGTTCATAAATTATTAAATGGTTCAAAGACAACTTACTTCATTCAGCTAAACATTTGTCGTGAATGCATATGTGTGAATCCACCTCATCAGCAAAGTTTGCAGATAACTGACTATGGAGCTTGTGATGCATTAATTGACAAATGGAAAACTGGAGTTTTCATCTTTTGGCCTTGACATAACATCAATGGTAATCAGACTTTTTAAGTTTAGATTGGATACTTGCGACACATGATTTGTCCCATTCTTTCATAAGTGAATTATATAACAAATGAGGCCTTGCTTTAAACTAAAAAAGAAAATTAATTAATAATATTGACTTTCTACTTCCACAATAAGCATGATTTAATTTTTAATATGGATAAAAAATTATGATACTGGTTGTTTGACAAATAAATCAGCTACAAATATGACAAATTCACTGAGATAAGATAAGATATAACTTTACTGATCCCGCAGGAAATTGTTGTGCCAGAGTTTCAGTACAAAGGAACATACACAAGGAATCACACGATATAAAAAAAAACGATACAATATCATCAACCTCCAATGAAAGTACAAGTATCTATTCTTCTTTCTTGTTTTAACTTTATACTAGTCATAACTGTAGACACGCTCTCAAACAAGTCTTTTTTAATTAGTTCTTTTTTTTCTCTGTCAACAGTTAAATATACAATAAAACCCATTTTACTTGTTTTTTTTTTTTGTTAATGAAAATTATTGTCAATAACTTGAAACAAAACTCTAAGACAATACAGTACATTAAACAGTCCAGTGATGTATCTGTATTAAAGTGCACAATGATTTTATTCCATTGAAATGGCTTCACCAAAACAAACAAACAAAGAAAAGTTTTTGTTTTTATATACTCATGGATTTACACCAAAGCCCGACTTCTACTGCTCTCAGAGAAATTAAAGATTTCTCAGACAAAAGAGCAATCTTCAAGTGTTTAGTTTAGGTGTTGTGCTGTTTAAATGATACATGTTGCTTACTGTGTCGTAACAGTATGATTTAACTCCTGCTACATGTGGTGAATGTAACTGAACAGATTAGCTTTCTGTCACTATCTGCATGATAAGCTGTCAAGTTCTGTACAATGTGAACCATCTGCTGTTGTTTGCAGGATGAGCTGGAAGCAGAACAGCTCGCATTCCTTGTCTTGTCACAAAGGACACTTTGCACATCACAAAACTGAATTAATAAAGTCACAGAGACGACAGAGAGAGAAGAGTAAATAAAATATTACAGAAACAGAAGCATTAACAACCATGACTTACGTTTTTGTGGTGGTAGCTGCTTTAGGGGCGGCTGTGGCCGAGTGGTTAGAGTAGTTGTCCTCCAATGCGAGAGTTGGGGGTTCGATTCCACCAGCAGTCACATGCCAAAGTGTCCCTGGGCAAGACACTGAACCCCTCATTGCCTCCGATGTGTGTCCCATCGTTATATGAATGTGATAAAGCACTGATTATTCTTTGTATAGAAATAGTAGAGTGCTGTATGAATGGGTGAATGAGGGCATAGATTGTAGTGTAAAGAGCTTTGAGTATCTTGATAAGATAGAAAGGCACTATATAAATACAGTCCATTTACCATTTTGCAGTAGAGCTTTACAGAGTATTTGTTATACAATTCTTTCCCATCTTCAAGTTAATTTTTTAATAGCTTTTGTAAGCACCATTTATAGTAAAATATAGTTTAAGTTTAATATTTGAAACATATTTATGTTTGTTTAAATAGAGGTGATTTGAGTTACTTTGTTATTCTACTAGGCTCCCATGATTCCATGCAGGAAGTTTGACATAGTGAAATGTGAAAGTCGAAAATCCAAGACGGATATATAAAAAAAAGAAGGAAAAAAGAGAGCTACGGCCGAGCGACACGGTTGTTTTACTGTTGGCGTTGCAAACAAGTCGTCTCAACGCGTCAAAACAGTCTTTTCTCCTTTGTTCATGATTTAAGATTGATATAAGATTAATATGAAGGTAAGAGAATGAAAATGAAAACTTTGATCCTACAGCTTTGTTTATTTTGATAATTTTCATTTATCTGATTGCAGTACAATTTACGCTGGTTTTTAGAGTTATACTGTAGGTGCAGAAATCATAATCAGGATCAACAAGTGAAGTTTTAATCTTTTCTAAATCTTCATCTTATCCATCCATCCATCCATCCATCCATTATCTTTTACGCGCTTCTTCCATTTTGGGTCACCGGTGCCCATGTCCGGCAATCATTGTGCGAGGGGCGGGGTACACCCTGGACAGGTCGCAAGTCCATCACAGGGCTCATCTTGTCTAAACCATATTTCTAGTTCATATAAATGATGGGAGGAATTAGAGGAGGCCATGGAGAAAGACTTTTGGTCAGCCTCAAATAAGTTCTGGCAAACCGTTCAGAGACTCAGAAAAGGAAAGCAGACCCTATCCCAGGCTGTCCTTAGTTTGGATGGGGAAATGCTGACATGGACTGAGAACACTGCTGAGCAATCAACAGAGCACTGTGAGGATCTCCCTAATCCACCCAACAAATACTTAGTTGAATGTAACTGGAACTCTGTGTACACAATTTCGATCCACCACATGTACCACATATGGTTTGAATGACAAATAAAGAAACTTTGACTTTGACTTTGACTTTGACCTTTGAGAAGGCAGAGTCTGAGGACTCGGGGAAAGACGAGTCCATTACCATGGCAGAGGTCATTGAGGTAGTCAAAAAGCTCCTCAGTGGCAGGGCGCTGGAGTGGACAACACTGGGGTGGACAAGATTTGCCCTAAGATGCTGAAGGCTCTGAATGTTGTGGGGCTGTTATGGTTAACACGTCTCTTCAATGTCACATGGAGGACTGGAACAATGCCTATAGAGTGGCAGACTGGGGTGGTGGTTCTAAATTTAAAAAGGGGGACCAGGCGAGTGTGTTCTGACTCGCCAACAGTGATCACACATCTCACTCTCCCCGGCAAGGTTTACTCCAGGGTGTTGGAAGGGAGGCTCTGACCAACTGTTGAACCTCACATTCTGGAGGAACACTGTAGCTTCCGTCCTGGTTGTGGAACAATGGACCAGATCTTCGCCCTTGCGAAGTTGCTGAGGGAGTCACTGGAGTTTGCTCCTCTAGTCTACAGTACATGTGTTTTGTGGATTTTGAGAAGGCTTATGACTGTGTTTCTCGAAGCATTTTGTAGGGGGTTCTGCGTAAGTACTGGGTGCCTGGGTTGCTTTTAAGGGCTATCCAGTCCTGTAAGTATAGCCAAAGCAGGAGCTATGTCTGCAATCTTGGCACAAAGTCGAGCTTGTTCTAAGTGTGGCTTAGACTTGACTAGGGCTGTCCCTTGTCTCCAATCCTGTTTGTGGTGTTCATAGTTTGTGGTGTTCTCTTAAGGTGCAGTTGGAGAGAACAGGGTGTCTGGTTTGGGAAACTTAGAGTCTCATCTCTTCTTTATGTGGATGATATGATTCTGCTAGCATCTTCAGGCAAGACTTTCTGCATGCACTGGGGTGGTTCGCAGCTGTGTATAAAGAGGCTGGAATGAGAGTCAGTTCCTATAAGACTGAGGCAATAGTTCTTGACAATGGGGGCATTTCACCCATTTCCAGTCAAGAACCATTGCCTCAGTCTTGGATGCTGGAATGAGAGTCAGTTCCTCTTAGACTGAGGCCATGGTTCTTGACTGGAAATGGGTGGAATGCCCCGTTTAGGTCGGGGTGGGGGGACTGTCTCAGGCAGAGGAGTTCAAGTATCTGTGCATCTTGTTCACCAGTAATGGCAGGATGGAGCGGGAGATGGATCAATGGATTGTATCATCCTCAGTATTGAGGGTATTGCTTCGGTCAGTGTTGGTGAAGGAAGAGCTGAGTCAAAAGGCTAAGCTCTCAATTTATTGGTCTGTCTATGTTGCAAACTTCACCTATGGTCATGGGGTTTGGATCATGACCAAAAGAATGAAATCCTGGATCCAAGCAGCTGAAATGGGCTTCCTTCACAGAGGCTTAGCCTTAGAGATAAAATAAGGAGCTCCGTCATCTGGAAGGAATTCAAAGAGTAGGACCACTGTTCCATCGAAAGGAGTCAGTTGAGATGGTTCGGGCATCTGATCAAGTAGGTATCTCTGCAGCCAAATTCGGAAGGCGTATCTGGGCGGTCATATCTGATTGGACTATAGGAAAATGGGCGTATCTGGGCGGTCATATCTGATTGGACTATAGGAAAATGGGCGTATCTGAGCGATCATATCTGATTGGACTATAGAAAAAAAGGCGTGTCTGGCCGGCCGCATCTGATTGGACGATAGAAAAATAGGCGTGTCTGGCCGGCCATATTTGATTGGACGATAGAAAAATAGGCGTGTCTGGACGGCCACATCTGATTGGACGATAGAAAAAAAGGCTGAACGATAAAATGCCGTAACCACAGACACATTATGTCTAAAAACAAGGCGTTATTGGCAGATTGTGTTAACCACAGGTATATTATGTCTATGGTGTTAACCGGTTCGACATTAGCGGCGTCTCAGGTTCAACACTGGCGGCGTCTCGGTTCGACATTGCTCCAGTATACTGCCGCGGCGTCTCCATAACTTCTTTTTTCGACTCTCTTAACACAGAACTTCCGGTTACATTTCAAAATAAGAGCAACATAACTGGGTAGTGGGGAGAGCTAAATGTTAGGGTTTTTTTTAATACCTAGCCATAACATTAAAAAACAAATTCCATTTTGGTTGTTGAAAAATGTGAACAAAGTTACAATTGATTCATAAAGAAAGAAAAATATTAATGATACTTAAACTGGCCTTGGGACAAAGGATGTTTCCTTTAACTTCACATTTTCTTGTTCAACTTGCAGTCACTGCAGATGAGTGATTCTCAGGTTCTGTCAGATTTCTGCACCTGGAGCAGGTATTCTCTTTACTGGTTAACTTCCTCAGCTGTCTCACATTTTAAAGGTCAACCCTACTCCATGTTCCAGTAGAAAACAAGCACATTTAGGAGTCAGTACATAACCAGACTTTTGGCCCTCACACCTGTACCCAGTTGCTCATGCTGCATGATGAGATCAGATTATCCATATTTTAGAAATTACATTTAACTTAGTCGACAAAACAATACAAATGAAGACCGTCTTAAAAAACCTCTTGGTTTTGCAGTAAGCAGCCTGATTTCAAACTGACATCTTGGCCAAAGGTAAAATAAAAATCTTTGTGTTCTCTGAAAAGTTGTTTCAGGACCTCCAATAAACTTATGTACACATCAAAGCACACAAGACAGATTCAGGAATTCTCTTTGTTTTCCAGATTTCACTTTTGTTATTACCTTAAAACATACTCAGACAACATTTGATGCATCATTGAATTTTTTTATTGTGTTTATTGCGACATCCATTTTTAGAAGTCATCGTAGCATCTGTTGGAAACAGAACATAGTACAGTTAGGGTGTTGCTAGTTGTTACTTAATCCTGGATTGGATTTTAAAGTTAATTTTGATATTTTTTTCACAAGGAAAAAAAAATTTTGATTTCCTAAAGTTTAACTATAAATGAAGGAATTTGTGCATTCAGGTAATTGAAAATTAAGTAATTTCTCTAACATCCAACCCATTTTAGCCACTGAGCCATACCAAACACCCATAATATATTCTTGAATGAATTATTGACTATTATTGACAAATTACAGACTTTTTATTGAATAAGTTATTACTCATTATTGAATCATTCACAATTTACACTCATGTTTGTGTTAACTCATGTTGCAACAAGGTCAGCAACTTTTGACTATTACTATGAACTATGTTAAACTTTGGAGGTGATTTATTTTGAAAGTCAACATCAGATGTTGGTAAACATTGTTGAGCAACATCTTGGGGTCTTCTAGAGTCAACCTGAAGTGAGAGTGGTTCCTGACATGGCAGAAAGACATAAATATAATTAACAGCTTTTATTTGTTTGTTTTTCAGCTAATAACAACTTTTATTTATTTGTTTTTCATATTTTTCAGTTATACACAGCTTTAAAATATTTATTTTTCAAGTATTAAGAACTTTTATTTTCAGCTTTTATTTTGAAAAGCAACACCCAGTTGTTGTAAACGTGCACAGTGAGAGCTGCTGTGGAGGTTCACTTTACCTCAGTGCGTTACGACAACAACGAGAGAACGGTCCAAACTATCGTGACCTACAATAAACGTACTTCAATAAAATGCATAAGTGAAAACATAACATACTTTATAAGTACAATAAATCATATTTCTTTGTCAAACATCACAAAGAAACGTTACCTCATCAATAATCCTCGTGACTTTGAGGGTTACCCACAGCCAATCAGTGTTCGCCGCCGACAAACGCCTATTAAATACTGTTAGCCAATCAGTGTTCGCCGCCCATAAACGCCTATTCGCCAGAAACGCCCACTTTTGGTCTGCAGAGAACCCCTACTCCATCTGATTAGGAAGCCTCCTGAATGCCTCCCTTAAGAGGTTTTCTGGGCGCATCCCACTGGTAGGAGGCCCCAGGAAGACCCAGAAGTTGCTGGTGGCATTGTGTATCTTCTCTGCCCTGGGACCAACTCGGAGTCCCCCAGAACAAGCTGGAAAGAGTCGCTGGGGAGAGGGATGTCTGGGTTTCTCCTCTGGACTTGCTGCCTCCACAACCTGACTATGGATAAGCATTAGAAGATGGAGATGGAGACAAATGATGGGAATCTGTTATTCATTCCGGGTTTCCTTTTTGACTTTTGGCTTCAGTTCAATGTCTTCACAAAGAGAGGAATAAGATTTTGGGTATGTTTTATTAAAGTTATAAAGTTTATGAGCTGTTTTAATGTCTTTATGTGAGTATTTACTTTCTATTTTGGCTTTGTTTGTTGTAGCCTGACAAGCTGTTGCTTCATTTATATACATAAATAACTGCTCTAACAAACGGAATATTAGCAAGGCATTGAGAAAGTTACAATTGAATTGATTGAAAAGACTTTTAAAGTTATGTTAAAAAAAAAAGTTTAAACAAAGTCAGCGTCATTCAACATGTTTTCCTACTACCTCTTTTATTTTTCCTTTTTCCTCCTATTTTATTGTTTTATTTCACTAGAATTTCTCTGCAAAGCTCTTTGTTCATGAATGGAAACTTGCACACCAAAGCCCTTTTTGTCACTAGGTTCATGTGTGATCCACACATCGTCTGCAGCATTCTGAGCCCTCATTAGACAAATTAGACCTGGATGTTTCATTTATACTTTGCCTGTGGTACTGTTGTTGATATAATTTAAATGTCCTCCTCTTTAGGACATAGGAAACAGAATAAAATAATTGAGGCACCAACACTTTTGTCATTCTGATTTTCTGCAGGCACTCTGTAAGATTTCCTTAAATGAGCCTCCAAAGCCACATGACTTTTATGCATTGTCTTCATAAACCATCAGCTCTCTGCACAACTTCTGCTGTGCTTCAGATCAGCACGCTATCTGGTGACATAGCACAGAACAAAGCAAGACCTGAGGAGCTCTGTTCCAAAAAGGATCAGTTTCCCATTTAACATCTCAGCAAGTGAAATGATCCAGTCTTTGGAGAGATAACAAAGAGCAGATTAATCACAGTTTAGCTGAGGGTTGAGGTGACAGCAGCATGCAATCTCTGTTCCATACAGCCTTCCTTGCACTGGCCTTCACCCTATCTGTGTGAGAAAAGATGATGAACAGGCAGACGTAAACACTTTGTGTATGTCTTCTTGTGTGAATGTGAAGAAATGTAGCACTCTGCCAGCCACCTTGCATGGTCCTCTTTTATTTAATGGACTCTGGGGAGCTTTTTTTATTTTCCTGAGCAGTTTCGCATTTTATTTATTACCCGATTTTTGGTAAGTTACTCATGAATATCTGGTAGAAGACGAGTAATTTCTGTGCGTGCAAACTAAATGAGCTGCAACAGCAAACAGCTGAAAAACCCTCATGAGAGCAATCTTGGGTATTTGAGCTTGGAAACAGCTAGAGTTGAATTCAGATGTTTAGAGATGTTGCTTTAAAAGTCATTTTGACAGATTGTGTCGGTGCTGTTGGACCCTCGGTGTTGATTTATCAGGAATACACAAAATAATGATTCATGTGCGCAGAACCATCCTGTGTTTTATGCTGTAATGTGTGCTAGATGTCAGACTTTTAAATGACTTCATAAAACAAGACAGTGTGTGGATGTGTGTGTGCTGCTGTTCACATTTACAGGTGATTATTTTCTTTGGCTAGTCAGAGATTTACCTCAGTTTAGTGGCAAAAAATATATCTTTTGTGTTAATAACATACTTTAATGAGTAAAAAAAAATGCTAGTTGTTTTTTATAATATGAAGTAGGGTTTAGTTATTTGTCTCCAGCTGGAAAAGGTTTAGTGTGGAGAAGTGAAAAGGACTGAAGTCAGAGGAGGGTCTGTTTGAGAGGGATTCACACTAAAACTGTTCAAACAGAATATCGTGTCGCTGTTGAAGTTAATAAAGTTTTGCAAAAACATTTTCATTGGTTTTCTTACATGTTTATTTCTGAAAAATAAAAGTGACAAAAACCTAAACGATGTTCTTAAGGCAACAGAGTAAAATCTGCAGATGCTTTTAAATTAAATTAATTTAAATTAATACATGCTGAGCTTGTTCATATCTACTATCTGCTAGACAGCTAGTTATTGTTGGATGTAACTGGGACCCTGTGTACACAATTTCATTCCACCACATGTACCACATGCCTAAGTGGTAGCACAGCCTGTAGGAAGTTTGTGAAGTACTGAGGAAGAAGTAACATAAACAGGTCAAATGTGTGGGTAACGGTTGTTTAGCATTTTAAGTTCAGCTTTTGCAAATTATTGCATACATTTACATAGTTTTAAGAACTACTCATTCAACTTTAAAGTTATTTTTTAAACCATTTTATGTGGTTTCAAGTAACTGTTCATTTACATTATTTATTTTCTTGATATTAAATTTTTTTTTTTTGTCTGTTTTTGCACAATTTGTTATTTTTATGCATCTAAGTTATTTTATATTTTGTTTGTTGTTGATCTTGCCCTACAAATTATTTTGAACATTACGGTTGCAGTTCTTTGAAACCAAAGATATTAAACCAGAGGACACTTTTGCTGTAAAATACATTGCATACTTGCAGGGTTTTTTTTGTTTGTTTGTTTGTTTGGTTGGTTTCTTTAAGTACCACACATATAGAATAATATAAACAGGGCTGTCACAGTTGCAACGAGTTTATGTTAGGTGGGTGAATTATCTGATCAGCTGACTGCTGATTGCAGTAATCCACATTATTAACAGAAACAGAGGGCCCCAAACCATATTTCACTTAGGGCCCCATGCAGGCTTGGGCTGGCACTGGACAAGTAAAGAACCTTAAACCTTAAATTTTATAAAATACATATTTTTAAGGTGTGTCTGCATAAAACTAATTTAATGCAGATTACTTTTCCACCCCTTTTTTAACTCTGACCTTAACCAATCAATATTCTTCCGTCTACTTTCAGTTGCTTAAGACTCAAAATAGTGTTGATTACCTGTCCTCTCCATATATCTGACCTTATGCACATTTCCTTCCACAGAAACAGCAGCCAGCACAGTATTATTATAGGCAGGTAGTTCCCCCCACAGGCAGACCTTCACATATAATTGCTTTTTTTTTCCTGCACATCTGCTTTGTAGCTCAGCAGAATGACAGTTTGGACTTCACCTCCATTTACCCTTTGAATGTGCTGAAAGTGTTTCTGGTAAATACACAAGTACAGAAAGAATGCTTTTTTTTTTTGTACCCTTGGCTTCCTTATTCTCTGTCAAGTCTGTAGAACTGCACCAGCTGCCCTTACGAACTATTAGAGGTTATTCACTGTAACCTTAATGCTGTTTTGGCAACTTTACAGATCAATTTTAGAATTTTAGAAAACACTTTATGCAAAACCCAGTAATGTGCATACGTTTTGTCAGATTTTAAAGTTTAGCATGTTTAAATTGTTTGGTTTTAATATAATTCTTTACTTTTTTTGTCTTAGTTACAGTGAAAAGCAGTTTTATTATTATTAACACAGCATCAGGGCTACTTGTGCAGTTCATGAAGGACTGCTTCATAAAGCCAACAGCATCCAGCCACCATCTGGTGAGAGTAAATCACAGTAATCCATAAAAATGTACTCCCTACTTAAAACAAAAGTTGACTTTTTGAGGTAGATTTCTGTGGAAAGATGTTACCTGTTGTAAATCGCTGTGAACGACCTCAACTTGAAGGGATATTTTAATTAGGACCAGAATGACAAGCCAATAGATATTTTCTTAACAAGGCCATTGCCAAAGTCCAATCTTAAAAACAATTGTGAAATTGATATGTAAAGGCTTATGAAATAGTTTTCACACAAACCACAATGACAGCTGACAAGTCAAGATGGCAGCTTAATTTTGCCCAAACAAAGGTCATTTAAAGTGTGTAACATGTAAATTGTTTATGATGTTTCAACAGAACTGTAAAATATCTGAACTATTGCTTTAAACCTTAACTGTTCCTCTATGACCAGTGCAGCTATCACTTCTTGTGAAAGTTGCACACAGATGCAGCTATTAATGTCTCTCACAGCTTAATTCTTATATATCATGACAAATAAAAGCTATTCGGTCAAAATCACAATCATTCTATTTATTTAAGCAGCTTGCTCTATTTTCCTATAATTCATTTCTCTAATTAAGTAAAAAATAAACTTTGTCTTGTTCTTTTTTTGTCTCTTATTTTACTGCAAGGATGAGTACAGGTATGTGTGATTTGAAGAAAATCTAAAGTATGCACTTTCCCATATTCTTTCTTTAAGAAGCCAATTTTTTTGTGGGAAGTAAAAGGCTTACATTTTTTTTTTTTGTGTGTGTTATTATATTTTAGGCTCCAATTTGACCAATGAAAACTCAAGTGTTGCTTATTACTAACTCTTTGGGGAACTCACTTGGATTTCTTTGTTGTCTCAGTTTTAAATTAATTTACATCCCATATGAGAGCCTATTGACATAACTTATTTTAAAAAACCCAATAAGATAATGAATGTCTGTTCCTCTCAGAAGCTGTGCGAGATATGAGTTTTGTCTCTGGGGATAATGAGTTCAGCTGACTGTGCTAATGATCTGCGATGTTTATAAGTAATTACTTTGGGCTCTTCTCAACAGGATCAGGTAACATATGTTACTATTCTACAAATAGTTGAAGCGTTTTCCAGTTAGTAGGTCACATTTACGGCACACCAACCGCTCTCTATACATTAAAAAGATTTATGAAACCTATAATCAAATCAAATAAATATGAACAAATAAAATATTGTACAATTATTCATCAATGATCGAAGCTGTAGGTTGCGGCCTGATCAACACATACATCATCACAGACGTATTTAGTGCAGTAATGACTTCAGTATTATGCAAAAATCAATACACAATTCTCCATCGACGGTGTTAAACACAAATCATTCTTGCTGCAAATATATTGGAAGGTGTATTTCCTTTTGAATACATGCTCAAAAATATATATATTTTTTATCAATATAAAGTCTATTTTTTTCTCAACTTTTCCAGCAAAATAAAATGTTTTAATTTGACAAATTCTTTTTAATCAATGTCTTTTATTAATTTTGTTTTTTAGACCACATTTTTTTTTAGTCATACAATAAAATCCCCTCCCATACCAGATCAGATAAACAGACATGAATACATTAAACATACATTAAACAAGCACTGACAGACTTTCAATGTAATATTCAAATGACTGCCAAGTGTCTCAAAATCTCTCAACAGATACTTTCAGAGTATCTAAATGAATTTGACACTAAACTTCTCTTATCCAGTGTTCATATGCTGCGGGATGTGGATACTTCCATCTGCATAAAATAAGTCTCCTGGCTAGAAGAGAGCCAAAAACATCACATTCCTCTTGTACTTGCTAAAGGATGTATCCATAGAGGCCACCCCAAACAATGAAATGAATGGCAACGGGTTCACAATTTTTTCATATATCCCAGGGAAAGTATCAGAAATAGATTGCCATTAGCCCTGCAGCTTTGGACAAGTCCAGAATATGTGTAAGAGCATTGCTGGAGTTTGTATACCATGGGTACATGCAGGATCCAGGTCAGTTTTAGCTTGTCTTTGGACCAGGTGGTGGTAGTGGTGGTGGTGGTGGTGCTGCTGCTTCTGCTACTTCTTTTTCTTTTTATTGCATTGGAGTTTTGCTTCCACAGAGACTCTGGACACTGAGAGTTTTGTGAAACTGTGGGGATTTAAGAAGGTTTTATGCACCATTTCTGATCAGGGAAAACTACAATACATCAAGCTCCTCATGTAAATATTTTATTTTAACCTTGTCCTGATCACCTTTTTAACGCTGTTCTGTTAACTTAAGTGTAAATAAACTTTGGTTAAAAATCAAAATCTCCTTCTTCTTCTTCTCCTTCTACTACATTATTTGCCACCTCCTCGTTGAGGACCACCCCTACTCCATTTCTCTTTCTATCCACACCATGGTAAAACAGTTTGAACCCTGCTCCAATGCTGTGAGCTTTGCTGCCCTTCCACTTGGTCTCTTGGACACATAAAACATCTACCTTCCTTCTCTGCATCATGTAAACCAGCTCTCTACCTTTGCCTGTCATTGTCCCCACATTTAGAGTTGCCTCCCTCAGTTTTTCATTCTTGACTTTCCTCTTCTCCTTCTGTCTCCTGACACGTTTCCCTCAAACACCAACACACACAAGCACAAACACCTCAATCATTATATTTCTTGGTATTTACACATAATTTTCCATGTTTAAATTATATACTTTTCTCAGTCAGTCCTAATAACCATTAAAGCCACACGAGTCTGACAGGAAAAGAAAGGAAATAACTGGAAGTAAAGATGGAAACCCCAACGATGAACCAATGAGGAGTTTTAGTAAACTTAGTTGCAATACTCTCAGTAGAATGATGCTTCGCCCGATGCAGCCATCTAACACGTGCACAGATTTTTGGACAGATCTGTGTTATAGCTGAAGGTAGATGATGGGAAGTGGCATGTTTGGCCAAATGAACAAGACTGATGAGTTCTATGATACTGCTGTAACAAATATGTGTTATTTTTATTTATTAAACACAAAGCCGGGTGTAGCCGAACTGCAAAACACAGTCCTCTCTTTACAACAGATTCTGTATGATTAGTCTAAGGAGGAACAAATCCCAAAACGCAAAATATCTCAAATTTATTAAAGTTGTTCATTTTTTATGTTTTGTTGTATAATCTGATAATGTATAATATACATAATCTGATTATCTAGGATTCCCTGCCTTTCAGTATGTTTGTTGTTTTATATGATAATTCTCGAATTTCAAATGTGTACCGTCAGACATCATTCACAGTTTTTCCTTGTTTATCTTTATGCACTGTGACTGTTTTTATTTTTCAGCTGAAAGAATTTGTCCTCACAGAAGCAGACTGATAAAACCAAGACAAATGTTAGAGAATTAATTCAGAAAGCAATTAAAAAACACATACAAATCAAAGCAACATTACAAAAATATCTAAGCAAAACTCACAAACCACATTTTCTGAATGGCTGTGATTTTCGCTTTTTTTAAATTTCATTTTAAATATGTTTACAAGTAAAAATCTTACTGCACATTTTGGTCTCATACTACACAAAGTGGTAGAGAATATTGCAGCTATATTTTCTGTTTTTGCTACTTTATTTTAAAGGTCCACAATTCCCTTCGGACATATTCTTTGGCAGAAACAGGAGCGCATTTTCCCTCCTGTCAACAAGAATGGATGGGTTTTCTTTTTGTAAAGGGCTTGTTTGGCTGATGAAGTTGAACTTTTTCATGTTGTTTTTTTCTCACTATTACTTCCCTTCAATAGGTGTAATGATCCGTGCAAAGAGCAGATTAACATAACAATTAAGCTGACTTATTTTGTTCATGCAAATCGTAATCTTTTTCGTTGGTAGCTCGGTGGTCTTTCATGCAAGTTTGCTTGGCGTTGCAACCCCTGCAGAAGGGAAAGAAAGAAAAACAAAAATATAATCCTTTCATAGCTGAAGGTTTTTGTCTTGAAATATCAGCCTTTCCACTTGGAAAGTTCTAACTAAATTAGGAATAGCTGCTGTTTAATCTCATCATATCCTCATGATTTTAAAATAATTTCCTGCTCTTATATGTGGTTTCAACATACTGTACATGTTTCAAATAGTGACGTATACTGCGTATCGGCAATTAATAAACAGAACATATTGGTGAAATACTTCACCCCCGATTATTGAAAAGCAGAGGAGTCTGTGTTGTGTCAGTAAAAACTCTAAATGTGGGTCCCACTTGAAGTGAAGTGAGAAGTAACAGCTGGGACTTAGTCTCCTTCACATTTTTCTCCCCTCACAGAACATGGTGACCTCTAATGAGTCAAAACATACTTTGTTCATGGCTAAAAATAACTCCAAAGGTAAAGAAGCTCTGATTTTTTTTTTTTTTTTTTGGCTTTTTTGCTATCTTTCTCCTTAATCTTCCTTGTTGCTTTCCACATTTGTCCTCCCTGATTGTTCCCCGCTTATCCCTGTTTATATTTAGGAACTGAGTCTGTGAGATCATACATGAACACACGTGTCGGATTCTCCTCCATCATGTTATGACCCGCTGAGCCGAGCAGTAAATCAGTTCTGTCATCCAAGCAGCTAATAGGGTCTAGGTTGGGGAACTATGGCTCGCCATGGGTTTTTACAGAAGTAGAGGAGAGCAAAATAAAATAAAGCCTGGTAATCAATATTGTTTTGTTTCAATTTCTTGCAGTCTCAGCAGAAGTGCATTGTGATCTTCGCCTTGGTGTGCTGCTTTGCTGTGCTGGTGGCGCTGATTTTCTCAGCAGTGGATATTTGGGGCGAGGATGAGGATGGAATCACAGAAGAGAACTGTTCAAGGAACTGCAGGTAAAACAGAATTGTTTTTTTTGGGGGGGTTTTTTCTTATGGCGCTTCTCCACAACTAATGTCCATAGACCATAGGTACTTTTTATTACTTTAATATTTCCTCTAAAACATGAATTAAAGCTTCAGAAGTGTGAACTGTGAAGGTTTAGTTTGTGCTATGAGTACTCAAAATCAGATGATTTATGAGCTAAACCGTAAGATGGAGGTGATTTGTGAGAATCGCAGGCCACCTGCGGCTTCTAGGACTCGCCAGCATGTTGGAGACGACCTTGAACGAGGATCATAGCACGGATCAGTGGAATACCCACAAATCTGGCCATTTTGGATCTTGAAAGTACCAGCAGAACTCAAGGCTGACAAGAAAAACAATCTGCCTGAAGAAAATCAACAATTGTGGCTTATCTGAATCTGAATCCCACGTTTGGCCTCGAAAGCAGGCCAATTATCAAATCTCTCCTGGGACATGGATAAACTAAGGAAAAAGCTTTGTCTATCACACTCAAATGCAATGTAATGTGTTTATAAATGTACTTGCTCATGGAGTTTTTTGATGTCTTAAATTGTGTCCTGATAGGACAAGACGTGAAGAGATCTTTTTTGTAATTTCACTATCCATCCTCATGGCCTTTTACCTTTTTCTATCTAAAAAACTTTTCTGATAAAGGATAAGAGGCTGCGCTTCTGTAGCAGCAGCAACGTGCACTCCGCCCACCTTTCAGACGACAGTACGGACATAATCTCATTGTATCTCAGTACAATGATAATAAAGCTTATTCTGATTCTGATTCAGATCAGATGTTCAGCACGAATATTTTTTCTCACAAAGGAATTGGAGTGAATAACATTTGGAGCCAAACTGATTCTTGATTGTTGCAGATTTGCAAACACATACTTGTCTATAGCTCAGTCAGTTTTACATATATTGAGCTAAACTTTGGTGTGGTTGGGGCTGAGAGGCATCACCACCACAAAATCTAACCAGTTGTGCAAGGTGTTGTGCTATTTAAAACATAGACATTGTCTGTTTCAATCAAACCGCTATATCTGTTAACAAACTATCTCTTGAATTTTCTGTCTGGATTTTAATGAAACTTTTAGAAAGCTATTATTAGATGTACGTGTACCTTAACCTTTGGAGTCATCCCGATTCAAGATGGTCGCCACAAACTGACCATAGCAAATACACAAATGATCATAACTCAGTCAATTTGAGAAATGCTGAGCTAAAGTTTGGTACGGTAATAGCTAAGAATTGTTCCCATCATATACTCCAAGCATTAAATGATCACATGAAATCTCTGTCCAAAACTTTGTGCACATCTTTCAGTTGTGACTGCATTAACTCAACTGTAAACCACAAAGCAGAACCAGCTGCCTGTTCCATTGAATGAAACGTCTAATTACAACTTTAAATATTTAGAATGACACCGAGTATACGTCCATTCCTTTATTGTGTCGTCTCCTCCACTGGACTGTAATGATTACTTGACTCTTTTGACAGTTAGTTTAAACCAGACTTTGTCCAAATTCTACAACCTATGCAAAATTTCCTAGCATGACTCTTAAGCTGAAGAGTTTAGAAACCTCTCCACTGAGTCCTGGTGGTCCAGGGTGAAAGCAGCTAGTCAGCAGGTGTTGAGCTGAGACAGCAGGTTTTTCTTTCTTCCTCCTCCACACTTCCTGCTGGTTCCCCACCATTAGACCCTCATCATCCACTTTAATTCAGCCTTGGATCACGCCTCCATCTGTGTCCATCTAGTTTCGCCCGCTTCTTCCTCAAATCAGCCAGTTGCGTCCTTTCAGAAAACTCTGCCAGGAATTCTTCTCTTCCTCTTAAAAGAGTGAAAGAGAAATTTTGACTTTCTGAGCTGAATGAGCCCCTCTTGTCCTCTGAAGGACCCCAGAAGCTGGGGGGTACAATAAAGAGGAGGCTGTGGAAGGGTGAAGCAGATGGAGGGGGATAAAGATGATGAATAGATTCATCAGCTGTTATTGGCTCACTGTCAGGGATGATGGGGGCCTTGTCCGTTCAAGAATGCTCCTAACTAGTTTCACAGGCCTAAGATTTTATTATGTGAACTATTATTTCTAAGGTGAATGATAGAATTTATAGAAACATGTTAATAATAAAAAGCAATATAAGGCGTGTAGCTAATGTTTTTTTGCTCAAAGTATTCTGCAAAGTAAAATAAAAAGCGATGGATTGTTCTGAGACTAACATATTTTTAATGGAGCTGCTGTGAGGCTTGTGCTCACTCACTTAGTCCATGAAGGTACTTCTTGTACTTTCTTAAAGTAAATGCAAAACCATTTTGTTGTGGTTCTGAGTGTACACTCCAAAGCTTAATGTGATTAACTTAATTTCCTCTGAATAATTTCAATTCAGCAGACTGCAATACCTTGCTTTATAGCCAATAATGCACTTTCACAATTAAAAGGCTTTTAGGACACAAAAGTAGTGAATCAGCACTCACTGTGATGTTCTGTTTGCTTCATCTGTTTGTTTCTTATGCAGATTTTCTTTTAATCTGTTTTGCTGTTGAAGGATGATGATTTTTGTCTCTCCAAAAATAGACGACCCAACCTAATACATAAAGACAAATAATCATTAACATTTGTGATTCACGCGTCTACAGACTAATAAAAAACAGACTGATCAACAAGCTATAACACATCATGCCCCCCAGAGATTTGTAACATATCTGTCACTTTGAAATCAATTTAGGTTTTTCCAAATGTCTCTTTAATTGTTTAAATAGCATTATTAAACTGGAACAACATGGTGACATGATGGCCAGCTGTCCAATACATTTGTGTCAAGCGCAGATGTTTAAAATGAAATCCCTTTTTTGTTTTCTTGCCTTTTGCTTACTGATGAAACTAAACTGAAAGCACGCTGGGAGAAGAGTGGCTGTGAGGCTCGTCTTAATGACTTTGCAGCTACACCGAAGCAGCTCTGGGCAGCTCACGAGAGGCTGGATAATTTATATCTGATGTCAAGAGTTGACTCAGACAGACATAATATGATTTTCAATATGATCCCATGTTGCTCTAAGTGTGCTTCAACAGGCATGGGGTATCACAAGCATGTGCATAGTCATATATCCAGTATGCTAACATTCTGTGGGGATTTGAGACTGTTTATTGCATTTTTGATCAGCCCTGTCTTCTATCTAATATGGTGGAAAATGTTTTCATGCATCGCTTTAACAATAAAGTGATGCAACTTTACTCATACACCACAGCATTCATTCTCATTTAAAGAGAGGGTTTTGTAAAGGCCCTCTCCCTCTCCTTCTGTTTGATCGTTTCATGTCTGCACACAAATACAGCGTGAAGTTTACACATCTGCTTTATTGGCTGCTGGGGCTGAGTGGAGCCCAGCGCTGCACACATGGGTTACAAAGGATAGAACCAGCCACGAACAATACAGACTGCATAAATCAATAAAACTTCTGCAGGAATAAACAACTGCTGCCTCCTTGCTTTCTCTAATTTGAATGCCGAGGCCTGTCCGACTGATTTAGCCAGTGAAAAATCGCTATTAATCATATCTCTCAACCATTGGGGAAGACTGGGTTCATTCTTTTCTCAGTGGATTGTCCCAGACTTTTCTACAATGTGTTTTTCACCTCTCATTGTGAAATTATGTGCTTCCTTTTTCTTTTCTGTGTTTTCAGAACAGCATGCTGTGTTATGTGAATTTTAAGTTCTATATTATTATCAAAGCCAATTATACTGGATTCTCTATGCCTTTTCTTAGTTGCTGTAAGAGCACTTTTTAGAGCTTTGCAACACAAAGTTAGGAGTACAGCTGTCCCTCGATACTTTGTGGTTTGTTTATCGCAGACTTGCTCTATCGTGGTTTTTCAAAATAAGATTGGACATGACACGCAACTAGCTTATTCAAGGATGAGCCGCACGATCAACATAGAATTTTTATTTAAAATACATTGTTTTAAATTATTTAGCACCTCCTGCACATTTATGCAGCCACTACTGCAGGATAAACTTCCTGCTGCAGCTGATCAGCTGTTCCCCATCAGAGCGGAGAAGTGGGCGTGGTCAAGAGCCTTTGCTGGTGGCAAAGAGCAGAGGAAGCAAGGAGCTGAAATCATAACATTCTGTGCTCTTTTAGAGCGTGTAGAGTTTAGAAACGGGCAGCACGGTGGCGCAACTGGTAGAGCTGCTGCCTCTCAGCGAGAAGGTCCTTGGTTCAAACCCCAGTCCAGGGGCCTTTCTGGGTGGAGTTTGCATGTTCTCTCCGTGCATGCGTGGGTTTTCTCCGGGTGCTCCGGTTTCCTCCCACAGACCAAAAACATGCATGTTAGGCTGATTGGTAACTCTAAATTGTCCCTAGGTGTGAGTGAGAGAGTGAATGGTTGTTTGTCTCGTTTGTCTCTATGTGTCCCTGTGATGGACTTGCGACCCGTCCAGGGTGTACCCCGCCCCTTGCACAGTGATTGCTGGACATGGGCACCAGCGACCGCCGTGACCCAAAATGGAACAAACGGGTAAAGATAATGGATGGATGGATGGATGGATGGTTCAATATTGAAGACACCTGGTGCCACAGTCCAGTTTATTAACTCAAAACACCTGCAAATGTATTTAAATGGTCTCTCAGTCTCATACTATAGGCTACACAATCATGGGGAGGACCGCTAACTTGACAGTTTTCCAAAAGACAACCATTGACACCTTGCACAAGGAGAGCAAGACACAAATGGTCATTGCTTAAGAGGCTGGCTGTTCACAGAGCTCTGTGTCCAAGCACATTAATAGAGAGGCGAAGGGAAGGAAATGATGTGGTAGAAAAAAGTGTACAAGCAATAGGGATAACCACACCCTGGAGAGGATTGTGAAACAAAATCCATTCCAAAATTTGGGGGAGATTCACAAAGAGTGGACTGCATCTGGAGTCAGTACTTCAAGAACCACTACGCACAGACATATGCAAGACATGGGGTTCAGCTGTCATATTCCTTGTGTCAAGCCACTCTTGAACAAGAGATAGCGTCAGAAGCATCTCACCTGGGAATGCTGCTGAGTGGTCCAAAGTTATGTTCTCTGATGAAAGTAAATTTTGCATTTCCTTTGGAAATCAAGGTCCCAGAGTCTGGAGGAAGAGTGGAGAGGCACAGAATCCATGTTGCTTGAGGTCCAGTGTCAAGTTTCCACAGTCAGTGATCCAGACATTGTTGGTCCACTGTGTTTTCTGAGGTTCAAGGTCAACGTAGCCGTCTACCAGGAAGTTTTAGAGAACTTCATGCTTCCTGCTGCTGACCAACTTTATGGAGATGCAATTTTCATTTTCCAACAGGATTTGGCACCTGCACACAGTGCCAGTGCTACCAGTACCTGGTTTAAGGACCATGGTGTCCCTGTTCTTAATTGGCCAGCAAACTTGCCTGACCTTAACCCCATAGAAAATCTATGGGGTATTGTGAAGAGGAAGATGCGATATGCCAGACCCACCAATTCAGAAGAGCTGAAGGCCACTATCAGAGCAACCTGGGCTCTCATAACACCTGAGCAGTGCCACAGACTGATCAACTCCATGCCACGTGTCAGTTATAATCATCAGCATTAAAAGAAATAAACATTTGAAATATATCAGTCTGTGTGTAATGAATGAATATAATATACAAGTTTCACTTTTTGAATGGAATTACTGAAATAAATTAACTTTTTCATGATATTCTAATTTTATGACCAGCACCTGTATATATAAACAAAATAAACTACTTTTTATTACTTGTACTAATATTCCTACTTTACAGTTTTCTCTTATTGCGGGTCTTCAGGGTACCGATCCCTCACAATAAACAAGGGACTACTGTAGGTCCACTGAAATCCTTCCCTCAGCAACCGTATCAGTCAGCTTTACCTCCAAACTCCTTCACTGAAAGTACATCACTGCCATTTACATCAGGAAATGTTATAAAGGTGTGATTACAGAGTGTGAACCTAACAGTTTGAACCTTGGCCACTTTCCATACACTGACTGAGCTTCTATTTTAGCCAGGAATACATTTTCCAGCTGAGAGCTGGCAACCGGCCTTAGGGTGCTTTAATCACGATATATCATCTATAACACATGCTTTGACCATCATGTCCTTGAGCCAAGCATTGGTCAGGCTCACAGGTGTGACTTTCAGGCTGAGCTGGCATGCTGTTCTGAGCCAGACACTTAAATTACAAATCTTTACAAGAAAACATTTTATGGTACAAAATTCAGTGGCGAATTGAGCAAGGACATCTTTTTAAGAAGGAGACACATGTATGTTGCTAAAACACTAAGAAGATTTTTTTGAATGTGCAAATGTATCGTTTCAGCCTTGCATTCATGTGAAAACAGCATTTAGGAGTCCTAAAATGTTTTTATGCCATTGTGTCATCATTCTTTGTTGAAATCAGGTCTCTTGTAAATGAGTCCTCGAGGCTCAATGGGATTTACCTGTCTAAATAAAGGTTGAATGAATGAATGAGTGTAAATTTCAAGATTATTTTGCGTTTTGGTGTAGAAAGACAAACACGATCATGACATAACTCAACATTTAATTTAATTTAGCCTAGAGCCTGATCAGATGTGAGAACAACAGTATTAACCGATTCTGTTCTTGGGTTTGAGCCGCAGACTCTACAGAACCTCCAGTAGTTGTCCAACTACAGCAAAACCTTTGTATACTCATCTCAACTCATCCTCAACCCACAATGATGAGATGCAAGAGAAAATGTTGGACTCGATGTTTAAAGTTTTTACACAGCGTGTAATCTTAATGCTCCACGCTGTTTCCTGACTATAGAGCATTTTCCTGGCAGCATTACAGCACCACAGCATTGTGTGAATGAAAACATTTTTAGAAACAATGCCAGGTTTACAAGAATATGTTTAGAAATGACACATACAATAGGTTTTTTTTAACTGCTTTTTTTTTTTTTGTTTTTTTTTTTTTAGGAAATTACCTTGAACTGTATACATATAAGGAAATAATGAGTATAAAACAAGACGAAGTTAACTTTTTTTTTTAAAGGCAAGGCAGTACACGAAAAGCAAAATTAATCAAGATCCCTCTTCAGGACGTACCCCGCCTCCAGCACAGTGAATGCTGGAGATAAGCACCAGCTCTCCACAACTCTAAACAGAAATACGTAAAAAATAATGAATGATCTCAAACATATGTTATATTTGTTCTTTACTGGAGAGCTTTAAACAACAATCCACAATTCTCCTACGGGATGAGAGAAATGCAACTTAAAGATTTGTTGTTTCCTGTTCTAATATTCAATTCCTCTGAAACACACAGTTTAACACCTATAAAAAGTTGCGTTACAATGTGATACCAAGGGCTTGGGTCTGTTTGTGTGTGACTGGCTGGAAACGAGATCAGGCTCTCAAATCTAATTTCACGGTGTGTGATAAATGAGGAACAACAACATAATATAATAGCCTTTGATTAGTGTTTGTTTAACCTGTGACACTGTGAGACATCATTCAGTCAATAACTAAATCATTTCGTAATTAACTCAATTAACCATTCAGTCGTGATGGCAACCCAACCATGTGTACGCCAATAAAATTAATCAACCTGTCATTGTGTTGATTAAACTGGAATAGTGCGTTGTGAAACTAAGTGTAGGACTGATCCAAACCATTCTGCAAAAGCCCTCACAATGTCTTCAGTCTATCCTCTCAGTGGGTTGTGCAGCTATAGTGTAAAATATATAAATAAAATGTTTTCCCCAGATGTTAAACACCAGAATCTACACTGAAGTTGTTCACCCACACGGAACAGCTGCTCCCGTCCATATTTCTCTCAGGATCCAGCTGGGTGAAATCAGTGTCTGCGCCAGACAAAGATTAGATTTGGTATGTGCTGGAGCTTCTAATGGGCTAGTTCTGAGTGGCTGCAGAAATAGGCTTTACATTGCCAATGTTGTCTGTTGACTTGGCCCCCATCACTTTCAGCAAACTTCGTAAAAACACAAATAAACGAAAAAGAGATTGACTTAGTAGATTTTTCACCATGATATATGCAAATATAAAATGGTAAAAAAAAAGGACATTTTCCCCATCATTTAACTTTCATATTTGTGCTACAGTGTTTTTTATGCAAACTGATGCCTGAATGCACCAAAGCTGTGAGAACATTTCATGCAGCCATAATGAACCTCACACAATGAACATGGTGAGCAGCTGATAAAAACAGCAGGTATTTTATTACATCTACAGTAGCTGCATCTGAAGCGTACAACGGTTACATAAAAACCAACTGTGATTGTGTGCACACTTAGAAATAAACATTTTGCATCATATTTTAAGTAATTTTTGTTTTCATTATTTTTTACAGTATAGTGCTCGTGGAGAACATCCCAGAGGACATCTCCTTCTCAGACAGCAGCATATCTCACCTACCTCTCTCGGTAGGACTGAACAATTTATTGGACAAAGCTGAGCGGGTCGTGGAGATTGTTTCCCCGCTGTGGCTCCTTGAGTCCTCTGAAGAATCCAGCTTCCACCCTGGTGCCAGACAGGTAAAATAGACTCGACTTCACAAAAGCTGTAATTTCTGCCTAAATTTTAGGTCTGTTTTTTAAATCTTTTATTTAGAAATGTATTCTCATCCATCACTCAAGTAAATACAGTCTTCAAAGCAGAAAAAACAGGCACGTGGAAATCCAGAGTGAGTTATAACATAAGGTACTATTCAGATGCCCACAGCAAGGTATCATTTTAAAACGATGTCATTTTCTACTGCCTGGAGGGTTGGGTCTGGTTGTGTGTGCACACAAACAGACACACACGTATATAGCTCTGTTTTAAAGTAAAGAATGCTAGTCTGAACGAAAGCCTGAAGCAGAAACTCAGTGCAAAAAATAGCTGATGGTCTTTCAGCCTGACACATCATAGGTTTACAGTTGTCACAAAAGGCTGGTGCTGGTGAACCCAATGGTGCAGGCATGCATGCAAGAACTCTGGATTATATGACAATAGTATATATATATATATATATATATATATATATATATATATATATATTAACAAAACAAAGAGCTGAAAGGACTGCAAAACAAACATAGAAGGATCAGGATGTACTCACTAAACATACATGTCATCACCAGTAGACAGAAGACAATGCCAGGACAAGGAGTGAGACAAACACACAGGCTTAGATACAGCAAACACTAATTAGACAAAGTGAAGACACCTGTGAGTAATCACAGATGCCAAAGAGAGACTGAAGACGCAAGACATAAACACAACATAAGATGGAGATAGATACTAAAGAAACACAAACCCTATAAAGATAGAAACAGAGGAGCCGGGGAATGCAGACATAAACATGACACCAGATGGGGCTAGACACCAGGGACAAAAACCACAACTCCTATAACAGTAAATTACAGTTTAGATTAAAGCCCAGGTTTAATATAAAATCATAGTAAATCATGTCTTCTGTTACAAATAAAGTCCAGTTGTTTTTGTATTGAACACTTTTTGAATAAAATCATAGTTAGAAACAGTGAAGAGAAGTGCTCCTTTAGCACTGCATACTGGCATGGATCAGCTCTCTTTGTGAGATAATTTAACACTGTAATCCTCCCAACAGAGTATGGATGCCTGTCAGAATGAGAAAACTTTTCAAACATGCACAAACTTTCCTTTGTTTCATTCAAACACACTAAAAACTGCTGGGTTGTGTTGAGAACTCAGTGGCTGGAATAAATCTGTTGGGTCTTAGATTGGGTTGGTTTGACCAAATGGTAGATAAAAATGTTTGACACAGTTGTTGTTTCAGAGAGAAGCTGTGACATTCTTCACAGTTTGCCATTTTAATCCAGAAGCTGATCAAATCAAACCTGACTGGCTTTGATGGTGTAGAGGCAGGGCAGCTGACTCAGGATCCGAAAGTCCTAGGTTCAATCCCCAGTCATTGCACATCTCATGGTGTGTCTGAGCAGGACATCCCATCCCCAAATGCTCCCCAGGCGCCTTTAATAGCTGCCCACTGCACCATCTGGTGGTGGATGGGTTAAATGCAGAGAACCAATTTCGCCAATTTTGCCATTGTATGGGAACATACAATTATGACAATACATAGCATATTTTGTTATTGTGCAGCACGGTGGCGCAACTGGTAGAGCTGCTGCCTCTCAGCGAGCAGGTCCTTGGTTCAAACCCTGGTCCAGGGGCCTTTCTGGGTGGAGTTTGCATGTTCTCTCCGTGCATGCGTGGGTTTTCTCCAGGTACTCCGGTTTCCTCCCACAGACCAAAAACATGCATGTTAGGCTGATTGGTAACTCTAAATTGTCCCTAGGTGTGAGTGAGAGAGTGAATGGTTGTTTGTGTTGTTTGTCTCTATGTGGCCCTGTGATGGACTTGCGACCCGTCCAGGGTGTCCCCCGCCCCTCGCACAGTGATTGCTGGACATGGGCACTGGCGACCCCCGCGACCCAAAATGGAATAAACGGGTAAAGATAATAGATGGATGGATGGATGGATTTTGTTATTGTTATTATTATGTAATAAAGGTTAGATGAAACAAAGAACTTGTAATGAGATATTTAACCTCACTGGTTTTTGTTAAAAACTTAACAAACACTTAACACTAATTTAACAAATTAGTCCAGTCATTTTAATTAAATTTTTGGCGGGAGAACTGATCCAGGGTTGGCTCGGTGCAAATTTGATGCAGTGCTGGGTTACAGAGCAGGTGGTTTAAAACCCAGCACGTTTTAGTGTGTACAATAGTTTTCAAAATATTTAATACTGATTCAAATTATTAGAAACTCAAAAGATTTTACAGTGGGAAAAGACACACATTTACCATAAATGACTCAATTTAATTGAACTCAGCTTATTTTTGTAATTCAAATTAATTACTAAATTTTTTTGTTTGTACAGCACTTTGGTTGGCCTTGTCGCTATTTTAAGTGCTTTATAAATAAAGTGGTATGGTATGGTAAATTTTGTTGTAGACAGTTAAACTTGGCTATGTGTACCAAAATAAACTTAGGCTATTTAATATTCATTTTTCTAACACTATTCAAAGAAAAAAAGATTAATTCCATTTTAATTGTTTTTATTGTTTTAATTTCTCATGATAAGTATTATGTTTATAAGATCTGTGTTTTTCTTTTAACTTTATTGTATTTTATAAACACAGAGGATATTAGCACTGATTTCTCTCATGGAATATATTCAGTTGGATTAATCCTAATGTGTAAATTAAACATGTACACCAAAAGAGCTACAACAGTCCTTCAGTAACATAAAACAAAACTTACAGTGAGAGATTCCAGCATTTTAAATGGGATGAGATAGTTTTTTTCCCTTTTGTTAAAAATGAAATTTTATTGTTTAGGATGGTATTATTTTACTGCTATTCTCAAACTGATCTCTTACATGCACATAGAATTGTCCTAGAAGTCATTTGCTATGATGTAATATTACACAGGAGCAACATTGTCATTATTTTTATTTTTTATTTTTTTTTGGGGGGGGGGGATATAGCAGAAACCAATATTATTAATAATAATAATAATAATAATAATAATAATGAATTTAATTTGTAACGTACTTTTCATTAACAAAAATCTCAAAGTGCTTATTAGATTAACTGAAGAACAACAAAAAAGATTAATTTAAAGTAGGAATGCACGATATTGGATTTTTAGCCAATATTCAATATGCCAATATGTTAAAACTTATTTGGCCGATAACCCATACCAATTTCGATGTATTTTTTTTCCTAGACCTACTTACAGAGACTACATGGCTTTCTCTGCTGTGGAATTAAAATACTACATTATTCTGCATGGTCTTTGTCAATTTGGCCTGCTACCATATGCAGAAGCCAAAAAGGGGGCTGAAAATGATGCAACACTTCAACTTGGATTATGTTTAATGCCAAATTTATTCATGGCATTTACTCTCTCTAACACAATGACAACACTCAAACAGTCATACAAAAACAGTGCATATATACATATACATGTACATATACATATATACATTTTTATACA
>NC_056498.1:58158189-58181069 GCF_014905685.2 Nematolebias whitei | reverse complement strand
TTATTTTGATGGAACGTCCAATATTTAACTTTATCGCTAATATCAACCGATATGCCGATAATATCGTGCATCCCTAATTTAAAGGTTAAAATACTCAAACTAAAAATATGTATCGGTTAAAAATTGTTCAAATTCTCTCTTCCACAAAATCATCATATACAGTCCTGCAAAAGGATGAGGCACATTTAAAGACGTTAGTCTGCCTTGTCTGAATAAAAGTGCATGCGTGTCCTGTTAACATTATGATTTGATGGTATTTGTTTCTCAGGGCAAGGACCTGTTGTCCAGGCTGCAGGGGCTGAAAGCAAAAGGAATCCAGTTGAAAATCTCCTGTGGGGACGTCAAGTCAGCTGACCTGGACACACTGGCAAAACAATGTCAGCTCTCCTCATCTGTTTGAAACTTTCTGTCTGCTTGTAGTGAAACATGTTGCTGCTTAGTTTTGTCTTCTCCTTTAAGTAATACCTCTCAGTTACTAACTCTTGTTACCATTTTATTTTTTGTCGATACCGTCTTCCTCTCGATATGTTTCTTCATCAGTCTCCTTGCCTCTCATTTAATCTCCTTTATGTGTCTTTTGCTGCCTGATGTCTTTCTTTAATTAATCTCTTTTACTTTTACTTTTTCACTTCCAATTTGTAGATGCTGAGGTTCACAAGGTGAACACGACAGCCTTGACTAAGGGAAACATCCACTCGTCCTTCTGGGTGGTTGATCGGAAACATTTCTACATCGGCAGCGCCAGCATGGACTGGAAATCTCTGACCACAGTAATTTAGACCAGTCCCAATCTACAACATACACAGAAATGCAAATACTTTAACAGAGACTGTGAAGGAACTAGAGTGTTTCTGTACGTCCTGAGAAAGCATAATAAAACCACATTCATGCAAAATAAATAAATTAAAGTTTGGGTTGGTCATCAACGTACAAGTGCATCTAAAAAAATTTGAATATTGTGACAAAGTTCTATGTTTTGTCAGTCATTTCAGAAAGTGAAACTTGTGTAATACTTATTCATTACACAGCGTGAAATATTTCAAGCCTTTATTTCTTATTATTTTGATGGTTATGGCTCACAAATAATGAAAAACTAAACTTCATTGGCTCAGAAAAGTTGAATGTTGTGAAGAGGTTCAATATTTTAAACTCCTGGTGTCACACCCTGATCAGCTGATTAACTCTTAGACATGAGCTAAATGTCTCATTCATCAAGTCCAGCCACTCCTGAACCAGAGATGTAAAAAGTGTCTTACCTGGCTGAGGAGACAAAAAACTGCACTCTTACTCAGTGGTCCAATGTCCTCTTTTCACTTGAAAGTAAAGGTTCTTGTTATTTGGAAATCAAGGTCCCAGAGTCTGGAGGAAGAGAAGAGGAACAGAATCCATGTTGCTTGAAGTCCAGAGTGAAGTTTCCTCAGTCAGTGATGATTTGGTGCCATGTCCTCTGCTGGTGTTGGTCCACTGTGTTTTCTGAAATCCACAGTCAGCACAGCATCTACCAGGACATTTTAGAGCACTTCATGCTTCCTTCTGTTGATGATTATGGAGATGCTGATTTCATTTTCCAGCAGGATTCAGCTCATGCCCACACTGACAAAGGTGATGGTGAAAGCTTGATGTGGAATATTCTAATTTTCTACGACACTGAATTTTAATTTTTCATTATTTGTAAAGCATAATCATCAAAACTACAGAAACTAAAGGATTGAAATATTTCACTCTGTGCAATGAATGAGTTTCACATTCTCAAATGACTGACACAAATTTGAGCTTTTTCTCTATATTCTAATTTTTTTTAGATGAACCTGTATAAATGTGTTAAAATAGTACAAAACAGGTGACTGAATCTGAATAAAGGTTTTGTGTGACATGCTCTTTTTCAGGCTAAAAATAAATAGAATAAATGTATGTAACAGGTCTCTCTTGTAAACGAGTCTTCGAGGCTCAACGGGAACTAACATGTATAAGTAAAGGTCTAATAAAAAAAATAATACAGTTGCTAAAATGAAAACCATCTTTTTTGTTGAATGAAGCTATTTGATCCATAATTAGGGTATTTGTATGTTTTCTGTCTGCCCTGCAGAGAAAGGAGCTTGGTGTGTTGGTATACAACTGCACGTGTCTGGCTTTGGACCTCCACAGAGTGTTCAGCCTCTATTGGGGCCTCCAGCATAAAGACTTCATCCCCAGCTTCTGGTCCAAACGACTCTTCCCTTATTTTAACAGAGACAAACCAGTGATTGTCACATTCAACAGCACAGAAGCTGAATCCTACATCTCTGTAAGTCAGTCACATTGTGATCCATATTTCTTGCTAGGTATAAAACTCACATATTCAAGCACGGGGTTAGATGTTTATTAGTATAAACTGATATCAAATTTGAGATTTATAACCAGATGGTTACAACTTCACAGTGATATCAAAAGGTTCTACAGAAATGTATTGTTCTTGTCAACATTTGACATTCAGAAACTTTATCCCCTCTGGTCCTGAGATGTGTTAGTAAGAGGCCATGACCCTTCTGCACCTCAGCTCCACAGATTTTTGAAGTAGAACAGTCACAAAGCTCTCCACAGCACCTAGAACCTTTCTGTTGTTCAAACTATAATCAAGCTTTCATCAAAGTTCATGCTCAATAATCCAGGTAAAAAATCCAACAAAGTTAAGTCAGGTCCTCTGGATGGTTTCTTTTTTTGTTTAAACTTTTCGTCCTTCATCCAAAGGACTTCATCAGTCCGAGGAGTCACAACAAATTCATTCCCACAAGCAGCACACTCACATAGTGGGCCAACCAGTTTGATGGTGATAAGATGGTTATAGTCTATATAAGTCAAGCTTATAGTCAAGCTTGGCATCATAAACTATGTGGACCAAACAGTCCAAGGCAAACCAGACTAAATACTGGCAAAGACTGGAAACAGTGACCTTGTGCTGGAATCAATGATGTCAAATGATTCTGGTTGAGACAGACCTGTGAGCTGCTGCTGTAGGACTCAGACCTGCCTTGGAGACTGCATGATGTTCGTAATACCCAAAACACAAATATGACCTGACAACCTCAAGCACCATCACTGATCAAGTGCGGTTTGCATCATAAAAATGCTTCTTTGGCACTTTATATGTGTAGCATTGCACAACTAGTTTGTGTGTTTATCACCGTTAGCATTGTAAAATCATAAGCATAAAAATATTTCTTGGCTATTAAGATGTAACTCTAAAATAATTTGGTTTAATCATTCTAATAGTAAACTCAAATAATAGTTCAAAACAAGTGTTTAAAACTGATCTCAGTTTGCATTCATGACATGCATTTTTCATGGTCAACCTTCATCTTACAGAATTAGCTCAGGCTGATGTTGGGTGTGGCTGTCATTCATGTCACCATTAAGATGATTTAAAGCATCATAAGTTACACCTAAACAGGTCAAAATGGAGACTGTAAAAGGTGTTGTGAGCACAATCTATACCCATTCACACAGAGAAATAAGTGATACAGAAGAATAAATAAAATAAAAAAACTCATGTGGGTGCAGCTCAGTTGTAAAGATGAAGCTATTAAACATATTGTCAGATTCGTTCTGTATTTTAAAATTTAACCTTTCAGCATAAAAATCCTATAAACATCACAAAAATAAAACAGAGTAACAAATTAAAACCCATAAAATGTGTTTGTACAGCACATTAAAGTGTAGAAGCTATGGGCTGCAGAAGTGACAGGTGGATTAATAACTGTGTCTGAAAGATGATGCATCTTTTAATGTGGTTTCTTTCCCAGAGATGAGTGATGGTGACATTTACCAGCCAAAATAAAGCAAGCACACACACCCTGTGTTAATCATTCAGTGGCTTTCTCCCGGAAAGTTAAAGCTGCTCTTTTGAGACTTTTTAAACAAATGACAAAACATCAACTCTTCATAAAAACAACATCAAATTCTACCTATCAGGTGAATGAAGATGGGTTTGTTGGCATGATGTTATCATTGTTAATCATCGTATAATTCTATATATTATTAAGATTTTTTCCCCAATGATAAAGTGCTTATGCAGTGCTCTCATCTCATTTATGTGTCTCTTTCAAGTGCAATCAGCTGTTGTGTGTCCTCTGCTCCACAGTACCAACACCTACCGTATTTTCTGCCGTACACGTCATACCGCCCTATAAGTCTCATCAGTCCAAATATGTCTAAAAAGGTGGAAACATCCATAAATAGGTCACTTTGCCATATACGTCGCATCTATTATGTGTGACGCGTCAGTGGTGACAACCTAGAAATGTGGGTTGAACCCGGAAATGTGGGCCGGTGTTGTGCCAAAAATCGATGGGCTGCCAAATGGTGGCCACGGGGGCGTACACAGGAGGACTTTAACAAAAATTTAACAAGATTAACACCTAAAAACAATTATTTGTTTGCTCAAAATTATAGTAAATGAGTGTCTCAGTCGGACTTGCGACCCGTCCAGGGTGTACCCCGCCCCTCGCACAGTGATTGCTGGACATGGGCACCAGCGACCCCCGTAACCCAAAATGGAATAAACGGGTAAAGATAATGGATGGATGGATGGAGTGTCTCAGTCTAACTTTTGCTTAATAAATGCACTTTTGTGGTCAAATCAGCTGCATTTCAAAACCCGATTCCCAGAAGCAGGCACACGCAGAGGGATGAGCCTCCGCATTTCTTCAAAATTGAACAAGATAAACACTTAAAAACAATTATTTGTTTGTTCGAAATTATAGTAAAGGTGTGTCTCAGTCTAACGTTTACTCAATAAACACACTTTGACGGTCAAATCAGTTGCATTTCGCCGGGGCGGTGCAGCAAAATGAAGCTGATTCGGTTGCTCCAGGCAGACAATAGTGGCAGATGATGGTGGCAGATGATGGTGGCAGATGACGGTGGCAGACGACGGTGGCAGTCTATGCCAAACTGATTGTGTCATTAATAGTCACTTTTACCTATTAATTCAATTCAGTTTATTTATATAGCACCAAGTCACAACAGAAGTCATCTCCGGACACTGAACAGAAAAATTCATATATAAAATAAGTTAACAAAAACATTCACATTTAAAAATAATAATTTAACATTATTTATCTGAGGAGCAAACTGCTTTGAGTTTAACTCCATTACATGATACAACGGCATGCCTTACTACTCGACTGCCATCTAGTGGCTGAAAATGGTACTGTTCAATTTTTTTCAGTCAGAATGAATGAAAACGGTCATATGTCAGCCAAAAATAGGTTTATAAAGATGGGAAACAAATCCATAAATATGTTGTTTTGGCCTATAAGTTGCAGGGTGTCAATAAACCAGGTGTCTGTGGTGATAATGCATGAACAGACCACCAGCTTTAAGAAAAATGAAGCCTGATCAAAAGTTCTCCTCAGCAGCAGAAGGACTGAACTCAAGCTTTAAATCAAGCTGAAAATGATAATGTGTAATCAAAAGTGTTTTACTGTTTTGATAATGTGTAACCAAACTGTTTTACTAATAATCAACACATAATCAACTAATGAAAGTGTTAATCTTTAAGACATTGTATAATCTTATGTAGGATTGTGTGATTCACTTTTGCTTGTGAAATGGTAAAGTTGAAGAGGCCTCAGTAACATTGAACATGTCTGAGCATGCCCACCTAAGAACATGTCTGGGCCTGCCTCGAGCAGTAGGAGGAAAACAAGGAGTCAGAGAGTTCAAACACAACTCATCTCATGATGACGCATCTTTGAGCAAAACAAGTTCTGGAAAGTACCGAGAAAACCGGTCTGAACCGGTTGAGGTGCAAAACAGCAGAGAAGTTACTGGAAAAGAGATGATGTAATTTTCCATAACCCCTCCTTAAGAGGAGGAGGGATGAATAAGTCTTTAAATACAGACTGGACAGAATGAACCTGGTCAATGCAGAGTCGAAGCTGAACTGAAGAGCTGAGCAGAGGAGATTACAGGCGATGGACAAGCTCGTCGGATCAGAGGGAGCCTAAAAGGAGTTGGATTTTACCAGTTTTGAGACGATGATGGGAGTTAATTCTTTTCTTCACTGACATGGGATTGGATTTAAGCTTTCTTTCGTCAACACTCAAACTGGATGAGCTTCCAACTTCTATTAATTGCTTGACCTGGGCCCGTCCAAAAACTCTGATTCTCTAATTTGGAATAGTTGTACTTGCCTTTGAGGATCGGCCGGTGTCTCTCTCCTAGAGAACTGGAAATTTGCCCTTACCCCACGGTGACTCACTAAGGGTCACCCCAAAATCATGGTAAGCGGACGACCTCAATCTTACTCTGCTCTAATTAAATTGTTTCATCAAATTGGAAGAACAGCATACAGAATAAATTTGGGAGTACTAAATTGGTTACTGGTGAGATTTGCTCGAAGGTGCTTCTGGTTCATGAGGGAGTTGAGGGAGAACATCTTTTGGCTTGAGTTGTGAAGGATCTATGTGAAGGCAGTATCTGTAAACCCTCAAGGGCTCTTGAGGTTTAGAATTTCCACAGATAGTAGTCATCGCCTTATTTAGGGAAGAAAGTGTATCCTATGTACTCATGAAAAATTAATCATTATAAAATTGTGCCTGTTGCTGTACCCCTGCGCAAACTATTGATTAAAAGCAACGCAAAACGTACAAATCTGGACTATTATTTCACCCTTAATGAGCAAAACATGGAAATGCTTGGTTCACTTAACAACACCAATAACAGGAGGTTTTTGTAAAGGTTTCCTAGTTGATAAACAACACCCTTGAGCCCGTTTCCAGGGCCCTAAAGATTGCCAGAACAGTTAACAATTGCAACGCTAATGTGAGAGGTGAGCGGCCACAACGCGAGTTTCTCTGGACCAGAAGATCCATTCCCTGCTGCTTGGAGGTTCGAGGTAACAGAGTGAGATTAGGGTGTGACTCACGGATTTAAGGTCGTTAATATTCTGGATGAATCACCTCGCCGCAGCCTTAATGAGGCTACTTTAGACAGCTACAGGTAAAACCACGGCGCTGAAGTAAGCTTCCGGACCCCTTGGAGGAGAGGCTGCAAGCAAAGGTGCTTATCGCTACCTCCAGTGGTTACCTTTGCTCATCGGAAAGCAGACAAGGGCATGCAAATTATTTAAAAACCACGACTTGTACTGTGAAAAATACGGTACCTCCTAACTCCCTCCCTCCTCTGTTAACAGAGCTCGCCAGATGTTTTCATCCCCAAAGATCGTAGTAGTGATCTAGAAGCCATTTCCAGGGTCATCCAGCAGGCCCGGCAATTCATATACATTTCCATCATTGATTACCTGCCCCTGGTGAGGAGCAATGCAGTGAGCAGCACGCTGAGGTTAGAGCCCCTCTGCCACAGCACTACATTAACCATTAAGAGATTGAACACAACGCTTTGATTCAAGCCATTAAACTCTGTGTGTCCCTCTTTGTCTTTCTGGCTTTCTGCCCGTGTTCGTACATGTTCCTGTGCCAAGATACTGGTCTCGTATCGACGACCTCATAAGGGAGGCTCTGATCTTGAGGAAGGTGCGAGTCCGCCTGATGATAAGTTGCTGGGAAGAAACAAATCCACTTACTTTCAACTTCATCTGGTCCCTGAAGAGTCTGTGTATGGAGCAGGCCAACTGTTCCCTGGAAGCTGTAAGTTCAACAGCACTCGGTGCTATTTTCAGCTCCACGGCTGCACTTTATCAGCGCTCACAGCACCACTGTGTCTTTGATTGTGTGTGCAGAAGTTCTTCAGCCCCAAAGAGCAGGGGGACGGCAGTCTCAGCGGAATAAACCACAACAGGTTTATGGTTACTGACAGAGCCATTTATTTAGGTAAGCTTATCTGCAGGACTTTATGACAGTGACCTACACCTCTTTACTCACCTCATACAGATCTAATTATAAGTGGAATAGTTGTACATTTGTTTCCTTTTGGAAAGTGAGCATAGAAAAAAAAATTCCCATTAAAAGGCAACTCGTTCATTTTCATTGTTGTATTTTATGTAATTTTTTTAATCATTGAATTACAGGTCAAATGAAACCGAAAGGGGAAATATTTTATATGTCATACTGTGCAAAGGTTTTTTTTATTAAGATTGCTTATTAATAAATTTACTCATTGCAAATTGAGCTAAAAATAAAAGAGAATTTTGAATCAAATCATATTTCTTGAGACCACCTATAGTTTTTAAAACGGCATCAGCTTCTTTTAGATACACAGGCACAAAGTCAGGGATTTTACACCATTATATTCACATGTATCATTAATTAATTCCACCAACCATATGACTGACCACAGCAACAAAACACAAGTTACGGTAGTTAGATTACATCAGCAAGGTCTTTCTCTCTCCTGGGCAAAGTGTTAAAGCAGTCTGAGGTGTCAGCACACCCTGTTCAAGCTCTTTTAAAGAAGCACAACGAAAAACAGTGAAACTGAAGGGTGTAGATGCAGTGGTCAGCCAAGGAAACTAAGCAATGGGTGAACAACACCTTGTGCCTTCTTTCCAATATGGCAGCCGGGTGCTCTGAGTCAAAAACAAAAATATTCAGAAGGTAGTTTGTTCATCAACGGACTGGAAAGAACTATAATAGTTAAAAGCCTTGTATTCCTTGAAGGAATGACCGAGTTTAAAATTGATCATTTCAGAATGAGAAATGAGGGAGTTATAGCTGATTTAGTCTAATCTTGTAAAGGACCTGATGAACAATCTCATGCAAGTCTGCATCAAGATGTTTTGGTGCTCAAAATCTGTGTTGAAGATGACTCTCAGCTACCAACAAACTATGATTTATCTCAGTATCTGTAAATTTGACCCAGTTAGTGCAATTTGTGATGGCTAAACTTGATAAGCTGTGGTGGATTGGACTGGGTTAATCAATGGATGTGGATGTACATCCAGTGATTACTTTCAAAATGTACTGTTGAAATTTGGTCAGAACTTCAAGAAATATGTAGGAGTTGTGGTTTGTCTCTTGTGTTGTGTTTGTCTTGTGTTCTTCTGATCCTTAGTTTCTGTTTTCTATAGGGTTTGTGTTTTCCTAGTGTATGCCTCCATCTGGTGCTGTGTCTTTGTTCCTGCACTCCCTGGTTTCCCAGTTCATCATTTCCCCTGATGTATTTCAGCTGTGTGTCTTCACAGGTGTTTTGTCTCATTAGTCATTGTACTGTATATATGTCTGTGTCTGTGTGGGGTCTCATCCTGTCATTGTTTACTGTTCACTGGTGATGACCCATCTGTATCGTGAGTAGTCCACTGATCATTATATGTTTGTTTTGCTGCCCTGTCAGCTTCTTGTTTTGTTAATAAATCTCCTATTTTATATCTTTATCCTGAGTTCTTGCCTGCATGCCTGCACCACTGGGTTCATCAGCACCAGCCTATTGTGATAACATATTTGGTTAACTGACATGCAGGTACAAACAGTTAATGCTAAAGTAAAGATTTTGTGCAATATGTACCACTGACAATATGTCACCAAAGTTCATGCTCACTAATCCAGGTATGAAATCCAAAAATGTTCAATCAGGTCATCTGGATGGTTTATTTTAATTTTTAATTTTTTGTGCTACAACATTTCTACCTGGATTATTGAGCATGGACTTTGGTGTTTTGAACCAGTTTGGCATGACTGTCTACGAGGGAGAGGGCGGGCACCATGGGAGAGGGCGGGCCCCAGTCCATCTTAGCACCAACTGTTTTTTTCCTCTTTAGAGTAAACTCTTGAGTTGAGTTGACTCCAAAGTTAACGAGTTATAGATTTGCACCACTGATTACTTTATGAGAGTCTGGGAGTAAACACAGTTTGGGACTTGATCAAGATTCTTGGTAACCTGAATGCTGAGAACAACAAGCAGATACTTGTTCATGATGTGATTCCATCAGGTGATGTCTGATTGGTTATATAGCTAATTCCATTAAGAACCATCGTCAACTCAAAGAAGAACAAAGAGTTCTGGAAGTGGTGGTGTGGTGTGCACAGAGCCCTGATCTCAACATCACTGAGTGTGTCTGAGAATACAGTAAGAGACCAAAGGATCTGAGCCAGAGCCAACCACGCTCTGCAGTTAGTTTTCCCAGATGTTTGGGATAACCTGTCTGCAGAGTGCCTTCAAAAATGTGCAAATAAAACAGGATGCTGTTTTTAAAAACAATCAAAATACTGATTTGATTCAGATTTATCTTCGGATCATTCACTGAATGGTTAATTGATAAAGTTTAGAAGATTAAGTGTGGTAATTGGACTATAAACAAAAGGTTTATTTTCTTAGCAGTGTGATTAATCTCTGCTGTGCTCTGAAATGGGCAGTAAATTGAGCAAAGCGTTGTTTCAGGGATGAGTATGCAGACAATTGTGCACACAGATTTGACAACTCTGTTAAAAAAACACCTTTAACTTTTTTTTCCCCTCTGTGGTCTTCTTCCTGACAGGAAACCTTGACTGGGTGGGGAACGAGTTTACATACAACACCGGAGCAGGCCTTGTGATCAGTCACCCAGAAAGCATGTCAGAAAAGCACTTCACAGTAGTGGAGCAGCTACACGCTGTTTTTGAGCGGGACTGGTTTTCACGTTACACTCGCTCGCTTCAGACCAACAAAATCCCTGTTTGCAACAAGCACCAAATCACCAAAAAAGTGCCAGACAAAGCCAGACACAGTGGACCAGCGCCTATCAGAGCAGGTCAGTTTGGTGCTGAACCCGAACTGCTGAGGAACCACCTCAACGTCGATGGACTGACATCCCACCATGAGGACAGATTAAGAACAATTAGTCACCAAAGCATTGCCGGTGAGCAGGCACCAGCTATGATCAGTCACAAAGAGATGGCTGGAATCGAAATGACTCACCTTGAAGACAGACAGACACAAAAAAATAATCACAACTGTGACGGCTCACTGGATCCAACCAGTCAGTCGGCCGAGAGCAGCGGCTCTCTGTGACGTTCACTGGAAAACTGACTGCTCTCTTCAGTGGATTTCTACTGGATCTTTGTAGCAATTTTCTTTTGTTCTTGTAAGCAACAACTTGACGATTTAAACATCATCTGGTTTGCAGATCTTCAAATAAAGAAGAACCTGGGAGAGAACGAATCCCTTCACTGCAGTCTGGCACTTTAAACGGATTCAAGAGGGAAGCCGATATATTTTAGGTTAGGTGGAACATTAATTTATTTACAAATGGCATATTGATCTTCATTTAATGTTTGTTTTGTCTTCATTGAGGTTACTCATGTAAAGAAGTATTGAAACTTGTACTGATTGCCTAAATGTTGTACGCCATGTAAGGAGTTTTGGTAACACTTTACAATAAGGTACACAAAATTTGATTAATTACTAGGGAATGCCTCAGGAACGAATCAGGAACAAATCAGGAGTTGGTTAACCAGTACTTACTGGGGAACACACAGCCAAGCCTTATTAGGGGACTACTGGATAGTTACTGGAAAACAAAGAGGAACTAATCAGGACCTAATGGGTAGTTACCATAGAAACCAACGTGAAACGAATCAGGAGCTAATGGGCAGCTAAACAGTACTTACTGGGGAACACACAGTCAAGCCTTATTAGGGAACTACTGGTTATTTACCTTGTAAACAAAGAGGAACTAATCAAGAACTAATGAATAGTTACCAAGGAAACTAAAGAGGAGCAAAACAAGTTTTTGACAATTATGAGCTGTGACCTCACTGGTGCAGGGTTTATTCAGAACTCACATGTAGAATTTCTCCTCTGTTTCTGTAGTAACAAACCAGTAGTCCCCCAATTAGGCTTGGCTGTGTGTTCCCCATTAAGTACTGGTTAACTACCCATTAGCTTCTGATTTGTTCCTCTTTGGTTTTCTTGGTAACTACCCATTAGTTCTTGATTAGTTCAGCTTCATTTTCAAGGTAACTAACCAGTAATCCCCTAATAAGGCTTGGCTATGTGTTCCCCATTAAGTACTGGTTAACTAACCATTAGTTCCTGATTTGTTCCTTAGGTGTTCCCTAGTAGTTAAGCAAATTTTGTGTACCTCATTGTGAAGTGTTACCAGAGTTTTGGCAGTCATAACTTAACACCCTTTAAAAGGGAGAATAGCACCTGCATGTTTATGCAGAGACAGGAAGCAGAACAGTTTGTGCAGCTACACTAGCATTTTGGGAACAAAATATTGTCATTTATTGTGAATTTCTAACAGTTTATTTTTATGTAAACAAGTAGCAGTTTTACCAAATACCACAAACTAAAAAGAAACAACTTAAAAAATATAAAATAAAACCTTCAATTTCTAAACCAGTCAGAAAGCAACAGCTGACTTAACAGATGATGCTGCACATGTTTTGGGTTCTAATTGTAAAAAAAAAAAAAAAAAGATTCAAGGATCTACAGCTAGGAGTTTTAATTTTACACTTGTAATATGGCATGGATCAGACAGTGTGGTCATGGTTCTCTGTCTGAGAGCAGCAACAATCATATTTAGCTTCAACAGAGCATCTTTTCAAAACACAGACATTCTGACTCAGTTTCTCTCAGATAGTGTGACATTGACTATTGTATTTTTCAGACCATAAGGCGCATCGGATTGTAAGGCGCATTAAGTGAAACAAAACAGTCAGATAAGTCAAACTTTATTCAACTCATTCACAATAACTACATAAAATCGGTTCGAGGTCAGTAAGCACAACCAGAATTAATACACCTGATTATAAGGCTCACTGTCGTTTTTTGAGAAAATTAAAGGATTTTAAGTGCACCTTATAGTCTGAAAAATACGGTAACCAAAACTTTTAGTGTTATCCAAACCAAGTAACACTTTAGTATCATTTGTAATTTTCCAGACTCCTCCAAAGACAGCTATGGTAATTAATGATGATACACAATTTTGTGTGGATGTGCATAACAAGATTTATCAGAGTCTGAATGTTGCTTTTAGTCTTTTAATGGATACAGTGTCATAAACGTGTGTTGAAAGCTGACCCAAAGTTGAGAAACTGGAGCTCTAAAGGCACTTATCGAATCAATAACCATCATGCTCCAACCTCAAACACCAGAGCGCATTTGTTAAATCCAAGAAAGCAAATGTTTTCACAATCACATGGCAGTATGCATGCTTATTTTAAAGGCTGATATTGAATTAAGTAATGCATCCACATATATCGCCAAATGTTCTTTTTACGGTGCATTGCTACTCCTGAAAAACTACTACTTTAAGTTGCAGAGATGTACAACACATGTCTTTCCTTGGACCAAGACAAGTACTGATCTGAAGGGCTCATAACAAATATTACTTACTCTTTTTACATAAATGTTAAAAAATTAAAAGGGGAGCAAGCGGATGTAAATCTCTAGCATCTTTCCAAACAGTGTTGTGAGCAACTTGCTGTTTGGGTCAGTGGATCTCTGCTGTCTGCACAATCAATACAATACATTTTTAACAAAGCTGACAGTTGAAGTTGCTGCAGTTTGAACCTCGACGACATGTCTGCTCGTACAGTCATGCCTGAATCTCTTCTGCATTCCCTTTACTGTACGTTGACTGAACGTTTACCGTAGATTAGCCGTGAAGATGAACTATTTAACTCTTTAATGGAAACTTGTAGCAAATTTAATTTTTTTTTAATGAATGATGGCATGTTTTGTGTTTGCGGAACTTTAAACAACCATGCTTGTGTGGTTTATGGTTGTGTCAAACGGCTTTTTTAAAACTTTCTGAGCCATGAAACAAACAACAAAACAATAACGACTGCATCATGAGAACTCTATTAACGATATGCATGTTGTCTTTGGTCAGAACTTTAAAACAAAACTTTATATAATGAAGGTTTTGTCAGGATTCTTTTGGCAGGGCGGGCAAATACCTGTTAAATGAAGCAAGAATGCACAGAAAGCGTAGCTAAATATTTATTTGGACCATATAATATATTTTCAGTGTCACCTGGGCTTTAAGAAATTGGGATGGACCATCTTTTGCTGGACATTTTCTGAACTAAACAGTTCGGTAATCAAAACAATCAGCAGTTTAATCAGTTGCAATCATGTGACGTTTGTGGGAAATAAGGGGTGTATTTTTGTAAGCTCTGAAATGCAACAATACATTACTCATTTGATGCCAAATCACTTAAATCAACAGAAGATTAAACTATTGGGTGCCAAAAAAAAAACACGTGTCCCATCATTGTGGATAACTTCTGCCATCTAGTGGAGGTTATTCAAAAACTATATTGTATATCAAAATGACAAAAATGTGCTTTAATCACCTTTAAGGATACATGGTTCGATAAAGCTCATTAACTCTTTTATGTCACTTTTTTAAATAACTCTCTAAGTACAGTGACTGCAGTCATTATAGGGCTAATAAATGTAATTATCACACACAAAGAGCAATGTTGCATCAAAACTCTACTGAAACTGTTAACGCCTGCTTTTTTATGATGTCTGATTTTGCAAAAGCACGAAAAAGATGCGACTTCAAACACGTAACACGTTGAAAGTCCAACGTGTATTTGTTTTTTAGAGCACATCACAACACTGTCATATTGGTTATTCTTAAATCTTGTTTGGAATGCTGCTATTATCAGTTGATTGTCACATGTGTGGAAGAAATGCTGCTAATATATTCTACCCATGTCTTTGTGTAAAATATTACTTGTGTACATGCTGTTCAAACCCCTTTAATCTTGAAAAACGGTGACTGTTTTGCAGGACTCATATGCCCTATGCATGATGCTGAAGATGATTTTTGATCTGAAAACACAAAAATGTGAAGGTTTGAAATTGTTTGCAAACAGTAAAATGAAAGCATTCACAGAAAACTAACAAATGGCATGTTTCTGTATCGCCTGAATGTACAGTATGTTTATTTTGTTGTCATTCCTTTCAGTGACACTGAAGAAATCGGAGGGCTTTCCAGTGAAAACTGTTTAAAAGATGCTGTTCTTTTGTAATGAGAGAAGCAAAAATGTATGTGAAGAGCTGCGGCTTTAAGCAGAATGAACCTGAGTAACTTCTGTCACTGTTAAACTTTCTAATGTCGCCTACCTTTATTCTGTTAAAATGTTTCGGCATGCTTGCTGCTCGCATGTCCTGCCTTTATAAACTCTGCACAGTAGCTATGAGCCTTTCTGCAACTTAAACTAAAAGGGAAATCTTATACCTTTAAAGATACAAATGGAATGTATATTTATTAAATATCTTGTTATTGCACACTACTGATTATCTGAAAACTTAATTTTTACTCTTAATAAAAAATATAATGTGTTTTTTGTGTGATTGTGTTTTCAATTGTATGAAAAGTCATAACATAAAACAGTTGAGAGAAAAAATATGACTAACATCCATCGATTATCTTTACCCGCTTCTTCAATCATTTATTATTTATTTGAAATTAGTTTATTCCTATTTTCTTAAATCAAATTTTAGATATTTGTTCAAGAAAGAAAGATGTTTTAAATATCTGACGTGTTATTTGGGTTTGAGATGAAGATGATGGTTCTTGAATAACTGAAATTTGGACAAGGCAGAAATTAACTACCAATATCTTGAATTCATAGTTAGTGTAACTAAATGTTAAAATGGCTATTTTTAATTTTTTTTAGATGTTTTGAACATAGATGTTCCTAATAATCTCAGTTGTAGGGGCCTTGACATCTTTTTCCAGGCAAAAACGTATTACACATTTTAATTTCAATCTGAAAACATCTAAATAAATGTCTAAATACATTTTCCTTGTTTAATTATATGTTACAACGAACTGCCACAAAATACATTATGTTGTTTAATTATATGTTACAACGAACTGCCATAACACACCCAACAACTTCAAACTGGCGAATCGGTTACCACAGCAACCGATTTGGCGTCACCACTGTTGACTTTCAGATTCAGGACTTTGCTTTTCTTTTCTCCAATCTCGCAAAGACAAAAAAAAAAAAAAAAAAAACGTTCGCGGCGGGTTCTTGGGAACATGTTGTTGACGGGGAACAGTTTTTCTCATGTCTCTACCCGTTTGGACGGGTTGGGTTTGTTCGAGCTGTAGTGAAGCTGGTGGCCCAGTAGAACATCGCTGACATGATGGCTGAAGATGACACTGAGTGGATAGTAGAGAGCATCGTTGGCTACCTGGGGAGTCCCGAATGGATCATTCCCATCACAGACTTTATGGAAAACAAATGCACAGGTAGTAATAATAATAAAAAGCCCTAACGTTTTAGTTTAACACTTCTGTCTGACTGCGCGGACGCATTTTCTGTGGAGTGCACCGCGGCTAAGCTAATGCTAACTTTGAATGTTGTCGACGTAGCTACAAGTTGTATTTGCAATTTCTGCATAACTTGCTTAATATCAGCACTTTGTTTAATACAGCTGAGCTCAGAGTTGGTATAACAACCAACCTGGACTTCCTCTACTTGTGGCACAGATGAGGATTAAGGTTGCAGTTCACAGTTAGCCGAATTGCTAACTCAAGCTAACAGTTTTAGGCATTTAAATCTGAACGCGTGTAACACTGAATAGAAGTGATTTTAAATAACGGGCTTAGGTAAAATTATTATTATCTTTTGATTATATATATATATTTTTTTCAGTTTTTGACGACGAAGATGAAAACAAGTTATCATATACAGAAATTCACCATCAGTATAAGAAACTGGTGAGTAGACTCAAGTTAGCATGTAAAGAAGTTGCTAAACTGAGCTTTTTGTTTGTCTGTTTTGGTCTGCAATTTCTCATATAATAGTTTTTTTTTAAACTGCTGACTCGCTGAAAAATGATTTTCCATCGTAGGTGGAGAAGCTGCTGGAGACGTACATGCAGGAGGTTGGCATCAACGAGCAGCAGCTAATGGATGCATGCACCTCTCCCTTTGCCAAGTCCCAATCTCTGCAGGTATTTTCAGTTCCTTCTGCACATCACTGTCAGACTGCCAGATAACCTGAGTGCAGAGTCAATGGGATTTGCTTACATAATCACTCCTCCTCCTTCAGGGAAGCAAAAATAGTTTTGGGGTTTTAATAAGTAAATCAAGACGCCAGTTTTTGACATAATCTGCTACCCTTTTATTTTATTTTATTTAACAAAACTAGAGTTGTCTCATGAAATGTAGATGAAAACATATTGCAACGATTGTCAAATTAAGGTTCAAAAACAATATAACTAGTCTTGAAATGCAGTTTTTTTTAAATATAGGGGACTTTTAGTATACAGTATAATATCCTGATGCATGCTCAATAATAATGTCCAGAGGACCAGATTTAACTTTTTTAGATATACAGTATAATGCATTTAAATAAACAGCCAGCAGATGATAGGATCTTTTTTCCCCTAATATGTCCATAACATATTGCATCACTTCAGTTCAAGGTCCCGCAATGGGGCTGCAGATGGATTTCATTCAGACTACGAAAGTTATGGTCATAAAAAAGGGTCAAACCTAAAAGTTATATGGATAAAACAGAGTTCAAACCACTTCTAAATGTGGTCTGAATGAAAATGTTTTGATTATTATTATATTATCTAGATCTATCTGATCTAGATTGCGCCGCTCAAGGTGGGCTGCATGTTGGAGCAGCTCTGTTACTTTCATTCTAAGATTTTGCTTTTGGAAACTTTAATTCCTGGTTTTTTGGAAGTAAATCACATTTTTTTGGATGATTGTTTCCTCTGGTATCGGATGCTGAGCAGCCGGAAGGATTTTTACTGAGATTTTTTTGGTTTTGGACATTTGTTATGATGCGTAACCATGGCAACAAGGCAGTTTTCTACAACAACAGCAGCTGATTAACATCTCAAAAGCTCAAATAATATCTCAACTATGGCCCCAACTCTCAAATGAGTTGAAAATGATGTTCTGTGGACGCATTCTCATCTACCTGCCAGCTCTGCTCAAGTGCCTGACCACTGAGATCCTGGAACTAGCAGGAAACACGGCTCATGACAGCGGAAGGAGAGGATCGTCCCTCAGCACCTACAGTTGGCTGTCCGCAGGTATGAGGAGCTCGGCAGACTGCTGGGAGGAGTAGCCATTGCTCTGGGAGGAGTTCAGCCCGGCATTCAGGTGGTCCTACAGCCCGGGGGAACCGAGAGGCCAGCCGAGTCTGGGTGGACGGATTGGACGGCATCTGCAACCAGGTTTTTAGGATCCACTGTGGGATGGACCTTTACAAGTGATCCTTCCTGCCTACAGCCATCAGTATCTATAACATCTCTTAATGAAATGAGAATAACGAGTTACAATAACAAATAATTTCCCTTTGGGATTAATAAAGTATATTTGAATTGAACTGAATTGAATATTATGGTCAGTCACGCCTGTAATAAGTGCTAATTACTAGTGTAATACGTATATTAACAAAACTTTGTGCTCTTCTCGATGCATTTCATTGTAATATTTGAACATTTTAATAGTGTTGCCATTTTTAGAATGATGTTAAAGACAATAATGTGCATTTAGTTGCTTTAATATCTACAGCAAATGTTGAGCAACGCTTAGACACCTAAAACTTTATTTTGTTAGTCTTCTGGTGGGTTTATGAGGTTTAATGTTGCATCAATCTTTTGTATATTTTTTTCTTCTTTTTGTGTGTGTGTGTGTGTGGGGGGGGGGGGGGGGGGGGGGGGGGGATTATATACTTAACCTGTTGGTTTTTGACTTGTGCTTGTTCACATACTATTCCATGTAGATAAGATTTTTTTTAAGTGTGCTATTTGATTAAATTAGTTTTTAAGGTTGTTCTAGATTTTACTCTTTAGTCATAAGATTTTTTTTATTTATTGGTACTGAGCAGAAGTGTGACATATCCATGCCAGCTTGGAAGAGATTTAATTCAGGATTTACTTTCAGTCCCGGAGTGTCTCAAATCTCATTATATACCTCTTAGGTAAATAATTACTCCCTGCAAAGACAGCTAAGTCCCCCTAAAACAAAGATTAATAGCAGAGGTTGATAGTTATCGGTGCAGATATGCTATATAAACACAACACACACACTCATGCAAATGTTTCTCTTGTGGGTTCAAATGTATAACTGCTCAGGATGTTTTTGTCATTTGTAGCTTATATTAAAGTCTAGTTTATAGCCACTAACAACTTTAGATTTCAGTTTTTTAAAGCCACAATTATGCCTAAAAAGTGAGACTGAGATAAACAGTACATGGACTGCACTTATATAGCACTTTTCTATCTGATCAAGACACTCAAAGCACTTTATAACACAATCTGTGTCCTCATTTACCCATTCATACAGCACTCTACTATTTCTATACAAAGATTAATCAGTGCTTTATCACATTCATACACCGATGGGACACACATCAGAGACAATGAGGGGTTCAGTGTCTTGCCCAGGGACACTTTGGCATGTGACTGCTAGTGGAATCAAACCCCCAACTCTCGCATTGGAGGACGACTGCTCTAACCACTCAGCCTCAGCCGCCCTGAATAGTGTGGTGAAAGTTTTATTATGCATGATGAAAACTGATTTTTTACTTTATCATCAACAATTATTGTACTTTTGCTGCTGATTAATTTTCGAGAGCCACAGAAAATTTGCAAGACATCCATCCATTATTTTTATCTGCTTCTTCCTTACTTGGGTTGCGGGGGTCCCTGGTGCCCATGTCCAACCATCACTGTGCAAGAGGCAGGGTACAACCTGGACAGGTCTCCAGTCCATCAAAGGGCCACATAAAGACAAACAACCATTCACTCTCTCAATCACACCTAGGAACAATTTAGAGTCTAACATGCATGTTTTGGGTCTGTGGGAGGAAACTGGAGTACCTGGAGAAAACCCACACATACACAGAGAGAACATGCAAACTCCACCCAGAATGAAGACCGGACAGGGATTTCATTCAATTAAAAAATTCAATTCAAAAATACTTTATTAATCCCAAAGGTAAATTATTTGTTGTTGTAACTCATTATCCTCATTTCATTAAGAGATGTTATAGATACTGATGTTTGTAGACAGGAAGGATCTCTTGTAAAGGTCCATCCCACAGTGGATCCTAAGAAACTGGCTGCAGATGCCGTCCGATCCGTCCACCCAGACTCGACTGGCCTCTCGGTTACCCCGGGCTGTAGGATCGCCCGAATGCCGGGTAGAACTCCTCCCAGAGCGATGCTCACTCCTCCCAGCAGTCTGCCGAGCTCCTTGTTGCTGCAGACAGACAGCTGTAGGTGCCGAGGGACGATCCTGTCCTTCCGCTGTCATGAGCCGTGTTTCCTGCTAGTTCCAGGATCTCAGTGGTCAGGCACTCGAGCACAGCTGGCAGGTAGATGAGAATGCGTCCACATAACATCCTTTTCAACTCATTTGAGATTTGGGGCTGTAGCTGAGATATTATTTGAGCTTTTGAGATGTTAATCAGCTGCTGTTGTTGTAGAAAACTGCCTTGTTGCCATGGTTACGCATCATAACAAATGTCCAAAACTAAAAAAATTTCAGTAAAAATCCTTCCAGCTGCACAGCATCTGATACCAGAGGAAACAATCATCCAGAAAATGTGATTTACATCCAGAAAAGGAGGAATTAAAGTTTCCAAAAGCAAAATCTCAGACTGAAAGTAACAGAGCTGCTCCAACATGCAGCCACCTTGAGTGGCGCAATTCTAGAATATATATAGTTAGTTTCATCCGAGGCAACCAGTTCACTGAGAGGCAGCAACTCTACCAGTTGTGCCACCTTGCTTCCCTATGTATTATTATTAGTATTATTAGTATTATTATTTTGTTTGTTTGTTTTGTGGGCAGCACGGTGGCGCAAATGGTAGAGCTGCTGCCTCTCAGCGAGCAGGTCCCTGGTTCAAATCCCGGTCCAGGGGCCTTTCTGGGTGGAGTCTGCATGTTCTCTCTGTGCATGTGTGGGTTTTCTCCAGGTACTCCAGTTTCCTCCCACAGACCAAAAACATGCATGTTAGGCTGATTGGTAACTCTAAATTGTTCCTAGGTGTGAGTGAGAGAGTGAATGGTTGTTTGTCTCGTTTGTCTCTATGTGACCCTTTGATGGACTGGAGACCCATCCAGGGTGTACCCCGCCCCTCGCACAGTGATTGCTGGACATGGGCACCGGCGACCCCCATGACCCAAAATGGAAGAAGCGGGTAAAAGATTATGGATGGATGTTTGTTTTGTTTTTGTTTGTTTATTTATTATTATTTTTTGTTTTGCTTTTGCAGTGTTTGGAATGATTTAGTCTATAACAGCCTTCTATGTCATGTTTTTTTTTGTTGCTCATAAGAGACAAGTTGCTGTTGAGTTGATATTTTAATAACTTTTAAACATGTGTTTCGATTTTCTGCTTGACTAAAAAAATAATCCCAATGAGAAACTGTCTCAAAAGATGGAATATGATACACAGACAGACATCAGAGAATTCAAGATGTGTTGCATTTCATCCGTTTAGGCTGATTTCACTTTTTATGATCAAGTCAGGAAAGATGGCACTGGGCAGGAAGAAGATTGAGAGCAGCCATGCGAAGAGTAAAAGTTAAATTGAAAGTAGGAAAAAGAGAGAAGCTCAACTCTTAAGAACTCTGGATGGTATTAAGGACTTCCCAAGCTGTAGCCTAGATACAGGATTGACTCCTAATAGAAACAGGAAGTCATGTAAAAGATTAGCCGTTTAATATCTCACAGTGTTTGAAAACATAGCTTAGTTTAGCTGGAGACTGTTAAATGCCTAAAATTATTTAAGCACTTCCTGTACTGATCCACAAGAAGGGCTTGGTGATAAAGTAAAACATAAAAGATCAAATCAGGTTAATCTGATCTGAGTTTTATATATATATATATATGTATATTTATATATATATATAGTCACGTGGCTTGATTTCATATTAAATACCTTTTCATTCTTCTTGTTCAGCCAGTGTTCCAGCCAGTTCTAGCTACAGAAGACTTCCAGATGTTTCGCTCATTAATGGTTCAGAAAAACATGGAGCTGCAGCTTCAAGCCCTCAGGGTCCTCAAAGAAAAGAACGGTAAGCTGAACCGACAAACAAACTGTTGTACATTCTCCAGCCACTTTATTAGCTACACCTGTTAAATAGCTTGTTAACAAAAAGCTAACCAGCTAATCACATGCTAGCAGCTTAATGCGTTTAGACGTCTAAACATGGTGAAGACGACTTGCTGAAGTTCAAAACGCGCATCAGGATGAGGAAGAAAGGGACTTGGAATGTGTCATGGTTATTGTTCAGTTATAAGCCAGTTTGAGTAGCTCAGAAACTGATGATCTGCAGGAATTTTCATACACAGTCAACTCTAGGATTTACAGAAAAAGATCAACTATCCAGCGAGTGGCAGCTGTGTGGATGAAAATCATTTGGTGATGTCAGAGATCAGAGGAGAATGGGCAGACTGGTTTGAGATGACAAAAAAGGCAACAGCAACTCAAACTCACCATAAATTAAGATCTGCAGAACTCCATCTCTGAACACGTCCAACCTTGGAGAAGATGAGCAGCAGAAGACCTGACCAGGTGCCACTCCTGTCAGCTAACAACAGGAAACTGACGTTCACACAGACTCACCAAAACTGGACGATTAATAGATTGGAAAAATGTTGCCTGGTTTGATTAGACTTGATTCACTGAACCTCAGTGGCCTCAATGGTCACCAGATCTCTGTCTAATCGATCCCAAATGGGAGATCCACATCATGGATGTGCACCTGAAAAATCTGCACCAACTGTTTGGTGCTTTCATGTCAACATGGTCCAAAATCATCTCAGAAGAATGTTTCCAACAACTTGTTGAATCTATGGCATGAATAATTAGGGCAGCTGAACCCAGTGCTGTGCCTAATAAAGTGGCTGGTGAGTGTTTATCTAAAATCACATTTTCAGAGTGAACGCTGTAACTAAAGTGTATGCGTGTGCATGTGTGTGTGTGTAGGGGCCCTGCCAGAGTGTCTTACTGA
>NC_056498.1:58142899-58158179 GCF_014905685.2 Nematolebias whitei | reverse complement strand
CAAGATACTAAACGGCTAATCTTTTACATGATTAACCACATAGGTGGAGAAACTGATGGGGACTGCCACGTGGAAGCCATTTAAAAATTTTGATTTGACAGTACTATGACTTGGGGTTCACTCTCAGCTACCACCATACCATATTTCAGCTTACTAGTATTATGGCAAAAAAAAATCTATGACTTATAGTGTTTTTTTCATTTAAGCTGTGGTGGCCATCTTGAATTTTTTATTTGAATCCAGTATTTATGGGGCATTGCTCTCAGCTACCACCACAATAAATTTTAGCTTAATATCTCCAAAAACTGCTGATTCATAGTTTGTTTCATTGTGAAAAATGGTGTCTTTGTTTGCAAATTACGTCGCCATGGTAACGGGAAATGCCAATAAAAGCAATAGGTGCCGAGCCAGTCGTTTTGATATAACATTTGTGGGTGTACACGGTGCAGTTTGGGCCTCATTAAAGTTGAAGGAAGAGTAAGACCCAGTCCCTAATTAGTTTCAATAATTACACAAAATGATTTGGACAGATTTGTGTAAAAACTTTACCAATAGAAGGAGGTTCTGGCTTAAAATTCCTAAACTAAACCATCATTGATCAAACTGTGAATTGATTTATGGTGTTTCAAGCTTCTCTTATTTACTGTGCATACAGACTGTGCAGGTATCTTGAAGCTCCTACCTTAGATCTCTAATGGGATTTTGTCAGTGACAGCCAGGCCAAATAAAACACTGAGAATCTAGTAGGAGTGCGGTTAAGCTCCTTAGGTCTCAGCTAATTTAGGTTAGCAGGATTGATGGTCAGCATGCAAGTGAGAAAATAGTATTTCAGCTCCTTTGTCTTTTTAAGGCTGCCGTGGGATTCCTCATACTGTTCATCCTTTTTTAGATCACTGCAGTCTGATCTGACTATCAATTTAAAAAGATTTTGGCATCTTAAAAAAAACATAAATTAACATACCATTCTTCTGCATATACAGTGAAGGATTTATTGTCCCCCATCTCCAATATAGCACAATATCATTTTTAGGACAACTGACATTTTTATTCTCAAAATATCAGTTGAATTCTGTGTGAAGTATATATCCAAGATTAATTACTAATAGATGTCTTATGGAGTCTATGTGTCCCTGCAACTAGATCTCTCTTTGACTGTGTCTGTTCCTACAAGCAAATGTGTTGCAGAGGTCCACACTAAAGCAATTCAAATAAAATTAGGCCAAATTAAAGGATCTATGTTTGGCTCCCGGCTGACACCTGGTAATAAGTTAAAGCACAGAGCTGTTGACACGTGGACAACCATCACTGTCAAAGTTTTAGTGTGTGGTGCTAGTTCTCTCATTCAAAAGCTGCATGGACAAAAGATCGGTCAACTTTAGAGTAGACAAATTCTTATTTCATGTAGACTTCTAAAGATTATTTGTACTACCGTATTTTTCGGACTACAAGGCGCACTTAAAATCCTTTTAATTTCCTCAAAAATCAACAGTGAGCCTTATAATCCGGTGCGCCTTTTAATTCTTGTTGTGCTTACTGACCTTGAACCAATTTTATGTGGTTATTGTGAATGAGTTGAATAAAGTTTGACTTATCTGTTTTGTTTTTGCTTAATACGCATTATAATCTGAAAAATACGGTAATCTAAATATAGACGTAAATGTTTGTGGAAAGATCAGATCATGCACATTTAAATCAGTGCTAATTAAAAATATTAGCTTTGTGTTTGTTCCAACATTAAATCTTTTTTTTTACTAATTTATCTTTAGAAGATCAAAAGAGGAATATGAAGAGCAAATGTCCAGGAGGCTGCTGGTAGAGGGGGATATTGGTGCCACTTGCAGCAGAGGCTTTGATAAGCCAATAAAAGCCAGTGGTGATGCTCTGATTACCACATTAGCTCCAAGCCAACAAAGCAACGCTTCCAAACCCACATTAGGTGACTCAAATGACAACTCAGATATAAGTTCACCTACTAATGTTAATTTTTGAACGTGTTAAAGCATGTTATTTTTTTAAAACATATTCAACTTTTGGTGTCCAGATTGTGGGAAAAACAGCATCCAGTCCAGAGTTCTTCCAACAGTTAGAGCTCCAGCAAAGTTCAGCGACGCCTCCAAATCCGAACGTCCTCAAACTGTGGAGAAGAGCAGCAACGGCAGCCGAACTGCAGCTGAGGGTTACCTGGAGGAGGCCTGCAAGGGAGTTGGCTTCTCTAAATCGTGCACAGTGAGTTTGAGACAGTTACGTCGTCATTTCCCCAAGTTCAGGATCTTTGTGGTCACAGTCAGATTACATTCACATCAAAATACTGAATATACCTAAACAACTTAAGGAACCCCAGCTCATAATGCCGTATTTTTGGGACTATAAGGCGCACTTAAAATCCTTTAATTTTCTCAAAAGTCAACAGTGAGTCTTATAATCCGGTGCGCCTTATGTATTCTGGTTGTGCTTACTGACCTCGAACCGATTTTATGTGGTACAACTGAACAATGTTGAGCACGTATGAGTTGAATAAAGTTTGACTTATCTGACTGTTTTGTTTCGCTTAATGCGCTTTATAATCCGAAAAATACGGTAATACTCCACTGACTTGTACAGAAGGTATCAGGCATGATGGCAACGTCACTTCAATGTCAGCTGTTCTTGATAAGTTCATCACTCAGGAAACAATCATGTTTGACTCATTAGGACTTTTTATTACTGCTGACTTGTTCAGCTTGGTATGTTTGGTGTTTTTAATTAAAGACCCAGCAAGCTCAAAGGTCTCGTAACTCAAACCAGCCCTTGTTCCCTGCAGCAGTCGTCAGCAGCCTCGGAGCAGCAGCAGCTCCAGCAGAGGGCGGTGTATCTGTGCCAGCAGCGAGACAAGCTGCACGCACTGAGGAAAGAACAGAAAACCAAGCAGACACCCACACCAGAGGTGGCACCAAGCAGTCCCACAGCAGCAGCTTCCTCTGCCCCGGTAAACACGGCCTGTTTTTGCCCTTAGTTGTTACGTTCCACATCAACCGCACATCTGTAAGAAACGTTTAGCGTGAATACTGTTCCTACAGATGGAGAACATGAAGGTAAACACTGGGTTACTCATTTGTACATTTTTATTTTTGATCGTTTAACTTCGTCTGGATGTGACTTGTCTCAGTAAGTCAGGAGCTCTCACACAGTTTTTAACCTCTTGAGTGTTTCAAGTTTACTTTGTTTTATTTTTAAGTTTTCACTCCATTTTGTCTCACATTCACCCGTTTCTTCTTTCTCCTAATTTACTTGATTTTTGTTTTTTATTCTCATCTTTCTTTTCTTATCTGGTCTGTTAGGAGGCAGTGGAACAACCCCAGACGAATGGGGCAAGTTCCCCTCCTCCTGCACCTCCTCCTCCAGCACAGCACTCTAACTCCTCTAAACAGAAGGTGATCCATCAGCTGCCTGATGAGAACACATCTACTCATTCATGTTTCTCTAGTTTTCATCTGTTGTCCTTTTTAACACAACTTTAAGCTCTGTCTTCATCTTTTAAACACAAAGAGGTATTGGCTAGTTAGTTCATACATGTGTGCTTGGCTGAATCCAAGCAGTATGATTTTGCCTAAAGGTCATTAACTTCTGCTCCTGGTCTGATCTGTTCACTCAGGAAATATCTGCAGAGGAGAGGAAGAAGCTGCAGAAGAGAAAACACCTGGCTGAAAAGCTGAAAGAGGAAGTGGTCAAGAAATAACTTTGCTTCCAAATGCAGTACTCCTGTTTTACCGTCTGCACCACAGTACAATGCTTGGCATCTTCCACACTGACTGACTGAAAAATTAAAAGTGAGACATTATTTTATTTGCATTGTTTGCTATTTACAAATAACCTTTCAACATCATGTTTTAGCATTTGGATATATACCATTTAAGTGTTTTAAGATGTGATAGGCCTCATTTGTTTGCTTCAGATATATGCATAAATCTGTATTTTCTACTTTTCATTTTTAATGAAAAATATGTTCATACTCAAAAAAAGAAAAAAGGAAATCCCCAGAGCTGCAACTGTTAATTATGCAAGCACTGGAGCAATTAATTGGCTTATATTAGTTATTTTTCCTGCAAAAATGCTTCTGAAATGTTAAATTTTCCTCAGGGTTGATGCAAAATTGTTTTAATAATGTTTTACCATTATTATTTTTTTTTTACATTAAGGATAAAATATAATGGCGTAAAAAGTTATAGTACAAAAAGTACACCTTTGTTTAATTTGTATTATTCCAATAGTTCAAAAACCAGATCTTACAACTGAGTCTTTATTTATGGCACAATCATACGGCTATTTTTCTAAAATCAGTGAACACAGTTCAAATCTGGCCATGCGGTGAATAAGCCGACTTGAGTCTGTGAGAAACTTTGATCCATGCAATGGTGAAGGTGTAGTTAGCTTGTATATGTCCTACTTTTTACATTACCAAAGGGATGCTTCTTTCATGTAGTACCTCATATTATGTTTGAGAGATTAACACTTGTAACTAAAGGGGCCAAGAGAATGGCTTGTTTCTTTGTGAGGAGCGCAGTATTTATTTTCAACTCGGTTTTCAATTAATGCAATCATGGTGCACCAGTTTCTATAAAAGTCAAATGATGTATGTTTTAATAAATCCTATTTTGTAGAAACGACTTGGACTCCAGACTTTTGAGTGGTTAATGAAGTATAAAGCTTGCCAACAAAAACTCTAAGACATGAGTCATGACATGTAGCTGATGGTGTGGTTTCTTGTTCATCCCGGACACGACGAGTTCTACCCCCCCCCCCCCCCCCCAACTCAAAACTGGTGTGGTTCGTAGCTTCAAACTGCACAAAATGCTACATTTATGAGCACTAACTTTAACGTGCAGATTAATCACACTCCCCTCCTCCCTGAGGATCATTAGGGTTTTTGTTTTCCTGGCTCACAGGAGGCGTTTTGGTCACATGCATTAAGGCGAGACAAACATCTTCAACCACAGAAGTCTAGTTGTTTTGGTTTTAAACCTTTAGGATTCTGTTATAATCCTGAGAGAAAATATTTTATGTTGCTTAATTACAAATTATCTTTCATTTAGATTCACAAATTAAGTAAAAATATGCCTAGTACTATAGATGAGGGCAAAAAAAAGCATAGGTTCACAAGATCAATGTCAGGGTCACATTTAATTTCAAAACTTATCAAATAAACTCATACAAATGTTAAGAATGAATAGTGGTAGTAAATGCACTTGGTACAAATTCATTTAAGAGCAGAAACAGTTGATGCAGACTGAGGGGAAGAAAATTCACTGTTCAACTCCTGACGAGCACACTGGCTAAACTTTTTGTTTCGGCCCTACTGCCTTCGGTGCGGATCGGATGTCTACTTTTAAATCCCTTCATTTGACTTTGTGCGCATGTCGTGAGACCAAGAGAGAAGGAGGGGGACAAGAAAACGTTTCCACCCGACACTGAAACTATCCCACTGCTTTTTAAGTGAAGACTCGATACGCTGAAAACCTTCATCGTCTCAACTGCAGGGGTTGAGTCTTTTTTTTTAATCACAACTAAAAACAGCTCAAATTCTTTTAACAACTTGTTCCTTCAACTTATTTTCAACTGTAGAATTTTTATACATGGAAAACCTATAATGTTAAACAAAGCTCATCTCAACTGGGAAACCTTCAAAGTAGGAACAAAAGCCCCCCCTCCAAAAAAACAATTTTTTTTCTCCACTTATTAATGAACGCCGTGTTGATCAGCTAACAACATTACAGTGCAGACAAAGTGGGTGGCTTTTGGTTTCTGATTAAAATAAACGTCTGGATGGAGACTTGACCTTCTGAAACAAAAGTGGGCACTAAATTAACTTGAACCCCCCCCCCCCATCACCACCACTACTGGGTTAAAACCAAATGTTGAGCTGTCATTAGATATAAATCATAAAAGTAACATTCTTAATTGGACTAAAATACAAAACTACAGACATCTTCAAAATGTCTGTCAAAGTGACTTTACTGCAGTTTTAATGTGTATTTTTAGAAAAGTATTTGCAAACTTTTCTGCATTTTACATCGAATCAGATTAGACTGGAAAGGTAGAGTGACTTCCACCCCGATAATTTTTTTCTCTCACAAGGAAGAATTTCCTTCCACTTTCAAATTACATCGTGAAAAATAATTAAGGGGGGGTATATGTACAGTACTTTTGTTGAAATCCAGGACGTCCGACTAACACAATCCTGCGACTGTTTTGAGCAAACTGATGCAACGGCCTTTTAAGAATTGAGTCCTGCTCTATCCGATCTAAGCATCATTACAGAGGAGCGTTCGAGTTTGATTAGTCACTTCTCCCCCCCTTTTAATATTTTGTCTATATTTCTGTTACCAAGATCCCTCTACCTGTGACAGGGCAGCACACATTCAGCTCCATCCAGTCAAACTTTTTATTTATTTGATGGCTAGTCCTGAAAGTCTGAGAGGCCAGCTGAGCAGTTAGACTGACTGGTCGTGGTTTGGCTTCCTTTGCCTCTGGAGCCCACTGGTCCAGTTTGGTAAATGATGTAAAGGGCTGCCGTTGAGCCATGGCTTCCTCGCTACGGTTGCAACAGCAATACAGTAGAGTAAAAATAAACAGTGGAAGAGTGATTTCCACAATCTGCAGTTGTGAATGATGGAGGAAGGAAAAGAACAGGTGAGTGCAGGCAAAGACCAGTGAAGTTCTCCTCAGGAGGAAGAAAAAGAAAAATGTTGGGCATCTTAGGGAAAGAGTTACGTGTAAAAAAATGTTTTAAAAAAATCATCAGTCTGAAGGAATAGACTGATATGTCTTTCCAGAGAAATTCTCCATCTCCTTCCTCAAAAGGAGCAAACAGCAGAGTTCAGGACTGAGAAAGGCAGGAGCTCGTCTTCGTCTTCACGGTGAGACGGGAAGGTGGCACGGGCAGGCCGAGGACCGATGAGACGACCAGAGGAAGGGGGACGGGAGGGACTCCACTTCTGTCCACTATGACTAAGTGAGATTAGCCTTAAGAGCTCAAGCGAGGTCGTTTCCGTGGAGACTTCTCTTCCTCCTCATCTTCTTCCTCTTCATCCTCATCGTCAGGGTAGTCCACCAAACCAACCAGAGCAGTCTGTAAGAAAGTGGAGGAGAAATTAACAATGCGTTCAAGCAAAATCAGATAAAAAGCTCGTTTTAGACCCTCTTTATAAAGACAGGTTACCTTTACGACAGGTGTGGCAGGAAGAGCGACTGCTTTAACTGAGGAAGATGAACTGTTTGGAGCTACTGTAGGAGAGGCAGGAGGGACTGAGGCAGACTTCCCATTGTTGGCACCGTTGGCTCCGTTAGCAGCTCCTAAAGAAACAGACAGCAAAGGTGTTGCATTTCAGGAGGGAGGGGGAGGCGTCCATGATGCTGCCTATATTCAGTGCGGTTTACCCTTTTTGGCTTCCATGAACTTTTCATAGCTATCAGAAAAGTCCTCCTCCATCCTCCTCTCCACTGCCTCTCCATCTTCGTCATCCTCGTCGTCATTGAACCACATCTCTTCATCCTCATCTAAAGACCGTGCGTCTCTGCGATATCTACGAGAGCGAACCTTGTATTATTCAAGTGTAACTGAGCAGTGAGAAATAAAAAAACTTTAAAAGCATTAGAGCTATGACTTGATGCGTGTTTATTCAGGCGACTGACTTGTTGAGTTTTTGACTCTGGCGGTCTTTTTCCTGCTCGTATCGTCCTTTCAGCCCCTTGAAAGTCTGGACATACTCAATGGATTCAAGCGCCGTGTAGAAGTTATCCACAATGTGAGCGATAAGAGATTTGATGTCCTCCTGTGAAGATGAGGAGAAAGAAATCCAACTTTGTGCACACACAGTGAACATATTTGATCAAAGCACAGTTTGAGTGTTTACACACCACTTTAATGAACTCAAAGAGCTCGATGATGGCAGAGTTGAGAAGATTGTATCGGGTGCCGTTGTCCAGCAGGGCGTTAATGACTGGCTCAAACAAGTTCCCTTTAATAATGTAGCGGTTGTAGTACTCATCTTTTAGTCCAATGATTCTGCGCATGAAACGCAGGGCACCTTGTGGAAAACAAGAAGGATTTTGTCAAATAAAAAATGCTATAATTGCATCTAAATTTGAGTAGAAATATAACCGTTGGTGAAGTACGAAGCAGCTTTTCAGCTTATGTACTATTTAAATATAATGTACAGGGTAATATAATGGTAAATATAATGTACAGGGTAATATAATGGTAATATAATGGTAAATATAGTGTATAGGGTAATATAATGGTAATATAATGTACAGGGTAATATAATGGTATTATAATGGTAAATATAGTGTACAGGGTGTGACAAACTAGCAGGGTAACCATTAAATTGAACAAGGACAATAATGTGCACATAGATGGACTTACAAAGAGCAAGGAAGGTGTGCTTTGAGTTCATGAGCACCAGCACTCTCCTGAGCAAGTCTTTGTTCATGATGTAGGTCTTGATGTGGTAGGTGTGGTGCTCCACGCAAAAGGTTAGAAGCTCCAGGATCAGAGCTAGCAGCTGAGCTGTCTGGAAATTGTCTAAAAAATAAAATTCTGTTAAGAATATTGTAAACATGCAAGATGATGCAATGCTCAACAATTTCTAGAAATTCTCCTTTTTCAACCACTTGTTCATGAAGTGATGCTGCAGCACCAATGAAGATCATTTAAAGATACGTTTCACTTTTGAAGGTTTTTCTTCTGGGAAAACAATTAATTGGAAGCAAAACTAAACTTGAAGGTAAAAATATAAATGTCTTGAACAAGAACAAAGTCTATACGGCTCAGTAGCATGAAAATAGAACGGTTGAATGTTTACTGAAGTAAACAGAACCCACCTGGACAGACAGGGTTTATCTTTGCTGAACCCTCAGGCTGATCTGAAACACAGTAATGCAGAACAATCAGTCAAAATGTATTTTATCTTACAATCTGAAATATTTTGCCTGTATGCCCCCCCCAGCTTACCCTTTGAGTTCTTGTCATGTGCGGTGTTGGCCAGCAGAGGAGCAGTGAGGACGTGCATGCAGTACTTGTAAAAGAAACTCAGAAATTCTGTTTTCTCAGTTTTCTACAAGAGATTGCGCAACAAAAAATTGTCACTGATGTTGGACAGAACAAACGAGTTTACCCCCTACCAGCAAAGACACTTTGTTTTAGGCAGAAAAATAAATATCATGCGTTGTGTATTATTTATATCCAACAATCCAGGAAATTATATAAAGTCAAAACATTGGGATTTATAATTCCTACGTGAAATGAAATACAAATAGGGTTCAATCAGAAGGCAGCATCAGTTGTATAAAATATAAAAACAGATTTTATACTAGCCAAAAACATAATTGTTTTGCTCACATTGGTGGAAGCTAACATGTTCTCTGGGTCAATGAGTGTCCTGAGCAGACCCATCAGCTGGACAGCCCCTCCTAACTCTGGGTCAGAGTCACAAATCATCTGCTTGATCACAACATTAATCAGCAGAACATCCTAAAGTACACACACAAAAACACACAAAGAACAAGTTGCAATTATTACAATAAAATTCCAAACAACATTTTTGCAAAACTAAACAACTGCCATGCCACTGAAACAAAATAGATGTTTTTAAGAGAACTCTAAAAGTATTTTGTGTACACAGCTGATAGAAAAAATGTAAACAAGACTTCTCAAACAAGTTCTGAAACCTATTTCTTCACGACTGAAGTGTTGATGATGATGACAATAATTAACTGTACCCTGAGTGTTAGTTAAATTACATCACCACACACGATCAACTCTTATTTTGTACCGAGCCACAGACTGGAAATTTTAAATGTCCACATTAAATCACAGAATTACAAACAAATCTAAGAGCACATATTTCCAGATGATTTATTTGCAACCACATTGTGTTTTATACAGCGTTAAGACATACTACTTCTTACCATAATAAATTCAGCAATATTCCTACAAAAGAATAACTGCTGTGAATATTAATGCTTACATCTTCTGCTTGCTGTGGTTCCTGCATGACAAACTCCCTGACCATAGAGGGGCTGAATTCCACCAGGTAAGAAAAGATGTCAATAGCTGCCGCTCTCACCTGCAGGTCATCCATCCCCTGAACAACAGGAGAAACAGTTGCAGAAAGACAAGGAAGGAGTTATACATGTGCATACTTTCCTAGTAATCCACATCAATTATATATATATAAGCATTATTAATATTTAAACAAAGCTTGCATCATACCATGACTATTTCAAGAGCTGGTAAAATTCCCAAGTTTGCCAAAGTTTTGTAAAAGGCATCCCTGTTTTGAGGCTGCAACGTTTGTGAAAAAGCACAAAATTCTTTGACAAAGTTTACCTGAGGAGTGAAGGGAGGAAAAGCAAATGTTATTGCCAGTACAGACATCATTAATTAATGAATATAACTTAACTTTTATCAACTTTATTGTCATTCAAAATTGTATAGTGTACCATGTCAAAATGAATGAAATAAAAAAAAATAAAAAACTTAACCAGAGACAACTGAGGAAAAACAACACAAGTAAAATGCCCCCACAAATGATGTGGAATGAGATTGGTGAATTTACCGGTAACTTGCTTGTTGGGCTCGTTATGTTAATTAAGCCTGTTCAGGATGCCAGGTTTGTTCTGTGCGTTATCGTTACATCAGAGTAAATGTCTGTTCTTGCACTTTGTGAAATACACTTCCTAAATAAATGTGACTTATGTATGGTTTTTAACTCTTCATGAGGCATTTTTTGAATGATGCTACCTATACTCTGGAGCGACGTATAGTCTGGAAAATATGGTAATTTACATGAATTTTATAGTTTGGTGTTTAGAGCAGAAAATGCAATTCTGGTGCGGATACAAGCAATGTGCAAATGCTAGCGAATGTCCTATATACACGTAGACGTACGATAGATTTATAGATGCATGTACAGTACATATAGTTCAAGTTATGTTTGTCATATGCAAGGTTAACACAGGGTTAACAGTACAATGAAATGCTTAGGACGAGATATTTACATTTACATTATGTATATATACATACCAGTACATACACAATACACACAGCATTCATGCCCGAGTTAATTAAAATATACTGCTTATTTTGGGTAAGTTTTTTTTTTACTGAAATATGTCTGCTATTGTGGTCACTTCATTAGTGACCTGGGTTGTATACAGATACGGGGAAATGAATGGATGAATTGGGGAAAGAGGGAGGGACAGTTTAACTTACCAGCTCTCTTCTTTTACTGTCGTCTGTGGCTTCATCTGTGAGTTGTGCAAAGACCTCTGTCAAGAACTTCTCATCCTCCTGTAGCAAAGTCAAAATGTGTTTTAAAAATATGAGCAATTAGGAATTTTTAAAGAAATTTATATAAAAAAATAAATAAATAAAAACCAAGCAAAATGTATTCCTGTGACAATTATTTGAGCTTACCACAATCATTTTGAATAATCTTTAGAACTGTTTCCATTTACCTGTAGAACAGTTAGAAGAAACTAACAGAAAATATTTACTGTTTCTACTTTTCTGGATTTGTTTACATCTTCCCCTTGCTGTGTTTACATGATAAAATCCTGTTTAGTGGTGCTTCACTTGTGACTCATGAACAAATGTTCTCTTATTTTCTGGCGTTGAACCCAGACTTTGTTGAAAAACAAGTAGCAAAAATTGTTTTCTGTTCACATTTTAATTTTAAGTCCAATAAAAGAGATAACTATCCAAACAGCAGAGTAATTTAAAAAATAGTGAAACACTGAACTGTTTGTAAAAAATCATGCACCTTACACATATTTGCCTTAGAAATAGGTGGACTATAAAACAATAAAACCTTCATTAAAAAAGCACTTTCCTCAAACATCACATCAAAATAAATAAGCTCTAACACACAATACAACCTATTTGTTTGATTACCTTCCAAGAACATTTTAATTAGTTCATCGTTAAGTTACAAAATCTGATATATTTACATGTATTTCTCACAGCCTCAACTCTTCTAAAATGATGAGAGTACATTTCACATTTGCTGCGATGTCACATCTACCCATCAAACATCCACACAAACAATGGATTTTTTTTTGTCATTCATTTGTAATTCTGCTTAAACCATTCTTTCAGTAAACAAAATAAGTTGTTAAATGCATATCTGCGACCTAAAACAGAGGAAAACAATGCATCTGAGTATTAAATGGTAAATGGACTGTACTTATACTGCCTTTCTATCTTATCAAGATACTCTACTAACACTTTACACTACAATCTGTGCCCTCATTTACCCATTCATACAGCACTCTACTAGATCTATACAAAGAATAATCAGTGCTTCATCACATTCATTATGACAATAAACGTAACCCATCAAACAGTATTGTTCTACACAAAGAACATTTGAATGTTTTATATTGTTAATTGTGCCTCAAACTGAAAGTAACCTTGTTTGGATTTTTTACCTGCAGCATACTGACAATCTCCACTTTGTTGAAGAAGATGAAAGACGTCAGTGTGGACAGGAAGTTCTCCTCAAAGACAGAGGGAGTAGGCAGGATTATGTCCTGGATGTATTGAACCCGGTACGTCTGGTGGATCTTTTGCCGTAACTCTGAGTCTGTGATAGGAATCACTTCCTTAAACTTTGCCGTCTTGGTCAAGAACTCCCGGTGTCGTTTCGGCTGAACCAGTGCGGGGTCGTACTCAAGGCAACCCACCACATCCATAATACAGTCGTCAGAGAACATAACCTCAAAGAGGGCTGCTTTGTTGAGGAACAAGACACCTCGCACAATCTCATAGAGGTGATGTAGACCCTCTCTGTTGTCCAAATCTTCACACACTCTGAAGAGACCTAGCAGTTTCTTGATGTAACCCTCACTCATCAGCGCCAGGGCAAGTTTCTCCCTCCGAATTGGTGAGGACAAGACAGAGGTAACCAGATCAGCAATTTCCTCAAGTCTGCTTAACTCGCAAGGAGGGAGCTCAACTAGATGAGTTGTTTCTGGAATCTCCTCAAAATGGTCTTCTTCTGACTCATCAATGGGGTCCTGGGTGATGTCCAGAGCAGGGTCCTTACCCTGAACCTAGGGCATAAATTGTGAGTAGTTATTAAATGAACAATAACACTAAAATAACAATTATAGCAGAATAATACCTGACAAATCTTCTCCCAGATCTCATCACAGCCAGCCTTTTCTTGGAAACTTAAGGCAAGATCATAATTATCTGCTTCGGACCAGACGATCAGCGTGTCCTGGAAAGTAGAGGTAAAAAAGTGCAGTTTGGCTCTAAAATCCTTTCTTAAATCAGTATTAATGTAGCCAGAAAAAAAAAAAAAAAACACTTTTCTTCAAACAGCAAAAGCTAATAAGCTATTTACCTGTTGTTTCTGATATGCTGTATTTGGACTTATCTTTGACTCCAACAGCAATGATCCTAAAAGAGATAAGTTACTTAACTTGATTAAAAATGATTCATCAACAATAGCCAAGTTTAAACAGCAAGGTCCAATTAGTTTGTCCTAAAGTTAGATCTCCGAATAAAGTAGAATAAAAAAAAAAAACTCAAACAACTAAGTACAAAATTAGCCAGGTTATTTTGTATAATATCTGTATGTGTTCAGACTTATATTCAGTAATAAATTTTAACATGTACGAGTCTGGGGCCCGTAGTGTGATCACGTCGTCTGTTAAAACAAATGAGCATGCGAACTACAAAAATCCAAAAAAGTTCTTATTTCGAACAAGGTGACTGCCAACGTGATATTCGTCAAACGCAGTCGGCTCCAAATACCACATTTAATTTACAAAAATATTATGAGCCGTACTAAAACAAACGCCGTTCAACTGAAGCGCTCTGTCAGGATAAGCTAGCACGCTAGTTAGCCAGCGTAGCGTAAATGTGGCTAAGCTAACCGACAACTTACCGTCAGACTCAGCTCGAACCAATAACGAAATCCCTTTCAGTCGCTCCACAAAAGTGGACGAGACGTGTCCCGTGCCCCGATCGTCCCACTGCCGTTCTTCATTGAGGGTGTAAACTTTCACTCGCCGCCGTGTGTCCGACATGGTGGTTAACCGAGTCGGAGCTAGCAGGCTAGCTGGCTGCTAACAGACTATCGCTTCACCCCCGTCTAGTGTTTTCCTCGACCTGTTAACTTTTTCCCCGCCTGCATGTTATAAAACATGCGCTTCTGAATTAACTTTTAAGATAACCGAAATATATATCTGGGACTACTTCATCGACACATTACGTCTACAACCTAAAGCTACTAAATACAAGGCCAAATGTTCAAGTAGTAACACTAAAAGACAGCACAACAACTCTGACGGCCTCCCAGCTAACGTCCACAGACCACCATCTTGTAAGACGATCTTTTTCTTCGTAGACGTCAATCAAGCGCGGTGGGCGGGGTTTATCAGAAATGAAGCCTGTTAAGGTCAGCCCGCCCCCTACTGGTTAGTAACGTAATAGCAACTGCAGTCACCTGCAGATGTAGTACATGTACTGTACATGATGTACAGTACAAATTTAATCACTACAGTACATTACATTTAGCAGCCTATTGATTATCATTGAATTATTATTATTATTATTATCATTATTATTGTTGGATGTAACTGGGACCCTGCGTACATAATCTCATTCCACCACATGTACCACATGAGATGTGAATGACAAATACATCGCTCTGAATCTCTGAATCTGAATTACTACTGACAGCTAAAGTATAATTAATTTTTTCTAACTAGTTTTACAATGATATTGATATACCGTAATCGTTTAACCATCCTATACCCATCCATCCATCCATCCATCCATCCATCCATCCATCCATCCATCATCTTTACCCGCTTCTTCTTAAAAGAGCTAATGTCCATATAAAAATGGGAAAACATCTTAGATTTTTTTTTCTTTTTAGTCATTGGATTGATCCGAGTGGACCAACGGCAAAGTATCACCATAAAATCTCTTCTAAATATAATTTTTTTAAGTAATGTTAGCCAACTTCTTTATATATATAAATATATTTTCAAAGGAATTGTACTTTTTGCAATCTTTTGAAGTGCTCTCTTATTCTATAGCACTAAATGACAAAATTATGTCATCTGGACCAGTTTCTTTAAGGGAGAAACGTTTCATCTTCCATCAGGAAGACTTCATTGGTCTGCGTCCTGCCAACCAAATCTGTCCCATAACAAGTAGTCTTCATTGCACACACACGCACACACACACACACACACACACACACACACACACACACACACACAC
>NC_056498.1:58141618-58142889 GCF_014905685.2 Nematolebias whitei | reverse complement strand
ACACACACACACACACACACACACACACACACACACACACACACACATATATATATATATATATATATATATAAGTTTAGAAACATTTCCAGTAGATGAATTGACATGAATTATAAATATATACATATAAATATCTAGTTTTGTTCACTTCTCTGAAAGCAAACACTCATGTTCTGTACACACACATCTAAGGTAAATTAAGGGGAAAAATAACCAAGAGTGTCTTTGGAGTATTTTAATAAACTTGAGTACTTGGAGAAACCCCTTTTGTGCAACAAAGGGAAAAAACGTGCAAACTTCAAGAAAATCAGCCAAAACTTTTACCTGCAGATTCCAGGGTTAACCACCACTTCATCGTGATCCACGACTTTTAGGTTGTGAAAAAACTTTAACTTCACAAATCCTGCCTTAAGGTTAAAAAGACTTCAAGACTTATTTGAAATATATTTGTGCAAGTTTGAATTATCAGAGTATTTTTAGCAATGTGATTTAGTCATTTATTTTGTTTGTTTGTTCCGTCTCATTTCTCAGGCAAAGTTCAAAAAACTAATTTGAAGAAGTTTGCAATTTAATGACTAATTGAAAACGTTTGATAACATATGAAAATAGATTATAAAAGTACATTTTGCTGTGTAAAGGAACAAAAACGTGCAGCTCATGCAGCTAATTTGTAAAAAGTGGACATAACTTTAACAAGTTTTTAAAAAGGAGATTATAAACACGTAGTTCAAACAAAAAAGTAACAACTCAATAAAAATATTAAAACGCTGATCTTGTAGTGACAAAATGTTAACATAAAAATGTATTTTTTTTTAAATTTACTATACAAGAAATACTGAGACTGCCTCCAAAAAGAGTAGTAACAGGAAAACACAGAGTATCCAAGTTTCCAGTGAACAGGAATTGTGAGCAGGATTGTAGGTTTGCTGCAGAAAGACATTCAGCTTCTCCTCAGTGCTGCTTAGGAGAAAGGTTTTATGATTTTCATGGAGATGTAATTCTGCAAAAAAAAAAAAAGAAATTAAAAATACTCCATTACTGGGTTCACTCACAGTATGACAGTAAATACACATTAAAAATAGGTCTTAGATGAAATATGACCATAATTTCAATTAAGGATGCACGATATTATCGGCATGGTATCGGCCGAGATTAGCGATTAAGTTAAGTATCGGATGTTGGTCATTCCACCAAAATAACTCACCGATATAAAAAGGTTATGTGTATATATATATATATATATATATATATATATATATATATATATATAT
>NC_056498.1:58141544-58141608 GCF_014905685.2 Nematolebias whitei | reverse complement strand
TATATATATATATATATATATATATATATATATATATATATATATATCCATCCATCCATTTTCT
>NC_056498.1:58119523-58141144 GCF_014905685.2 Nematolebias whitei | reverse complement strand
CTTCTCTAGAGCAGGTCATGTGCAGCTTGAAACCCTCTGGTTCCCCCTTTGATGTGGTCCCCCCTCGACTACTAAAAGAGGTTTTTCCTACTCTAGGTCCGTCCATTCTTGCCATAATAAACAGTAGTTTATCCACTGGCGTGGTGCCAAAAACCTTTAAACATGCTGTTGTCCAGCCTCTCCTGAAAAAACCAAACCTTGACCCCTCAGTCGTGTCCAACTTCCGGCCTGTCTCCAAACTCCCATTTGTTTCTAAACTACTGGAGAAAATTGTCGAGTCCCAGTTGAAGTGCTTCCTGGAGGGTCACGCTATCTTAGAGCTATTCCAATCTGGCTTTAAACCTCTCCACAGCACTGAAACTGCCCTGCTGAAGGTTTTTAATGAAATTTTCTTAACCACTGATACCGGTGATTCTGTGCTGCTTGTCCTGTTGGACCTCACAGCTGCCTTTGACACCATCGACCATGAGATCCTCTTTGCTAGGTTAGAGCAGTGGGTGGGCATCACAGGGTCAGCCCTCAATTAGTTCAGATCTTACCTCACTGACAGATCCTTTTGTGTCTCCATCAAGGATTTTAGTTCTGCAGCGGCAGAGCTTAAATGGGGGGTTCCGCAGGGGTCCATCCTGGGTCCCCTCCTATTCGCTTTATACCTGCTGCCGCTTGGTGCTATTTTCCGGAAACACAACATGCCCTTCCACTTCTACGCCGATGACTGTCAAATTTACTTCCCCCTAAGACACAATGGTACATGCTCTATTCAACCTCTGCTCGACTGCCTGGCTGACATCAGGGACTGAATGGCTTTAAACTTCTTAAGTTTCAATAAAAAGAAGTCTGAAGTCATGTTGTTCCCTCCCAATGATACGATCACAAACCACTGCATCGACTCTCCGTTCTAAACTTGTAAAAAAAACAAAAAGTCACTAATCTGGGAGTGATAATGGACCCTTCCCTGAAACTTAGCAATCATGTAAACATGATTTAACGTTTCTTCCAACTGAGGCGGCTGTCTAAACTGAAGCCCATATTGTCCAAAAAGAACCTGGAGACAGTAATACATGCATTCATTACATCTAGGCTTGATTACTGCAATTCGCTCTTGTTTTGTATCAGTCAAACCTCCATAGCACGACTACAACTGGTCCAGAATGCAGCAGCCCGATTTTTAACCAGTACAGGCAAAAGAGAGCACATTACACCAGTTTTGGCCTCCCTGCACTGGTTACCGGTTCACTTTTGAATCCAGTTCAAAATACTCATGTATGTCTACAAATCACTGAACAGTGTCTCCCCCCCCCCCCCATCTCTCTGATTTGCTACAACCGTATGTCCCACCACGTTCCCTGAGTATAGGTTATCGGCCAAATAAGTTTTAACTTATCAGCATATCGAATATCGGCCCAAAATCTAATATCGTGCATCCCTAGTTTCAATGAATGAAACTGCAACTTCAGGAAAAATCAAATACATTTAAAGGTCTTACGGGGAGAGAATAGAACAGGATCCCAAGGAACAGGATAACCAGCAGAAGAAGAACCGCTGCAATGAAAATCCACTTGAATCTGCGCCACACTATGAACTTCATGGTCTTGCAAGGGTTCGTAAACCAGAAAAAAGACGTGTCAGGGCGGCTGTTGAAAGAAGAAGAACACAACTGTTCGCATTATGAGAATCTGTATAAACAAATCTATTGTCTCCTTTAGAAGAGCCACGTTCATACTTGGGTGCATCCAGTTTTGGATTCATGTTCGGCTCATCTCGACCTTTTCCAGCAGGTCTCTCCTCCATTTCTTTTTCTTCTACGATTTCCAGAGTCATCTCTACTTTTCCCTGTAAAGCACAACAACAATTCAAACAGTAAGTATCCAGAGACACAGTTATGAATATGTCAACATGAGCCAAGCTGTGAAGATGAACCAACATACTCCAAGCACAGGTTTTCCATCCTGCTCTATTGCACACGGCCACCAGCCCCGCACGGACTTCTGGGAGAAAAGTGAGCTTTTGGAGGAGACAGATGGTCCCATCATCCCCGGCAGCAACTTCAGGCTGCACTTCTCATGGGACTTAGCAGGAGGGATCAGACTGAGCAGGTCAAGTTCCACAGAACCTATAAAGGAAAGCTAACAAATCAACATGTCGTGCTTTACAGCAGCACTTTGAGCAAGGCTTTTACATTCTCTGGTCCAATAAGTGATGGTACTACTTCACCTAGGTAATCATCAAGGGAGAATTTGTCATTGTCCCATATCTGGATGATGAGTTTAGGAGGAAACCTGTGTTCGGTTTTGTCCAGATTCCAAAAGTGCTCCTGCAAAAAGACAGCCAGTTCACGTACGTCGTTACATACAACTGTATCTTCATCTATAAAAAAAAGTTGAATCGACATTCAGTGCTTCGTTCCTGGTCTGTGACTTCACCCACTTTTCTTGAGACGACACACAGCTGCTCAGCAGGCAGGTAGTCAAATCCAAAGATGAACCGCCAGTTGAAATTCCCGTCTCCATCCAGAGATCTGTAGTGGACATCAGTTTTCTGCTTGTCCTCTTCCATTCCGGGCATCCAGCTACAGATTCAAACATACGATTGCTTTAAAAGCAGACTTTTAAATGAACACGTCCAGCTAAAAGTACAAAGGAAGGATTAAAGTCAGGGTTGTCACGTAATGTACCCTTTAACATAGATGTCACTCATGTTTTCTCCAGTGATGCTCGTTTCGTCCAGAATGACGTCTGTTGTGTTCCAAACGATAACTCGAAGAAAATATCTGTTTCAAACGTGAACAATACACGTATTATATCTATTGTGAAATGTACTGGAAAGCTGAAAAATAACCAAGTTGCAAAGACTTTCTTACTTTTTGGCTTTACGTGGAGTGATAACGCACGGAGGTCCAGGCAGACCAAGCCTTTTGGGGAAAATATCGACCCACATTTGAACTTTTCCCTGCATTGGTTAAAAATATAACTCCTAAGTCAGAATAAATTATTTTAATTTCAGTTCAAGTTATCAATAAAGTGCTAATTCTCATCAAATATCACCTCAGATGTATTGTAAAATAAACAATTAAAATCCATTTACATCAGTTCAGATGAACCGACAGATGTTTGTTTTTACCTGGGACAGATTTGGTTGATGTGAGCTGTACAGGGTTCTGGTCTCAACATGTTCTGGTACCAGACCTTGGTTTCTGAGAACATGGAGGGCGAGCCTCTCCCTGGCTGGACCCAAGTGTGGGTGAATCTCAGTGTTTGACTCTAAAGAATGCAGCAACACGAAGAAAGGGTGAATTACAAAAAAAACATGAACATTAACCTTGAACGAGTCCAGCATCAATGAGGTCAAAACTTAAATAATGAAATAATGAAAATATTTAAAGTTTAAATAAATAAACAAACACCAACAAACAATAAAAAATAGTGCTTTAGGACCTTACCAAAATCCTGCAGGCTGTATTGTTTTCCTGAGAAAGACAGTGAGCTGCCATCTCCTTCTACACGTGGAGGAGGAACATCCCTCTCTTTAGCCAAGTTTTGAAGGATCTGCAAAGGTTTCAATTGATCTCTCCACCGATTGATCCCTGACCTGCAAGAACATGGAACTAAATGAACGTTGTACATTACGTTTGATCATGATCTCAGCGTATTAAATAAAAAGGAGATTTGAAGCAATTGAAAAAGAACTAGAAGTTTTTTAAAAAGTCACTTAACTTTTTTTTTTTTATGGAACTGTTTCCTGTTCTAGATTTCAAACGTGATGGAAAGAAAGTACATACCAGTACTTACACACAGTACGTTTGTGGCAGGCCACAGCTGGACCTGAAGCAAGACAGGAACCTGTTCTCCAAATCGATGACCGTCTCACCAACCTTTTCATCTCTGCTCAGTAAGTCGTAGTCATACACAGCGATCTTCAGGTCTTTGTCCTGAGGCAGGAAGCAGGACAGCTCAAACATCCTGGATATTACAAGATAAGAACAAATTAAACGGTAAATGGTAAATGGACTGTACTTATATAGCGCCTTTCTATCTTATTTCAAGATACTCAAAGCGCTTTACACTACAATCTGTGTCCTCATTTACCCATTCATACAGCACTCTACTAGATCTCTACGAAACTAATTGAACAAATCCTTCTAAAGAGACTAATCAGAGCTTTAGATCACATTCATACACTGATGGGACACACATCAGAGGCTATGAGGAGTTCATTGTCTTGCCCAGGGACACTTCAGCATGTGACTGGATGTTTTTGGCAATCAATACCTCATAGAAAGGAGAAACCACTGACTCACCTTCCAAATTCTGGATTGAGGGTGTTTGGTTTGTAATTATCCCTGTCATCCAGTGTTTTCCTCCCAAGCTGAATCTTGATGTATGGATCGCACTGAAATAATCATGCAGGCACAACATTTGGTGCTTTAGCTTCAAGATCAAGTCAAATCGGAAAAGGGGTTTGTTATTTTCACTAAAGACTCTACTTCTCTACACTCAAAGACTCTACTTCCTAAAAAGACTAAAGAAGTTTGGTACGAATGCCAGCATCCTTCTTCTTCTTCTATAGGTGCACCATTGAGAGCCTGCTCACAGGCTAGGAACTGCACCAATCAGAGCCGGAAAGCACTTACAGAGGGTGGTGCAAACAGCAGAGGACATCACTGGTAGCAGTCTCCACACCACCCAGGACATCTACCACAGCTGATGTCTGCGCAAGGCACGCAGCATCATTAAGGATCACACCCACCCAGCACAAGGACTCTTCCATCTACTACTCTCAGGCAGACGAAACAGGAGTCTGCCATCGCTCACAAAAAGACTAAAGGACAGCTATTATCCACAAGCTGTCAGATTACTAAACTCTCGATAAATAACACATTGCACCAAGCCACATCTGTGACAACTAATATGACTAATATGAATTTGTGACAGTTAATATGTTAGTTATGTACAATATATATTATGCATTTTAGCTTATGTGAACTATTTATTCATACAAATTCATCCTGCTTGCACTGTTAAAATTCTACCATGTTGTTGTTTACTATTTTATTTTTAGGACCTTGTAAATATTATAATTTTTCACTTTTTGGTACTTTATTTTTATACCCTTATTGCATGCTTTAGGATTTCTTATTTGTTTGTTCTTTGTTTTTAGCGAGTCAAATCGGTTCTTCTCATCCTAAGCATTTCATTGTACTGTTAACTTTGCATATGACATAAACACAACTTGAACTAAATGTTAAAAAGCACACACCATGCCATTTGTATCCTTAGGCTGCAAGTCAATGCAGCGCACCACATAAATCCTGACCAGGAACTCCTGCGGTCCTCTCTCAGGAAGCTCTCTGAACTGCTGAGGTGGAGGAGGTACGTCTGGGTCGTCAGACAGCGGGTAAATCTTGAACGAACCCTGAATGACACCAAAACCAACAGCTTAGAGGAGGGAAATATAAACTGAATCTCTTAATTTCTCAGTCGGTGTGAGAAAATGTGATAAATGTCAGATAAAAAATAAAGAATTTTGTTAAATGTGTTTGTTCAAGTACAAATATCCACTTCCCTCCCTGTCTAAATTAAAATTAAAGATATTAAATTATTTAACACAAAACAAATGAGAACAGAGGGGACAAATATGTTCAACTGTATTTACAGTAATAATATAAAAAAGTGCATTTTAGTTCAATTCTAAAAGTTTTACTAAAAAAAAAAAAAAAGTTTGAACACAAATAATCATTAATCTTATGCTTGGAAAAGTACCTGCTGGCTTTTTTGTAATAACAATCAAAATGTGATGGTTTATTATTGATAGCTCCTCTTCACTACCTTGAACTCGCCCACCACTGAGGGGTCCTCCTCGTCATCCTCAGTTTTTCCCCGATAAAGCTTGAAAGTGCTGCAGAAATCTGTCAGTCCCTGAAACTCCTGAACACTTTCTAATTCACGCTTGTAAACCTAAAAACCATAAGATCAAATCAGAGTATAGTAAAAACTAAATTCAGGCTCAGAAGAAGTCAGAATTTTGGTCGTTATCTGTTTTTACCTGTAAGGTGTCGTATCCCTTCTTTAGGTAAGGCCCACATTTTTCCTGCTCCCCCACAGAGGCATAAAACTTACACCACCAGTCGACTGCATCCTCCTCCTCCTCCTAACCAAAACAAAGCTGGGGTTACCACAGTCATGTTGGAGCTGCCTGAAAAAATACCCTCAAATATGAGAAAACCTCACCTTTGGTGCTCGAAACTGAAAAGTGGGAGATAAACAAAACACATATCAGTAAAAAAAAAAAAAAAATCAAAAGTTGATGAAGAAATCTTGTTTGAGAACCTGACCTCAGTTTTCATAATGGCTCTGTCATTCATGTCTATGACAACATCTCCTTGGGCGGCTGTTCTCATCGCCACTACAAATAATGAAAATAAAACATGAATCTGGTCTGTTTGTAGCTGCGGGTGTCAGGGCATGTATAAGTACCTCTCGCTGGCATGCAGATGTCACTGTTACGAAGATATGGGTCACAGCGAAACTGCTTCAGGCAGTCAATGGTGCACTGTCCCACCACTGGTTTCCTGCCGAAGGGCCTGTGGTCGACGACTTTCAGCACGATGGGAGGGGTGTACATTTCCTCTTTGGGAAGGAGCTAGGTGCACATCAAAAGATGACAAGTCAGGAACAAAATAAGGCGCATTTAAAATATACTTGGGTCATTATTTGTCATGTTTAAAAGCTAGTTTGGAGTTTTTCAGCAGGTTTTGATAAAGTATTAGCAATAAGTATCTTACCTGCAGTAGACAAAAGACAGAACGATATTAGTTTGAAGAATCAAGGGCGAAAGGACCGTGTTTAGCTCACAGCTACTCAAAAGAAGACTGATTTGTAACATCAGCTGAAACATTAACTTCACTGAAGCTCTGGTAAATGTTGTTTAGTAAACTTTGATGTTACAGTCAGCTTGCATCTCTCCTGAGACCATTTTACTGATTTTCTAACCTGAAATTGCTCTGACTGCTGTCTTCTGAAGCAAAGATACTGACTGCTCAGAAATACTGTACACCAGTGGTTCTCAAGCTGGGGTCCCAAGACCACTGGGGGTCATAACAGGTCAATAAATTAATTACTTTATATATATATTGCTATTGCAGGTTATATATATTGCTATTGCAGGTTAATAAATTAATTTATATATATATATTGCTATTATATATTTGAATCTGTTGGACTCCTGTCAGGGACCAATGCAGACATGTTCCTGTTTTTAGTTTTCTACAGTCGTCTTAGAATCTAGCTGTTTTTTTGTTACTTTTCTTTTCTTTTTTAGCCATCCTATTTGTTTTAAAAAAAAAAAGTATGACTTTTTATAACTGTTTATTGTTGTCGCTGTTGTCATATGTTTAACAACCCATTAAAATACACCAAAATGCAGGAAATCACATCTATTTTATTCAAAGATTTCTAGGGCAGGAACCCCCGCAGACCCCCCCCCCCACCCCCACCACAAATGTTTTTAAGGAAGTGCTTATTGAATGAAAAATACTGCATGTTTAAAAGTATAAAAATTGTATTAACACTATTAAAGAACACAGGTATTTATGTTACACAAAAATTTCTATTGCATTAAAGAGACAAACTGAAGAAAATAATTTAATAAACATGAGGGTTCTGAGGGGGTCCCTGAACCCAAAAAGTTTGAGAACCCCTGCTGTACACAACACCCCTTTAAAATATCTGAACTATCCCTTTAACTATGTCCATCATATATTGTTTTTCTTCTTTTATGAAGAAAAGTGCATATGTTACGACAACAAAGACAAGATTTATTATTTTTTGCTTGACGCAAGCCCCACACTGAAAAAAATAAAAATAAAAAAATACGAAAATGCAACATTTCATTTGGTTCAATTAAAAAAGGTAGGTTAATTAAATAGTTAAATTAATAACTTGTTCTTTTGTGTGTTCTTCATTAATGAATTTGAGGACACGTACCACTTTTAGGAGCAGCACAGATCCAGGGAAGTTGGGGTTCTTTTTGAAGTTTTTGATCACAGCTGTTTGAACAATCTCACCCCCACACTCCACTATCAGGCTGGGGGAGGACACAGAAGCCAGCTGGAAGCTCTTCATGTTCCTCAGACCCCAAGTCAAAACCTATAGTTGAAAGGCGGAGGGGGAATCACAAACAAAAGACACATTTAGGATGATGGTGTCTGAAAGGGTGAAACATGAGGAATCAACCCTGAGTACCTCGATTGCTGTCAGCTGCACTACTGGTCTGATTCCCTGAGGAACCATGTAGAGCTTCTCCCCCCGTCGAGGCGGCACCAGAGGCATGTCTCCTTCACTCGCCTGTAGGACAAGCTCAGAGTTAACCTCCTTAATGGAGCTTCACAAACTTATCGCTCCATCAACCGTCTTTAAGTCTTACTTTGTCTTTCAGTAGAAGCTCTGCAGCGAGAAGCACCTCTCCAACACTGCGACCTTTTTTGGTGACTGGGAACCACAGCAGCTTCGGACTGACAGTCATGCTGGGATGAAGTTTCACCACAGGGGGACAAGTGCAGCGGCCCATCGGCTCATCCTTCCCCTGGTTGGCGAAACACAGAAGCACTCAGAAAGTCTTGTCACTTTTTAAACGCTCATCTTTACGAGTGAGTGCGAGCTGGCAGGTTAAAAACGCAACACACCACTTGATCGCTGTCATACAGCTCCAGCACCACATCTGGGGGGTTGCAGGCGAGAGTTTTTGGGTCTCCAAAGATTTCAATGTCCTCAAAGATGAGAGTCTGGTCCCATGTGGGGTTCAGAGTGGTTCTTATGACTTCTGTAGTCTTGCTGACGTGAAGAAATGACACGTGGGCGTAGGGATCTGGAGGGGACAAGGGTGTTGGTTTCTGTGCTCTCACAAACGTGCACCTCACATCAACTCATTTCACTTCATGGTACTTTTCTTTTTGTCGCTTTACAACATCGGTCTGTTTTTACCTGAAAAACTGTCTTTGTCCATTGCACAGAGGCTTCTCCCTTGATAAACGTACACCCTCAGATGGTAAATGTACGACCCTGGAGGAAGGAGACTTCCATCAACGTGCTTTATTACAAAACCAGTTCAAGACTCTTAACAAAACATGTGCACGTAGCAATGTTTCATGACTTTTTGATAACAATGTTATCTACTGTTATTATCGGCAGGAAGAATGTGTGTAAAGAGCCTTTAATCAGCTTTATGTGAGCTGGCTACTCACGGCTAAAGTGGCAGGAAACAGTGGGTGTGTTGGCACCAAATAGTTTGGCTGCATCCGTTTTACTGGTCTTCTCATCAACATCAACCCCCTGTAAACAAAAACAATGAGTCCTTAAGAAACTATTAGATCAAAATGCGCAACAAAGAAGAACTGCATTCAACTTTTTTTTAATGTATGTGCCAACGTTTTACAGGAACAGAGTGCACAAAAATAATGAGAGGATGTGACTCAGAAAGCGTGCTGACTCTTGTTACCATGACAACGGCTTTATTTGTCACGTATTTATTACTCGAAGCGGTTAAGCGACACCCACTAATGCTCCTTCGAGTCTGAAGATGGCGGAGGCGCCGATACGGTCTGATGGGACCATCTTTCTCCTCCAGCGCCGGCGACGGAACGTGTCTGAGGAGCGCTCCTTTCGGTGAAACTTCCAGCCAATCAGAGAGGAGTATTCCCAGCCTTCGCCCGGTTCTCTTCTCTACAACAGAAAGGCGGTTAATAAACATCTTTCAGATTTTGCTTCTTTTCTCATCTGCATCTCTCTCACCTCAGCAGGAGTTGTGTTTTCAGAAACCTTCCTCCTTTTTCTTTGGAGTCGCTTCCTGCGGTGGTTGTGGTACATTTTCTCTGCTGCCACCCAGGATTTAGGTTTGTCATCAGTGGGTACTGTGACTCCATATTCCCAGCCTAGTGTTAAAATCCACACACACACACACAGTTCAACATGGTGTTAAATGCAGAAATATATATATAAAAAAAGATTTTCAAGACATAGTTCTACGGTTCATGCAGCATTACCTCTCTCATCAACAGCTCTGTCACTGTCGAAGCTCCACTCATCCTCCCATCTCCAACCAGGAGGACATTCAAAATCTTCAAGGCTCTGAGACTTTTCTCCGTTCTGCACAACACACACAAGCTGACATTGATTTGTGATCACTGAAATTATACAGGAATTAAGAAGTACTTTGTGATAGATCTGTGGTTTTGACTATAACTGAAAGTTTTATTGATAAATATGTAATTATGATGTTTGTTAAAGTATTCCTTTTTTTTTAATCAATCGTGTCTATTTTATGTTTGTTTTTTGTTGTTGAAGCCTTTTTGGTTTCCATCACCAACCTCTGGAAGAAACACTTCCCTATTTATCCAACACACATGGGCAGTTTATGACCTGAGACAACCCTCGGACCGTCTCAGTCATGCAAAACAAAATTAATTAAAACCAACATTTAGTCATCAGCGACAACTTGAATAAAAAAAAAAACATGCTGAGTCTAAAGCTTTTGCAAAAATTAGTTCATGTTTAATTGCCAGGTTTGTAAGGTCAGTGTTTGAGCTGTTAGAACCAATGTAGTGGGTTTTAAGAAAATATTTATGGAATAAATAATAAGAAAACTTCCTTTTGTGGTGTTTTAATAAACTCTATATGGTTACAGATTTAATCACTTACCAAAAAAAAATGTATTGTAAATACAAAACCAGCTGAATATATCTGTATATGACTCATTATTCATTGCAAATTCAGTCCTACGACCAAATCAGCTTCCAGGAAGCACCCATGATGTTCACAACTTGCACGAACCCCAGAACCAATCACCTGACAAGGGTTTCATTTGCTCCACTGCCCAGTTCAAGAGCCACAACGTAAAGACTGTATGTGTCAAAATTAAAAGGCCTTATAATGAAGTTGTCATATTGTTGTTTTCATTAACAACTATTAAAGGTTTTTTACAATTATTTTTCATCCATAACAGATGCAGGATGAATGCTTTAAAATAGATTGCTGCATATTTTAACAAGGAACAAATATCAGTTTACAAATCTGTCCTAGAGGACACTTGTAACTTAGATTTACAGCTATAGATATTATTTAAGTTAGTAACATGTTGCATTGCCATAACAACTGGCTGGTCATTTCTGAAAAGTCTGCAAAAATTCAATTACATAAAACAACCCATGTGCACGTGTCAGCCCACAGAGGCTGAGACCACTGAAAACAAACATGCTCATATTAACATGTTTCAAATAGCAGTCCCCAGTGTACGTTCGATGTGCATGCATTTGAGGGAAATTGTAACCCATACCACGTCTGTGTAAGGTTCTGCAGCAGGCTTCCACTCCCCACCAGGGAAACGGGCTTCATTCTGAAAGACCTCGTCGATGAACTCTGTGTGTCCTGCGTCTGCTTCTGTCAACAGGCTGCAGAAAACACCAGCACACCACACAGGTTAACGACACTGCGCTGGTGACTCAGACACAAGCTGTGAAGAACCTCCACAAACGGATCAGAGCAGCTCAGGCAGACACGTTCAGAGGATATTTACATCAGGAGGATGTAAGCACTTCCAAAGGACAGAGCGAAGGAGACTTTATTAAACCAAAACACTCACCGATGTTCAAATTCCACATCCTATTTATATCCTTGTGACCTTGATTCTACTTTAGGGTGTGACTGACACCACTAGCTACCTTTAGAGTTTTTCAGAAATTTAAACAGCTTACAAGAAAATTAGAAAAGTAAAAACAGCTTACTTAAACTGAACCATTCAAATGCATTTGGAAAACATAAACTGCTTAGGAGGAGAAAAGAACCAAAAGTGAAGAGGCCACGAGTGCAGTAAGAATAAATATGAAGCTGGGGACACAGACATGCAAAGTAATCTGTTGTGTCACTTTTACTTTAATTTTACTTCCAATGAGACAAAATTTGGTAGTTGTCTGAATACATCTTTTTCAGACTTTCTGAAGTTTTCTTAAAGTTTTTCTTTGAATCTTGGCAGCTTTACAACCATTTTTAGTCCAATATCTCACTATTGTTACATAAACATTGTTTCCTGACACTTAAATTTGACCTTTGTCATATTAAACCATAAAAACACAAAAACACAACAGATGGACAAGAAACAAAATTATCAAATAACTAATTTCAAATTGAATCTTTAGGCACCTTCAGGCACTTTGACTGTTCACATTCATGCATCAAAAAATAAAATAAAATAAAATAAAATAACACTGTTGTACACAAATTAAAAAGTATTTTAGCACCACCAAGGTGATTTCCAAACATCTATGAGCTGAAAAAGACATACAAAACATGATTAAATAATGGACAATACCTCTCTCAAGTTCTGTTGGGTCTTAGGTTTTTATCCCACATTTTAAAGACACAACTTTGAGATATTATTTATCATGCTGTCAATAGTTTTTTAAAGACTTTTTCTGCTGTTCTCCAGTTTTCTCATTTTTAAACGCTGAAAAAATGCTGTCAAGAAGTAAAGAGAAGATGAGTTAAAAAAAAAAAAAAAAAACAATTCCACAAGTAAAACTTCAGAAAGCTTAAAAAATATCTTGACACAGACCATTAGCGAGCCTGGCTCCTTGAAAGCAATGTACAGAGGAGTTAATTATGGTTTAAATGTTTTGCACAGGGCTTCTACAGGTACAGGATGTAGCTTTTTTTTCTTCTTAAACAGCTTTATTGACTAAAACTGTGCAGATAAACTGAACTTTAGTGATGGTTATGACATGAAAACAATATTAGTAAATTCCACTTGCTTTTTGTTTACTTATTATTCAATATGACATTTTGCTATTGTAGCTTGAAAAAAAAAAATCTTGGTGAGATTTTTTTTTGCACACCCTACTTCATCTAACCTATTGATTTGAGGAACACTCTCCTCCTTAAAATGAATCAAATGCCAGAAAGTGTTCGGATTCAGGGTGAAAACAGGATGTTTGCACTTGTGGACAAGTCGAGTCTCTCCACGGACTGTTGTCGTGGAAAAAAGGAGATTCCCAAACAGACCAAGATGTAATTCATCAAAGCTTTGGAGATCCGTCCAGCATTCACTGAACATTAAATACAAACGGAGATTACACTCAAAAGCTGTGCTCTCATCTGTGTGAACCCTGACCTGCTCTAACTCTCTGGACCAGTTGGTTTTATAAAATAATTTCCCTGTCCATGCCCTCAGCCCCTCCATTATCTGAGCTGTCAGTCAAGGGTCCACTGCAGACACAAAGGATCCAAGTCAAAGACTCTGCTGAAGACATGTCACCATATCAATATCAGATCAATCAACCCTTGAGCGTATCAAAAACAACCAGTTAGTTCTGTTCCTCACTGACTGGTCACAGTAAAACTGATTACATGGGACCGTTTATCCTTCACAATCACAGTCAGTAAATACAGAGTATAATGTCTACCTTTGATTAAGTAGAAACAGATGATGCGTGATGAATGCATGAGATACACATTTGTCTCAACACTGCGTCAGAGTGTGCGCTTGTGCTTGATAGAGTTTGTTTCTTACACTCACCTTCGCTCGGGGTCAACAAACCAGTCTTGCTCCCATTCCCATCCTCGCGGAGGCAGAAAGCGCTCTTGTTTGAGTTTCACCTTTCCCGTCACATCGGAGAACTTGTGACGACCGACGAGACCGGTGGTTCCCCACTTCCCAAACACCTGAGCCTGGTTCTCATACTGCAGACGGAACGCACGTAGATTTTGTTGGAACTCCTTACACAACCGGCTGAAAAGCCCAAAATAAACTTGAGTTTAAAAAAATCCAAAAGGTATTTCTTGTACCATCTCAGCATACACGCTGAAGTTTCCCTCTGAGAAGGAGTTAAACTTCTTCTCATGAGCAGAGAGCCCGAGCCACATGTTGACCCGGAGCTGAACAGGAATCTTCACACCTTTGTTTTTGTCCATGGGGTACTGGGAAAGCAAGAGTTAAATTTAAAACATAGAATAAAACAAATCTGAAAAGGTGTTTTAATAATTTTCTGAATCTTCTTGTACCTGCATGAAGATGGTCTGAGTCTTTCCACAGTATTTGCCACATGCCTGCTCATTAAAGTTAGAGAACAGGATCCGGTGGGCCGGGACTCGGGTGTACGCCACCCGCTTCTCCCCTCTCAGCATCCAGATGATCACATCTGGCATACTGTTCTGAGGCTGAGGAGAATGTAACAGTGTAAAGAATGTTTCAGCTGCATGATTGTATTCATCAGTAGCATCACAGACCTCTTCAGCTAGCTGCTTGATTCTGTCCAGCCACTCTTCGATGTCCCCAACAGTGGACTTAACATCTGTGGCCTCTTCTTTCACACAGCTGGCCATCTGTCGAATACTGCCAACAGCTGCATCACGCAGAGTCTTGATTTGGAGATCGAGAGCTGTAATATTGGGCTGATTATCTAGAACCGGAAGCTGTAAACTATCAAAAATGAAACAACAAAGTTTGAATTGGTATTAAAAGGCGCGCTAACAAAGCCTGGTGGAAATAACAGGTTTAGTTCAGGATTGGACCAGCTGTGACTCACCTGTTCAAGTCTCCAATCAAGTGGTTGAGAAGTTTGATCCAAATCTCTCTCAAATGATCCTCGGACATTTTGGCCAGCATGGCTGTTTTCAGAGACGCAAGGTGGGACTCCTGAAACGAGCCATTAAAAACCAGATTAGCCTGTCCTTGGACAAATATTGAGTCACGGTGAATAGTCTCACCAGTCTGTCAGCAATGAAGAGGAGACCATTGACAGAGTCCAGACGATGGCTGATGTCCTCCCAGTACGAAGTAAGAGTCACCACAGGCTTAGTGTCAGCCCAGGGCAGGTAATAATAGTGATTACCTGTGGAGTTACACAGATACTTTAAACACAGTTTGCTGTGTGATTTTGGAGTTGGGTGACATATTTAAACACGCTTAGGCAGCAGATTTTCTTAGTTTGTACCATCAAACATGGCAAAGCTGTACTGGGTTGTGGATGCCAGCGGTTTGCAGGTGGAGTCCAGCTTGTTACCATAGTTCCCGATGCTGACTTCAAACTGGACCGGCTCACCCAGCTCTTGGAGCATGCAGGCGCTGTGGAAAATGGTGCACAGCGAGAACTTCCTCCTCCGCTGGTATTTCTGAAGACAGTCAGAAAAGATGTGTGTGTGAGGGTGGGGGGGGGCTGCAAGCAGCAAAATGCAACATAAAAGAAGCAAAAGTTTAGCTAAAAGCTTAAAGTAGCAAAAGGTTAGTTAGAAGCTAAAATAAACAAAAGGTTGGTAATAAAAACACTAGCCAAAATCTAAAAAGTAGCAAACAGCTTTATAAATGCTAAACGCTTGTTAAAGTATCAAAATGCTTGCTCAAAGCTAAAGGTAGCAAAAGAGTAGCTAAAATCCTAATTTAAAAAAATGCTAACTTAAAGTAGCAAAACATTAGCTAAAAGCAACAAAATGCTGGTTACAAGCTCCAATTAGCAAAATATTGTCTAAACTAAAAGTAGCAAAAGGTTAGCTAATCTAACTATATAGAATATGTAAAGGCTAAAAGTAAAACAAAGCGTAGACTAAATTAAAGCTGGTAAGGCAGATTTCAAAGAGAACCACTGATTTCAAGAAAAAAATTTCAATTTATTTATATGGGAAAATATTTGTAATTAATGTTAAATATTATGAAAAGTATAAGCATTACACAACCTAGATGTCATAGCACCCATCTCCAAATAAATGTTTTTGGTATACGGATGGCTAAATGCCACAAAGAATGCAGAAGTGGTAAAATGTGGAACAATAAAATAACAGAACAATATTATGAATGTTGAATCAGCACTGAATCACATCACGATAGGATTTAAAAAAAAAAGCTTTTACCTGCGACACAAGGATGTCATCGTTTGAGATATCATCCACAATCTTCTCAGCCTTTCCATCCAACTGAGTGGAAAGTTCTACAAGAACCCTCCCCCTGTATGCAACTCCTTCTCCCTGGGACATAACCAAATCTAAGAACCTCATTTAAACACGTCTGTAATGTCAAATATGAATAAATACAAATGTTGTGGTGTCTTTAATAAACTCATGACGCCTTACATTTCCAAAGTTGAGTTCCTCATACGGGTCAGGCAGGCCGGAGAACTCTCTTGGGCTTCCATAAAAGTTGATGTAACACGGCCCAAAAGCTGGGAGAAAACCACCTTCTGGTGCTGCAGGACTCACTGCAACACAGTCAGGTTCAAAACAGCTCAACCATTTTCAGAAGGGTTACAAAATCTATTTTTAACTCTTTATAAGGTCAGGGTGAATCGTTCTATAATGTGACAAGAACACGCGCATGCTTAATCATTTTCGCAACAAGGGCCCTTTTTTTCATTCATTCAACCTTTATTTATACAGATAATCACATCGAGCCTCAAAGACTCATTTACAAGTGAGACCTGTTTGGACAGACAAAAAATTAATGAAAATGACAACGTGCATAGGATTTGGAGGCAAAAATAATTCTTAAGAGACTCTCACTCCTTGGCTGAGGAAAGATAGCCTGAAATTGAAAAAAACGCCCCGCACATAAGCACTTAGTGACGCAGACATTCCGCAGGAGAGGGGAGATGATAATTCACACATACTGATGCAGGACACGGCCGAGTGCTTCACTTTTAATTTCTTTTCTATCAAAGTGCATGCTTTTAGGTCCTGCCATTAGTTTGCAAAATGTCACAATAAGCCTTTTTTTTTTTTTACAATTCTGAACAAAAAGTTAAGATACTCTTTTCATATATACTTGCAGAGACTTTGTTGCAGGTTTCAGTTTGTGTGTCTGCTTCAACAACAACATAAATCAAAGATCAAGTTTTAAAAAAAAGAACTTTAAAACAATTTGACAAGAATAAATGCAAAACTACATGAATACCTTCCAGCTCCCCTCCATAGTGAGACATTTTGCTTAGATTCAGAAACTCGGTTCCTATAGCGTCATCCTTACTCAGACGATCCCTTTAAAAAATAAACATGTGCGTCACATGTCGATTGTTGCGTCGTTAATTTTGTTATCCATATGAACACTTACCAGTCGTACATGGTCAGCTTGACGCGTTCACACATGGATGGGAACTGCAGAGGCAGAGGTCATTTGTAATCGAGTGTTTCTGAATCAAACTTTAGACAGCAGTTTTTGAAACTTACTTTAAACTGAAGATTGATGACTTGGTTCCACTCTGGATTTGCATTTTTCTCAATTATTTTGGTGCACAGCTTTAAAAACGACAACAACATTAAGATTGCAAATGACTTGGGACATTTCTACGTTTACTCTGACAGGAAATACCTTCTTTCCTGCAAAGCTGACTTCCAAATATGGATCAACCAAGTTTTTCTTGTCTCCATCCCCTCCGAAGACTTGCTTCATCGTCTGAACAAAAGCATCGTCCACTGCAACACAAAACCTTCTCTAAATGAAAGTTTCTTGGGTGGATTTTGCTACAAAGACACATATTTTGGGGGTATTTTTACTTTGTGGCATATCTTCTGCTCGATATACTTTGAGATTCAGGGTAGCCCATCGCATCGTGACGCCCGCTGGCACCAAAAGGTTGCTCTCTATGTCGTCCTGCTCCTCGTTCGACCCCCTCTTCTCAGTCTGAGGCAAAGCCGAAAGGATTTGTGAGTCCATTTTCACAGTGAGCATTTGTGAACATGATGGTGAGAAAGGAAGCATCTGTACCGGTGGCTCATCTCCAGTGCCCACAATAAATATGCTGACTTTCAGGTAACCTCTGGTCCCCGAGCAGGAGTCATCCGGATCACTCAGCAAGAGCCATTTTCTTAATATGGCATGGCCTAAAAGTGATGGGAGATTTATGTTTAAACTAATATTTAAATGTCGACTGTCTAAAAAGAACAAAAAAGAACACATAAGGTCGTTCATGTGGTAAAACTGACCAGGTTCATCATAGATGAAACCAACGTCCATCTGGAAATGAAAAGAAAACAATAATCAAATAAAGGCCCGTATCACCCAGCACCTTCCATGCCAGAGTTTTAGATTAAAATCATCTTATGCTGGAGATGAAGATGTCACACTCAGAGTATGTGTTGTGACTCACTCAGCCATGACCACGTCAAATTTGATCTCACTATCTGTAAATTTAATAGAGTTATAGCTATTTGTGTGTTGGCTAAAGTCTATCATCTGAGGCGGTTCTCTTGAACAGTGTTATGGGATGCCGTTTTAAAAGTTACACTGTCAGAAATTAAGAGCAATATTTTGGTTTATTTAGCCTTTCATAAAAAAAGGTTTTTTTTTCAAAGTCATGTTTCACCAAGTTATTCATACATTTATAAATGTCATAGTTCCAAACTAAATATTCAATTCACAAGCTAAATATTTAACTTGTGAGTAACATATTTAGTTAGCAAGCTAAATATTTAGCTCCACACTAAATAAGTAGTCTACAAACTAAATATTTATGTCCAAGATAAATGTTTAATTTGCAAGCTAAATTGTTAACTTGCAAGTTAAATATTTAGTTAATGAACTAAATATTTAGGTGTAAATTAAATGTTTAATTTCCAAGTACATATTTATTTTAAAAACTAAACTTTAATTTATAAACTATATATTTAATGTCCAAGTTAAACGTTTAATTCCTAAACAAAATATTTAATTTGCTAACTAAATATTTAGCTTGGAACTAAATGTTTTATTTTCCAAACTAAACAAGTAATTTTCAAAATATATATTTAATTTGCTAACTAAATATTTAGGGCAGACATAAATATTTAACTTGCTAGCTAAATGTTTAACTTGCTAGCTAAATATTACCTTGCAAGCAAAATATTTAGTTTGTAAATTAAACATTTAGCTTGGACACAAACACGTAGTTTGTAAACTAAACATTTAGTGTGGAGTTTAATATTTAACTTGCTAACTATTTAACTTGCAAGTTAAATGGTTAGTTTGTAAATTAAACATTTAGCTTGGACATAAACACTTAGTTTCTAAACTAAACATTTAGTGTGGAGTTTAATATTTAGCTTGCTAACTAAATATTTAACTTCCAAGTTAAATATTTAGTTTGTAAATTAAACATTTAGCTTGGATGTAAACATTTAGTTTGTAAACTAAATATTCAGTGTGGAGCTAGATATTTAGCTTGCTAACTAAATATTTAACTTGCAAGTTATGTATTTGGTTAGCAAACTAAATATTTAGCTTATACATTAAATATTTAGTTTGGAACGATGACATTTATAAATGTACGAATAACATGATGAAAATATAACTTAAAAAAAAAGTTTTTTTTCCTTATGAAAGGCTAAATAAACCAAAAATATTGCTGTTAATTTTTGACTGTATAACTTTACAAATGGTACCCCATACAGGGTTGTCTCCAGAGCTTAAATAGTTGAGGATGTAAATGCAGTTATTACATTCTGGAAGTTTTATTCAAATCTGTGCAGTGGCTTGGGAAGTATTTTAATGCTACGTATGACATCACACAAACACAGGGAAAAAAAACAACATTATTATCACTGCTTCACCTTTCACTGCAAATGATTAAAAATATATACTTTAGTGTAAATACCTTGAACTCTCCCATCAGACTGTCTGCTCTGAGGGAGAAGGCATCATAAACCTGGGGGGGGAGAGGAAAAAAAAATCATTGAATTGGGAATAAAGCATTATATTTTATATATTTATAAATACGTATAACTGAAGTGGATTTGTGCTCACTCGAAGACTGACGCTCTCGTCGAAAAGCTCTGAAGGCATCATGTTGACATTGTAGAAAAACATCTGAAGCACAAAACAAAGACACAAATGCTTTTTTTAGCCCCTCTGCTGCCGTTGAGTCAAAACGACCCACAAGGCCTCAGTTTTGGTTAAGTCAGCATATGAGAAACACATTAAACACATTTAAAACTATTCTTTCTTTGGCAAAAATCAAATAAATTGTATATTTATGAGGGATTAGAGAAAGTTCCAACGCCAGTGACTTTAAAGTCTTGAAGATATGAAGCCTCCAGTGGGAGGATGGAAGCTCAAGTTGTTAAACAAAAGAGGCTGTCATTTAATAAGTGAATAACTTTAATTAAAAAAAAGACTTTTTATTTAACCCTATTTACCTCATCAAAGAACGGGTTGTGACCTCTCCTAATCCTGGTCCTTTGTGTCTGTCCGCATGCGTTCACTCTCACCACGGGCTTGATGTTGTTGCCGGGAAGCTGACGACACTCGATAACACGAACCCGGATCTGAAGAGAACGAACAACAAGAAACCAGAGATAAAAAAAAACCTGACAACTCGCCTGTTTTTTTTTTTTGAACAGGGCTGTTGATGCACTGAGGTTGACCGCTGTGTTTGGTGTGGACATATGTCCCAATAGCAATAACTCTGGCTTGACGCAGGATCAGAAGAAATGTTTTTTGTAATTCTCCATCATGTCAGTAAAAGCTGATGATTTGCTGTTTGTTCCCTGACGTGGCCTTGGTGAAGTCTGCTGTCAGTCATGCAAATCATTCCAAATCCCCCACTAAACTGATTGTTGTGGTTGCACAGGAAGTCATCAGAAAACCTGGAAGTCCTGCGGCTTGTTGGGCAGCGCTCTGTGCCTCTTTCTGCTGAAACGCTGGGATTTGTTCGGTATTCCAGCCTGATTTGGTGATGGAGAAGCTCCTGGACTTCCAGCCTGTCCCGCTCCGTCCTCATCTTCCTCTCCCTCGTAAACATCGTCTTTGCCCTCTGTGGTAAAAACCACAATAATTACAAACGCTCATGTGATAAACATTCAGAATATGCTTTGTTTGTTTTCCGACAGTTCTCACTTTCAAACACTGAACGGCATCTTTAAACAGCCACATCTATTCAGTTTTATTATGAGGCTTCTTTTTTGATGCTTTATTAATCTTCTTACCAGCCTCTACGTGGGATGTGTCTGCATTAGTTGGATCATTTAGGTTTGGATTGGTGCTGGCAGGAGAGTCATACCCAATGACCAAATTAATGTTGGCCTGTAAGAGAACACATAAGAACAGATTGAGATCTCAGTTTATTTGTGCAGTAATGTGCAAAAGCTTTAAACCTATTGTAATTATTTTAGACTTTGCTTCAGTTTTCACACATTTTCTGCCCGATCCTAATAATGACAGCACATAGTCGACCTTTTCTTTCGGCTGTTCCCGTGGAGGTCACCAAAGCCCTTCCCCTCAGGTTGAGAAGTTTGAGCTCTAATCATTACTGCACTTTGGATCAGGGATGCCTCCACTCTTTACAGCTTCACGGTTTAAACCTCTCTCCCTGTCATTGTCTCCAGCATGCCTCCACCTCTCCAGGCTCTCTTTCACCTGCTCCCTACTCTCACTACAGATCACGTCTCCTGTGAACATTATGATCCTTGGGTCTCCTGCCTAACCTCATTGATCATGTCCATCGTAGCAAACAAGAAGAGATGTATGCAGCTTAAAAAATGAGGAACGTAGACAAGTGGAGGAGAGGGGAGGCTAGTTCAGCTGCAGTTTAAATTTATTTATGTCAAATTGTTTTTTTTGTTTTTTTTATATTTTTCCTGGATTTAATCTGAGAATAAGGAGAAAGTTGTGCTTTTGTAA
>NC_056498.1:58072376-58114523 GCF_014905685.2 Nematolebias whitei | reverse complement strand
TACACTAAATCATTGGTTATGTTATAAAGTCTCATGGCAAAAAGAGAGAAAAGTTCAAGGTACAGAACTTTATCGAGCCAAATAATAAGATTTATCTTATCTGTCTTGAGATTACACCGAGCCAAAACCATTGCAACTTCTCCTAAGTTTAGAAAAGGCAGACCTGCTGCCTGATTCTATGAAATAAAAAATAATCTTTGACCAAACTTACATCCACAAAACGCGTTGGCTGAGTGCATCTCAAGCTGAAAGTGAAAATACAGAATAAGTGCATGAAACTCCAACACCACCAAGTGATTTATTCTGGTTCAGAATTACACAGAAGTACAACTGGGAGGGCTGTGACTTTAAAACTGAAATAAATCTGAAATAAACTAAACAAATACAATATACCATTGTAAATTAATGTTTGAGCTTCATTGCAAATAAGTTTAAAAAAAATAATTTATTAAAATCAGTGAAACTATTTTTGGGGCTTTTCAGGTTTGTCTCAGGGATTTAAACAGACATTAGAGTCAAATGTGAGTCTATTCGGGGGGTGGGGGGTTCAGTCCATAAACAACAGATGTCCAGATAACGGGGAGGGGGGGGGGGGTCCTCACCCCATCTCTGGTCAGAAACATTTTGCATCCTGCTGTCACCATGGAAACCGCGGAGAAATCAGGAAACAGTACTTCCCTGAAGAAATGACTCGTTTTATTTTTAGGGAGACAGTTCTGCAGCTGTTCAGGTTGCACGGATAACCTGGCCCCCCTCTCCTCACCCTCTCCCCGGTCCTCCTCCTCCGCGTGCAGGAGGAGCCCGCGTCTGCGCCGCACAACCCGCTTCTCCCCCCGATTCACGAGAAAATTACACAATCCCCTCGGCCCGTCTGGGCGGAATCCTTCGGGGCTGGGGTGGTGGTGTTGCTGAAACCATCTCTAGGCGTGGTTTTGGATGGAGACGCTCCTTCTGCTCCCGCAGGGATCCCCACCTGCCCTCACACCGCCTCTGTCACGGCGCCAGCTGGTGTCCTCCTCCCTCAGCTCCACGCTCCACCAGACTTTTCCACGAGTTTTTTTGCTTCGAGTCACGGAAGGATATTGATTTTGTGTCACTGCGGTTGTGCTGGGGACGCTGGTTCGATCCCCAACCACCGGCGGAGCAGCGCGCGCTCGGCCTCTCCGGGCAGGAAGCACCGCGGAGACCCCCCCGGTTCGTGTTGAGGGCTGCCCGCCGCGCTGCGCAGGGACGGGAAACACGCAAAATGTCCAGAACGTCGCTCTGGCTGGTGGCCTCGGTTTTACTCCTGGTGGACAGCCGGAGAGCCAAGAAGCCGAGCTGCCCCCTGTCCTGTACGTGCACCAAAGATAACGCGCTGTGCGAAAGCGCAGGCTCGATCCCCCGCAGCTTACCCCCGGATGTCATATCACTGTGAGTTCATGCTTTTATTTCTAATCATCATATTTAGAGCAAAGACTTGTTCTGCTGCCTCCCCTGCAAGAAGAAGGGATGAGACATTTGTCGTGTCTGACTCCCTCAGGTCGTTCGTCAAGTCGGAATTCACCGAGATCGCAAAGGAGAGCTTCATCCACACGCCTCCCCTGCATCTGCTGTGAGAAAAGCCTCCTCTCTGAGCTCCTTCTGCTTTATGTTGCATGCTGTCATTCTCCCTGTGCAGATCAACGCCATGTTTGATGTTCAATCAGAGTGGCTCAGTCAGGGAGGCAGTTTTTATACGTGCACTGTAGTTTGATTGAGTCTGGTGAATGTGGTCTGACTTCAGAACCAGATGTATTCCAGGGGAATCCCTCATTCCTCTGAGTCATGACTGAGCCACATTCACACAAACAGGATTTCTACAAATCCTTATCTGAAACAAGAAGGTGCACTGAAAGTTGAGGGACAGCAAGAAAGTGTCAGTCTTCGACTCTGGACGGTTTGTACTAACCCATCCATCTATCCCTTTCTTTACACGCTTCTTCTTTTCTGGGCCCTAAGGGAGCAGGTGTGTTTCTCCAGCGGCCATTGCAGGTCACAAACAACCGTTGATGCTCTCACTCATGCAGTAATCTAACCTGCAACATTCTTGCTTTGAGGCGACAGCTCTAACCACTGTACCACCCCTCATTGAGTAACGTTGTTTAAAGTAATATAAGATATAACGCTGGGGTCAAAAAAAGATGCTGAAGCTGAGAAGAGTCGGTCAACTATAGGAAACAAACCTGAGCGCTCAGGTTTATATGACCGTACCCTCTGATTAATACAGAAAGTTGAATAAAAACCCTGTTTGCTTTCTTAAAAAAAGCAAAACAGAATCTTAATTTCTCACTGACACTCAGTCCAAGTCCTCCTGTAGAAGTTGTTTTTTGCAGAACATTGCACCAATCTTTGTGTTTTTTCCTGATTTCCTGGATGGATTTCAGTGACATTTTCATGGACGCGGCACATTTCGGCTTCACAGACTTGTGGGGGTTCTGTTTCACATTTGGCATAGTAAAACTTGATGTTTTGCTGTTTCAAAGTGAACTCTGTGATGGACCAGAGACAGGTCCAGGGGGTACCCCACCTCTTGTTCTGGAGAGGAGAAAAGAAGCGGATAAAGAAAATTGATGGATGGATTTGTGTTGTTGTTTCCATTGTCACATGCAGACATTATAGACTGCTAAAATGTTGTTGTTTTTTCACATCCTGATGACCTTAAGTAGTAAAAACTTAACCTGAGGCCCTCTCTGCGCAGCCTCTTCACAACCAACGACCTGGAAGCAATAAACGAGGATGCATTTCTTGGTCTTTCTCATCTCGAGTATCTGTGAGTTAAATCTTTTAGGAAACGTCTTTTTCTTCCAACACGCAGAAGCACATCTGTTTTCACACATTCACTCAACGCCTTTTTCAGATTTATAGAAAACAACCAAATCAGGTCCATATCGCCTCATGCTTTCCGTGGACTGAAAACCTTGGTGCACCTGTAAGTACTCGTGTTTTTTTTTCCTTACTGTGCAAAAAAAAACCAAGATACTGTACGTTCATCATCGAAAATAGCACAAGAATACGTATAGCGGGGCGTAACTGAATATTAGCAGAGTAACACTGTTCTAATAAAATGCTGACAAAGGTTTTTAGCAAAGCTTCTATTATTGTGACACGGCGCAGCTGTTAAAATGATTATGAAGCATTATGCTTCATCACAGATGAGGCAAAATAAGTGCATTTCTTAGTCATACGTGTTTAGATTTTCCAAGATCTCCAATAAGTTACTTTAACACGAAGCCTGGAAAAAGTCAACAAAACTTTAAGCAGTCAGGTTCAGTTTCTGCTTCTGTTTTAAATTACAGAAAGCCACAAGAAGGCGGGGAGGCAGACGCTTGTAAAATAGTTTCATATTGAGCTCCCAACATGCAAAGTTCCTGACTTTACCGGGTGCTCGCTGATATTTGTTCACATGAATGAAAACACATTAGTGTAAAACTGAACAGGGGAGACACTGTGAACTAACAATAAGCTAAATGTTTCAGGAGTCTGGCCTACAACAATCTGGAGACCCTCCCCAAAGATTTGTTCAAAGGTCTTGAAGCCTTGACAAAAGTGTAAGTATGGATTTTAATGACATCAACTACTCATGCGGATTTAATGTGTCTAATGCATCATATGCAATACAATAACTGTCTGAGCATTCTTCCATAAATAGAACGCTGCATCATTTATTGCACGTCAGCCCAGGTTTCACAAGCGCGTAGGCAGCCGGAGCTTTCAACGCCATTAAAATTACATGCAGTAACGAGCGACGGAGCGTTTGCAATCCATCATTCAGCCAAGATGTTGCCTTTTGTCAACCAGAGCGCAGAGTGAAGATGTGAGAGTTAGCGATAGCGCAGGCACGCCTCATCCTCTGCAGCTGTTCAGACTGAATCCCAGCAGGGAAGGAGAGAGTGTTCCTCTTAGCTTTTGTCGTGACGGCTGCTTGTGTTCCTTTCAGAGAACTGCGTGGGAACCTCTTCACGTGTGACTGTAAGCTGAAATGGTTGGTGGAGTGGATATACAGCACCAACGCCACCGTGGATCAGATTTACTGTAAAGGCCCGGCCTCGCAGCTGGACAAGAAAATCAACGACTTGGAACCTCAGTCTTTTGACTGCATCACCACAGGTAGAGACAAACTTACAGATGACTGCCCAGAGGCGAAGGCAGAGAGATGATGCCTTTGCCCGCGTCTGTGTGTGTTTGTAGCAAAATATCTCATAAGTCAGATTTTTATGAAACTTTCCAAAAGTAATCCATGGATCTACAACTAAATACCTCATGGAGACAGCCCCACTCAGCATGTCCGCCACAGCCAACTGACCTTAAAAAACACACAAAAAATGACTACGCCTGCGTTTAGTTGTTTTAAAGACCATTCTGTCTTTTGAACGTCACTGTGTTTCTGTTCCCTCCACAGAGTTTGCCTCCTACCAGTCCCTGAAGTTCGAGTCCATTTCAGTGGAAGCATTTTCTTTTGGGAACGACCAGTATGTTGTCTTTGCACAGCCCTTCATTGGGAAGTGCAGCTTTCTAGAATGGGATCATGTCGAAATGGTATTCAGGAGCTTTGATGATATCGACAGTAAGTATCAAGTTGTTCTAAATAAACCTTGATGTGGTTTAAAAGAAAAGGCTAGAAGAGAAACCATTACATGGTTCTGTTTCATCACAGGCACGTCCACAGTGATCTGCAAACCTCTGGTCATCGACAGCCAGCTCTTCGTCATTGTGGCTCAGCTGTTCGGAGGCTCGCACATTTACAAACGGGACATCTCTGCCAACAAGTTCATCAAGCTCCAGGGCATCGACATCCTGAGAATTCGCAAGCCAAACGACGTGGAGACGTTCCGCATCGACGGAGAGTCCTTCTTCGTCGTAGCGGACAGCTCCAAGGCCGGTTCCACCACCATCTACAAGTGGAACGGTAACGGCTTCTACTCTCATCAGTCCCTCCACCCGTGGTACCGGGACACAGATGTGGAGTACCTGGAGATTTCCTCCAAACCTCACCTGATCCTGTCCAGCAGCTCCCAGCGGCCCGTCATCTACCAGTGGAACAAGGCCACCAAGCAGTTTGACAGACGCACGGACATCCCTGAGATGGAGGATGTTTACGCCGTCAAGCACTTTTACGACAAGTCCGATCTTTTTATTTGCCTGACGCGCTTCATTGGGGACTCCAAGGTGATGCGCTGGGATGGGGCCCTCTTTAGAGAGCTACAGACCATGCCCTCTCGAGGCTCCATGGTGTTCCAGCCCTTCGCTGTGGGCAGCTGGCAGTACGCCATCCTGGGCAGCGATTACTCCTTCACCCAGGTGTACCGCTGGGATGCCAAAAAGGCCGAGTTTGTTCGTTTCCAGGAGCTGAACATCCAGGCACCAAGAGCCTTTTCTCCCGTTTCCATAGACAACCGTCAGTTCCTGCTGGCCTCCAGCTTCAAAGGCAAAACTCAGATCTATGAGCACTTGGTCATTGATCTCAGCAACTGAGATTTTCTTTGTTTTGAATTTTATCGAATGGTTCGTTGTGATTTATTTTTGTGCGTTTAAAGGAATTTCACGCATCAGATGCAGTGTTGAGCAACTCGCAAAGGAAAACTCAAGTACGGACAATTTTCCCATCAGTTTTAAACCCCATTGGAATCCGTGCATGATCCGGTTACAGACAAAAAGCACGTATCTCGACTAAACCTTCGAGAGGCATGCATCCAAAGTTAGAATTAGATTCCAATAGTTTGTGACGTTTAATGCATGAAGAGCCTTACATCAAAGATCCACTGAACATAAAGAAAGTCAGGTTTACTTTTTGCAATCAGCTTTTTAGATTATTTGCCAATGTTTATACATTTATCTCATGTATTTATCTACTGAAGGTAATATTGAAACACTTTTTAAGCCGACGTGTTTAACGGAACCAATCTGCCAAGACAAATGTTTACATTTTTCTCTTTCCAAGATTTGTAAATTAAGCTTTTGTATGTTTAACGAGGGTCCGTGTCAAAGAGTCATAACTGAGGAGGATTTAAAAGTTATGCATAAATTTAAAACAAAAGTATTGTAAGTACATGTATATCCTTGCAACTTACATTTTTATTGTTAATGGTTTGTATAGTGCAAAAGGTATTGGACAGTTTTTATTATCTGAACTGTTTAAAGACACTGAAATGAAGAAAATAGAGAATATTGTTGACGATCTTTTGAGTAACGTATGCAAAATACATCCCTTGTGTTATGATTTGGATGAATTCCATGTTACTTAGAGTCAATAAAGGTTATTATTTCATCTCAGCTTTCTGCACGGCATAACTTTGTGCGACATCCTGACAGAATCTAAATGAGATCGCAAAGGTGTGCCGTGAGGTTGTGACAATCCACGAGACGTTAAATTAAATAAATACCAACAAATAAATCCTTTTAATCTTCTCCGACAAAGTGCACGCCTCAAATCTACAAAGCAGCACGTTACAATGTCATGAAATAAATACAGTAAAATCGGCAGAATTAAAAATAATAAACAAGGAGATACACAGGAACCTGCACAACCACACTGACGGCAGGACTAAATCTGGCTCTTTAGAACGGCTCCACAGCAATAACTTCAAGCTTGCGACTCCTCATGCGTCTTCAGTCTGGATGCACACATCGAGCACGCTTCTTCCCAAAGTGAGCCAAATTCAACCCAGCCGTTCTCTGGAATCGAGGACAACCAAAGTGGCAAAACAAAACACGGGTGCTACACGCTCGTGTTCACCCTGGAATACTTGTGCAACTGCAGCAGGGACCTGCAGATCCCCGCGGTGGAGAGAAAATAAAGTGAACACGTTTTCAGCCTTAACTAAAGTTACGACTCAAATCTGTGTGGTGCAATTTAGTGGTTTTTTTTTTGTTTTGTTTCCCTAAAGAGGCAAAAATAACAGAAAAGGCAAAAGAATGTGACCCTTAATTTTCCACAACATAATTTAGCGATCTTTAAATAAACCTGAAAACACTACTTGTATATTGTGGTTCTTACAGATTATTTTTTTTTTTTTAAAAGGGCGACTGCAAGAAAACTCGACAGAATCGTTGCTCGAAGAGACGTGAATCATATTAGGAAAATTAACCCAATTTAAAAAAAAGACAGTATTAACAATAAAATTCTGTACAGAACTCAAAAGTAATATACAATACAGTACCTGCAGATGTTATGCATACAGTACAATTTTTTTATACATAAGTTTTAGTATGGGCTCCAGCCTGATTTATATACTGCCTTAACAGGTGGAAAAGCGGTTATCGTTAGCTTACGGTAATTTTAATGGTTATTCAGCGAAGAAATAGATCTCCAAGTATTTAGAAAAACAGGCTGAAAACATTATTGCAGGATGGTCATCTTCAGTTGCATACTGCATGTGTTACATGACTGCGTCCTCTGACATGTAGCAGCAGGCTGATGAGAGAGACGAGGCCGGACGGAGAGAAATAAAATTAAAAATGTTTGAAAAGTGAACAACGAAGGGTTAGTTAGTTTTGCCATCTGTCCGTCACTGAGGTTAAACCTCGTGATATCTCCGATCTGCACTACCCTGTACAGTACATTCACGGCCAGGATTGCACGTTCCCAGCCGAGTCCACCCTGATTCTGCGCGGTGAGGCCCTTCAGTGCTGATTTAGTCCCGTGAGTCAACACTAATCCAGTGATGAGAGGAGGCTCACCGAAGCCTGAGTGGTACTCCATCTGCCGTCACAGTTTGAGCTCGTTGGCAATTTTGCAGGCGATGTTCTTAAAGGCGATGGACGTGCCCGATATCCTCTTGAAGCGCACGCCGTTGAGCGAAAGGCGGGGCAGCTTGCACACCTCCATCTCCCACTGGACCAGATTGTCCTGGCGAGCGTCGCCGTGGACGCAGAAAAGCAGGAAGCGCTCGCGCTGCTCGTAGTCGCAGCTGTTGGCGTCCAGGACTTTTCGGATCTCTCTCATCATGTCGGCGGGCTCCATGGAGGAGGTGGTCTTCATGCTCCAGGTGAAACGCAGCGAGCGGGGCTTGGCGTCTCGACAGCCGTCTTCCTTAGAATCGCCAGACGCGCTCCTACAACAAGTGAGGACGAACATGTTAACAGAAGCAGAAGTTAGAAGGTCTCCATAAAATCAGCATCCAGATCAAAACCTCACCTCGGTGTTTCCATCCTGGCACTGGCTTCTCCCTCACTAGGCACCCTGAAATAAACCCATAGACTTTTTATATTTAGGAGACAATATCAGCATCATTCATCCCTTCATCTGCTACCCAACCCAGCCCAATCATCACTGAACACAGATGGGGTAGTCAGGCATCATGCCAGGAAAGAATCCACACTCCTGGATGTCAGGGCTCAGCACACAATGAGGTGACGTTCGGAGGCACTGACCCTTAGAACTCACATTTGCATTATCCCATCCAGAGTACCATACCTTTCCTTAATCCCCACTGACGCGTTAAGAGTGGAAAAGTGGATCTCAATCTACATTTCTTCTTCTGTAATTTGCCTAATTTTGTTCTCTTAAGCTTGGCACGAAGATGGAGGAGAGTAAGGAGAGGACAGCTCGCAGCTAGAGACAGACATCTGGTGGCTTAGTAGAGACAAAGCTGGCGAGCCGAGACGTTTAGTCAGAAAGGCGGTGGACACGAGGGGAGGAGAGGCACGGCATGACAAAGGTGTCAGAAGGCAAGGATGTGGCGTGGTGAAGGGCAAGTACGTAAAGGAGTTAAAAACAAACAGGGCAAAAAGAAGTTTCTTTTTTTTATATGTACTGTTCTGGACAGGAGCGAGGAACATGAGCAGCAAGCGTTAAGTTCTCCTACCTCCGGGTTGACCTGAAAGACAGAGCTCTATAGGCGGGAGGAAAAGAAAAGAAAGCTGTAAGCCTCTAGCAGGTGGGGCAGCTAGAAGCTGACAGTAGGGGCTGACTGCATGAAGAGTCTGATCTTTTACGGACAGGAAGTTCGTAAAAAGTACCCCAGCGTGACTAAAACTATTTACAGTGAAACTCTGTTTAAGAACGCTGCAGTGCATTTGATTGTTTTCACTGACCTGCGGACAAACTTTGAGGTGATCTTGCCGATGATTCCCGTGGAGGTGCCCCTGCGTTGCTGTGCAAGAGCCCCCGTGTCATGGGACAATGTGGGCGAGGCTGGGGGACCGTTATATGTAGCGCTGCGGCGGTCTCTGAGCTGAGCTCCGTGAAAGGTGCTGCGACTGGTGGTGCCCCGGGGGAACCGGTTTTTCTCAGGTGTGCTAATACTGTGTACTGAGGGAGAGGTGGAGGGATCACGTGGAGAGGAGCTGCAAAGTCGCCAGATATAAAAGAAGACAAAACATGTGTGAAAATATTCTGTCCATCAGCATCAATAAAAACACAGGAAGTGAACTGCGAACTAAGGATGCACGATATTATCGGCAGGGTAACGGTATTGCCGATATTAGCGTTAAATATCGGACATTCCATCAAAATAACTCACTGATATAAAAGGAGCTGTTTTTGTATGACAACCCAGTGACAAGGATGCCTGCAGCGCCAGCACATGATGACGTCACGAGCGCCCACCTCATCTGATCACGGCAGAGAGGAAGAAGTCAAAATGTCGGCGGTGTGGAAGTTTTTTTTCAATGAGGAAATTGGATTCCAAAGATTTATAGACTACGTTGAGCCTCGCTACATCGTCCCCAGTCAGAGATATTTTTCCGACGTAGCCTTACCCAAGTTACAAGCCGTCATTTCCAACATCATTGAGAAGCTAATAGCCGATAGCACTTGGGTGAGTTTTACCACAGACATTTGGACGTCGTGTTAGCCCCGTTAGCATGATTAGTCTTGTGGCACAAAGGATAGACAAAACTTTGAACTGTCCTTCATGAACAAAAGTGCAGAGGATCCCACACTGCAGCTAGAAACCTGGAACAAGCCTCCACAAGTGAGACAGCATCGCAGGTGACTAATGCTAATAACATTTAACACTCTTCATTTAATATAAGTTAAAGTGCTATGCATATGGCTGTTACTGAATATATGTCACCAGCTCTTACAGCTGTTACACAGTTTTTGTAGCAAATAAGCCTAAATAAGAGGGCGACGTTCTGACAAAGTATATAAAAATATCAGTATCGGCCAAATAAGTTTTAGCATATCGATCAAAAATCCAGTATCGTGCATCCCTACTGCAAATGTTGTTTTAATGTAAAAATGGGAACTTTATAAGCACTTTTTGTGATCTTTCACAAGCTGTCAGTGCAGAGCTGCTGCCCACCTGGATTTAAGCTCCGTGTTGTCATCGATGGGGGGCAGTGTGCTCTTTGAAGGATGCCCCGACGAGGACATAGACTTGGTGTGACGAGGTCGTGTAGAGCTCAGTGCAGTGGACGGCGTATTTCCTGACACCTCCGTTAAACTGAGGACCGAACACAGAGAGGATCACCACACAAACACGGAGACTCAAGACAAAATCTAAATGAAGCCAGGAAATAAACAACAGAAGGACCCAATTAATTTAGTAGATAAATGTTTTATCTTTACCTGCTGTCTTTGCCATTAGGAATAGCTGAATATCGATCCATGGAGGATCGTTCACACACATACGTGTTTCTGCGAGTCATTGAACCGTTGGCCTGCTAATGGAGAAAAAGAAAAAACAACAACAAATAAACAAAAAAAGAACCAAGATGAAATCACAAAAAATGTTTATGGTTTTTATTTTCCAATACTGAACTTGAATATTAACACATCTAAATATCTAGATCTATATTTAAGTGAAGTTTCAGTCTCCTTTTCATGAACTAGAGTGAGACAAAATTGTTATTATGAGAATGAACTTAAATATATACTTTTACAACCAAACCAAAAGTTTTAGTATTTTTAAAACATCAAAAAATTTAAATACAACAGTAGAAAATAAAAGGTAATTAACAGGATCTAAACAACTCAAGTATATAAAAATAATCTAGTATTTAACAGAATAAAAGCAAATAAGGAAGTGGGTTAACAAAGGCCTCCAAACATCTAATTGTAAAAATAAAATGAGCAACACAAAATTATTTGTATAAATTAAATATTAAATCAATATAGAACTGCTAACAATGTAAATATTTAGTAGCAGTAATTTGTCTGTTCAGGCACCCTGGCAGCTCCATGGTGGCATGGAGGCAAGACACTTTTAGATTTTTTTTTTTTTCACCAAATTTAAAGAAATTTCACAAAAACACCAAGTGCATGTATTTGTTTTGTTAGAAAAAAGCTGTTTTCCACAAACACAAAAACAACCTTATATACACGAAACACTTCTACATTTTTTTTTTTTGTTTTTTGAACGTCCAGAGGACCTGACTTCACTATTTTAGATTGTTCTACCTGGATTATTGAGCATGCATCAGGACATTTTGAACCACTTTGGCCTGGATTGCCTCAAATTAGTTGAGAGTTTTAAGACTGAAGAAGTCTTTCAGATGAAAGATGAAACATTTCTACTTTTTTTTTTTTGTTTTTTGAACGTCCAGAGGACCTGACTTAACTTTTTTTAGAACCTTATATACAGTATTTTGATTAAAATGCACACATCTTTAACTCTTAAAAAAGTTAATAAATCTATCCATTAGTTGAAATATTTAGATTTTGCAAAACAATATGAACCTGACAAGGCAGACAAAATAAAACAACAGATTTTTGCCGCCACACTGAATTTTACCTACTGATATTGCTCTTTATCCCATAAATTAAGGCTAATGCACTTCACAACTCTTTTTTATGAATTTCTTTTAAATAGGTTTAAAAAGTCTATTTGTCTGCCTTCTCTGCATCTGCCTCCTCACCCCTACAGCACTCGTAGCTTTCTTCCTCTCCTGCACCCCCAGCGGTGAAGCAGGAACGTCTCCTTTCGAAGTGCTGAGCTCCAGCCGACGAGCTCCGTCCCACTCCTCCCTGTGGTCACTTTCCACACTCAGGGCCTGACCACGCTTCGAATACGACACCGCTGGTGGCACAGATGGACCCACTGAGAAGAAAACACAGATATGGAGGGGGAATTTTTTACAAATACGTGTGATTGTTCAGAAAAGTCATCCAACATTTAATATTTAGGGAGAAACAGAACAAACAAGGACAAATTCTTGGTTCCAGTAGCATTAAGCAAAGCCGCTCAAAGCCAAAGTTCACACAAGATCAAATCTGTCGGGCGTCAAACACAACGACACTTTGCTTTATAACATATGCATTTACAGAAGCCAAGGTGAGCATGTTTGAAGCAGAGCTGTTCCCCCTCCTCATGCTTTCACGGTGCTGTTCTACAGGGAGCTGCAGGAAAGCAGCTAGCCACAAGAGGGCGCCACAAACAATGGCTCCACATGACGTAGGAGGAAGCTGCCACAGCCAGTTCAGTAAGGCTGAGTCACTGAGCAGTTCATAAAATTAAGTCTGTTTAGATTTCAGGTGTCTTCCCCCCCATCTTAACATTTAAATATGTTAAAAAGTGTGAATCTTACACCAGCATGTTTGAACCAGTTAAGTGATCCTGCTGTTATCAGTGACTGAGGGTAACTTCCCCCTTCACAACACGCAGCCCGCAGCACTCTCAGAGCTGGGAAATACAAGATTACTTTACTTGGCTTCTCTACGACACCACCACCATCATCATCCCCACCATGATCACTGTAGCGGCGCTGCTTCTGATTGGCCGAGATGCTGCGTGTGACCTTGGGATGGGCGGGAGAAATGCTGGAGCTGTTGTTGATGTCACTAGTCGGTCTCTGTCTCTGGCCCAGGACACTGTTAGTCACCGGCTCGCTGCCCTCAAACTGCAACACAACAGCAGACGATAACAGGGCGTGGTCGGACGGCATGAGACCATGGTGATGACGAGGAGTTGAAGGAAACTCACCTCTGGAGCTTTTCGGCCCAGCAGCAGGTAGGTGGCCATGACCTCATCGTACTTCTGGTTTTGTAGAGACTCTGTGATCTCATCTTTAGGGAAACCCATCGTCACCATGAGCTCTGATTGACCAGAAAACACGTTAGATTCGAAAATGTGACTCTGAACAGTAGAGATTATTCTGCCTATCGATATCAGTTAATAGCAAAATTTAACTTTATATAAAATGTACAAATTTATTATTTTCACCATAGAAATATCTTGGGATGTCTCCAATCCTTCCAAACATTGTTCTCTTTGAAATCTTCAGCAAACTTGTTCTAATGCTATTTAAAGTTTTTAGCTACCCCTATACTACTTTTAGTTAGCCTTTCGGCTTTCAACTAGCCTTTTGCTACTTTTGGCTTTTAACTACCCCTTTTCTACTTTTGACCCTTATCTGGATTCTTGCTTCTTTTAGCATTTAGCTAGCCTTTTCCTCCATTTTTATTTCCACAAGGTTTGTGCTTTTTTTTTAATTTTAGCTAGTCTTTTGCTTCATTTAGCTTTAGCCACTTAGTTTCAACTTCTTCAGTAAATTTCAGCCAAGCCATTCAACATTCACACTTCACTTTACAGAAGATGTTTTCTCTCACTCATTAATGGCGTCTACACGCTGATGGAGACACTGAGACGCACCTATTCTGGATGAATCATTAAAGTCGGGCTCAGGCTCAACGTAAGGTTTGAGCTCCTCCTCGTCGTGACCCACATTCATCCAGTGGTCTTTCATGATTTGCTAACAAAGAAATGAGACTGTTAAAGTTATATAATATACACAGATTTCACTTTTTCACCCCTTCACAGGTAAATACTGTTTCCCATTTTAAATACCTCCAAACTGCCCCGTTTGACGGGGTTGAGAACGAGGAGCTTCTTCAGCAGGTTTTCACAGTCTGTGGACATGTAGAAAGGAATGCGGTACTTTCCCCGCAGCACTCGCTCCCTAAGCTCCTGCACAGTAGCCAAACAAAATTTAAACCAAATGAGAAAACGGCAACAAAAATCAAAAAGGCTGCATTGTGCCATTTATTTAGCACATAAAGAGGCACTGGAAACACATGAAAATGGTTTAAAATGGCTTATTCAGCACAAAAAGAGCAACATAATAATTAAGAATCATGTTCCTGATAAATGCAGCAGTAAACACAGATTCTCATTTAGGTCACTGTAGAGTGGGAGATGGGTTCATAGACACAAGCAACCCCTTCAACATGGCATGTGTTCAAACAATACATTTCTGATTAAAAACATTGATGGGTGAAACAACAGACAGATCACTCCACCTTGCTTTACACCAGGCATTTGGAATTATTTTTACTGAAGGCTTATTAATGGGACCCTGTGTACATAATTTCACTCCACCACATGTACCACATGAGGTGCGAATGACAATAAAGAAACTCTGACTCTGACTCTGACTCTTATTTACTCCTGAACCCTGAATAATCGGTTAAAACTATATAAAAAAAAGAAGAAAACGTCACCTCATTTGTTATATGTTAAGTAGCTAAGTTTATCTAGCTACCTAACAGTCACCAATGGTGTGCCACAAGGCTCAGTTTTAGGTCCCACTCTTTTTACAATTTATATAAATAATGTAGGCCAAAACATTCCTGATGCATCCTTGCATCTCTATGCTGATGACACTGTGGTCTATTGCCAAACTAACACAGTTGCCAAGGTTTTCCAGCTTCAACAGTCTGGATTTGACATCATTCAGTCAGACTTATCCCATCTCAAGCTGGTGCTAAATGCTGACAAAACCAAAGAGATGTTGTTTTCCAACAGAAAGTTGGTGCCAGTTACTCTTCCTCCTATCTCATCCATGCATGGTGTTCCTGTTGAGTTTGTAGATTTGTACAAATACTTGGGAATTTTGGTCGATGCACATCTCTCTTTTAAACCACATATCGAAAATTTCATAAAGAAACTGAAAATAAAACTGGGTTTCTTTTTCAGAAATAGATCTTGCTTAGCTCTGAATGTCAGAAAACGCCTTGTAACCACTACCTTCCTACCGACCATTGACTATGGTGACATTGTTTATATGAATGCTCCTGCCAGCTCCTTGCAGATGTTGGATGCTGTCTACCGTGGTGCGCTAAGATTCATAACTGGTTGTAACTACCGTACCCATCGCTGCACCCTGTACTCCTTGGTCAGTTGGTCATCTTTATCTACACGCTGACTACTAACATACCATATTTCTTGTATTAAATGTCAGTCTTAAAAGCTTGAAAGGCCATATGTCTGTGTTTGTCTACTTCATTTGAGTTTGTGACTTCAATAAACATTTTCTTATTTATGTATTCCTCATTGTCATAGTTTTTTTCAAGGAGAAAATGTCCAATTAGCGAGTTACCATTACATTTAGAGTAAAATATTTATGGAGTGAGTAGGTGATGTTTCCGAGAACTTACCTTTAGGTTCTGTCCGTCGAAGGGCAGTGATCCGCTGACCAGTGTGTACAGGATAACTCCTAGACTCCAGACGTCCACTTCAGGACCATCGTACTTCTTTCCTTGAAAGAGCTCAGGAGCAGCGTACGGCGGGGAGCCGCAGAAAGTGTCCAGCTTACTGCCCACGGTGAACTCATTGCTGAAGCCAAAATCAGCTATCTTAATGTTCATATCTGCATCTAGCAGCAGGTTCTCAGCCTGATGGGAGGCAGACAGAAAACAAGTTGTTAATAGATACAAGGATATAAGCCAGAAGAAATCAGATCAGAAAGGATCTTACCTTTAGATCTCTATGTACTATCCGCCTTTGATGACAATACTGCACTGCAGACACGATCTGAAATACAACCGCACCTCACAGGTCACTGTTAAGATACTTACAGAAACATCTGTTTTTACAGAAGTTCTCAGCAGTAAAAAAAAACCATGTACAAGTCACACGAACACTACGATCATCACAGATCTGTAAAGATTTTCTTCAAGAGCTGACTTGCATCATCTCATCGACAGTCCCAAATTACTTAGTTTACAGCAAAAAAATCATGACAAAAATAATTTGTTTTATTTATTAGCTGTTATGTTTTCAGTTAGCATGTTACGGTCGTAGAGGTTTTGACTTCATTTAGTTTGAAAATGTGTTCATAACTTCCATGTTTTTCCTTATTGTGTTATTTTAGAGATTCACCTGTTCATTTTGTTTACTTCATTTTCTCCTTGTGTCACTTTCCTTTGTTTCCTCATGCTTCCTGGTTCCTCAGTGTCCTTTACACCTGCTCAGCATCTGCTAATTACACTCAGGTGTTCCAACTCAGTGATCACCCTCTGTCTGTTTTAAATAGACCTCTGCTTTCTGTGTTGGTGCCAAACCCTGCTGCTGGTACCATGTTCCTTGGAATGATAATGTTTGCAAGCTTTAGCGTACAGTCAGGACTTGATGTGATAATTTGGTTAGTTTTAATAACTTTCATGTTGATTAATATGATTTGACATGCACTTTAATCTTTCATCTTTTTGAGGGGAAAAAAAGTATTGAAATTGGACCAAAACAGTTCAATTTGTTTTCAGAAAGAAGTTTAACAATACTGCCAAAGTTTCATTGGTAAAAGTTTTATAGATATGTCTTTTCATATCATTACTGATAATATCGCAGGACTAACTTTTCATTATTTCGAAAAGGTGGGGGAGATGTGCCAAAACAAGTTCTTAGAGCTACTGATTGAGGTCTTATATTATGTTTATCCTATGACACAATCAGAAACTGCTGTGGCCGAGACATTCACTGACAAACGCTACAACAGCATCAACATTGATGAGACAGAAACCAACTGTCTAATGATAAAGTCGTATGCATTAGTACAAACGAGTATTTCAACTTAGCTGGATTTTGATCTTATGCTGCAACAGTCCTTTTTGAGCCATTCAACGAAGAGTTTTAATACCCAAAATAAATGGTTTATGAAGATCTTGCTAATGTTGCACTAAAATAAATGTTTTCTATTTATTGTTTTAGCTGTTGTTGCATATATTTAACCACTAGGTGTCAGAGCAGCATTTAAAACTCTGAAGCCATCAGCAGCCTGCCTTCATCCTGCACTCCATGACAAAGCTAGATTTTAGTGAGTGCAGCCTTCCTTCAGAAAAGAGTGATGCTATAAGAACTGAGGTACTGGAACCCTGATGACTCACCTGTCTGAACTTGGCCCTGGCCTCCTTCTCCTTCATTCGGCCGTGAGCCACTAGATAGTCGAATACCTCTCCTATGACAAGAAACAACCCATGAGACGTTATGTTTTACATTTATGCGTTTAAAAATAGTAAATGGCTGTAATGTAATATCCATATTACATTTGAGGCAGTTTGAACTTACAGGAACTGAACATGTGCATACTGAAACAGATGAATACATTTAAAAAAGTGTGTGTGGGGTGGGGGGTGCTTACCACCGCTTGCATACTCCATCACTAAATAAAGTGTCTTTTCTGTTTCAATCACCTCAAACAGTTTTACTGCAGGAGAAATAAGGAAATAAAAGATGAACCATAAATCAAGCTTAGATTTTTCACATTAAGCAACCACACATGGTTAATACAAAACTATTTTTGAAAATCATATTTAGGTACCATCACTACAAACAACAAAATACAGTGGTAAAATTTTAACTATTTCTTTGTCAGTGAGTTGCTTTGATTATCAGGTTCCAGTTCACTCACCTATATTAGGATGATTCAGAATCTTCATTATTCTGACTTCCCTGAAAAGCTGTGAAGACAAAGAGGAACATGTAATCCTCTCAGAACCATAAATATAACAAGAAATGACTGTGTTTAAACCTTTGCTGTGAATACACGATTAGAAAACTTGCGAGAAAATGTAACTTTACACTGATTAAGGATCTAAATAAGGTGAACACCAAGTCTTAAAGGAGTGTAAAGCTGAATGTTCATTAGACACGACAACCTGAGGATCATGGGAGTATTAAACAACATTTATGTCAGATACAGTGACAAAGCTCGAATGCTTCACACAGATAAGGTACAGATTTACAACCCTGAGCTGCAGGGAAGCAAGACGCCGCATTATTGGCCACACCGATAGCATCACTCACTGCAGAGCTGCAGACGGTCTGCAGTCCTGCAGTTTGAGCTTCTGAACAGACTAACTTGGTAAAAGTTTTACATTCTGTCTGAAGAGAGCCCTTCATGTATTCAAGCATCCTAAAGTTCGTTTCCTCCGCTCAGCGTGTGTAGCTGAGTGCAGTCAGACAAGAAAAGCACCCCTAAACTGCGTCTCCTCAATCTTAAGTTTGTGTCAGCTAAGCGTCTGCAGCCACGTAGAGGTGCTGTTGAATCATTTACATTCTGCTGATTTCCCAGTAGAGGCCATGTTCGAGTGTCATATTTCAGCCCTGACTTGACAGAGATTTTTTCACCTACAGTAAAGCCACCTGAGACAGGATGCAGATTTTATTCTTTGCTGACTTTGTGAAAAATATTCTGACTCAATGATGCCTTATATATTTTTCTGTAACTACCTACATGTTTGAAATTATAGACAAACATGAGTATCCCTGTTTTTGTGTTTTTTTGTGTTTGTCCTGAGCTTTACACAAGTCTCTGGATAGTGTGTGTTTGTAGTATCCTGAAGCATGCTCAATAATCCAGGTAGAAAAATCTAAAAAAGTTAAATCTGGTCCTCTGGACATAAAAATAATTTTTTTAATTGTAGAAACGTTTCATCATTCATCCAAAAGACTTCCTCAGTCTGAGGTGCTGTATTCAGCTCAGTCTCTTAAATAGCACCGTCTCAGAGTGGATCAACCAGTTTTGTTGCTGACAACCAAAACCAGCTGATCACATGCTCAAGAAGGACCATCAGCCTAACAATGGGTCATTAGCACACTGATGGCTGTTTACTATTCACAGGGGGCTAAGTGATACTAGCAATAACAGCATTGTAAGAGGGGAACAGTTGAACCTGGAGGCCTCCACCCCTGTTTAATGATGGACGATTTCACAAAGATGGCCTCCTTTACTCCTCTCTCAAACCGTCGTTCCTCTCTGTCCAGGATGTGAACATCTTCATCCCTGAAAGAGTGACCGCTGGCCTGGAGATGAGTGTAGACCGCAGAGTCCTGGCCTGATGGTGTTGATCTTCTGTGCTGGGCCATCCTTTTGGCCAGTGGCTGTTTTGTTTCCCCGATGTAAGACTGATCACAGCCCTCCTGACACTGAACAGCATACACAACATTGCTCTGTTTGTGCCGGGGGACTGGATCTTTGGGATGAACCAGTCTTTGCCATAATGTAATTTGGGTTTAAAAGCCACTGGGACGTTATGTTTAGAAAATAAACGTCTCAGTTTCTCTGATACTCCCTCAACATATGGAATGACCACTGGTCTGGGTCTGGGTTTCTCCTTTTCACCTGATGGCTGACTGGAGTCCTGTTTGGGTTTCTTCTCTGCTTTTAGGAAGGCCCAGTTAGGATATCCACATTGTTGAGCCTGTTTTGTGTGGGATTTCTCCTTCTGCCTGGCTCCTGAGTTAGTGGGGACGCTGTCTGCTCTGTGATACAGAGTCCTGATGACTCCTAACTTGTGCTCCAAAGGGTGATGGGAGTCGAACTGCAAATACTGGTCTGTGTGGGTGGGTTTGCGGTACACCTCAGTTTGCAAATGTCCTCTATCAGAAACTGAGACCTCACAGTCCAAGAAAGTCAACCTGCCATTTTTTTCATCTTCTCACGTGAACTTGGATGTATTTATCCACAGAGTTGATGTGGTCAGTAAAATGTTGGACTTCCTGAGATTTAATTTTAACCCAGGTGTCATCAACATACCTGAACCAATGACTTGGTGGTGTCCCTGAAAAGGAGGTCAAGGCTCTCTTTTCTACCTCCTCCATGTACAGGTTGGCCACAATAGAGAAACTGGAGACCCCATAGCACACCCATGTTTCTGCCTATAATATTGCTCCCCATATGTGAAGTAGGTTGACTGCAGGCACAGTTTCAAGAGTTGACACAGTTGTTCTGTGGAAAGTGTGGTCCTGCTGCTCAGAGTGGTGTCTGATTTTAATCTTAAACTGACCACCTCTACTGCATCATCAACAGGAATGCACATAAAGAGTGATGTGACATCAAAAGAGACCATTGTTTCATCAGTCTCCATGATGACATCCCTCACCTTATCCACAAAGTCCATGGCGTGTGTTTGTAGGTCATCACACACCTTTTATATCAGTGTGAGCAGACCGAACTCCCAGCTACAGTCTGGTCCATACAGGTACTCCGTCTCACTAATTATTTCCTCTGATTTTTGGCTCGGCTTGCTTACCCAGAATTATCTTTTTATTAATATTTTACCTTATTAAAACCAAAATAAATAAACTATTTAAGAAGAACTGCAGAGAGTTTAAAGATTTTATATTGCTTTCAGTATCAGGGTTGTGGTAGCTCGGCAGTTAGTGCTGCAGTCTCATAATCCTGAGGCTGCAGGTTTGAATCCAGGTTGCACCAGAAAGTTCATCCAGGGTAAAACAATTGTCAAATCTTTTGTGTAGCAGCCGGGGGGTGGGTGAGCATATTTAAATAAAAAAAATAAAAAAAGTGATATTTTGGCCCAAGTCTGGTATGGATTTCTCTTCAGTGCCAAGAAGATAAGAAAGAAAAAAAAAAACACCAGGGAAACACAATAAGTAACATTTTTCTTTACAAAAAAGACCAATGTTTTGCAGTTTGTTTTAAATTAATCCCACATAAACAAATAAACACTAGTGAAAATACTCACTGGAGAAGCATACATTAGATTGAAGCTGAAAATATTCCAAAACAAGAGTACAAGCAAATATAGGTTTAGTAATGTTGATACAGCTACAGTTCATTTTGTTATAAACTTTAGTTTTTGTACAATAAACTAAATAAATATAGCTAAAATAGTGTACATAGTCATGAATTATTTGTTGATGATTAATTGTATAATAAACAATTGACATTAACTGCTTTATTGCCTTTAAAAAATAAATAAATAATATACTGTGTTGAGCATAAACTTTGATGTTTTGAACCACTTTGACTATGGCTGCCTCAGGAGTCGATGGGGGAGAAGATGGGCCCCAGAAACCATCTAATCACCATCAAACTGGTTGGCCCACTATGTGAGTGTGCTGCTTGTGGGACTGAGTTTGTTGTGGCTCATCGGACTGATGAAGTCCTTTGTCTGAAGGACAAAAAGTCTCAACAAAAAAAGAAACCGTCCAGATGACCTGACTTAACTTTGTTGGAATATACTATTTTTTGCCATTATTATTTTCAAGTAGCTTGCATCTTCATTTAGTTTTAAATATAACTACTTTCAAATTGAAATTACTTATCAGGTTTTAAGAGGCCATCTTGCACATTTTGGGTAATTATACGTTTCGCTTTATATGCATGTAAAGGCCTGAATGTTTGCTAAAATAAGGCAAGTAAACACTGAAATTAGCAATTCTCCACAACATTTACTCAGGAACCGCCTGAAAAACTTCTTTTGTAAACTTGACTTTTTGACATCCCCGTGAAACACATTTGCATAACATCAACCCAGAGGCTAGTTTAGCACAACTGCAAACAAAAGTCCCTTTCCCCCCACATTGGTTTTCTCATGAGGTCGGCACTGTTCCACTTTGGATATTCACACATATGAAACAGAAGCGACTCAGTGTGTTCACAAACAACAAGCCAGCACAGCAGAAATGAGCACTCTTGTTGATTAAAGCAGCATCGTAATGGGCTGTTGTTGCCAACTAGGTTGGCAACGAAATAATGTGCACGGCCTAGAATACAACCTTGCAAGCCGTGCACACAAAAATAGGCTGCTCAAAACACAGCCACATGGTTCACTGGTCGTTCAACAGAAAATTTGCATATTTTCTCACAATGTTGAGTGACTAATCTCAACTAATCGCAGTCCAGTGAGATAATACATTTAGAGCATGCTCATACACCAGCTTGGTTTTATGGCTACCTTTGTTTCCAGCTTAAAAGGCATATTAGCAGAAGCATCCATCCATTATATAAGCAAACATAAGAGAATAACTACCATACTTGCCGCCATACACAAAAATGTTTAATAAAGTGGAAAAAACATAAATAAGTCGCTTCGCCTTATAAGTCACATCTATTATGCGTCACCGCTGACGCGCCACGCTTGCTATGCGTCTCCACTCACCACCCGGAAACGTGGGTTGGTGTTGTGCCAAAAATCAATTGACTACCAAATGGTGGTCGTGGGCGCGTGCACGGGAGGACTTTAACAAGAATTTAACAACATTAACACTTAAAAACAATTTGTTTGCTTGAGATTATAGCGAAGGTGTGTCTCAGTTTAACTTTTTCTCAATAAATGCACTTTAATGGTCAAATCAGCTGCATTTCAAAAATGGATTTGTGGCTGCTGGAGCTTGCAGAGGGAGGACTTGCTGTGCATTGCTTCAAAATTTAAGAAGATTAACATCTAAAAACAATTGTTTGTTTGCTCGACATTATAGCGAAGGTGTGTCTCAGTTTAATTTTTTCTTAATAAATGCACTTTAATGGTCAAATCAGCTGCATTTCGCCTGGGCGGCGCGGCGAAATGCAGCTGATTTGATGTTTGCTCCAGGAGTTTCAGAGCGAGACGAAGGTGGCTTTATGGCAAGCCAAGTGTCTCATTAATAGCCACTTTTACCTATTAATGAGACACTTGGCTTGCCATAACACTTGAGGGCCCTCTAGCAGCTGAAAATGGTAATGTTTAATGTTTTACATGGCAGAATGAATGAAATCGTCAGATCTCAGTCAAAAATTGGGTTATAAATATGGGAAAAAATGTATATTAGTCGCTTGGTGTATAAGTCGCGGGACTTGCAAATTTATGCAAAAAGGTGCAACTTATACAGCGAAAAATACAGTATGTCTTCTGAACATTTGAGTAACCCTAGATTTGTAAAATCTCATCATATGAATTCTAAACTTGAGAATGTGTAGTTTTAAACATAAATTGGTTCAACAATGATGCTGTAGTGCTTGACTTTGGAATTAAATGTCAGCAAATGTTCATTTTAAAGTGTTAAATATTAGAGGTCAAGAGCTTTGAGTAAACAGCTGAGTCACAACATAGAAATAGTGAAAATATGACAAGTCAAGTCAAAGAGGTTTTAGTCAAAACGCAGCCTGATCTGCCGTAAAATACGTCAAATAGAATGTCATATGTTCAAGAAAAATTACGGCTAATTGTTCAGTTAATACTAACAAACTAAATGTTTTACTGTAACTGCATCATAAAATGCTCCTTATGTACAGATGACATGGAGCATAAGAACAGATATGCTTATCGTAAAGATAGACAAAATAAACTTCACATTTAAACTTGGCATTTACAAAGTGCTACTTTGTTATTTCACCTTTTAAAGAAGTGTGTGATGATAAATATTTTATTACTTATTTGACCCCTTTTTTTTTGCTAACATAAATCTTGTAGTTTTTGAATGGCCCAGAATAACAAGGGTCTCCTGTGTAGTAAACCCTGCTCCATATTCATCAGCTGCTGCATGGGCCTCAGAGGTTCCCCCATGGTAACAGAGTCAATTAGAGTGGAAACACACCGACACAATAGCCAGAAGATGTCCTGCAGTGCAAGACAAACACGTAAGTCACAGCATCAAATCTGCATCTGTTTTTGCACGTTCCATAATATGTCATGCATTATATAAAACAGATTTATTTTCCGGGATGATGGTCAGCGTTCTATCTTGACCTCTTATCTCCTCTTTGTCTCGTCTCGTTTGCGTCATTACCCTGAAGCTCCTCACATGGAAAGCACGCGTTCAGCCACTTGGAAACAAAAACTAGAACAAATCTGAGCCAGGCAGTGGAAAACGACAACAAACAGAGCCCGTCAATACATACTCAATAGGGATGTAGCCACCATGGAGGCTGACAGGAGATAATGAGTTTGAGATCTTTGATCGCGTCTGTTATGAGTATCAATAATATCTACAGACACAAAGGCAGCCACAGCATGGCATAAATCAGTTTTAAACATGTGCTGTGACCATGCTTAGTCAGTCTGAAGCCACCCTCCGCTGAGGCAAAATAAAACCCATTCAGACTAGACAGAATTGAAAAGATCTTTCCTGCTGATAAACGGAGGCATTTATTGAAGAAAATGATTACAAGAAAAGATGAACAAACTGCATCACACACACGAGGATGCACGGTTTCTAATGTGGCTGAATTTCGGCAGTCTGTGCCAATGACCTACTTCCAGTGTCCCTGAGGCATCCAGCCACCCAAACTAGCCTTAATTACAGCGCAGTCCGCATGAAGATGGAGCAGAACAGAGGATATCTGACAGCGAACACTTGCAGGAATTGGCTGCACTATTTCAGTCTCATAAACGAAGCTGATCATTCATCACAGAGATTATTGATGCAAGCCCTAACGGGTGCATGTTTTAATGCGTAAAAATGGTACTCTAAAACCCAATATGCAGCAAATAACCATCGTCTCAACCTCTCTGCTTTGGAAAAGACTGAAAAAATGCACATACATCAGCAGACGTCAGACATGGGAGTCCCTGCACATCTTAGCAGCTCCAACATGTAATTTGTACTATGATTCACCTCAGACAACAGCGCTGTCTGCCTAATCACATTCCACTCGTCTGAACAGGACCAAAGCTCCTCTAGCCCATGGCCTCGGCAGCATTTCATTGGCTAATACAGAGCGGCAGGCTAAGGACAGGCGTAAACAACAGCCATTACGGGAGGTTGACCGCATGGCGAAATTTTAGCAGCGGGCAGAAAATACAGAATCACAATCTGCTATGCTGCACTCTTTGACTGCATTAAACACCAGAAACCATCAAGCAGCATAACACACAGGTAAAAAGATCAAAGGTTAAAAACTCATGGATATTATAGAAACTTTGTGTTTGTTGCTTTTTATTGGCGTTGTAGAAGCAATAAAAAAGAAGGGACTCTTATTTACAGATTAGAAGACGATGAGAGTGCAGCGGGTGGTGGGATGAGTGCAGTGCTTGTTTAGTGGAAGAGGGGATTAACTGAAAGGCCTATTTTAGCACTGAAACGCCTTAAAACCATGACAACGTCAACATCCCTGATCACAGATGACATGTGATGCACTTCCTGTGGTGGACGTAAGGAGGTGCTTTGGAAGCTCAACTGATCCCATTTCCTGTTTGACTTAAACCACCACAGTCAGAACAGCCATTAAGGATCAGACCAGAGATTCATTCTTATCTTGTGTAGCTTTTATTTTTATAAAATAATTAAGAGGTAATGCATTTACGTGTGAAATGTTGCCAAAACTGCTTTTCTGCCAGCTAAAACTGTCAATGTAAACTGAACAATATCCAGAGTATGCCTCAATGTGTCATGCAACTTTATGTGTGTGTATGTGAGTGTGCACTTGAAGTCTGCAAGATGTGCCTGCAGTACCAGATGGTGGACCCACAGCCACATTCTTATGAGACCACAAAAAGAGGGATCAGTGGCATTTTGACAGGCTAACAGGAAAGCCTAACTGTTAATGGTGAGCAAAGTAGCGATGCAGCCAATTCAGACACTGCTCACCTACACAAACACAAAGAAAAAGCTGCACTTCTTCACCAGATTTAACATGAATACAAGTCTCATCATCAACTCCACATCAGAGCAAGAAGAAGAAACAAAATGCTTGGACGCATTATTTTTTTAAGTGCATCATTTAACCTCAGATCATCACATACAGCGTGTGCACTGACGAAGCACCAAGTTTCCAGATTTGTTAGTTTGCGACGAGGTCTAGAAACAAGAATCATTACTGGGCATCTTAATATTTAACATATCTTTATTGAACCCAACAATTTTCAGTCAGGTCATCTGGACAGTTTCTCTCTTTTTTTTTTCTTTTTTCCTGAAACGTTTCACCTTCCATCCAGAAGGCTTCATCAGTAAAGGAAACGCACAACAAAACTGATTCTTCCCACAAACAGCTAACTCCAAAGTGGAACAAACCAGCTGTTTGGGGGAAGAATCAGTTTTGTGTTGTGCATTTCCTTGACTGATGACGTCTTCCGGATGGAAAGTGAAACGTTTCAGAAAAAAAAAAAAAAAACTGTCCAGATGACCTGACTGAAAATTGTTGGATTGTATACCTGGATTATTAAGCATGGATTTTTTTTATCTTTATTTAACTTTTCTCTAACTCAAACCTACATCAAATTAAACTATTTAGGGTGATTTATGATAGCGTAAGTGGGATGAGATTAGATTATGAGGATAAATACTGTATAGAAAAAAGCTTTAGTTTTTAAACCATGTCAAATTTTAAACCCTGATGAATTTTACTGTAAAGAGTTTGTTTTGGTCTTAAAATACACTGAAAACATTCAAATAAACATAAAACATTACAAACAAATGAAGTTACAAAGAAGCAATTCATCTCAGTGTCTTTATGGTCCAGCATTGACATCTATCTGAAATGTAAGAAAATAAGCGCTCAACGACACAATGGGCGAGGTTTACTGTAGAAAACTGAAGAACGACAAGATGAAATATCAATATGGGGTTGGGAAATACCACAGAGTTAAATAAGACAACTAGAGGGTTAAATTAATAACCAAATAATTATATAGTACAATCTGGTATTGCCTCTGATTTATGTAACATTTACACAGTATAAAATATTATATATTTGACTATTTTTACGTTTCCATTACAGAAACCTGACCTATTGAGAAGATGGTTAGCAAATATCAGTAGAGATAAGTTTCATTCTTTAAAGTATCACCAGGTATGCAATGAAAATTTTCTAAGTGACGACTACATAACAGGTAAAAATTAATAAATATACAATATTACAATACTCTTACGAAATACCCTTTATATGCATTTCTGAGTTGTGCACTAACTCAGTTTTTCTTTACATATAATATATACCATTGTGTATATTTATATAATTTTTTTCAAACTGTATGTTAAGATGTAGTATGTGTGTGTATAAAGAAGTTACCCAGGCATGCATGTTGAACAAATACATTTCATTATATGCTCTCTTTGAATGAGTTTGGAAATTTTACTTTTGAAGTGTAGGTATATATTAGCCACTGATCACTGCAATTAGTAGAGCCTACATATACACAATTTATATGTTAAAAAATTAATTGCTAATTCATCAAATAGTTTAAGTCATATAAGTACGTAGTACTATTCCTTAGATAGAGAACTTTACTAATTGGCTTTTATGTATGTGAATGTTTCTGTAAAGTGCTCTGAGACAACTTTGTTGTGATTTGGCGCTATATAAATAAACTGAAGTGAATTATGTAACTAGCTAAAACGTCTAAGTTAATGACTGACTCCGGATCTGGTTTAGATGATCATTACTTATAAACAATATCCTTATGACTCCACCAGACTCTAGCTGTTTTACATGATGGTTGAATGACATTAACATTAAATATCAATTCTACTAATTTATTATAAAAAGATTACAAATAAGTTGTGACACAGATCCAGTTGGGTTTTCTGTTAATCAAATAGTTGCTTTGTCAGCTGTGAGCTGTTGCCGTCTTTGGACGTCACCTTTGCTCCTCCATGATGTCACAGATGCAAGCAGTGGGCGGGATAGGGTGTGCGCCTTCTAGTTGTCTTATTTAACTCTGTGGGGAAATGCCTAAAATCAGATAAAAGCCTTTTGGCAGCAGCTGAACTGAAGAATGGTCACTAAGAATTTTGGGTTTTCTTTATTGTTCTTTAAGTCCGTTTATAGAAAATGAACAAATATGTTTGAAGAAAATAATTTGTGTTTTGTTGCATTCGTTCTCTTGACTTCCTTTTTCTCATCATGACATTTGAAGCTCAATAAGAATTTAGATTTAATGAATTGCTCAACAACAAAATAACTCAAATGTATTTTATCCATACGTCTTCATTCACAAGTCTCTTATTCAATAACTATGGCTCTTGTTTGTGGCTGAATATAAAAAATAGTTTACTCAGCTATAAAGATTGATGTTTTCTATGACGCTGCAAGGACCACATTGTCAATAATTAAAAGAGGAGGGGGAAGAAGCACGTTGTGTACAGACTCTTAAATTTTACATCCTTTCATCGGTTCTTTTATGACGTAATCAGAGTAAGAACAAACTGAGAAGATGAAGCCCAAACGGCCTGTAGTGAAGCTCAGGCTACACTTTCAAGGAAGAAGAAGGTAAAATAACCAAGTAACCCAGTCTGTGTTTCTACATATATTCTATAGCTGTTCAGTTTTGAAATGAAGGCCTTTATGTGCAGAAAACTTGATCACAAGCAACACTACAGGTCCTTAAAACCCACAAAGGAGGTAACCGACTGCCTGTGTCTGTGCCCTTTTCCTGCAGACATTACTTGGATGCATAAAAGTCGGAAAAGCAACTAAGCAAAAATTGCATCAAGGAAGACGCTCTCTTTAATGCATCCACAGGAAAGCTTTCACAAAGGCAGCACAGGGCACGCCGAGTCAGTGAGACAATCGATTCAATCCAGGAGACAACTGCTGCATTACGAGACAACCTTCTGCATTGCAGATGGCACATCTGTATACCACAACAGAAATCTATAGCAGAGAGCAGAGGACATAAAAATAGAAAGCAACATATTCTCAACACAGATGTAGTGTCTAAACTTCACGGAAAGGCACAAATATGTAACCATTGTAACATATCTGCACCAAAGAGACTTCGTGCTATCACATCAATAACAGCTCACCTCCCACAAAAAGCTATGACTTCTCCACAATGACCCTCTCGGGTCCACTGCAGCTGACATATTAAAGGCACGTTGAATAATTGATTACAGACTATCTGATTGGTGTGCAGCCTCACATGATACATCTGCCCTGCTACGATCATCACCAAGCGGAAGGCAGCAACGCCCCGTGAGCGAAAAAGAGAAACACTCACGACCTCGACAAGGCTCAAAGCAATTCAGTCACAATCACGGTCGAAGCAGCAAACGCAAAAGGATTCTCACCACACAACGGGAAATTACAGGAAAAAGGCTCACACTATAAAACTTATCTTTGTCAAATTAAATGCAACTGAAAGCTTGAAGTTCATACAGTGTTGTCGCACTGATTGGCTAAAAACCTGCAGTCAGATCCCGTTAAGATCCAAAACAATTAGTGTATTATTGGTGCAGAACAGTGCCAGGAACAAAACAGAGCTGGAAAAGTCTCATTACTCTTAAAACGGGCATTTCTTTTAACAAGTAGTCAAAATTCAGATCTAATATTTGTCTTTTACTACATCACTCTGCTTCATTAAGTTCAGACAAAAACAAAGTGGAAGATTTTGAAGACACTAAATGTGAATTTTCCATTGCAGGCTAAGGAACTGCATTTATAAACCCTGAAGCAATGGATTCTTTTTATTTTGTTTTATAAAGCACTACAAGATAAAGAGAAGCCTGTAGCCATGCTTTGATAATGCCAAGACCATGAGAAGAATTCCTCAGATACTCGCACACGTGATTTATTTTTAGACACGCAGTAGGTGACGCTGGCTCGCACTGGAGCAGCAAATGTTTTTCATCCACATAGATTAATCCACCATAAGGACTATACAGTATAAAATTAATATGAGTGCATTTAAGTCAGAATAAGAACTCAGAAATCTGATCAAACTCTTTATTTTAATTAGTTATTAAGACTGCTAGACCAGAGGAAGTGACGACTAGGCTGCCATGTTTAGTTTTTGCTTATTTTTACCACTAAAACTGCTAAATCAAAAATGAAAAGGATAAAGGAGAGGGTTTAAACAAAGTCTTGCGGTCTCTATTAACTATATCTGGTTACATTATGTAAAACAGCACATCCTGAGTTCAAAGAGAACAGAAACAGAGCAGCAGGAGCCCAAGAATGACTAATGGAAAAGACGTGAGGACTGTAACCAAGACATCAGCGTTACCAGGTGGTGATAAACACCAACTCACCTTCTGTAGACTGGTCGGATTCAGCTGGGTTTTGTCTATAATCTTCACCGCTACCTAGAAAGAGAGAAAAGAGAAAGACATCAAGAAAATAAAGGGAGAAGGAGGTAAAAAGAGTCAAGATGGCAACATTATTCTCATCATACTTCTTTAGAACATTATTTTTTTGTACTTGGTTAGTGTAAATAAGAGCAAGAGAGGTGCACTCCAAGCAGGTGGACAGAGTGGTGTATGCAAACTGTACATGTATAGTAGTCTGGTCGGTATCTGTGTATCTGACTGTGCAGGTCAGAGATCGACTGCTGGCAGCAGGCTGATCGGTCCATTTCAATAATCACCCTAAAGTGCACACAGAACAGACACGCTCTCCTCACTTTCCAAGTGCTCAGCAGCTTTTACAAAACCACAAGCTGAGCTAAACTGCAGCATCACCAGTAAGGCTGCACATTAACGCTGATAAGTGATTGACAAAGGACTTTCATAGTTTGATGCAATTATGGTACATATAAATACACAGGAGGTACATACAATTTATCTCTGTACAAAACAGCAGTTACTTGAGCATTATCTTATGGATACCAACTCAAGAATAGGTGAACAGCTATGAATGCTTATGTTTTTGTGGTGTAACCACAAGCAATTAAAAGACAAAATCTGCTTCAGCCACATTACAGCAAGCAAATGTGCTAGTTGGTTATTGGTTGGACGATTAAAACCACTGTAAAGCTTTATAGAGTCTGCAGGCCCCCAGAGACTCCTCAACCAACAGACAAGCAGAAAATTCTTTAATCTCTGTTACTGTTTTTTCTTTATTAAACTCTGTTTTTATTGTACGTTGCGCTGATAACACTGAAAAATGCAATCGCCATAAACAGATAATTGTAAATAAGCATCCAGAATCCTTCGGGAACTAATATCTGATGATGATCAAGTTTTTTGGCGCATTTGATTATTTTTATCAAAACAATTACAACAACAGAGTAACTCTTGGCTCTGGTATTTATTTTTCAGTAATTTCAGGCTAAATCAGATGCCTCAAAATACTGCCCGCTGGTCCCAAAAGTTTTCAGGCTTTAGCTTACAAGTGGACAAGCTCGGCCAGCTCTTAGCTCTTTTTTCATACATAAACAAGAGGCTTTAAAAATAAACAAAGTAAAAATTTGTGAAATTGTAACCTGTCCAGAAAAGTAAAAAAAAACAACAACAACCTGGTATAGATACAAACTGTGCACAGAATAAAGCAGGAAACAACCACGAAATAATTTTCTTCAAAGCGCAAAATACAACAGACATAATTAGATATGTACAAAAAATAAAATAAAATTAGACATCATTAGGCTAACAGCTTAACAAAAAGTTAATTATAACTAATAATAATAATAAGAAGAAGAAATATTTTAAACCAGTCTTTGATAAATATTACCCATAATCCTCTTAATCACAGTTTTAGGGATCTTTATTTAGCTTTATCAACATCTTACCACTGGTCCTTGCCATTTTTTTTTTTTTCTTTTTACGTATCAGTAACAAGCACCCCCACCCCACCAATCTCTAACAGATGTTTAATTGCAGAACATCTTAACAGGCTCATTGCACTGCATTTAAGAGAGGAAACTGTCTTTGGAGATTAATGATTCCACAACAGCTATAATTATAATTTATTATGACAGCATGCCTTGACTCAGGCCTTCTGAGAGCCTAATAAGCAAGCTTCAGTGTCTGCAGACTCTGGCTTTTATTGCAAGCAGCCCGTTGAGGAGGGAAAATCCAGGGAGCAAATGCTGAGCCATGACAAGGAAAATGCAGGTTATTTGTCTCGAACAGGGTTTCCCCGAAATCAACAGCAAAGGGGTTTTAATTTCATCCAAATTTATCAGTCACACAAAGGCATGATGAGCTCACTAATGGACTTGAGGGTAAATAATTCAACTCCAGACCAACAGGAGGACAACGTGCATCACTGTTAATTATTCAGCGTAATACACAGAGCTGCATGCACCTCACTGTACGCAGGCGTGAGTTCTCTGATTTTAAAGCATCACCAAAACGCTGAGGTGCTTCACATTCTTTGCCTCTTTAGAGTTGTTATTTATTTGATTATTTTACAACACAAGTCCATGAACCTTTGTGCTGAAGGAAACTATTTCCGTACAGTAGACGGTCATATTCACACACTGAGAAGAACAGCATCACCGCTGTTAGAAAAGGAGCAGAGCTGGCTGATGTATCTGAAATCAATATTGGTGTTATGGCATTAAATGTACAAGAACCTACATTATGTTTTCTTATACTCATATGTAAATCAAAGCAGGCTCTGAATAATGCATGCGCACTTCTGGAAATATCGATCTCAGCTTCTTTATATTGACTCGCAGTGACGCATCTCTCGATCAGCACAGTTTAAATTGTACGTTCTTATCTGTGCAGCTTTGCTCAGTAAATTTATTCTGAGAGCACTAAAGAGATGAGGTAAAATCCTCATGTTTTAAAAAGTTAATAACTGTCTGAATTATGGGTGCACCGATAAATCGGCTGGCTGATTTATCTGCCCCAATTTCCTTAATTTTTGGGAGATTGGAGATCGGCCGATACTTATGAGAAACCGATTTTACTGAGTTTTTGTAGTTTTAACAACAATTATCTAAACTTCATTTATATTTCAGAGCACTACCTAATGGTCAGTTCAAACAAGTTTGTATTGCTTCCAGGATATTGTTCAAGGGTATGTTTTTCAATAAATTAAGATTGGAAAATTGAAGGTGTATTGTGACCTTACAACAACTGATGGTGTCGCTTATACTGTAAAACTAAATCGGTATCGGCAGATCAGGCTTTTTAGAGATCGTGATCGGCCAGAAAACTGCAATCGGTGCATCCCAGTCTGAATTTAATAAATGTCCGTTAGCAGGAATGTTCATTACTCCCTGCTGTCGGGTAGCATATGGACAAAAAATTTATATAAATTATCATCAGGTGTACATGTTCAACTGATCATCTTCTGGCATTAATCCATATTCAAAATGGCTGCCACAGTAAAGTTAGCTAACACAAAAGCGGCCTAAATTCAGTTAATTTAACAGATACTGAGCTAAGCTTTGGTGTGGTAGCAGCTGAGAGTCATCCTCAGCTAGGCCTGTCACGATAACAAATTTTGCTGGGCGATTAATTGTCTCAGAAATTATCGCAATAAACGATAATATTGTTTGAAATATGACAATAATTAGTCATTATTGTCAAATTTAAGAAGAAATGTTAATTTGTTTTGCATGTACAGTAGTACCTTGTTTCAACCATTAGATGGCAGTATAAGGCTGAATCGAAGGATGGATAGTAAGAGAGAAATTTGTGAATTGATTGATTGTTTATTGCGTCAGGCCTATCCTCAGCACATTTCCTTCAAGAAATGCTAGGCCTTAATGTTCACTGATCAACTCGTTAATGCATTAATTGGTTAAGTTTAATGCCAAACAGAAATCTATTCAGTCGAGGCGCTGCCACATATTTCTTTTTTCTCAGATTTGCTAAAAACTTAACACTTCAAGAATAATTTACTGACCTTCCACTGTTTAAAAAAGTGAGATTTTATTTTCACATTCTGTTCTAACTTGAACCCAGTGATTGACTGATTAGACAATAGGACAACTGTTTGGTTGCAGCTAATGGTCAACTCATATCTTTCTTTCGAGTCCAGTTCAGAGTCTGTCGAAAGAGGACAAGTGGTTTCAGAATTAAACTGAAAATCAGATTTTGTTTTTGTTTGTGTTTTCATCTGATTAACCACAACAATACAACAGTGAGAAAACACAGAAATGTGGAAATAACTCCAGTGTGCAGGATGTTGTGACATCTCTGAATGGATGATTTGTCATTTCCTTTTACTTTCCCAATGTAAAAAAATTTTTTTTAATTTAAATTAAAAAGAAATGCTAAAGATACTTTGTCTCCCCTCTGTGTGACTGCAAGAACATGACATATAAAAGTAGAACCCACAACATATTGGTTATAATACATTGGTTGTATACGGGTAATCTTTTTTTGTTTTCCATGGATCAGCACTATTTAAAACAAAGATATGAATGTTCTATTATAGGCTCAAAGCAATCTGCTGGCTCCCTAGATAAATAGTTATTAACTGACTTTTTATGTACTGGTATGTGTGACATAATCTGTCCCTCTCTCTGCTTTCTTTGTGTGTTTGTGTCTTTACTTTTCTGCTCCTTGTAGTTCCTGATGTTTTGACTTGTTTTCTGTCATTTCTCTCTCACTCCTCAGCCTGCCTCTCCAGCCACTAATCATCCACACCAGTTCCCAATCAGTATTACCCCAGGTGCACTCATCATCTCTCTCTCCCTCAGCCTTATTTAAACCTCTCTTCCTCACTACTCTAACGCCCGCTCATTAATCTGTAAACCTACAGACGTCCCGGTCCTCCTCTGTTTTGTCCTGATCCAGTGTTTGTCTGATGATCCGTTCTGTCCTGCTTCTGTCTCCCTGATTACCTGTCTGGTCGCGCCACCTGTGTACGTTTTTTGCTGCCTCGTCAGCCTTTTGTTTTGTGTTTAATACATTATTTTTATTGAAACTCCTGAACTCCTTGCCTGCCTGCAAAAATGTGTCTAAAAACTGAGGATCGTGTTAATGTGAATGTTTCTATTCAGTGCCGAGATGACTTCTGCTGTGATTTGGCGCTATATAAATAAACTGAATTGAAATACAGTAATCCCTCACTTATTGTGGAGGTTGTGTTCCAGACACCCCTGCAATAGGTGAAAAACTGCAAAGTAGGGACAATATATTTCATTTAGTATTTATATATATTTTAAGGCTTTATAAACCGTTCACACTCTTACAATGTTCTTAATAATGTCCTAAACTCTCTAAATGCTCTAAAAGAGCACAGAGAAAGAGAGCAGACGAACTGATGCTATAGTTACTGAGCCAATCAGCACCTGGGGGCGGACTGGCCATCGAGAGCACCGGGAAATTTCCCGGTGGCCTGGCCCGCTCAGTGATCACCAAGGTGGACTAAAGGCTCGGTTCTGGTCGCGCTTGAATATTTTAAATAAACAATTCATGCCGCTCACTCTAGTATCCACCTCACTGAAGCTCCCACAGCAGCGATGGGGAAAGACAGACCCCACCCCGCCCCCTCCTTTCTCTTTTTGAGTCTGTCTTTCACGGCAGAGCAGAGAAACACAACAGGTTGCACGTCCGCCTGTTGTGTTTCTCTGCTCTGCTGTGACAGACAGACTCAAAAAGAGAAAGGAGGGGGGTTCCTCGGCAGTCACTGAGCGGGCCAGGCAACCAGGAAACAATTGTGTACAATCTGACGTTGTAAACCCGCGAAAGAGTGAATCCGTGAAAGTCGAACCGCAAAGTATCGAGGGACTTCTGTATTTGTGTTTCTGCCATCAGGCAGACCTTAATTTACCCCAATGAAAACTTTTTCCATCCATTTTATGACAGCATTGATTGTGTATTCATTAAAATGCTTCAAGACACCCGAAAAGCTTCCTATAATATAGGTTTATGTGCATTTATTGTAAATTTCCAGGCTAAAAATCATCTGAATATGATCATTTCAAAATAATTTGCTCAATTTAACAAACTTTTCTACACTTTTTTTTCCCCAGTTACTAATTGTTACACTTTGTGAAGGTTTTTCCTGTTGAGCCTTTTCTGTTTAGCCCCATTAAATGCGTATAGCACAGAAAACTGTTTTTTAATCGATGCAAATGAGAATAAACGTATTTATGAGTACCCGAGTCTTGTCTTTGGTCGACCTTTTACACACACACACACACACACACACACACACACACACACACACACACACGATACTCTGCCTCTTGACAAATCTTACCTTATTTTCTTTCTCAGAGCTATTTGTGTTGAGTTAAACTTCTAAAAGCTGTTGGGAAAATCTGTGCAGGTAAGAGACCTGCTTGGCCCATGGCACAATAGATAGCATCAGTTTTCATGTTATTTCCACCTCTTCTCTCACTCTCTCTAAATTCTAGGTCATGTCTTTGCATTTTGATGAGCCTGCAAAGCCTCTTAGACACAAACCGGTATCTGACCTTTTCTGCCAGCTCTGTGTACGGCACCCAATCTGCTCGTTTAACAGTAGCATTAAAAGAACACAGTACGGATCAAAATGTTACCGACTAGACCTGAGAGAACATTTGTGCTCTTTTCCTCTGACATAACGTGGTACTTTATGAAACTCAGAGGATTAAATGATGCAAATGGCTGAGACGCACAGACATGAGAAGAGCTCCGAGGTAGAGCAGAGCTGTGGATCCTGGAAACAGGAGCTTCAATTACCAACACACCAAAGCAGGGCGTCTGTCACTCTGACAGCTCAGCAGTAAACTGTATATGAGTGTGTGTTTGTGTGTGTGTGTGAGAGAGAGAGAGAAAAAAAAAAGATCTTGAGCAGACGTATCACCTGACAAGAGTAAAACGACATGGCCAAGTAAAATATAATCATGTCATTTATTGTTAAACAATCTGAGCGGGACAAAAACTTTTAAAATGAAGCAAACTGATGTCACTTATGAGCAGCTGGTTCATGCAAGGTTGTGCTTTAGGAATCTGATATCTTTATTATGTAAAAACCCTTGTTTAGAGACTCAAAGTAAAATTTCAAAGCTTAACATTTACATTTATTTACTTGGTTGGTTATGATGAGGCATAAAACAGATAAAGTAAAATAAGACCTTTATTTATCCCACAATGGGGGAAATTCAGATGTCACAGCAGCAACAAGAGTACAAAAAAAAAAACAGGCTTTCTCCCTTGAATGAGTATTGAGCGTGCTGCAATATTCTGCTAACTTTTTACTGCACTGCTTTTTTTCTTAGTAAAATTCAAATTGTTGGTGTAACCTTTACTAAAGATTTGGCTACATTTTCATTGGCTTTGTTGTGTTTATCATGCACCGAGATGCCCTATGATAGCATGTAGCTGGACAAGAGCAACAGATCCAAAATATAAAGGAAGCCGTCAAAATTAACAATAAATCCTTAAAGTGCAACTGTTCAAATTTAACTGTGGCCCTGCAAAAAATAAAGTAAAAAAAGATTTCTATACACCAATAATGAATAAACTGATCCTCTTATTTGGATGTGCAAACTTTTACTGCATTTTAAACTCACTCAAACATTTGAAACATTGAATATGTCTTGATAAAGTGTTAGCTTTAGTGTCAAAATATTCCTTAACTTCACTGTATGTCAAAAACTATTCACCCAGAAGCTTATCTCACCTCTCTACCAGTCAGGACATGCCGCGCCAGCTTCACTTTGGCAAAGTTTCCCTTTCCGATAGTTTTAAGGAGGCGGTAATTGCCGATGTGAGGATGCTCGTCTGTAGAGGTGAAAGAGTTGCGGCATCGCGGCAGGCTGTGACGACTTGCAGACTTCGTTGGGGGAGCTGGGGGCTCAACAAAGCCATCCACCGATGAGTGCTGCAGATAAAGCAAAAATGTAGAGATGAGCAACATCCTCACTCAGTGTCTGAAACTTTGATTCTCACTATTCACTAGTAAAGATAAACCTTTTAAAAAGCTGGGGAAAAAATTTAAGCAGATATCCTGATGCATGCTCAATAATCCAGGTAGAAAAATCTAAAAATGTTCAATCTGGTCCTCTGGACATTCAAAAAAACAAAGCAAAGAAATTGTAGAAACGTTTCGTCTTTCATCCGAAAGACTTCCTCAGTCTGAGGTCAACCAGTTTGCTGCTGACAGCCAAAACCAGCTGCTCACATGATCAAAGAGGACCATCAGCCTAATGATGGAGTGTGCTAATGATCCATCGTTAGACTGATGGTCCTCCTTGATCATGTGAGCAGCTGGTTTTGGCTGTCAGCAGCAAACTGGTTGATCCACTGCGAGAGGGTGCTATTTATAAGACTGAGCTGAATACAGCACTTCAGACTGAGGAAGTCTTTTGGATGAAATACGAAACGTTTCTACAATTTCTTTACTTTGTTTTTTTTTTTGTTTGTTTTTTTAATGTCCAGAGGACTAGATTTAACTTTTTTAGACAACAAAGCAGATGCTTTTCTAATGATTGTTTGTTTCTGTGATAAGGTTGGAAATAGTGTATCCGTGTCACTGCCTCTTTCCTGTGGGGTCCCACAGGGCTCGATTCTTGGACCCTTTTTATTTCACTCTATCTGCTGCCTTTGTAATGCATACAGTGCTGCCTGACAAACTAATCATACTAGGACTAAGCCCCTCCATATGCAACTGGGTCCTGGACTTCATCATAAGTTCCAAAAGTTTAAATCATACTAATAATAGGGGCCGAGATGGTGCAGAGGCAGGGCTTGGGACCCGAAAGTCCCAGGCTCGATCCCCAGTCACTGCACATCACGTGGTGTCTCTGGGCAGCACGCCTCATCCCCCAAAATGCCCCCCGGGCGCTTTCTATAGCTGCCCACTGCACCACCTGGTGGTGGATGGGTTAAATGCAGAGACTAATTTTGCCATTGTATGGAAACATACAGTGCTGACATTGTGATGACATTATTATTAACAAACAGACCGCAGTCTGTGAGGATCCACAACTTCTCCTCCTCCACCCTAACCCTCAGCACTGGCTCCCCTCAGCGCTGTGTGTTGAGCCCCCTTCTGTTCACTCAGCTCACATTGTGCACCTACCCATCCAGGCTGTCATATTGTAAAGTTTGCAGATGATACAGCAGTGGTGGGATGCATCACAAACAACAATGAGTCCAGCTACAGGCAGGAGGTGGAACACCTGGAGAGCTGGTGCAGGAAGAACAACCTTCACATCAATGTGAAGAAGACAAAGGAGATGGTCGTGGATTTTAGACGGAACAAACACATCTACACTCCCCTACCCCCCACCCAAAATATAGGAGGTGGAAGCGGTCTCTAGCTACAAGTACTTGGGCGTGCACCTGAATGACAACCTCAGCTGGGGCAACAACACTACCAGCCTGATCAAGAAAGCACATAAGAGACTCTACTTCCTCAGGTGGCTGAGGTGAGCTAGACTGAGGAGCTCAGTCCTCGCCTCCTTCTACAGGTGTGCAGTGGAGAGCATCCTGTGATCCAGCATCAACGTGTGGCATGGAGGTTGACAGCTGCAGAAAGAAAAGCTTTGCAGAGAGTGGTGAAGGCTGCACAGAAGACTGTTAGAGTCAGCCTCCCCACCATCACAGACATCTACACCTCCAGATGCAGGAAGAGGGCCACCTGCATCATGAAGGACCTCACTCACCCAGCAAACACACTTTTTGCCCCGCTCCCCTCGGGCAGAAGGTTGAGGAGCATTACGTGCAGAACCACTAGACTAAAGAACAGTTTCTATCCTGAAGCTGTTACTTATGAATCCCTTGTCAAGATTATCAACTCAATTTTTTTATTCAGTTTTATTTATATAGCGCCAAGCCACAACATTATCACTGTGAAAAAAAAAAATCACTGTAATGCCACTTGATTGTTGCTATGTGCTGCTGACTATCCATGCTGCGGATCTCATGCTGCTGATTTATGTCATGCTGCTGTATTTATTTGTACTCATCTACTCATGCAGACTCATGTTCATGTTGCTGTTGTTTGGCGTATTACTGTTTTTGCACTATTAAGTGTTTAGCATATTCTTAGTTTAGCCTATATCCTAGTTCATATCTTAGATCTTATTACTGTTTTTCTTTTACAATTTATGCTTTTTTTTAGATGTAACTGGAACTCTGTGTACACAATTTCGTTCCACCACATGTACCACATGCGATGCAAATGGCATGCGATGCGAATGACAATAAAGAACCCTGACCTTGACCTTTGGGATCTATTATGAGGAAACATTTGGTTGTACCAAAAACCAGGTTGAAGCTCAGAGGAGATCAGGATTTTTCAGTCATTTGCCCTAAATTTTGGAACAATCAACAATAAACAGGCCACTTCACTCCCTGCTTTTAAATCTCTCCTTAAAACACACCTGTATTCACTGACATTTAACACAGTGTGATTTGATTTATTTCATTGTTTCTTCATTGTTTCTCCTTGTTTTTGTGTTTTTATTTTTGATGCGTTTAACTACATCTTGTTATTTTTATTTACCATCTTGACCTTATTGTTAAGCACTTTGGTAACAGCAGCTTTTTTTAAATATGCTTTATATAAATTTGACTTGACTTGACTGGGTTGAGGTAAATAAAAATTATACTTCAATATAAGTTCCAGTCACCTTTTGTGTCTTACATTTTCTAAATGGTTGGCTACTGGTCCCAAAATTGAGACTTCATTAAAAGGTTTTAAAAGAATTTCATACAAGGTCAAAACTGTGTTTACAATAAATAATCAAATAAGATGAAGAGTTTTCTTGAGGAAAGAACTCATTTTGTCATGTTATTAGAGCACTACTTCTGCAAGGTCAAATGGGGTCACTCTTTTGGCTTTTCAGTAGTTCCAAATACAGTTCTCATTAAAGATCAGGATCAGTTGAGGTCATCTAGACCTTAACAGGACCTCCAACATTCCATGTATTTGTTATTTATTAATCATATTACAATAAAAAGTGAACAAATAGCTGCTTGAAATTATGTTTCTACTTTATATAATTTTAAATATTTTAGTATATCAGGTTCATAAAGACTAATTGATGAGGATTGAGGAATATGGGAAAAGACTGAAAAAGAATAAGACAGTAATAAAAAGTTAATGAAAGTCTAAACATTGATAAAAATGATAGAGTCCAAACGCTGAACTGTTGGGAAAGTGTGTCTGCGGTATGAAAGTATGCAAAGGCTAATAAAAAGTAGCTCGCTATACGTACAGTGTTGCCCTGAGCATTACACAGTCCACTCTGCTTCCTCTCCTCTACAACAGCTGCTGATGTCAGTCCAGGTCAGAGATCCCATGATCCTCTGCTCCTAAGCACCACACCCAGCCGAAGAATAAAGCATTGGTCTAGTTACCCAGGCTCCCCTGCTCCTGTTTCACTGGTGAAATGCTACACCCTGCAGAGTGTGCATCGCCTCAGCTACCTTACATCCTGACAGAGACAAAGCTTAGCATAATATTTCCCAGTACAACAGTGGGACACAAACAATAAATATAACAGTTGATTTCAGGAAAATATGTATCTTTGTTACTCCTGCATCAAAATGATGGTTTACAGTCGTTTTGCAGCTGATAAATGCAACACTGAAGGGACTTTAACTCTTAGTAGTTAAAAAATAATAATAATGTAAAAGCAAAACATGCATTTGTCTCTAAAGTCACTAACTTAACAGAGTAGTTGGACTAGAAGGTGTCTGAGCAACAAAATTTGTTTCACCCACATATATAGTATCCTCAGTAAGGCCACGCAAAAAAATAAATAATGCATTCAGGCTCTGATTTAAAAATAAGAAAAATAGAAAGGATCTGCTCCTATTTTGTCGTACTAAAAGCTACTCAGCTCTGTAAGTAATGAGATGTTATGCAATGCAGTTCAGCTGCTATGGGGCCTTGAGGCTGCAAGCTGTGGAGTCCAAGAGTAGCAGCAGAGTAGCCTGGCTGGCTGCACCCAGTGATGCTGCAATTGTGCTTTAATATCCACCTAGCAGTACAGTAATATCTGCCAAAGTTAGACATGCAGAAGCAGCTGATGCTTTCAACAAAGTGATTTCAATAATTTTTGCCAGAGCTAACTTGTAGGCTTGCTTTGGTAAGCTTGCAGTTTTGCCCATATTAGCTTTAGGTTAGCTTAGGTTTGCTAAGGTTAGCTTCTGCGTTTGCTAAGATTACTTTGGTTTGCTCCAGTTAGCCTGAACAATTGCTAAGGTTGACTTGAATTTTTACTAAGGTTCACCTGTAGGTTTGCTAAGATTCACTTGTAGGTTTGATAAGGTTCACCTGTAGGTTCATTAAGGTCACTTGTAGGCATGATAAGGTTCGCTTGTAGATTTGATAAACTTAGCTTGTAGTTTTTTCAGATTAGCTTGTAGGTTAACAAAGATTAGCTTGTCGGTTAGCAAAGATTAACTTGTCGGTTAGCAAAGATTACCTTGTCGGTTAGCAAAGATTACCTTGTCGGTTATCAAAGATTAGCTTGTCGGTTGTCAAAGATTAGCTTGTCGGTTGTCAAAGATTAGCTTGTCGGTTATCAAAGATTAGCTTGTCGATTAGCAAAGATTAGCTTGTCGGTTATCAAAGATTAGCTTGTCGGTTAGCAAAGATTAGCTTGTCGGTTAGCAAAGATTAGCTTGTCGGTTAGCAAAGATTAGCTTGTCGGTTAGCAAAGATTAGCTTGTTGGT
>NC_056498.1:58062835-58072366 GCF_014905685.2 Nematolebias whitei | reverse complement strand
GGTTAGCAAAGATTAGCTTGTCGGTTAGCAAAGATTAGCTTGTTGGTTAGCAAAGATTAGCTTGTCGGTTAGCGGAGGTTAGCTTGTTGGTTTGCTCCAGGTACCTTCTCAGGTTTAATTGGGTTACCTTCTGGGTTTTTGCTTGGTCAGCGTCTAAGATTTGCTCATGTCAGCTATTTTTAAGTTTGTTTGAGTCAGCTTGATTGGTTTGCTCAGGTTAGCTTGTTTGTTTCACAATAGGGTTAGATTGTTGGATTTAAAAAGGTTAGCTTTTTTGGTTAGCAAGGTTTAGTTGTAGGGTTTGCTAGTACCTAAAAAGTAACTGCAACGGGCAAGCACAGGAAGAAGATGCAAGCAGAAGTGGTCTTTTTTTAAAATATGATACCCCAGACCCATTTACTGTATACACATGTATTGAAGTAGTTTATTTGTTTATTTTAGGAAAAGCTTTTCCCTCTCTGCCATGTACCAAATGATCCATAAACCAATTCTGGCCCAGTAGTTGCAGCTTGAGCTGACCTTTAAAATACTGCTGACAACACAGAGCATCTTTATGAAGAGGGCTCAGTTTCCAGGAAACATCAGATGAAGCCTGATGTGTCAGAGCCTGTCATGCTTTGATCTTCACCTGATCTCCACTAAACAAGGTGCATCACACAGTTGTTGCTGTTTCTTTTTAAATCAGTGTTTAAGGAAGAGAGAAAAGTGCTGGAACGAGTAGCATTCCTTCACACTGAGAAGTCTACAGTGATTTAAAGTGATGCATTTTAATAAAAGCCCATCAGTGTCCTCCTCTTCCTCAGCATGTGAGTGTGCAGCTACAGCAGAGGGACCATTGATGGATGTCACATTGCGATGCTACCAACCAAAAGTAGGACAACAACCTTCCCCCACCCTCCCGAAATATTGACGCTGTGGGGCACAGAAATACCCACGGTCACACGCGTGGAAGCTAATTGCAATGCTCTCTTTTAATTCACCAAATTAAACACAAAAGCTTCACAGTGGGAACAACAAAAGGAAGAGCCGTGACTGACGCAGTGCGCTATGCTAACCTGCTCCGTGGAGAGGACAAACAAGCTGCAGTTTCATTTTTTTATTGAGTTAGCTGCTTGTATTTCCGACAAGGAAGGAGGCTTTAAAAAAAAAAGACAAGAGGGAGGGAAAGCCTGGAGGAGTCGCTCTGTAGCCTCTAGAAGGGCTGCGCGCATAAAAAAAAAACAGAATAAAACGCCTCCATTGATCCCTTCCTGTCCGCCTAGCTTTTATTTAAACAGCAGCACTTACGTTCTCGGTGTCACGCTCGTTCACGGTGGGCAATGGCGTTCTGGTCGACATCTTGTCGGCAGGCCGCTCAGCGATGCAGCGAGCTGGGCAGACACGGCGCGGTGCCTCCGTCCCCTCCTCCTCCTCCTCCTCCTCCTTCTTCTTCTTCTTCTTCGTCTGCTTCTTCTTCTTCTTCTCTACATCCCCTGGAAACACCGCAGACTGCGGCCCCCCCACACTTATTAATTCACCGCAGCATGGCGCGAGCCGGTTAAATGTCCTGGTGGTGTCAGACAGGAGGGGAGGAAGGAGAGACCACCGGCGGCAGCAGAGAGGAGGAGGAGAAAGAGGGAGGACAGGCCAGGAAGATGCGTCGGTCTGCGCAGCTCATCTCCAGCCTACCACCAGGAGGGGTTCACGCACACGCACGCGCACACACTGCCTTTGTCTGCTCTTTGCGGCTCATCATTCAAGTCAGCAGAGAACAGCATGACCCCTCGGATTTAAAGGAGTTTCAACCTGCTGCTTTTTGGGAGCCTGACCCAACAAGCCAGATTATTAAACCCCTCAATATGTCTCGGTTATATAACTAGCATTTGTCCCGGTTATGTTTTATTAATAATTTGGTTTGAAGTGTTGGAATCTAGGTTGTCTTTTCTTCTTTAAATTCAGTGGTTTTCCTCCTAATGTGTTTGAACAAAATGTGTTCAAAGAGGCCCAGTTCAGGGACAAGGCCTGAGTGAGTCTCATTTATAAAACTGGACACGTTTTGCCATCTGTTGGACCATCACAGCATTACACCCTTTCATTCATTCAACCTTTATTTAGCAAGGTTCAGGTAAAAAAAAAAAAAAAAAAAATCCAACAATGTTCTGTCAGGTCATCTGATGAAGTCCTTTGGATGGAGGGCGAAACGTCTCTCAACAACAAAAAGGAACTGTCCAGATGATCTGACTGAACATTGCTGGGTTTATTTATACAGGTTAGTCTCAGTGAGTCACATGGACTCATTTAAAAGAAAGACGTTTTAAACAAAAACCACAAATCAGGTACACACAACAATAAACATTCATATAAAAGCATATATAATGAAAAGTGAATAAAATAAGTGATATAAAACAAAATAAAAATACAAGCTACATTATAAAACAGTGTAAGATACTAAAAACAGGAACATCTGCAATGATTTTTGCATTGAACTAAACAGTTGTTTAAAATCCCTTCAGATATTTTTGGAAGGTGTTCCAGGTTACAGAAGCAGAGTAAGAGAAGGCCCTTTTGCCAAATTCAGTCCGCACTAATGGGACGCTGCAGGTAATGATGCTAAAATGCAATATTTGTCAGTGAACAACCGGACAAACTTGAACAATTTTATGTTTTCTGCAACAATTAAGTGTATTTTTTCCTCTCTTTTTTTTTCTTCTTGTCACTGCTTGCTCATTTCTGGGTGTGGTGATGGTGAACCCCCAAATGTGTGAGCACGCTCTGTACACTAGGTGTCAGGCTGCTCCTGCATTAGTTTGACGCAGAGCCTACGGTTCATTTGAGCTTCCACCTGCTCTCATGCCATAAATATGTCACACTGAGATGAAGAACACAAGTCTAAATGTATTTTGTTAGCCTCTTGTGAGAAATGTCAGTAATTATTTGTGGAATTCAGAGCAAACGGAGCACCTTACTGCTCGACGGGTTTGCCCCACACAGCTGCAAGGCCCCAGACCATGACAATAGGCCCAGCACGACACCCTGTGCCACAATAACTGATGGTTACAGGACCTGAAAGCCACCGAGGGCATTATGTCTGTTTTTGTGGCTTTGAGGAATCTTTACTTAGTATTCCACCAACTCCAAACTCAGCTCTAAACCTTTTTTTTTTCCTCCTCCTCATCAGCAGAGTGCTCAAACATGTTCAGTATGAAAATATTGAACTCCACTAAGGTCATGGCAAAAACCAACGTAGACATGCTCCTGTTTTTAGTATTTTATAGCGCTTAATAACGTAGCTGTTGTGTTTAGTTTTTTATACCATTTTCTTCCATTTACCGTATTTTTTGCCGTATAAGTCACACCTTTTTGCCATAAAATATTTTATATCACTTTTTCAGGTCTCTCTTGTAAATGATTCTCTGAGGCTCAATGGGATTAACCTGGATTCAACCTAGGGACACATAAAGACAAACGAGACAAACAACCATTCACTCTCTCACTCACACCTAGGGACAATTTAGAGTTACCAATCAGCCTAACATGCATGTTTTTGGTCTGTGGGAGGAAACCGGAGAACCTGAAGAAAACCCACGCATGCACGGTGAGAACATGCAAATTCCACCCAGAAAGGCCCCCGGCCCGGGGTTTGTCCCCCCCCCCCCCCCCACACTTTTTTATAACCCAATTTTTGGCTGAGATCTAACGATTTCATTCATTCTGACATGGAAAATATTGAACACTACCTAAAAAAGTTAAATCTGGTCCTCTGGACATTCACAAAAACCAAAGCAAAGAAATTGTAGAAACGTTTCGTCCTTCATCCGAAAGACTTCCTCAGACTTCAGATGAAGTCTTTCGGATGAAGGACGAAACGTTTCTACAATTTTTTTTTGTTTGTTTTGTTTTGTTTCTTTGAATGTCCAGAGGACCAGACTTAACTTTTTTTAGATTTTTCTACCTGGATTATTGAGCATGCATCAGGATATATTGAACACTACCATTTTCAGCCACTAGAGGGTCCTCGAGTGATATGGCAAGCCAAGTGTCTCATTAATAGGTAACAGTGGCTATTAATGAGACACTTGGCTTGCCATACCAAGCCACCTTCGTCTTGCTCTGGAACTCCTGGAGCAAACGTCAAATCAGCTGCATTTTGCTGCGCCTGCCAAGTGAAATGCAGCTGATTTGACCAGTAAAATGCATTTATTAAGGAAAAGCTCAACTGAGACACACTTTTACTATAATGTCAAGCAAGCAAATAATTATTTTTAGGTGGTTATCTTGTTAAATTTAGAAGAAATGCACAGCGAGTCCTCCCTCTGCGCGCTCCTGCTTCTGCGAATTGATTTTTGAAATGCAGCTGATTTGACCAATATAGTGCATTTATTAAGGAAAAGTTCAACTGAGACACACCTTTGCTATAATTTCTAGCAACAAATAGTCCAGGTGGTCAGCAGTGATGCATAACAAACGTAACATGTCAGTAGTGACGCATAATAGTTGCGACTTATACGGCGAAGTGACTTATTTAGTTTTTTTTTTCCACTTTATTAGACATGTTTGGACTGATGGGACTTGTATGGCGGTGCAACGTGTACGGCGGCAAGTACAATAGTTTTTTTTTCAATTTATATGCCTTCTTTTAAGATTGTCTACTGTTGTCATCATTCTTTGTTAAAAACAGGTCTCTCTTGTAAATGAGTCCTGGAGATTCAATGAGACTAACCTGTATCAATAAAGGTTGAATGAAAAAGCTGAGTTGATCATATTTATTGGTTTGCTTGGGGTAAAGAATGTTCAGCAGAACCTTCTACGCCAATACTTGGCATGTTGATGGGCATTTTTGGAATTCTGCACATGATCCCAGAGTGGATCCGATCCCAGCATAGCATATCTGATCCTCTCTGAGCCCTAAAGACCGAGAGCAGCCAAATTATTTCAGCAAAACATGCACTGTTGGCTTTATTTTGTCAGTATCTATTTTAGACTTGATAATATTTATCCAGCTCTAGGTGTGTACGGTATGTGTGAATTTACTCTGTGTGCAGGAAAATAATGAAAGTATTGACTGACATGATCACATGCAAATGTAAATTTACCTTGTAAACGATCATTTCAACAGAGATCTGTGTGGATTGTTTTGAACTGAAGCTTTCCGTGCTCTTGTGGTTCATGCTTTAACCTCCTCTGAGCACCTTTTTTTCATGCCTGCATGGGACTTACGCTTTCCTACCTGTGTTGCAGTGCCTTGGAATGCACCATAATGGGCACCGACACTGGTTTAATGAGTGCATGTGCACCCAGGGCCAAATGCAATTACATGCTCTCACAGGCAACCACCAAAAAAAACTGAGGCAGCTGTTCGCAGCCGTTCAGCAGGGAGGGTCATGCAGTTAACTGTATTTGCAGGATGGAGGGGGAGAGGAAAGAGTAAAGAAGACGGAAAGAGGGGGAAGAGGCTAAAGTCATCGTGCACAAGATAGCAGAGCAGCATCTGTCAGCACTGGCAGGATACCATACCTCCCTGTGCTGGACTCAGATTCACCAGTGTGCGCCTCCAGTTGGTAAATATGTTTGTGCACATCCTGCACAAGTGTGGGAACGACCACACAAAGGAAGGAAGGTGGTTTACAAGGTTTCCATGTATCATCGTTTAGTGTGAATCACAACACTAAACATAACATTCCCACATGTAAAATTGCAGATATGATGTTTTTTTTTTTGGTTTGGTTGTAAGTTAAATAAAATTGCTTTATTTTGCATTATCAGAGGGAGTTTGGCTGCAGAGTTTCAAAGAACTGAAAGGAGGAGCAAGTGGAGAACTCCACACCGCTGCATTTGTTTCTTCTTCTTCTTGCATTTTTCAACTTAAGCCTCAAATTTATCAGACCTCTCACATACCTGCCTGGAGCCACAAAAATTATTTATTCAACCTTTTTGCACATCTGTAATACTGCTCCCCAAGACGAGTTCATCGTGTAAAATTTCATGAGCTTACTTTGCAAATTTCAACTTAAAACAACAGTTTAAAGTGGATTTTATTGCTGCTTTAGTGCCACATTTCATAACTGATCTTAATGCATCAAATATCTTTGTTAATTTGTCCTAAAGGGACATTTACCAACCAGATGACTACACAATCAAATACTCCTGAGACACTACAGCAGAAATACACAAAACTATCCCAAATATAAGAAGTCATCAGTGGACATTCCTGCGTTAGAAACCTGTCAGGTCCACACCTTACAAGGCAGAGCTTGCACTCTGCTGTCTGCTCTGACAAGTCAATAAAACCCACTGGTATGCTGAACATTTTTTGGAAGGCAGGATAGGTGCGAGGCTGCAGTGGAATTTGATCAGGCAGAGAGCCAGCCTGCTGTTCATTACAGCAGAAACACACTTTTCCGGCGTGCGCGCCTCCACCTGAGGAAAATTGTTACTGACCCTCGCCCGCCCTTGGTCTCCTGTCACCGGCCTGCTTTTATCGTCACGTGCAGGTGTCCATGCAGCAAACACACCGTTTTTTAATCGTTTCAAGTTCTCTCAAGTTGTACTGGGGGGAACAGCAGGAGAGTGGAAAATATGACGGCTTAAAAAAAAAATCCAGGGCAGATGTCAAACAAACGGGCAATGAAATAAAGAGAATGATGTGGCTGAAAACATCGTTTTCTCAGAGGTTTGATAGACCGTTTCCAGGAAGCTGCAGCTCTTTATTAGAGTAGATTGCACCAATCACTCATGTTTCCTTAGGTACCAGGTTTGAGAAACAAAAACATTCCCTTTATTTGCCCTTTATTTATTAAATCTGTTTGGCTTTATGAACAATTTATGCTTGATTAACAAGATGATCATTGGGGTTCAAATAATTCATCTCAGTTTTTTTTTTAAGAATTGAAGTTATATATATATATACATACTGTATATATACATTTGAATATGTGTGTGTGTGTAAACTTATGTGTGATCTGATAAATCATAAAGCATCATCAAATACTGTATTTACTGTATTTTAGGAGCTGCTGCTGACCCTGAAGCATCAGAAATGGTCACTTCAGCATCTGGAAACATCTGGACTCAAACATCAGCTCAGAATAGTTGGGTTTTCACTGAGGATTAAGATCGTGCGTTGCAGCTCCAAGCATCATGGCACGTTTTTAACAGTGTTGGCAACTTGTTCTATGCTTCATCTCCTACATCTCACCAACAACAAAATAACTTTCTGTTGCAGAATATTGAGCTGAAGAACCAAGTTGTTCTTTTGTTTTTTTTAAGTAGGCTTTTGTTAAAGAGTGCACCTCTTCTTTGATGTGTCTTCTTTGTAAAGATAAAAAACAGCAAAAGTAGTGGATATTTATGTTGCATACAATTTTTCAAATCTGTTTTTCTTAATGTGAAGCAACAAATCCATTAATCTTATGGCATTTGCAGGTTATCAGCAGTTTAGGTTTGTTTTGCTTCTTTATGTGTGTATGTGTGTGTGTGCATTTTTATTAGTGTGACTACACAAATTCACCCATTCATTCATTTGATACTTGCTAGATCCTGTTTGAGGCCTCAAGTAGATGGTGTTTACCTCCAGCAATCACAGGGTGAGAGGGGTACACTGTGAGTTGCCAGTCCATCATAGCGCCACATTGGGACAAATACCTATTCACTCAGAAGCGCTACCTCACATGCATGTTTTTGGGGAGAAACTGGAAGAAACCCCTCAAGGATTCAAACCTTCTTGTTACCAAACTGATCCACTGTGCAGCCCACAATGCATGAATACTTTAACTTCCATAACTGAAGCCTAAAGGGTGCATTCCAGCTCCAAAACGTTTCCTTTTTTCACCCTTCAGCCAATGATTAAACACTTGATTTGAAATATCAGCTGTCTCCTTGTTATGAACTTTAACATAAGAGGAAATGCAGTTTAGCGCTGCCACACTGGGGGATAATTATTAACTCTGTGTATCATTTGTTTCCTTGTAATTATATCATAACTCAAAGGCTTTCCTTCCTGGTGCTCCAAAAAGCAGTCTGGTACGTCATCATAAAACAACTTTTTTCTTCTAAAGACTGGGCCTAATTATTGTTAGGATATCAGAACATTTACAACACCCCGAGGGATCGTCTTTGCCAGTCGTCTCACTGTTACAGCTTCAAACTATAACTAGAGAATATAATCTAACAGGTATGGACCCCCAGGGTTTATATTACAGCTCGACTGAAGGCTGATTGAAACATCTTAAGGTGGACATCAAGGGTTGAGAATTTACTACCTGGCTTGTGTTTAACAGCCACATAAGGCAGCAAGGTTGACAATTTACAAACACACACACAGTGATGGGTGGTTTTGCTAGGTGGTTGGACATGTGTGGATTTTTAATAGCTCGGTGATTTCTTCTGATTTACCCTGCTAATGTCTTTTTGTGGCAAACTCACTCCCATGATTGTCTTTACAGGTTAAAACTCTGAACAAATTTCTCACAAATGTCTTAATAATTATAGCCATGAACAATGATATGAGGTGCCGTTTGTAAAGTTACACAGTCAAAAATTAACAGCAATATTTTGGTTTATTTAGCCTTTCATAAAATCATATTTTCACCATGACGATGATACATTTATAAATGTCAAAGTTCCAAACTAAATATTTAATTTACAAGCTAAATATTTAGTTTACAAACTAAATACTTAACATGCAAGTTAAATAGTTAGATAGCAAGCTAAATGTTTAGCTCCACACTAAATATTTAGTTTACAAACTAAATGTTTATGTCCAAAATAAATGTTTAATGTACAAACTAAATATTTAACTTGCAAGTTAAAAATTTAGTTAGTGAACTAAATATCCATCCATCCATCCATTATCTTTTACCCGCTTCTTCCATTTTGGGTCACAGGGGTCGCCGGTGCCCATGTCAAGCAATCACTATGCGAGGGGCGGGGTACACCCTGGACGGGTTGCAAGTCCATCACAGGGACACATAGAGACAAACGAGACAAACAACCATTCATTCTCTCATTCACACCTAGGGACAATTTAGAGTCACCAATCAGCCTAACATGCATGTTTTTGGTCTGTGGGAGGAAACCGGAGTACCTGGAGAAAACCCACTGAGCATGGAGAGAACATACAAACTCCACCCAGAAAGGCCCCCAGACTGGGATTAGAACCAGGAACCTGCTCGCTGAGAGGCAGCAGCTCTACCAGTTGCGCCACCGTGCTGCCCTGAACTAAATATTTGGGTGTAAATAAAATATTTAATTTCCAAGCTAAATGCTTATTTTACAAACTAAACATTTGATTTCTAAGCTGAACATTTAATTCCTTAACTAAATATTTAATTTGCAAACTAATTATTTAGCTTGGACCTAAATATTTATTTTTCCAAGCCAAACATTTAATTTCCAAATAAATATTTCATTTGCTAACTAAATATTTATCTATTAAATATTCTTAAATATTTATCTAAGACCTAAATCATTATTTTCCAATCCAAATTTAATTTTCAAAATAAATATTTAATTTGCTAACTAAATATTTAGCTCAGACCTAAATATTTATTTTCC
>NC_056498.1:58044358-58062435 GCF_014905685.2 Nematolebias whitei | reverse complement strand
CGCCTAGAAATTCTGTCCATAAAAGTTATGAACAGAATCGGTGACAAAGGGCAACCTTGGCGGAGTCCAACTCTCACTGGGAACAAGCCCGACTTACTGCCGGCGATGCGGTCATACAGGGACCTAACAGCCCGTATCAAAGGATACCCCATACTCCCAGAGTACCCCCCACAGGGTTCCCCGAGGGACGTGGTCGAACGCCTTTTCCAAGTTCCAAGCAAGTTATGTATTTAGTTTGTAAACTAAATACTTAGCTTGTAAATTAAAAATTTAATTTGGAACTATGACATTTATAAATGTATGAATAACATGGAGAAAATATGACTTTGAAAATTTTTTTTTTATGAAAGGCTAAATAAACCAAAATATTGCAATTTTTGACTGTGTAACTTTACAAACGGCACCCCATAGCTGAACATGTGTAATGCTTAAATATATTCATAATTTCAGAACATGAGCTAAAATGTGCAAATATCTAAATTGGTACATTTTGGTTATGCCTTCATTGCTTTTGCAGAATTTACTCTAAAGAAATTAACTTTTGTCTAACATCTTCTCATTATTTTTAGCTGGATTTTTTACAATGGGATCAAAGGTCATAAACAAAAGATGAATTGCAGTAGTTATTAAATGACTTATTCTACTTTCGGTATTAACTGTAACGTGCAAACCTTGCATTTGAGTGTAAATGCAATTTCAGGTAAACAACAGTCAAAGCACATTGTCTTAAAATGATGAAAAGGTTTGAAGTGACACAAAACAAAGATTGTGGCCAAGTAGCATCAAAACGGATTTTGAATTGCTGCAAGACCTTTCACAAAAACAAACAAACGTAAAAAGATTTAAAAAAAATATTTAGATACTGGTACTTAAAACTACTTTGATTTATGTTTTTATTCTGAAATCGATCTTTAATCAAATCGAAACAGCAACATAAAAAACCTTAAATGATTTTTATGAAAGACTTGAATCAGAGTGACTTTTCTGGGATGTTGGTAAAATGGTGCCGCCTCTCCATCGAGTCCTCGCCCTAACGAGTTAATCAGCTTTCATCACTTGGCTCTGCAGAAGTTTTATGTATTTAAATAAATGTTCCCCTCCTCACTGTTTGCTTAAAGGGAATCATTTCTTTTTTGTTAAGTATCTTGGAAGGATTTTCGCTATGATTTAGCACCAATATTGTAATTTTTTTTGCATTCATTCAACCTTTATTCATACAGGTCAGTCTCATTGAACCCCGAGAACTCATTTTCAAGAGAAACCTGTTTTAGATTAGAATTACATTAGAATGGTTCCGCTCGTACCTGAGTGACAGTAGTTTCTGTGTTAAGGTTGGTAATAATGTATCTACTTCACTGCCTCTTTCCTGCGGGGTCCCACAGGGCTCGATTCTTGGACCCCTTCTGTTAAGCCCTTCTGTAATAAAATTGTTTGTCGGGGTTGAAGTTTCTGATCAAACCAACAACAAACAGATTTCACATCAGTCATCCTTAATTTGTTTTATTCATTTGTTAGTTTGGTGGTATGAAGTGGAGAAAAGAAGACTTCTTTCAGACACTTTAAAATAAATCAACTCTTCATGGCACAAATTTCACATCACGTTGAAAACCAGTCAAATTCTGCTCAACCTCACAGTTTTTGCTTCTTTTTTTTTTTCATTTATTGTGCAACTTCTAAATAATCTGTGTTAGACTCAGATGAGGCCAGTTTAGCTCTGCAACAGGAAATTTATGGAAGTTTTCCAATAAAACCTGTGATGTTAAATAAATGGCTGCTTGTTATCAAATGGTCAAAATCTGCAGCACCATTCCTGCTCATATACGTTCAGGAAAAACTGAATCTGCATGGTGTTAATAATTCATTTGCATGCCAGATAACTTCAAAAGTATAAAAAACTAAAATAAATTTCTTCACAAGCATATCTCACAGAACTTTCGTGACTTTCTTCCTTTTTCTATGATCCTCAGCCGATAAGTTGAGCTTTGATCTACTCAATAAACTTAACAGTGGTTAATGAGATGTCTCACTATATGCAGGGGGTCATGTTAATAATCCTATATCATCCTGAGTGGAATACTAATCAAGAGGAATCTGGAAATGTTGCTTTATTTCAGAGGCTCTGCAATGGGGGGTCTCCTGAGAGGCTGAATCACGCATGGACAGCAAAAACACAACTCCAGTGAGCTGAACAATGACACATAAAGTATCATCTTACACATCCCAACACTGCTCTGACTAAAGCCCAGGACAGCAAGATGATTGAGTAACAACTTACCATTAAACTCCTCCCATCCAATCCTTCATCTAACTATGATGTGCGTGTGTCACGTTTGTCCCTCAGCACACATTGACTCAACCACATTACTGCATCCCCACTGGATCTCTCTAAACAAGACAGATATGAAGGCTATGGCATCGTGCTCGCTGCATTTATCACTGTTAATTTCAGATGAAATCATCCTCAATGTTTCCTCAAGCGTGGAAATAGCTGAAAATCCCACACGGACGCTGCTTTTTCCATTACAATGTATGCAGAGGTACTTGTTTACTGTACAAGCAGTGAGTCCCAAGATTTGTTTTCACAGAGCAGAACAAGCCGTCTCAATTTTTACACCGTATTTTATTTGACAATATAGATTTTGCTCTTCAGAGTACAATCAATACAAGCTACATATGACAAAATATATTTTTAAATAGGAGGAAAAATAACCATTAAGGCATCTGAGAGAAGAATCAGTCTTGACAGCATAAATGACAAGAATAGTGTTTCTTTTTTCGCCCCAACCTTTAAGGCACTATGGCATAAATCGCTACTGAAAACACACAAAAGAGGTTTAGGCAAAGCTGAGCTATTTTCTGTGCTTACAAAGTGGTGACAGCACGGTCAGTGCCGTGAATCAGTGCACAGTGTGCAGTGTTTCAGCAACAAGCCAGAGCAGACGAATGGAGTCAGGAGAGGCAGAGCGGGCTGTGAAAGCAGATTTCCCACTCTGCCCAGCGTCTGGTGGCGTTGTATTAACACTTTAATAATCCCTTGTGTCGCACATGAACCAGCTACGAGGTTAAACGCCGCAATTATCTTTATCACGCAAACCAGCCTGGTGCCAGTGTGACTTCTTGACTGGGACCCACACGAGAGAGTCCCGCTGAGCAGCTGTGGCACCGGCGAGCGGTCCAACTTGCCAAGGAGGGTTTTTATGAAAGCTGTCATTTCCTGCACGAGTTCTCGAGTTTACAGATCTCCGTTGTTGCCTCTGTGACGGAAGGCTGCTGGGATGGCATCACAGAAACACATAAACTGCTCAACCTCATCCATCAAAGCCAAGGCAGAGAACAAGCTCCTTCTCACTCTTTCCTTCCCCCCACTCTGTGATTCACACGTACATTTGCTTGCATGCATAAACACACAATCATACCAACACACACACACACACAGACTTTTTTTTACCTAGGTATTTACATGACATTACTCCTGTGAGCTTCAGGCCTGTCGTAACACAAAGTTAAGCACTCGTTCAGCTCACAGGCTAATTACCTTCCTTTACACTTTTGAACTGTTCCTGGAATTCTCTGGAAATTATTAGTCATGAGGAAAACTATACAGAAACTTGCACAAATAGTGTGGCTCCGTAGCCCCAACCCCAAACATTTATCAACAGAAAGCAGTGATTTTAAAACAGTTTTTAAAAAAAAATCCTTGCATAGAAAGCTGCTCATGCTGCCCATTTGTTTAGTTAATTTGAGTAAAATCCTCTTCCTTCCCAACAAATGATGAAAAAACTGAGATTAAAATAAAAAAAACAGTAGATGAGTCCCACCACGCATCTTATTTTAAATGCTATTGTCACATGGAAACTTGTGACAACTATAATGGTTTTAACTTGAATCATCTACTTTCAGAGACTTTAAAAAAATAACTTGGAGGATAAAAAAAAGAAAAAAAAAATCTCTTTTGCTTGAATTTAAAGAAGTTCCTTGATAGAAATTGTCATATATTGCAGCACGGTGCGCTTTGCTGTGAGCAAGAGCGTGAAAACTGCTTTGCGGATGTTTGAATCTGAGGCAGCCAATGTTATATGAGAGTGAAAACGTGAAGTATGTTATGCTGATGCAGGCATTTGCTATGTTTGACTCTTGCGGGCTGCCGGGACTTGTGCTGCTCAGAAAGGAAAAGCCCCCACAACGATGGTGAGCCGCAGCAGCGAGCTGGTGCGGTAGTTCATGGTTAGATGGAGAGTGACCATCTCCAGGTCCACGATGTACTCCCTGGGTCCTGGCAGAGGCTTGGTAAGCACCAGCATGGCACTCACATTGTTGGAACGCTGCAAAAAACACAACAAACTTTACATTTAACTACAATAAATCTAAAACTAACAAGTAGATTTGCACAAAAAAATAAATCAGACTTCTACATGTTCTATGCAGGTTAGTTTTCCAAATGGGCAACAATTGCTCAAAAAGTTGTAACTTAAAAGGATTTATTTCTAATTTAGGCTTTTCTTTTTATACCAAGATCTATAATTGCCGTTTTTTTCATGGAGCCTCAAAACAAAGGATAAGTACCGTATTTTCCAGACTGTAAGTCACTGTTTTTTTCATCGTTTGGCCAGTCCTGCGACGTATAGTCCGAATCAACTTATATACGTTTTTTTTTTTCTATTCATGACACAATTTTTGATTGACGCTGTTTTGACCATTAAAGTGCATTTATTAAGGAAAAATTAAACTGAGACACAGTTGCTATAATGTCGAGCAAACAAATAATTGTTTTTAGGTGTTAATCTATTTTGAAGAAATGCAACAATGGGTCCTCCCGTGCACGCTCCCGTAGCCGCCAATCTATTTTGGGCCGCCAATCTTCAACAATGGCCCACGTTTCCCGGGGGTCAGCAGTGACTTATATATGTTTGTTTCCAATTCATGAGGCATTTTTTGACTGATGCCACCTTTACTCTGGAGCGACACATAGTGCAGAAAATACGGTAGTTTTCTTGCTGTCTAACATGGGACCGTTATAAAGTATCCAAGCAGAAAAGATTAAATTGTTCTTGTCACACAAAATGTGGCTCAGGCAGTGTTAAGCCTGGCTGGCAAGTTTTAAGGGTATTAAAACACTAGAGTAGCAACTATGCATTTTCAAAATTAAATTGTTTAACTGGCCTAAATCACATTCTAATCATTACTTGTTTTAAAATCATTGTTTTAAATGTGTGTTTATAATTATTTTCTGCTTTTTAATCGGTTTTGTTACTTTCAACTGTATGAAAAGACGAATAAAATCTAATAAACTGATTAGCAACGTATTGAGAAAATGCTTCTTTTTTTTTTACCTCTGAATAAACAAATAAACTGACTCTCATTACCAAATTCATTAAAAAATGTTCAGTGCGTCTGTATCGTAATTAATGAGCGTTCACTATTTTATGCCAAATTGGCTGCTGCGGCTAATGAGCATGAAAATCATTTATTAGAAGATGGTGAAAATTATAAAAACGTTACCCATTAAAACGTTTTTTTTTTTCATAGATTAAATATATGTGATTTTCATTCCATCAGCTTACCCGAAGAAAGAATTCTCCTCCTTCGTTCCCTGCTTTAATCATGAAGTTGTTGTGCGTGTTGGCGAACACGGAGGTGGCCTGAATCTGGAATACGTCGGCCGGCACGGTTCGGTCCGCCTGGATGCTCATGTATTTGTAGACTATTGATGGTGGGAGACCCTGGCACTCGGTTTGAGATCGACAGATGCAGCGACTGTAAACACGCAACAGTTAGGACAAACTTTGGGAAATGACAGGAAGTAAAAATAAAATGAGGACCGGTGACGGCTTACTGACTTTTCAGCGGTCTGGGTGTAAGGAGGCTCACACGGGTTTCTGGGGTAACAGCGGAAGCCTCCGTAATAGTTCCAACACATTTCATCATCTTGGCAGTCCTGGGTCCCCATCTCACACTCATTTATGTCTAGTGATTTGGAAAATAATGCACAAATGACAACAGGGTAACAATTCACATGGAGATTTCATGTGCTTTATGAAATAAAAACGTGTAAACTCAATCAGAATTGAGCTTGTAATTCAGAGAGTGGGACTATTTTCAGTGTTATTGGAGGTGAGGGAAGCTTGCATGTCTGAATTCAAGGGAAGCCCCTGAAGCAACCACACACAGGCAGGACTCCAGCGTTTTCTCCCGTGAAAATACCCCCATCAAACGTGCCCCAAACCACAACGTTATTTCTGGCACAGCAACTTGGATTCATCACCAGAATGTCCCTCTGACCCAACAGGCTGGATTCATCACGCCCCTATAAAGCCCACACCTGACTGAGAGGGGGGGAAACATAACAGCTCTCCCTTTGAGAGTTCAAATAAATCCACTTCAAGGAACCAGCATCAGGCCCATAAACTCAAAGAAGTGGCTTTGCAGGGAAACACAAAGTTGCTCTGCTTGCGTTGCCCAATACCTGCATTTTTATCCTGCTGGTTGAGAGCAGCTTTTCGTTCTGCTCCAGGAGTAAAGCAGTGGGCGATATCAGGGATCTTAAATGATTTTATTAGGAGGAAGGAAGACAGATAAATAAATAAAGTAAGAGGGGAAAGAAAACTAAAATGATTTGTGGAAGGAAAGTAGACTGCGGTACCTTGACACATCCTGCTTCCTTGCAGCTGGTATCCTTGTGGACACTCGCAGGCGTAACTCCCAGGGTTGTTAACACACTGATACTGACACATGTAGCTGGACAAGCTGCATTCATCGATGTCTGAGTAACATACACAAAACCAGATTATAGTATGTGCTGGGACACTTGAACACCTATGAGAACACATTTATCTGAGTTTTTAGGTTTTCGTGTTCACCTTCGCAGGACACCGTGTCTGCCGCCAACTCAAAGCCGTGGTCACACTGACACAGAAAGGAGCCAATCAGGTTGTAGCAATGATGCTGACAAGGGCTCTCCACCTCACACTCATTGACATCTGGAACAGAAGCAGATGTTGACGTGATGAGCATAAAAAGCAGGTGAACTTCATTTTGTGCCTGATGAAAGGTTCAGTGTGTTTTTGACAGCACATCTATACAACAATCTTGAAACAGGGTTACATACCTGATAATTAGTCTATGAGAGGTGAGAGCTATGATTTGTTTGGATTTGTGATTATAAATTAATCTATGTATATATAAATATATCGTTAATTCCACACAATTCCATTAGCTTGTGTGTATTTCTTTGTGATACCCTCCGTTTAGGTTTGAAACTTGGAGGTCAGCACACCACAAGCAATAGATTCCAAACAGTTTCACACATTCAACCTGAACACACACATAGAAAGATTTCTAAATGTGCTCCTGGGTAGAGCTGTTATTTCAAACCCGGGTCCAAAGCCCGAAACCCGGCACGGCACAGCCCGACCCAAATTTGGGCTGGGCCGGGCCATTATAATGTGCTGGATGGGCGAGCTGGGTTGGTGTCGGGCTTTTGATTGCGTCAGTGAATCAGTCGTGATCCAATTATATGGCAACATGACTTGCCATACTTTCCAATTATATGGAAACTCAGCTTGCCATACTTTTTAATTATATGGCTACATGGCTTGCCATACAATAACCAGCCACACATGGCCATTTGACCAGCCTTAAAAGAGATAAAATAAAGTTCAGTTGAGCTTCAGATGGGACTATACGTCCAGGAAGCAATCCATCACCCAAATGGATGTTCATTCAGCCACTGCATTCAGCAGGCGCGTGTGGCCGACGACCCAAACAGGTGAGATCCCAAAGCAGACATGTCAGAGCAGGGTCTGTGTCTGAATAATGCAGAACGCAGGCAGAAGCAGGGATTTAATGCACTTTGATGGCCATGAAAGGACAAACACCCCCTCAGCTCCGATCTTCTGCCCCCTTATTCAGCCATGCGTGTCCACCAACTGTTAATAACTATATAAGCAGTCAAAGCTTGATTAAAAATGTCGGGGGTGGGGGGTTTTGGTTTCGGCTTCGTAATTACTCGTAATAACTCGTAATTCATCGGGTCGGGTAGAGTTTGGAAATAATGGCTATGGGTTGGGGCCGGGTCAGGTCGGATTTAAGGACCGAGATGGGGTAGAGGCAGGGCAGCCGACTCGGGACCCAAAAGTCACAGGCTCGATCCCCAGTCATTGCACATCTCGTGGTGTCTCTGAGTAACACACCCTATCCCCAATTGCTCCCCAAACAGTTTTCAATAGCTGCCCACTGCTCCACCTGGGAGTGGATGGGTTAAATGCAGAGAGCCAATTTCACCATTGTATGGGAACATACAATGGTGACAACACATAACCCATTGTTATCATTATTATTACAGTATTATTATTTTTTTGGGCCCGAATGCAACTCTTCTCCTGAGGTAAAGCGCTCTCTACCACTCTCTGAGCTCAAGCTGGAGGATCGTTCAAATAGTTCAGACTTTCCTGCTATTAGGTGGATATGGAGCAAAGGTGCCAGGTAAACCACAAAGAAATAACAAAACATTAATAAAATGTTAATGGCAGCAAGAACAACTGACTATATAAAATTAGACTTTTCAGCAACTTAAACTGCACTAATGTGATTTGTGTACAAACACCTACACTTATTCAGAAACGTCTTTACTAATTTTTAGTTTAGCATCTTTGCCAAGTAGAAAGACTTTGTGTTACATATTTTTGTTTGAATTTTAATTAATGATTGCAAACTTAAGGTTTGTATAAGCTATGAGTACACAGGCTTTATTTGTGACTTACCAGCACAGGTGTGGTTGTCTTGAGACAAACTGTAACCCGTGCTGCACTCGCAGTAGTAAGAGCCCCGGGTATTCACACATCTATGCATGCAGTAGTGACTCAGGCCACACTCGTCTCTGTCTGCAGGAAAAGTTCATCACAAAAAGACAAATTTTATTTACCCTGACCAGTGGGAAATAACCTGAGAACAGAGCCTGTTTGGTATCGCACTCACCAATACAACGGTCTCCGTTTTTCTGGAAGCCGAGAGGACACTGGCACATGTAGGAGCCTCTGGTGTTAAAGCACGTCTGTTCAGGCCCACAAGTGTGTCTGCTTGTTGCACATTCATCTACGTCTGCAATAAACACACACACACACAGATGGTGAGAGGGCACTGTGCACAGTTGATACCTGCTGTACGCAAGAAAACATGAGCACACCGCAAACCAGCCGCGACTACAAGCACTTGGTGAAGTGTGTGAAGTGTTTTCCACAGCGAGTTAAATCCACATTAAACACACGTTGGCATAAACACGCATGTTAACACGGAGCGCAGACGTTTAAATAACGAGAGCTTCTATTCAGCAGCTGGGGGTGAAGAAAAAAACAGATTATATCTTCTACAAACAAAACAGCTTCTTGTAGGGGGACGTACGCACCTACATGTTTTTAAGAGAGGACAAAACAGCTTCTTTGTGCTTTTTAAATCAACTCCAATACAAGCAAAAAAAAAAAAAACACTTTCTAATGCAACAAAGTGCAAAATATACAGGTTTTAGAACAATGCATGCTCCTGTCCAGACAATCTTTTTATACAACGTTTTCAGGGAAGGATTTGCATATTTCATCAAGACAAACTGTAATCTGCTGCGACAGCTTCATCGTGAAAGTGTTCAGGTACTCATTTTTACTATGTAGTGATGCAATTTTTTGTTCCAGCTTGATTTGTTTACGGCGTTCTGTTGTAAATAAAATATGGATTAATGACATGAGATGCAATAAATGCATTCTGTTTTATTTTTTGTTTACAGTTTACTAGGGATGCACGATATTGGATTTTTGGCTGATATCCGATATGCCGATATGTTCAAACTTATTTGGCCGATAACCAATACCAATACTAATCTTTTTTTTTCCTTGACCTACTTACAGAGACTACACAGCTTTCTCTGCTGTGGAATTAAAATACTACATTATTCTGCATGGTCTTTGTCAATTTGGCCTGCTACCAAATGCAGATGCCAAAAGGGGGGCTGAAAATGATGCAACACTTCAACTTGGGTTATGTTTAATGTCAAATTTATTCATGACATTTACTCTCTCTAACGGAGTGACAACACTTGAACAGTGTAAATTTGTACATGTTCACAAATCTAAATACAACGTTATGTCACAACGTTGTGCTGGCGCTGCAGGCATCCTTGTCACTGGGTTGTCATACAAAAACAGAATAGAATGATCGATGTCCAATATTTAACTTTATTAGTAATATCATCCGATACCGATACCATGCCAATAATATTGTGCATCCCTATATTTTACACAATGTCCCAACTTTTTCTGAATTGGAGTTTTTATGTAACAGTAGTTCAATTTAGATTTTTTATTTTTCCTTTCGGCTGCTCCCTTCTTCAGGGGTCGCAACAGCGAACTAAGTCACACAAAGACTTGGCAATTGTTTTTATGCCGGATGCCCTTCCTGATGCAACCACAGACCACCGAGCTCCCTCTGTGTGGAGCAAAGAGGGGCCATCTAGGGCGCCCAGGGAGAAGATGGTGGTTGTTAAGGGTCTTGCTCAAGGGTAGAGTGGGGCAAATGAGGGTGGAATCAGGTGTGGGTGCTTCACCTGTCCCACCCACATTTTGATGTTGTTGGTACCGGGAGTTGAACCGGCAATCTTCCGATCACAGGCCCACCTTGTCTACCCTCTCCTCCACCATTAGTTTGATGTGAGAATAAAAACCTTTTCAAAAGAAAGCAATAAAACCAGTTCCTTTTGAAGTGCAAACCAGAAAGCAACACCTTGAAGTTCAAGGACATCTTAAGGGTCTCGGACGACTGTCATCAAGGAAGAGGGCCGGCAATGGAGGAGGGGGAGTACCAAAGAGACCATCCTAGCACCAACAAAACTGGTTTGTTCCACTTTGGAGTAAGCTGTTGGGGGAAGAATCAGTTTTGTTTGTTTGTTTCCTTGACTGACGAAGCCTTCTGGATCGAAGGCGAAACGTTTCAGCACAAAAAAAGAAACTGTCCAGATGACCTGACTGAAAAATTTTGGATCATATACCTGGATTATTGAGCATGGACTTTGTTGTTAGTTAAACCCCCAACACTCGACACATGAGAGTTGTTCCGGTAAACATGATCTCATTTCTGGTCTGTTCAGGGCTCCTTGATAATAAAAAAAAAATCTTTCTCACCACAGACATAAATTTGCCAATAGTATACACCGTCATCCACCGAGGCCCACCGGCAGTCCTCCTGGGTGGTCTAACGCAACTCATATGCAGACAGCTACTGGGCATCAGCTTAACAAAATGACAGACAGTTATCCTCAGTACCACACACACAGCAAGGAAGCTACTATTACTGCTTGCTGTTTGGCACATACGTAGCCTAACATAATTCACATGGATCTGACTAGAAACATTTTTGCAGTTTTTTCCCTGCAATGTTTAGATGCAAAGAAAAACACAAATACAACTGAGATTAAATCAAACTGATAAATCAACACCAGAGACCCAAATTGCTGCTGGATTAAATCTGATTCGTTCCCAAGACATGTTTTATGTTCTGTGCACTCAGAAGAAAAGTTTAGGTCCCACAAAGTCCACCACTGACCTGTCAGCCAGACACTGGTTGGATTTGTCATGCAAGGCCCAGGAAACAAAAAAGGCAGAGAAAAGATAAAATATTCTCAGTCCTTAAAGAGAAAACAATTGAAATGTGTTGGATTCAATGGGGGCAAAGTGACGGGATGGATTTCGGGACAAAAGCCTGCCCTATCTAGACGTGCACCTCTGAGACAACAGGTGCAAATTGAACAAAGGGAGGAATGCTCGTTGCTCACTGACCCGCTTAGTGAAAGGACAAAGATAAAAGCCATTTTGTTCGGGAAAAAACTGTGTTCTGATGTGGCTTCAGAGGAATCTGGGATGGTGAATTCTTAAGCAGCATGAGGCGGTGAGAAAATGAGTTCTTGTATTTCAGCAGCACCACGGTTTGGGACACAGTTTCACTTCTATTAGCTCAGAGGGCTCCATGACAAGTCTAACTGTGGGTCCAGACCGAGTCAGATAAATGATGTAATTTTTAACAATAGGTTTCATATCCACTGCTATTTATGGCTTGCTTCTGAAAGGCGAAGGCGGTCGATAATGTCTGTTTGTGTGTCGGAAAGTATTAATTGGATTTACATTTATAAACGACTAACATTCGGAGTCAACTCGATTCGCATTCAAAACCACATCAATTGCTTATTGAGCTAAAAACTGCTGTGGTAGTAGCTGAGAGTCATTCAGAACATGTACTCTGAATGGGACATTTCACAATATGCATGCATGTGATCACGCATGCCATTGTTTTCATGGTTTGACCAGAACAGCAGCAACGCTATCATTTCTTGGCATTAAATTATCTGTATTTAAAACTCTGACATGAAAGGCAGCAGGTGATGTGAATTCCTTAAAGGAATCCCAAGCCTTTCATTAAGATACATTTTATTTAATGATCATATTTGTTGTTTGTTACCTCGTTTGCATCTATAACATTAACACAATGAGACATTTGTGCTAAGCTAAACATTTTAAATGGCGACGTTTAAACTTGCAGTAAAGCGGAATCTTAAGTCTGTAATAATTTGCTGTTGAAAGTGGCTACACAAATTAAAAAGGTTGAAAAAAACAGGCTGACTTTCTTGTCAGACAAATCCTGTAAACAAAACCCTGTATTTGTGGAGCGTAAACACAGCGTTTGAATAATTGTCAATTACTTGGACAAGAGGCAACAGACAGGATCAAGGCCCTGTGAGTCATGAACAAGTCGATTTACTGGAGGTATGTGATGATTCGTTTAGACTGGAAATGATTTGCCCTCTGGTATTATAATAAAATCAGTCAACAAAAGTCTGGATTCTGTTGAAATCCTACAGCTTTAGTGACGTCAATAATTTCTCAAATGTTATTTTAAATGTAAATCAGGATAAGTTTGCATGAAAACTTCTGGGTGTTCAAATGTCCAAATCCAAACAATTATTCTTCAACAACCCGTTAAATAAAGTTAAGTAAACTCATACTATTCATTGGTCATTGTATATTGGCCATATTCAAGGATTCAGTGATGTTTATTGTCATACCAGCTCACATTTGCATGTTTATGGTATGCAATTCGGACTCAGGTCCTAGATCAAGAAGCCTAACAATTAACAAATAAATGCAAAAGAGTATAAATATACACACACACACACACGCACGCACACACATGTGTGTAAATAAATAAAGTAGCAAAAGTAAGATGAGGCTGAATTAAGTGCAGAGTTCAGCACTGACAGCTGCGTTGAATGCTCCTCAGCCGCCTGCTTGAGGGAGGGGGGGGGGGGCGCTGGAACAGACTGTGTGCAGGATGAGTGGAGTCCTTCATGATGCGGAGCGCCTTCCCCCTGCAACGTGATGTGTAGAGGTCCGAGGTGGTAGGAAGGCTGCTCCCCAGTCGCATCCTCCCTCTGCCATGCCACAAGGCGATGCAGGTGCAGAGAACGCTCTCCACCACACAGAGATAGCTCCTCAGCACAGAGCTCGCAAGTCCAGCTCTCCACAGCTTCCTTCTTTCACAAACACATGGAGTCCCCCCAAACCACGAACCCACCCATGTTTTTCCTGATACAATGGTCACGATCTGCTCAGAATAACTGAAGACCGTTGATCTGGAAAGTTGAGTCCGGCATGTTCTTGTTAAACCAGGTTACCGTTAGCCAAAGAACAGCACACTTCTTCATCTCTGTAGAAACACTCATCCTCAGATGTAACAAGTCCACTTTGTTATCCAGTGAGCGTACATTGTCCAGAAAGAGAGTAGGAATCATTGGTTTTTCTAGCCTTTAGCTGGGCCAACGCACCTCCTCCTCTTGACTGTTGCTCCTCGCCCTCTGCTGCGCCATTCCGTTGTCTTCAGGAGCCGCTATCTGCCGAGTGCAGATTTCAGAACTCAGCCAAACTGTCTCTGATGGCCATCAGCTCGGCTGAGCTGTACCTGAGCCGCAAATCCAGCACTGAACCAGTGCCTAAAACAGCCTCATAGGAATTAAAATAAGGCTTAAACTCGGGAGCATGAGAAGCCGCTGTACTTTCTGTGCACCGCCATAGCAACCTATTGAGGTTCATGTATATTTAGGTATTCCTAAACAAAGCTCAAAAGCTCAAGATGCTTTTAGTTCAGCACAGCACCCATTTATGAAATACAGCAGGACAAACCCAAGAGATGAGTTAGTGTACAAGTTGCAACTATTAAAATAAGTTGAGCTCTGGATCCAGGTCAAAATAAGATAAGTGGCAACATTATTGAAATCATGAGTGACTCATAGTCATTTTAAACTGGCATAAAATCCATACATACATACATTCATCCATCTTCTGCTGCTTATCCAGACAAAGTTGAATCGCAGAGACAACAGGTTTAAGAGGTAAACCCAGACATCCCTCTCCGCAGCTCTTTCGAAGGGATCTCAAGGAGTTCCAGAAAGATACATAATTCTTCCAGCATTTTTTGGGTCTCCTGATCAGACACTCCAACCACCTCAGCTGACTGTGTAATGTGGAGGAGCAGTGGCTCCACTCTGGTGCTCCGCAGGGTTCATTAACACACGTGTTTTATCTACACTTGCATGTCAACGTATTGATCATTAAACAGGCCTGTGATGTTACAGTATCTCCAAAGCCAAGTTGCCAATGTGTTGCGCAACATTATCATAACTAATCAGGTTGGACAGGATCATTAGTTAAATACACTCGTTTGACTAAACGCTCATCACTTAACGATTTCCTGACAGCTGCATTTGCTTTATTGCCAGTGAGTAGCATCCTTGGAAAGGTTTACTTTGTGCAATTCCTGTGGCGTGTCCAACATCTCAGCAGCTCAGAAAGGTTTTGGCTATACCTGTGGTTACAATAGGAATCATTGAACAAGGTGTTGCCACTGTTGGGGACATAATCCTTCTGTATCTGGATAATGTTCTAAACCTAAGAAAATGCAATCAAAAGAAGTCGTTGTAAGAGTTCTTAGGAAAGTCTGTGCGCGGAAAAGCAAGAGTCATCTACCAACCCCTTAAAGGAAACTCGGAGAGCTCTAAATAAAAGCATATGTGCTGAATCCCCGTCCAAAGGCTCGTTTTTAAGAAGATCTTGTGGCGACTGCTACACTGTCACTAAATCTTTTAAGAAGCAGCCAGTTCAAAGTTTGTGTGTGGGGTGTGTATTCCACATGGCACCACGTTCTGGTCCCATAAAGTCTCCACAGTTCACCACATGTTGTACAGCATAATCCAGTTTACACAAGAGCACTGATTTTAAAGCAACAAGCCATCAAGAGTGATGATGTGTTGTGTGTGTGAGGAGGGGAAAGTGACTTTTCTTTGAGGTCAGATTCTTTTTTTTTTTTTTTTATCTTTCAGGATTTATTCAACATCACTTACAAGTTCCTTCCAAGAGCAAATCACAGGGATAGATAAGACGATCCAGCAGAAATCGTGAAAGGAAAGAATGAGGCGAAAGGGTGGAGTTTCATTTAATTTTTTTTAAAAACAACCCCAAAAAAAGAGCTTTTTAAGATTTCAAGTAAGATTTACGACTGCGTGTGCGCTCGTGTGATGTCAGAGTTGAAAACTCCTTGCTTTTCAGGGAGATTAATCCTGAATGCCTTTTGGGAGAACGGGGGGAGTAACGGGGAATGGCGGCATCTCAAAGAAAGTGTGTGTGAGCGTGGATGGATGGGTGGGTGTGTGTGTGCTTCAGAGGTCCAGTCCGAGGTGCTCATTAAACGTCTTCTCCTGCAGAGCCGCTAATGTTTTATAGACTTTTATGAGCTGTGCAAGCAATAAAAAGTTTTTTAAAAAAAGGTGACCAAAATGGGAAGCAAATATTTTCTGTTCTGAATTTGAAACATCACATTTACACATCGCTGTTACAGTGATCTAATAGAATTGGTTGTAATTATCACTTGAGAGAATTTCATCTTGTTTTCAATGAATCATAGGGACGGAAAGCAGGAGCTGCTCCAGAGAACAGCTGGAGGCGTCCTGCTGCTGTTGGACAGCATCACCGTTCCCCCTCCAATTATTGGATAATTCAATCTTTAAGAAAGCAAGGGGAGGGAGAAAACATTCGGTGTTAATAAGCCATAAAATTTCACAACATTTAATTTAACAGCATGTCACACCGCATCCCATGAGCGCCTGGTTTTGGTTAACCTCAAACACCTGAACGCCCTCCTCTGCACCGTACGCCTCTTTTTATTTGTGGAGAATTTCACTGTGGCGTGTAACAGCCGTTGTTTCCAAAGCAGGTCCAAACATAAAGCAAATCATTCAAAGCTCATAATCCATCTGATGCACGTTTCGATTCTTCTCGCCTCTGTCATTGTTCAAACGGGCTCGGGTTTACAGCCATGCTGACCCTTTAACTGACCTGTGTGAAGGCCGGGTAGTGTTAGGATGTACTAGAACAGGGGTCTGCAACCTGCGGCTCTGGAGCCACATGTGGCTCTTTAGTCCCTCCACATTGGCTTTTTCAAGCTTTGACCAAACTAATCTGATTTTACAGGATGTTATACCCACACCAACAACAAAGACTACGGTAGTTTTCGCAGTTTTCCTGTAATTTCCTTTGCAAATATGTTGATGCTAGTACTCAGGGCTTGATATGAACCGGATCCTGCGGGAACAAGATCCTCTTATTTTGACAGGGTGCATTCCGGCAACTGTTTGCTTGGATCCAGCATGTCTCAGGCTTACTACGGTAAAGTTATGAACAAATGACTGCCTTGTCATTTTGGGAGCCATGCTTGAACCGTGTCGCTCTCCTCTGCTGCTGAGATGATAAATAAATAACTCCGACACCTCCGCTGCTGTTTTTATGACGCTCTGGACGCTCGTCACCCACAGCACGCATGCAACAAAGAGTAAAAACTCAAAGCGAGAGTGATACCCGCCCCTCTTTTCCTCTTTCTAGTTGACTAAATGTTTTAGTTTTATCGATGTGTTTGTCAAAGCACAATTTAATGTTTTGTGGATTTTTTTTTGTAAATACAGAAGTAATGATTAATAATGTTAGGACTCTGTTCTTTGCTAACAAAATAGATTTGATGTCATTAAACAGAATGTCAGGTTCTTGTCTTGTGAGCATGCACGTTCCCCAAGTAACACTCCCCCTGCCACCCTCCAGCTGGTCCGCCCTTTATTTGTGTTCTGGCATTGATCAGTTTATAAATTAAGCCCTACTAGTACTAATACACAGAGTAGTTTATACTCACTTTAACTTTATGCTTTATTTCATCATAGGATACTCAATTTCACCACCAAAAAAACCCAAAAAACACAACACATATGCCTGAATGGTTCATTGTTTTGGTTTTTAAAAAATGGCAAAAATTGTTATATATTATATAAAATAATTATATATATATATATATATATGCAGCATGGTGGCACAACTGGTAGAGCTGCTGCCTCTCAGCGAGCAGGTCCCTGGTTCAAATCCTGATCCAAGAGCCTTTCTGGGTGGAGTTTGCATGTTCTCTCCGTGCATGCGTGGGTTTTCTCCGGGTGCTCCGGTTTCCTCCCACAGACCAAAAACATGCATGTTAGGCTGATTGGTAACTCTAAATTGTCCCTAGGTGTGAGTGAGAGAATGAATGGTTGTTTGTCTCGTTTGTCTCTATTTGTCTCTGTGATGGACTTGCGACCCGTCCAGGGTGTACCTCGCCCCTAGCACAGTGATAACTGGACTGGGCACCGGCGACCCCCATGATCCAAAATGGAATAAGCGGGTAAAGATAATGGATGGATGGATATATATATATATATATATATATATATATATATATATATATTTATTTATTTATTTACAAGAATCCAGTCTTCTGTGATGAGCTTGTGATCTGTCCAGGGTGTCCCCATGTCGTACAGTGATTGATGGATATGAGCACCAGTGACCCTTGTGACCCGAAAAGGAAAAAGTGGGTAAAAAGGATGGATGGATGGAAAGATGGTTCGTTGGTTGGATGGATGGATGGATGAATGAATGAATGAATGAATGAATGAATGAATGAATGAATGAATGAATGGA
>NC_056498.1:58043325-58043958 GCF_014905685.2 Nematolebias whitei | reverse complement strand
AGGTGTGAGTGAGAGAATGAATGGTTGTTTGTCTCGTTTGTCTCTATTTGTCTCTGTGATGGACTTGCGACCCGTCCAGGGTGTACCTCGCCCCTAGCACAGTGATAACTGGACTGGGCACCGGCGACCCCCATGATCCAAAATGGAATAAGCGGGTAAAGATAATGGATGGATGGATATATATATATATATATATATATATATATATATATATATATATTTATTTATTTATTTACAAGAATCCAGTCTTCTGTGATGAGCTTGTGATCTGTCCAGGGTGTCCCCATGTCGTACAGTGATTGATGGATATGAGCACCAGTGACCCTTGTGACCCGAAAAGGAAAAAGTGGGTAAAAAGGATGGATGGATGGAAAGATGGTTCGTTGGTTGGATGGATGGATGGATGAATGAATGAATGAATGAATGAATGAATGAATGAATGAATGAATGAATGAATGAATGGATAGATAGATAGATAGATAGATAGATAGATAGATAGATAGATAGATAGATAGATAGATAGATAGATAGATAGATAGATAGATAGATAGATAGATAGATAGATAGATAGATAGATAGATAGATAGATAGATAGATAGATGGATAGATAGATAGATAGATAGATAGATAGAT
>NC_056498.1:58011258-58043225 GCF_014905685.2 Nematolebias whitei | reverse complement strand
GATAGATAGATAGATAGATAGATAGATAGATAGATAGATAGATAGATAGATAGATAGATAGATGGATGGATGGATAGATGGATGGATGGATGGATGGATGGATGGATGGATGGATGGATGGATGGATGGATGATGGATGGATGGATGGATGGATGGATGGATGGATGGATGGATGGATGATGGATGGATGGATGATGGATGGATGAATGGATGGATGGATGAATGGAATCCAGTCTTTTCTTGTGTCTCAAAATGTAAAAATATCAATACATGTTAACAATCATTAGATGTTTTTAGTTTTATAATTTCACACTTACTGGCCAGAAAAATCCCCTCTAACAAACTTAAAGTGGCCCATGAGCCACCAGTTGATAATGACAATTGTAGCAGGTTTTGTGGCTCTGGACATGTTTAATTCAGTGAACGAAAGGGTAGAAATGACTCTTATGATCATAAATGTTGCAGACCCCTGCCCTAGAAAATCTCCCCAACTTACATTTGTATGAGCAACATAAATCTCTCATGTTGTTTCAAACACGTCTAGAATGAGAAATGTAAAGCAGCTTTTTTCATTTTCCACGAGAAGAAGTGTCATTTGGAGTTCCTTTTAAAAGTTATTTTATGGCCAATTGGTGGAATCAAAGGAATGAAAGCCACTGATGAAGTTTGTGAAAACACATTTGAAATAAAAGCCTCACCCTACACATCAGAATTACAATGAGAAGGAATGAAGTTGCAGCTGTAAATGGTGTTATGCTCAAACTCATGGATTATTGTGAGATCTTGAGAGATGTGTTAGTGCTCTATGAACGTCACGGGGATGACTCTCAGCTACTACCATGTCAAACTCGAGCTCAATGTTTGTAAAGTTGACTTCATTAGAGCCACCTTTGTGATCGATAAGGTTGCTTTTTGTAAAAACAGATCTCACCCGATTTGTCAGTGCTCAGGAAGTGTCTTGCGGATGACTCTCAGCTGACACCACACCAAATTTTAGCTCAGCGTCTATGAAATTGACTGAGCTATGGTCATTTTTGTGTTTGTTAAGGTCGCTTCGCTGTACCTTAAATGTGATTGACTCCAAAGGTAATTTAGTTGTAGGTGCTTTCTAAGCATTTTATTCAAATGAATCACTGGTTTATGGGATGTTTTACTAACGATACAGACAAACTGAACATGCACGCGCAGAAATGAACAAAAACATTATTACAATTCTGTACTCAATCCAAAAGTAATTGTGAGAAGGCTCTGATCGCAGGCAAGTGTCCCCCAGCAGAGCGCAAACTAGTGATTTACAGCAGCTCTGGTAAAAATCACTTTTCCCTTCCATCATGAGGTAAACGGAAAAATCAACACATGAGAGTACATGAGAGGAGGAAGCAGCTGGCTGCTGGAACGACCTCGGGGAGAACAACAACAACAATATTAAGCTCTTACACCGAGGAGGCACGGCAGCACTGCTTCTCCCTCCAAACTCTCTGCTTTTGTCAATGTGATGGCAGCAAGGAGCTGGCGGTAAACCACAGGCAGTAACAGCAGGCAGTAACAGCAGGCTGTAACAGCAGGCTGTAACAGCAGGCAGTAACAGCAGGCTGTAACAGTTGCGCTGCACAGGCCAAAGGAGGCGATTGAGGGTTTCATTCAGAGACTGAAACACATTTGAACTCTCTTCTAGCACCATGAGAGAGGAGAAGAAATAACTGCACTAAAACATTAAAAAGATAATATGAGCACGAACACAAAAAGTGTTGGCATGAATATTAAAGTAACTTGTACTCCTGAAGTTTTACTCTTTGAAATAGCAACTGTATGTTAAAATACAAGACACGTATCTGCAGCTGAGACGCTTTAACATCAGCAACAAGTGAGTTTATTTAACTTCAGTAAAACCACTGAAACAACAGCTGTTTTTTTTTCTTATTACGCCACTTTTCAAAACTATTATTGCCCCCCAGTCACGACATTTAACTAACAAAAAAATAATGTAATCTTTGAGAGAATATTCACAGGACTTACGTTTGGAGTCAAACTGATTCAAGATGGCCACCAGAGGTAATCAGAATTAGCCGACACAAAAAAGGTTGTAACTCAGACAGTTTTACAGATACTGAGCTAAAAAATGGTCCAAGTCTTCCCCAACGCTTACTGTGAGTGCTAAAACATCTTCCGAGACTTTTGTTTAAAACCATATAATTTACTTTTGGAGTCAAGCTCGTCTGTTAGTAAAATATCTTAACCAATGGACAGATTTCGATAAAGCTCTCAGAAGATAATAATTGAATGTACATTAGAAGTCGGTCCAATTCTAAATAGCTGCCACTGTGAGTCGACTTTAAAAATGACAATCAGTTTTAACGATTTGAAGCTAAAGTTCAGGGTGGCGGTAGCTGAGAGTCTTTCCTAACACTGACTCTATGCGCTAAAAGATTGCACAAAATTTAGAGTTCTATTGTAAAATTGTGCATAATAATTTCATGATTTGACCAAAAAGGTTCAAACTTAACCAGTTTCCACATAAGATTATTAGTTTAAAACTGGGGCATGAAAGATGGTGAGTGACACACGTTCTGTCAAGGAATACAAGGCTTTAAATGAGAAAAAAAATGTACAAAGAATCCCAATAGTTTAAGTAGATTTCATATTATATGTGTCCCAATTGAACTAAATCACACCAGCACTGTAATATAAATAGAAAGATGTTCCATTAATTGAACCATAGCAATCAGTAAATATTGCCTTTAAATGTACTAAATGGGCAAAGTGAGATTTTTGATCTGAATACACTTAGAATATATGAAGGGATTTTAAAGTCAACATCTCATCAACCAAACGACCAAAGCTGCTAATCTTAAAGGCTCAGCTGTTGTTCCAGTTGAAGCCGCAGTGCAACAGATCTGAACAATAAAATCGCAGGGCACTATAACGACCGTCTGCGAGGTCAAACTACTTTGTGCAAATCATCATTTTGGGGGCCAGTGGGAGACGGTGCTTCAATACACAGGATGAACAAGGACAACGGAAGGTGTCAGAGACCTTTTATTTAAAGCTGTTCACTGCAAAGTCAGGAAGACATGGAAAAAATAAAGTTCCTAACTATAGTTACACTTTTTTTTCTGATGTGTTTCTAATGTTAACATGTGCTTAGATTGCTTAAGCGACTGCCAACTGCCACGTGTTTGTTTACCAACAAAAACAGTCAAAGTGACTGAAAATGGGGAATTAATGGAGATGGAAGAGCTGTTTGGAAACCAGAAGTCTGAAATGTTGATGCAGTAGTACACATGTACACTCAGATTTGTTGAGTAATGGAGATAAAAAGTTAAGTTACCGTATTTTCCGCCGTACACGTTGCACCGCCGTATAAGTTGCATCTGTCCAAATACGTCTAATAAAGTGGAAAAATCCATAAATACATCGCATCTATTTTGCGTCACCGCTGATGCTTCACGTTTGTTACACGTCACCGCTGACAACCCGGAAGTGTGCGCAGGTGTTGTGCCAAAAATCGTTTGGCTGCCTAATGGCGGCTGCGGGAGCGTGCACAGGAGGACTTCAACAAGAATTTAACAAGATTAACACTTAAAAACAATTATTTGTTTGCTCGAAATTATAGCAAAGGTGTGTCTCAGTCTAACTTTTACTTAATAAAGGACTTTGACGATCAAATCAGCTGCATTTTCAAAAGTATTCGCTGCCTTGGTGCTCCGGGAGTGCGCAGAGGGAAGAAATCAGAAAGGAGGAACGCTGCGCAGTTCTTCGAAATTTAACAAGATAACCACCTAAAAACAATTATTTGTTTGCGCGACATTATAGTAAAGGTGTGTCTCAGTTGAACTTTTACTTAATAAATGCACTTCAATGGTCAAATCAGCTGCATTTTGTTGGGGCGACGCAGATAAACGAAGCTGATTTGACGATTGTTCCAGGCGAGCTGGACGAAGGTGGCAAACTTTGGCAAGCCGATTGTGTCATTAATAGCCACTTTTACCTATTGCATGACACAACAGCATGCCATACTACTCGACTGCCATCTAGCGGCTGAACATGGTAGTATTCAATATTTTCAGTCAGAATGAATAAAAACGGTCATGTCTCAGCCAAAAATTGGTTTATAAATATGGGGGGAAAAATCCATAAATACGTCGCTTCTGCGTATAAGTCGCAGGGAATGCAAATTATGCACAAAAAAATGCAACTTATAGGCTGAAAAATACAGTAGGTTGAAAAGATAAACTTAGTTGACTAGAAGTTTCACAAAAGGCTGCTCCACCACCGTGCTTAATCCCAGGTATTTACTCTTGACAGCTGTCTTGGTCGTTCTCTTTTCTTTCATGTTCAACAGCCAATTCACCATTTTTTATTTATATCTGTGAGATTCAACACTTGTACATTTCCATTATATTTGTCTACATGCCCAGACTACAGTCAGACTAATGTAGGTCGGTCGCACGATTCCATCTTCCATGTGTTTTTTTAGCAGATTCATTCAAGTGCTTTGTTTATGCCGAGTGCACATAATTTCTGGAAAACTACCTGAGTAAACTCTACCAAACCGTACAATGTGATATATTTCAGGATAATTTTTTTTATGTTTAATTTCATAATCTGCAATGAGTTGCTTTATGTCACCCCAAAAGGGAGTAAGTTTTCACTAAACTAATTCCTTTTTTTCCCGAAAGTCCTCCTGCTGAGCAACAAAACTGTTGCACATGTTCATTTCAACATCCAGTGACCCCTCCATTGTTATCCCTACAACCTTGACAACGCTCCTATATGAAAAACATTTTTAAAACCCTTGTTGCTTATTTAATGGAAGTTTGAGAAAAGCAATACCGGTCAGATAAATCTAGAATGAATTTCCTGAAAAACTGTAATCAGGTTTTGTTTATGCTCATGTCTTTTGTATAGTTTGTAAATCAGAAAACCCTCACAAACGGCCCACATGTTAGGATGAGACAGCAGCAAGTGGGACTGTTAAGAATTAGCTGTAAAGGTCAAATCATGGAGCAGGCTGACAGTTTCACGTTGGGCTTTCCAATCACTCTCTGCATTCCTGCTCCTCGCCGATTGATCCACTGCTCGTCTGCAAAGGTGGTGAGTAACTCCTGTCATCACAAAAGATGGGAGCAAACGAGGATGAATAAAAAATAAATAAAAAAAAACACCCATCGCTGACATTCCAGAGATATTCCTCCCAAGTGCATTGCATCTGTGTGGAAAAATGTTACTGCGCGGGCCCTGCCTTGTTCGGAAAAGTACACAAGTTCTCTGTCGCGTGGGGATCAACGGCCTCGAGAGAGCACATTCAGGAGAGCCGCTTTCCATCGACTGCAGGTGAGGAGCATCCAGACGTCGTCGTTGAAGCTATAGTCAGGCGTGTAGGTGGCAACGTAGCCTGCATGACCTCAAGAAACCAGACAGGTAAACAGGAGTGGCATGTCCCTTCATGTCCATGCAGCGCGTGACTATCTAATTTAGATGAAAAAACAAATAGGCAGCAACGAAGGTATGTAAAGTCAAGACTCGTGAGGAGAAAAACAAAACCAACTGCATATGAGTGCAACGTTCATGGCAATAAAGCTGATTCAGAAGGTTTAAATGGGTAAAGCTGTAAATGGGAGCTTAAAATAAGTGCTTTTCACTTTTTTAGAGAGCTGACGACCGCCGCGCAACTTGTGATGGACAGCCTTCGTTTCTGGGAGGATGTGATGTCACCTCCGCACAACAAACCTCTTGTAAGCACCTCCAGGCGCCAAGGGCTGCATGTGTTTGGATGAGGGGAGGCTGGAGGTCATCACTAAGCCGTCACACATACAGTATAGTTCATAGTTTTGTTGAGGACGGTGTGTAACTTCAACAACACACACACACTCCTGCTCACGCTCAAGGCCACAGAGGCTTCATTACAGCTCCACGGGACGGCGAGCCGCAATCAAAAGAACATCAAGTTGAAGTGAGTTCTGTGTTTTGAGGTTTGTTTTGATTCTAATCAGCAAAAAGGAAAGTCCTTGGCTTTTTTATTTTATTTTATGTTTTTGCTCTGTGGAAAATTGGCTCCAGTTTTTTTTTTTTTTTTTTTTTCCGCAACTTTGTAGAAACTTGCCAACCAGAACAACTACTACAAGCCTGGTGAAATGTATAGCTCGGTCAGTGCCAAAGCACTTTCTGTGCTTATCCGGTCTTTCATCCTCCCCTTTAGCCCTACCTGACTCTGCACTCCAGGCTTCCTCCACAGAGTGGTGAGTTCGCAGGGCCTGATGTAAGCATTATTTGATACGTTGAGGTTTCCCCCTATTGAACGTTAGTGGGAATTCCTTCACTAGCGAGGTACGTAGCCGCGCAGAACAAGCAGCGTGGCACGAAAAACAAAGAGACGCTAACCCCGCGTCCAAGAACAATTGGCTCGTTGTAGTGAGCTGAAGGTAATGACAGAGAAACCGGAGACTGGTGTAAACAAAGATTATATCTGTCCCCAGCGCAAACATAAGCCCACATAACAAGACGAGACGCCATTCAGTTAAAGCTGCAGTCCTCCAAAGCAATAACGCTGACAGCAACAGTCTATCTTTGTTTAGCCCCCCTGAAACGGCACACCAGTGCCGCACCAGCGCCAGCTTGCTCATGTGCTAACTTTAACTGATTTGCTGCCATGTTTTACACTCCAATAAAACCTAATTGGGTTCCAATACAGAGAAACACATAAAGCAGCTCACACGTATCTGAGCCCCAGGTGTAAAATCAACTTTGTTTCGTTCACTGTAGCTCTTTGACCACCAGCCTCTCCACACGGCCACTTTAGCGCACGCCTCTGCCTTTTGGCAAGGGGAGATGCGAACGGAGCATGTGGATTCAAATGGACTTTGCCTTACGTTAGATTTATAGAGCTACGCCACAGATCTCGCTCAAACCAGGATGGACGACTGTAAAGCTCTCTGATGCTACTAAACAAAGCAGTGCGAGTGTGTTGCAGCGAGACAAGGAATGAATCGTTCAACCACTCCCTGATTTAGACGATCAAAGCATCTTGCTCAAACACGAGCTCACACCCACTCAGTCCGTGCATCTACCAACACCACAGCCACATCGAGGCCCAGGGAGCATTTAGTGTACATGTAAAAGCTGCATATACGCACAGAGCATGCCAAAATATTATAAAATCATCTGCTCGAGTTTCCACCCCCATGAAGCAGAACACTACAACACCCACAAGAAGGAGAATTTCAGACAGAAGCTGAACTCTGGCCAAAAACATCATGCTGCGAGCAAGCAAAGAGTTTAGAAAACATGACATCACAGCAAGAAGGACCGGGAAGCTTGCAACACATCTGGCAGCTACGCTTAGTTTAGCTGCTGTCAAACAGATGGATGAACGCTTCACATTTGGAGCTCCACTTACTGAGGCTCTACAGTCGTTAGCAAGTAATTATCAAATACCTACGCAGCTCCTTAAAAGACATTTTATCCTAGGCAGCAGCACAGACTCTGAGCAACTGCAACAAAGCATTATATTGAAAAAAAAAATGAATAAAATACCCCCCTGCCAACATTTTGGCCATTATCCTGCAGCACACAGCAGTCATTGTAGTCAAACTAAAACCATGTTTTAGAGTTCATTCTAACTCACGAAGGTCAGCAGTTCATGTTTTGTGTGTGTGAAATCAAATTAAATTGCCGTTCATGAAGAAAATCTGGCACCTCAAGCCGTTTTAAGTAATATATGAAGGAGTTTGTCAATGCCACTTCCCGCCATAGCTGCATGTTTTTATAATGTAAAGCTGCAGGGGCAAGGGGAGAGTCATTTTTTTTAAGGTTTTGCTACTTTAATTTTCATTAGAATGGAATAGTATGGAAAGCCTTTGTGACATATAATAAAACCACACTCGGAACTAATTACTTTATGAAACATCAGGTACTGGATAATAGTAACAGCATCCCTCTTGGTAAAAATTACATTTTTGTAAATATTTTTCAACACATTGTTGCTTGTTATTTTTATTAAGAAGTCATAAAGTGAGTACTGGATGTTTCTAATAATATTGTTTTTACTTTTTTTTAATATTCAAAGTTATATTAGGGATTGAAAAGTTTTTGAATGTGAATATATAAAATAAAACTAGTGAAAACAAGACTATAGGTAAATGAAGTGCATGTTTCTTCTTCAGAGGCCCGTAATGCTTAAGGAACACACTATTTGGAGCCGAACGACTTGTGAACAGTTTGAAGTTTTGAATGACGACAGTGGAAATATCTGACATGCTGATTGTGGATAAGACAAAGGAAAGTCTGGGTATCCAAAATGATCATTTTGATGAAGACGATTTAAGTTGTTATTAACCATATGATGATCCTATAGCTGAGCGTACCTCTGCAGTAATTCTGCTCATCAGCAGTAAAACCTGGTGAACAGCGAATGGTGGGCTGAGGGACCCTTGAGACCTGGGGCTGGCTTGGTTGGACGACGGGGACTTGAGGTGCGTGGTCAGGCTGCGTCCCCTCCTCAGGCCTGTCCACGGTGACGTAGATGATGGCGTTCTTGGGGAGGCAGAGGTATCCCCCGAAGTTGTTGATGCATTTCATCCCTCCTTTGCAGGCATCATCTAACAGCTCACATTCGTCAATGTCTGACCCAAAACCAAGGACGGAAAGACAAAATGGAATTACACAGAAAATGTGACAGCTAGTGTTAAAATCTTTCTTCTGTCAGTCTTTATTTGTATTTGCTGGTTGTGTGATTTTAATGAACCTCGCCAGAGTGGGAAAAATGAATTATGGCTCATTTGTAATGTAAAAAAATCTGTTAATGAATCAGAATAAAATGATAAAAGTGAGCTCTAAATACCTACAGAGGAAATTGTTTTAAAAAAATTAACATTTGAACGAGTAAACACATGGACTTGTGTTATTTTAATTCTAGTTTATTTATGGCATTTGTGCTGCTGTATACACTTTAGTCAAATAATTGTAACCCCTGTTCAGCTTAATTTATAGTTTAAAAGAAATAAAAGGGAAAAAATAAGCATGACTCATCAAATTGAGCAAACGAGGCAACAAAGATTTCTCACCTCTGCACTGCTCTTTGACTTTGTCATAGGTGTACCCCTCTGTGCACTGTTCCAAAGAAATACAGCATAAAATAGGACATAAGTTCCGTTTTTTTTTTTTTTTTTTTTTTTTTTGTTATCAGTGAAGACAAAATTGCGCAGTTTGTGTTCCAGAGAGTCAGGTTGTACTCACTGAGTAGGTGACGGGCTCCTCGGGCTCCTGGGAGAGGACCTGAGTGAAAACCGCACAGAGACACACGCAGAAGCCCAGCATGTTGACCAAAACCTCGGGAGCAGCTCTGGAACAAGACGCAGAGGGAGCGTGCACGATCATTTTCTGCTTGACAAGCCTACACGTTTTAATACTGGTTATTACATCACTGATGGCACTGCCTAACGAGCCCCAACACCTCCCGCTGCTGCTCTGATGTTTATGTTGGCAGCTCTCCAGCTCAGTGTGCGGCTCCAACCCAGAGAAGTGGGGTTTTTTTTTTTACTCCTGTTGTTTTTTTGGGGTTTTTTTTTTTTTCTCCAAACGGATCTGTGCGTAAAGCGCGTAAAGACCGCGCGTAAACGTGTTCCCGTGTGCCAAAGCCAGGGACGCGTAGAGAAGTTAAAATTACATGCGTCTGATCCAAATTTCTTGTCTTTTATAGCGTCTTCGTGACACTTGTTAAAGAGCATGTCACAAAAACAAGCAAATTAGGTTAAAAAAAAAAAAACAAAGATGATTTTTCCATTTAATTCAATATTCCCCGGACCAGCAGGTATCGGGATGGGTTGTAATGGTGAGAAAGAGCGAAACGGTGAGTCTGCTCTCTAGTTCCAGGTTTGAAAACGTACCTTGCAGCTACCTGTGGTTATTCCACCTCTCCTGACGCGCTGAAGGAAACGGCTCTGGTTTCTTGACGTGCGCGATGCGAGCTTTTACCTCTCCAACTGCGCAGAGGATGTTAGGTTTTGGACTGAGGACAAGCTGGTGGTGAACATGCGGTGAGTACAGTAGGGGAGGGGAGGGGATGCCGGGCAGGTTGTCTCTCACCGGGCGGGGTACAGTAAACCATGGCTCCCTCTATGGACTGATGAACAGAGAGGGGTTGCCAGAAAATTACAGAACTCCTCATGGAAGCGCCCAGATTAAAAGAAGACTAAATATTAAGCTGGCACATGTTTTTATTGGGCACGGTTTATTTGGCACTTGTACCCAAACTCACTGTGTGCATGTGCAGCAGGTGTTCTGATCAAACCCTGCGTTGAAGAGCTCTGTCAGTGGCCTCTACATTAGGCTTTAAACCGTTTCATGCTGTTTACACTTTGCCTTCGCTTAAGGAACATCTGCTGCATCTGGCACGGCTGCTGGGATATCTCAGGGGTGAAGACACAGTAAGTTATTGTGTTTGTGCGCGCCAGCAGCTTGCTGAAAGATTGGGAAGAGAGGGGAAAAACAAGATTTGGCACAAGTTCTCTTCATGGTGACCTTCTGACTCCTCAGAGGGTGTGAACACAGGCAGGTAGATTCTGCAAGGAGGGAGGTTTAACTTAAAACTTTTACAAGAAAAAAAACAATGGACATTTAAATTTAAGAACCAAGTGTTTTACTTTCCCAGTGGATGTGCTCTACACACAGATCCACAAAACACTACGAATCAAAATCCTTCCAGTTCAATTTAACACACGACACAAAAAAAATACACAACCTTTAACTTTTCAGTCAAAGTTTATTTTCTTTAAGCTGTTAAAAACATGCAATATTCACTGAGATGAAGTTCAAAATGAATCAAAGCTGTGCTGCAACAACAGATTAAACACTGATAAGAGGATGAGGGAACTTTTCCTTTGGTTCTGGTGAGACAGATAAATAATCAAGTTTGAAGTATGAAATACCTTTTCCACAATTGATGTTATAAAAGAAGCAATTAAACATGTGTTAAAATTTAGTGGTTCCCAACCCTGGTCCTTGAGGTACACCTTTATGAATGTTTTAGTTGTTTCCCTGCTCCAACACATCTGATACAGTGATTTAATTACTTCCTCATGTTCTGCAGAAGCCTGTAAATCATCCATTTATTAAAATCAGGTGTGTCGGAGCAGAGAAACAACTAAAACATGCATGATGGTGTTCCTCAAGGACCAGGGTTGGGAACCCCTGCATTAGATTATATGCACAAAAAAGTAATCGTTCAAGAAAAACATAAAATAGAATCTCGTATAACTCAAGAGAGGGATACAAAACTAAAGCACATTCAGGGGTGACCAGCATTTACAGACTCACACATATGTTGAACATTAAACACATAAAGAGTCAGGTAATTATAGCTCGAGCTGGTATTTGTGACGTTTCTTTGGATGCTGAAGGCAACGCATCAGGTACTGTTGGCAGGTAAACATCAGCCAATCAGTTCCTGATGCAGTACCATCCACATCAGAGAGCTCTTTCACTCCAACGTCTAAATGAAACACATTTTATTCTCTCTGCTCCTTCTAATTCAAACTCGTCCATACAAGACAGTATGCTTTTGATGCTGCACTAATACAATAGCCAATACTGTACAGTACACATCATCATAAGTCAAGATGGCAGCAGAAGCATCTGGATGGCGTTTTCATGCAAATTCAAAATGGGCACGCATTACGAGATGAGGCTGGACTTCAAAAGAGAGGAGAAAAGTGGGGAACGGGGTTTGTGAGAGCCGAAGGAGCAGACACACAGGGTGTCTATGAGACGTGCTTGTGTAATTGCAGTGACATCTTCATTGAGAGACCTCCATCTCCTTCCTGTGCGCTCCAAAGGGCTGCGTTGACGCCGGTCGATGTGGAGAGCAGCCTGGGCGCAGTGTTTAGCATAATCCCAGAGGCCATTGTGAGAGCAGCTAGTGAACGACTCACAGTTGCCAGCTGAGATTTCACCAAAACACAGCAGAACACGAGGAGAACAAGACGAGACGGGAAAATCAGAGAGGCAGAGGGGAGATGCTCTGGTGATAGACCAAAGTAAAAAACAAAAAATAGGTGATAAACATTGTAGCTGTAAAGCAATATTCTGTGTATAAAAGTACTTCCAGGATAGTCTGTGCAGGCTTCAAAGAAGGCGAGCATTAAGTGTTCTTCCAGGTGGACTGCACCTGTTGGCCCTTATTCAGCACTATAATTCAAATTCTCTTTCTATTAAAAAAAAATTTTTTTAGGCCAGTCACAGAGTTTTGTCAGGCATGAAGAGATTAACTGAAGCTAGAGAGCAAAACCTTCTGTGAACAGAGATTCACGCACAGGTGGGCAGGTTTCGAGTCGAGCTTTAGGAATCTAATGGTCTTCAGCAAACAAAAAATAAAAATAAATTTAAAAAAATGAAGAACACACGCGGGGCCAAGTGTTCATTGTCTGACATACAAACTAAAGATGAAACATGAGAGTTTAAGGCAAACTGCAGAATCTCTCCAGGTGATTGTGAGAATAAACAGCATCGTCACAGTTGCCTGCAGAGATTACCCAGTTAGCCTTTAGGATTCTCACCCGAGTCTTGTCTAACACACACGCTGTTCTGTGGTGGGTGTGTTGTATCTAGAAGAGTCAATTGACAGCAGATGTCTAACAACAATCAGTATAAAGACAGCTCTGACCCCCCCTTCCCCGCTGATCCCCTAAAGGTCTTGTGTTACCATGGTGATTAGGCCAAGGCACGTGCCTCACATTGTTGGGCCGCATCTTCCAGGGTCAACCGCACACCCAGTCAGAGGTCAGAGGTCACCCAGGCATCCCGCTCAGGTCATGCCTCGCCAGCTTTCAGCCTTTGACACCCCCCCAACAAACACTGGAACAAATTGAGAGATTGGGAGAAGGAGGTGACAAAAATAAAAGGGATTTGCCCCAAAAAATCACGTGGATTTAAAATTCCTGACAAATGTAGCACTTTATTCTGCTTCAGGCACCTTAGAGTTCAGATGAGGAGCTTAAGTTACTCTGCAGGTTGTTGTATGTCTCCCTCTAGTGGTGAAGTTTTATACTTTTAAATTTAAACAGTTAAAGACAGAAAATAAAAGTACAAACTAAACCAACAATAACAAAAAAAAAAAGTATTAAATTATGACTATGAAATTATACTAATTATACAACCAGCTGGTGTGTAGATAAAACATCCTTATGAGTGGTTTTATATTGTAACGAAAGACATCTGTACAGTCATGTATATATGAGGCTGATTTATTTATTTTTACCCAACTTTGCACTTAATTAACAAAACTCCAATAAGACACTCCAGTTGAACCAACCAAAACAAACATATCAAGACATTTCAGCTCGTTTTTGGCCTAAAGGAGCATTCTTTACGACTGCTGGAATATTCAGGTCAGCGAGTTGCAAAGTGTTGCTCAGACGTTAACAAAAGAAAAAACTTAAGTTTATTAAACGGAACAGGCTGACAGTCCACACTTTGTTAGGCAGTGAATGAACAGAGTGGTTTTGACAGGCCTAACCTCTTAAGCTTTGGGTCCCACTGAGCTCGGCACAGCTAGAGCTAAATGCCATCTGTCCCAGCACCATGAGTCCCCCTTCCACCCCCCAACCTGTCCCCAACAGTTTGGCATACAATCATGGAAGTGCTAATAAAACAAAAAATATAAAATAATAATAATTCCAGTCAAGCTAAAGGCTTGTTCATTAGTAAAATATTTTTAGGATGTCAAAGCTAAACACACACACACAAAAACAAGTGGTTCATAAAGAAATTAAATATTCATTTTAAATTATCAGCAAAACACATCTGTATTTGAAGAATTCAAAGAAAGTTAGCATGAACACTAGGCCTGTCGTGATAAACAATAAGTAAATTAATCACACGATAAATTAAAATTATCGACCTCATTTTCATTTATCGACTTTATCGTTTCTTCGTGTTTCTCTTTCTACTGAAGACACTGGATGACAAAAAGCCCAACTCCGGTGCTCTTCACTGACCCCTCCCATTCTTTTTAAAATCCATTTTAACCGTCCAAAATCAAGTTTTTGGATCGTTAAAGCAGCTAAGCTACGAGCTAAGCTAACAGGCTGACCTCGGGGAAAAAAAAACCTCCGTCTTGTCGAAGCTCCAAAATTCACAATTGAAACCCGTGCCTTCGTGTAAAGAGTTTTTCTCTGCGAAAAAGATGCTGAGAAATTTTTACTGATTTTTTTAGTAAAAGCTTTGAGTGAAAAATGCTATGCTAAAGAGCTCAAACCACACCAAGTGTCCGCCATTTTGAGAGCCGAAAAAAGAAGGAGAGACAGCTCATGTCAAGTCAAGAGGCCTCCCTCCCATTTTTCTTAAAGAGACACGCCGCTCTTCCCTAACTATCCATCCTTCGGTTCAAACAGTCTTATACTGCCATCCAGTGGTCAAAAAAAGGTACTACATTCAAAACAAATTAACCAACATTTCTTCTTAAATTTGACAATAATTGCTAATTATTGTCAAATTTCTAACAATATTATCGTTTATCGCAATAATTTCTGAGACAATTAATCGCCCAGCACCATTTGTTATTGTGACAGACCTAATGAACACACTTAAAAATTGCTGTGAGTGAAGCTGGTGGCTTATTTAAAGTAACATTTGCACCTGCAGCTTGCCTCTTTGACATTCACTAACTCCACTGTGAGGTTAAACTAAAAAATAAATAAAAGCTGAGAGTCGGAGACAAAAGAGTGGGAATAAAAATAAAAACTAGGACCACATCTGGAACAGTGGCCCTTTGTCTGCTCTGTGATGACTATAAATAATCAATATAAGTCATGTTTACAAAAAAAAGTAATGCCTGTAAATGTACGGGCAGGAATTTATAAGCATTCTTAACTATCATTTCTTTTACTATGAATTTAGGACACTTTAACTTGTGCTAATTAACAGTTGTTTCCTTCAGTTAATCTTTAACCGTTACTCGTGTGCACTAATTGAGTCACCTTAACGACTTTAACATAAAGCGCTGCACAATAAAACGATGTTCTCATATGAACTTTAGCCTCCGTCCATTCACAGTCGTCTGCTCCGTTAGCTGTCATCGAATGTGAAGAGCAGAAGAAAACAGCCTCCGTGCCCTGCAGCCCTGTAGTGTGCACTTAAGCACTTCATTAATGTCCTGAACATTCACTGTACAAGCAATTGTCCTCCTCCAACAAAAAGACTGACGCGTTTTATCAGCTGGAAGCAGATTTATCAAAGCAGTCTGATACAATAGATGGAGCAGCTCGAATCATGAAACAAGGCTGCAGGAGGCCTCCTGGTGGGGCATATTGTACTGTTTGTTGACGGTCCAGTTTGAACTAAAAGACGCGTATAGGGACGTTCAGATAGAAATACTGTTGTGCAGTTACCACGAGTCAGTAAATGCGTGTTCAAGTGCAACATGCAGCATGTGTGTTTGCATGGAGGAGTCCATGCTGAGCGATGCAGAGCACTAACAGGCCTCTATGGGGTGCACAGTGGCTAAAAACAATTGGGATCTGGATGAACTGATGTGACATGTGTATTAATTCCTGTCTTTCCGTTGGGAGGCGTCTGCAGAGGTGAAAGAAAGAAAAAATGGACCGGGAAAAGGAGGGAAAGAGGATGAGGAGGGGGGCACGGCAAAGCCTGGGAAAGTCAAACCAATCAAAGTGCAACAGTTTGAGCTTCACTGATGAATGTTTGGGTGGTTTCAGCTACTGCACAACCATATTAAAAATTAAGACAGCTGGAATGTGCTGAATGTGCAAGAAGAATATATATATATATATATATATATATATATATATATATATATATATAGCTCTTACAGCGTCTCGTAAATTTTTCCTCTTAGCGACTGCTGACAAATTCAGCCGTTAGCTTGTTAAAACAGACAATTTCCCTCCTAAGATCAGTGAAATGTTCCTTCTCTTTCCCATTTTCAGAGAGCCGAGAATCAAGCAAACAAATGACTTGAACAGCCATAAGAAAACGTGGCAACTTTTCTGCTAATATTTTAGATAATTTAAGCTAAATCACTAAATCTTGCATCTTCAGCTTTTAGAAGGGTTTTTAAACGATCCCGTATTTGAACTGCTGCGTTAATGAAACAAAACACCTGAAGGCGTGACTACATTTTATTCTACTGCGTCGCACGGTGTCAAACACGTTTTATTTTGCCGTTTAGTGTATGAGACCAGCTGTTCAGCCCCTGCACTGCAGTCTCGCATGAGACGATGAGCTGACTCCTCACCGGCGATGTCATATTTACATCTCATCTCAGCTACTTCCCCCATGCATTGCTTTAACCTCATATCACTCCATGTCCTGTGCACACATGACTGACTGCAATTATAATTTCATATGCTCCTGTGTATCAGCCACCCGAGCAATTTTCTGCCATTTAAATGGGAATTTATGTCTCATGTAAATGAGCAGGAAGTCCACTGGAGGACTGGCCTTTTCCCTGGGAGCGTTTGGTCCCCATTCATCCTCTTTAGATAAGACAGTGCTAAATGACGCCTCATAATCTTCCCCCTCATGTAAAGACAGAATCATCAAAAATATATGACTAACTGGTTAAAAAAAAAAAAAAAAGTTACTGATTTCTGCATCTGTCCAACAACATGCACATCAAGTTTCTATTTTCTCGGGATTACATGATTTTGAACACCTGAATAAATACATTTAAAGTTGTTTTCTTTACACTTATCTGGGCAGATGAATTCACAGTCATATTATATCATAGAAAAGTTTAGAAAATGAATGTTGCTAGTGTATTTTTGGTCATTTGTGTGCTTTTTAATTGCATAACTTAACTCAATGGAAGTGCAGGGATTGTTCATGTCACTGTACCTGCTTGTAAACGTAATAGAGACAGAACTTACGGGATTCACAGACAAGAAGGTCTGTTAGTATTATGAGTATCGTGTTAACAATAGATCAAGGTTTATGTTTAAATATTAAAGTTATTGAATAAATTGTATCAGTAAAAAAAGCCTCATGTGGATTATAATGTTGAGTCATGTCTGAGAATGATAACATAAAATGTATAAAGTATTTTTTATGAGTTGGAATCAAAAAGTATGAATTTGAAACATGTTTCTACAGAGAAACCTCAAACTTTCCTATCACTGCAAACATCCAAAGCCTTTTTATTTAACCAAACTACTCCGTTACGTATCAGTCATGTCATTTCTATTGATTAGTATTTTAGGATTTCTCCAATTTCATCTATTTTCAGTCTGGACGATAAGATGTTTGACTAAATGTGGTTACGTTCACGCTTATTAACAAGTTATAAGTTGTTTTACGGTCCACCATCGCCACAAACATCATTTGGAGCGTTTATTAAAAAGTATTTTCTAGCTGAGACACTGAGTTAAATTCCTGCCTCAGTGTTATTTCAGGAAAAAACAAATTAAACATGAAGTAAATCTGTAAATGTCCACGTGTCAAACTCAAGGTCCGAGGGCCAAATACGGTCCCTCTTAACGTCTCATCTGGTCCCTAAGATATTTTAAATGTTAAAATATTTTTATTGCTTTTCATTTTACTTCAAAACTGAGCCTACTTTAGTTTGGACTTCTCATGACCGTTGGACAACTGTGAAGCCAAGAAAAACTAGCTTGAATTTTTCAGTAATATTTGATTTTGATGCAGTAAAAGTGACAAAAAATGTCAAATGACACCGACTAAACTCTTGTTGAGGAACCTGCAGCCAAGAAAAGGTATCCGGTATCTGACTGGAGGTCATATTGACTGAAGTTAGTTTGAAATACGTTTTTAATTTTGGCTCCCTAACTAATTATTACATCCTACCTCATTTAGCCATTTGGTGAAAACTTTTGCTTTTTAATACAAAAAAAAAAGCCAATTGATGTAAATATATATTATTTTCAAGGAGACATTTTTCTACATTCTGTTTTATTCCACAAATGTATATCAGCTGTTGTAGGTCAAATGAATGTGAAGTGACTCTTCCTGCTTGTCAAACTGTATTTAATATATTTAAGATATAAATGACTGATCGCCTAGTTCACTGTGATTTTTCCATCTGCTGCTAATCACATTATTTTAACTAGCAGCAACATTTTATGTGCTCTCCTGATTTCTCATGAGGACTGCAGAATGTAAAGGGCACTCGTCTCCATTTCCCTTAGAAAAACTTTCTTTTTTTTTTACGTTAACCTATAAAGACTTGGACCAGCGTGGAGCGACACCTTGATGGCATCCTTGATTCTCTAAATATGCTGATAAATTTAACGATGAGGCTACAGAAGTGATGTGGTTCTACTTGGAAGACAAAGCTGAATATAGATGTTTATTAGTAAGTTAGTCAAAAAAAAAAAGGAAAGGCACACATTAAAGGAGATGTAGAGAAAAATATATTGAGGAATAAAAGTAGCGCCGTCGTAAGGCGAGCTACAGTGACAGTGAGACTGGCTCAGACATCTTAAGTTATCTGCTATGTTACTGAAGTGCTAATAGAAAATGCTTTTTTTAGTGTATCTTTTAAATAAAGCCACAAAACTTACCTTGTGCAAATGATGCAACTAAATGATCAAAAGCTCTTTGAAAAAAATGCATGCAACATTGAACCATTTATATTGTTTGAGTTTTGGAACAAGGATGAGACAGAGTCCAAGAAAAAAAAAATCTAATCAAATAAACAAATAAGAATGCAGCGCTCCAGGTAAAGTGCTGTCTAATCCTGGGAGAGGACTTCAGGGACCAGCAAAAAGAGCAAGGCAGCCCACATTTGTGATTGATGGTCTCTGTCTGTGCAATAGCTGACTGAGCAACAAGCACAACTCTCCTATTCAAACACTTAATGGCATGCACACATTTTATAGTGTGCTCAGCTTCACGTTTATACACCGAAACCTATACGGGCTTTATGGAGCGTTGAATACAGTCGGACAAATCAGGGTTGTTAGGAGCTCGTTTGGCAGAAGGACGTACCACGGAAACTGTGGCATCTTGGTTTGAAGCCTGTGTTGGCACCTTTTATTCCCCACTTCCTCTTCTTCATCCTGTAGACTGATGAAAAACAAAAAACAACTAAATAAAAGTTATTTTGAGTAAATGTGCATTAAATACATAGTCACACTTTTGTTGATTCATGGATTAACAATAGTGAATACTGTAGGAGGACTTTGCTGGCAAGTCTCGATCCTGCCATGTCTCTCCTCTGGTGCCAAGACATGTCAGAACTGGCTTTAGGCCAGACTGGGCCGGTCGCCACCACTGCCCCAGCAAGCCTAGCTTAGTGCTGACACATCGCTACAATCATCCAGGGAGGAGACCTCTGGAAGATGCTGAAACATCAGCAAGGCACCGTTTCTGAAACACGGGGAGGGATGCACTTGTTCATCTACTGCTGAGTGTTTCTGTGAGGCCGTAAAGGTTTGCAGGGGGTGGGGATGCAAATGTAGTAAGACGGCCACACCCCTTTACACCAGCATACGATCATTCCCCAAAACATAACTGTTTTTTTTCCTTTCCTGGGAAGAAAAACAGGTGAAAATATTAATATTTTCATTCTTAGAGGTTAGTGTTGTTATTCAAGATGTAACCCCAAGGTGTTATAATCATAAAACAAATGCTTACAAGTTGAATATTTTACAAGATTACTATGAAAAAACTAATAACTTGGGATCTAGTTTCCAATCTCTAACAGGATTGTTTGTGGTAAACATGAGCTGCACGAGGATTTCCTGCACATGGACAAGAAAAAATTTAAAAAACTTACAATTATATAAAGTAGCAACACAGAAACGAACACGATGTAAGTTTATTTAGTTGTTTTTTGAAGATAACTCTTTTGATAATAATGTTTTCTTTTGTGCTTACCAAGTCATGCAAATGACACCGGTAGGAACGAAAATGTTATCGATATGCGCAGATATAACCAGGAGTGCCACTGATTGATGATTCAAACCTTCTCCCTGTAGCCTTGTTTGTGACCTCTGACCTCTCACCCCTCGAGGGGCTAAACTTATTACCCTTTGACTCTTCTGACCTCTGCTTTGAAAGGAGCTACACTGAAGGATGACCACAGCTCAGGTCCTATTGGTCACCTTCTGACCAAGCTGTGGCCAGAGGGCTGACCATCCGGACCCTAGCGGGATGCGGCCCTGGCCCTGCCACACGCTTTGTGGATAATACTATTAATAGGTCAATAGTAATCTAAAAAAAGGCAGAGGGGACACTGCTTTAACCATAAGGAGGAGCAGGAGAGGGGAGTTATCTTAAGAACAAATTTGCTAACTGGATGTGGGGCCTATTTGTCATTTATTTTTGAATAACTGGGCACCAAACAGTGTAATGAGTTAAATTGGACAATTTTTTATGGAAGCATCAAAACGACACATTAGCTGACCTGAAATATTGTTTGAAAAAGAAAAACATGGTTCTTGATACACTATTTGTGTCCAGACTTGTGTTAAACAGAAACTACACAAATACGTTACTGGATTACGTTCTGCAATAATGTTCTGGATAAAATACGTTCTGGATAATGTTTTAAACGGTGAGTTCGTTTGAACGCCAATAAGACAATTAAAAAAAAAAAGCTTTTGTTCATGTCATCCAAGTTACACGAGCACATCAAATGACATGCAGGATGTGAAAAATGTTGATTTGTAAACGTGAAAAGCTTTGGATTCTGTTTGATATAGAAATAAAATCTCTTTACCATTTGTTTTGTTGTTTAAAATGAATATTGCGTTTTACTGTGCCTCCATCTCGAGGATGAACAGAAGACGGCTGTAATGTCTGCAAGCACACCACGTTTCATACAAGACATGTGCTCTTCCTCACACACCCCATTACACCATTATTAGCCATTTTTGCTGCAATTTCTTTCTTATTTATTTATTTTTTTGTCATTAACCTCACTATTTGGCTTGGTAGGTATTCTACAAGCACAATTTTTATATACCACTCAATATTTTTTTTAAATAGAAAGGGAAAAATGTTGCATTACTTTAACATATTTTGTTATCTTTATGTGTATTAGCCACCTTTAAAAAAAAGAAACAAACTTTCTTGTGTTTATTTTAAACTTTTTTCCCTCCTCATTCAATTCAATTATCAATATTGTAACTACAAAACATTTTTCTTGCTGTATTTCTTTTGACCTTATTTGACTGAGAGCCCTCACCCAAATATGATGAGTACGCATATGGAGGGGGGCATACATAATGTGCTTTGTTTCCCTCTACCTATAAATGTGCCAATAAAGATGAAACTTGAGACTAAATAATGCAACAAACAGTCAAAGCCCTGACCCTTAACGGATATGTATTTAAAAAATGCAGTACAAGAAATAAAATCAAAACACTTGTTCCTGCTAGAACTGACTCTGCTGAAGTTCTCAGACCTGAGGCTACAGTGGAGCTTGTAAACAACTGTATGAGCTCGCTTCAGACTCACACATGCAGTCCCACATGCACACGAGCAGCAGAGGCTCTGTGAAACACGGCGAGAGAACATTTGCCATCAAAAAGAAAGAGAAAGCAAATAAAGAACTGAATAAGAATAATGCAGAACAGAAGCAGAAAATAAAATACCTTCTAAAGCATCCATGTCTTGAGAGAAGGGTGGGACACCTGCAGAAGCTCGCGTGGTCCATCCACAGCCACTCAGCAACTGCTGCCTCATGAAGTGTGTGTATGAGCCACAGGGAGAGTATGTGTGTGTGTGTGTCGCTGGCTGAGGGAGGGGATCCTACCATCCTACCCCTCCTCCTCCACAGGACTGTGCCTCCCTAACAGGATGGAGAGGTAGGTGGGGCCACTGCAATAAAGCAAACACATACACATTTTTCTACGGTTGTTATGTCCTCGCTTCTCTACTGTTTCCCGCCTCCACACTTCCATCTCCTGTCTCTTTCCAAGACTTGCACTCTCTCCTGCAGACATGCTCTCGTTCCTCCTGCCTTGTGCTTGAATCCCTGTCTGCCAGCCTCTTAAACTCCACCTTTCGTCCTCCACCCGTCTCTACTTCCTCACTCGCTGGGTCGTCATATTAACATGCTCTCGTTAATCTGGAGGGGAGTTGGACATATGCTGTTTTTGTTTTTTGGCTGGTGGTCCACATCCTGCTCAAACTCCTGGTGTGTGTCCTGTTGGTGTTTAGTCTCATAATGCCACAGAGCTAAGATTAAGCAGGTTGGTCAGAGAGGGTGGTGTGGTGGAGGGATGAGAGGAGAGGAGTGCTGACATGAAGCACAACAGTAAAGCGCACTTTAACCTTTCGTGGTTCTTCTTACTGGGGGTCTGTTTGCCACCCACCCTCCTTCCCTGCGTTCACCCAGCTGCCAAACAAATGTCCCATCTGATGCAGAGAGTAACCATCCCCACATAAATCATTCTCTTATTCCACTGGCCACACATTACATTGGAAGTATTGATTTTTCTCTCCCCCCCTGCAGTAGTGATTGCAAGAAAACCCTGCACACTGGTCACAAACAGGAAGTGGAAGAACAAACCACGACTGTGCTTCGATTGACCACAATGGCGGACACTCAGTGCACTCTGGATGCAATAATCAGAATGAGGAGTGTGTGATTCTCTGCTCTGGTCTCACATAATGGAAGGATTAAATGCAGCACGTAGAAATGAAAGCAGATGGGTAAAATGTAAAAATCAACTTCCAGCCGGATTGTCTTCAAAACGACCACAGAGGCATCACAGGGAACTTTTGTATTTCGGTATTTCCAAAAGTATCAATATCCCAGATTTTGCTGCAGCTCCATAAAAACATCATTTTGAGTTAAGCAGGGGTAAATAGAAGGACATTTTCTTGTAAAAGACAAACAAATGATGGATTTAAGTGATGCACCAGTTTTAGGTGACCATCAGATGAGCAAACGCTACGGTTTCCATGACAGCACAGCTGAGGACACTTTGAACTCTGACCTTCTACTTCTGCCTGGGCTCTGAATCGGTGACCAAACCAAAGGTCCATCATAAAGGAGGGTCATCAGGGGTCAAATGGTAATGACCTCTCTCTGATTATGCAACACCACCATATCAGCCCCTTCCAAACCACATCCAAGCTTTATTTATCCCAATCAAAGCAGAGCATCTCACAGAAGGGGATGCTGTGTGCATCATGTAGTACGTGAAAGATGACATGAATCACGAGTGGATTTCACGATTTTGAATCGTCCATTGCAATTTTTATTGTTACTAACCAATTAGTTGGACTGGCCTGCACTGTCTCACAACTCCCATTTGGCTTGGGACAAAGTAATCAGGGAACATGACTCGTGGTTTCAATACGAACAGCGACTAAAGGTTGAACGTGTGCTGCAAACAGAAGAACAGGTACGGACGATGCATATGATGAGTCAGCAAAAGTTGTATGTGGCATGATGACAGATATTCACAATAAAAATCTGCCTGTCCATTCGGTAATGTTAGGAATGGGTGCGCCAATAGAGCAAACAGTTAAAGATATCTCGAGAGACAGTAGGGTTGATGTTTTTGGTAGGATGGCACTGTCTTGAGGAGGAGAAACTGGGTTGGAAGAAAAGGGGTGGGAGGGAACAGATGAAGGGTGGAGGGACTGATCAGAGGGGTGCCAGACACAAAGAGGCCAGGTCATGGCCAGTGGCACGCGATGGGCAGATTAACCAGCGTTTCCTCCCCTAACTGAAGCATTAGGACACCTGACTGAGTCCCGCCAATGGCAGACAGCCAAGGATTTGGAGAGTGGGGGGGTGGGGGGGACTGGGGCTCGCCTTTCAACACTCTAGCTCATCGACAACACAAAGAAGGGTGGGGTGATGTTCGTGGGGGGAATACGGGGAGTTGGGGCTGGTGGCTTGGAGTTGGAAGGGGGGGATACAAGCCTTACCCCTCACCATCTGCTGCCCAGGGTAAGTGAGGACAGGGGCAGGGCCAGAGCATGGGGTGGAGTATGTGAGCACGCGCACGGGAAGCACACGTGTATCTGCGTGCACGCACCTGTTGGTGCGTCAGTGGGTGGGTGGGTGGAATGGCAGATGGACAGGGCAAACTCCTGGCGCTACAGCTTCAGTGTTAGCTATCCTACATTAAGGAGAACCCCCCCCCACACACACACCTCCCACATTCCTAACCCCTGTTTACTACAGTACCAGCCAATTCTGCTCAGCTTGATTAAGACATCCACAATTAGAGGCATTGTGTGAGCGCGTGTGCAAACCGCTCATCTGCAAGGCTGTTCGTCAGCTTTTTCTGGACCAACGCTAATTTGCAGATTCATATTTTAAGAGGAGTGACATATTTTTTGTTTAAATTTGTGAATTACAGCTAAAATTGTTTATACCTATTGAAAATCCCACGGTGCCGACTTCTATCTGTTTATATTGCCCACCTTTAAAAAACAAAAAGGGGGTCAGTGCCGCAGACAGTTCAGTCTTGCTTAACAGTAATCTGAAAATGCCCGTAATCCTCCATACAGAGTCCTTCTGGAGGTTGCGGGTATCGCTTTGAGAGGTGTAACCTCATCTCAGTTTAGCAGCCATGTGTCCGATCAAGCTTGACACGCAACCAGAGCCTTACAGCTGCCAGGGTGCACACCGAGAGATGAGGCACAGTAAATCTGCGTTGGTCGCTCACTGCATCATTAGGCCGATATTTGGTACTCAATACCATGCAGAGTGGATTCAAGTTACTAAGATAATTATTGCCAGCCTCAATAAAAGGTGGGCGATCATGCCTTAGTCAGTGTTTGTGCTTGTTATTCTGGAATTTCTTATGAACCAGTGGATGAATTGTTATGAATCTCTCAGGATTCAACCAAATGAAAAATGGTCAACACAAAAATTGTACTAACTGTCAGTTATAAAGATACTGATTTTAAATTTGATGTGGTAGTAGCTGGGAATCTTCTCTGACACATAATCGGAGTAAAAGGAGTTCATGCACAATCTTTAAATGTTTGCCGTGCAAGATGGTGGGTGATAATAAATGTTGTGAAGGAATGCTTGGCCTTTTGTTCAACTCGGTGTTGGAAAAAGAATCGATGGGACCAATTGCTTTGTGTCATAATGAACTTGAAGTGTGCCCAATTCTGAACAAAATACCAAAAAAAAAACCAATATATTATTTTCCTCCACTTCTGTGGCAATTGTTTTTAGAAAGTATGCAAAAATTGGGGCTTCAGTAATGATGAAGTGGCATGGTATACCTAAAATGCACGGTAAAATAATCTTTTGAACAATCTCCACACTCAGAACACAGATTTCTGCCAAACCTGATCCTCATTGTTAAATATTTTTATTGTATACCATTTACGCAGATTGTGTCTTGCAGAATGCAAAAAGTTCAACTTGCTTTTGGTTTAAGGTGGACAGCACATAACAGCCACCCATGCCCCTTTTTCACATCCAGGAAAACAGCCAACATAAAAAATGATATTTCTAGCTATCTGTTCTTTTGAGATTCATTCATCCTGTATTTATACAGGTTAATCCCATTGAGCCTTGGGGACTCATTTACAAGAGAGACCTGATTTTAACAAAGAGTGATGACAACACAATCACAAAAGAAAGCATATAAATTGAGAAGAACAGATAAAAGAAAATTGTATTAAAAAACTAAACAAAAACAGTTTGTAAGGCGGTGTAGAAAACTAAAAACAGGAACATGTCTGCATTGGTTTTTGCCATGAACTTAGCAGATGTTTGAAACCACTTAGAGAGGTCAAGGTCGAGAACTTCATATCTTTTTGTAAGATATTCCAGGAAACAGGAGCTGAGTAGGAGAAGGCTCTTTTGCCTAGTTCAGTCCTCACTGAGGGAACACTGCAGGTAATAATGTCCTGAGAGTGCACGCTTTAGCTGCACTCACTCAGACACATGTAGGAGGAGATGTATGAAGGCAGCAGACCAAGAAGTGATTTAAAGATGACAATGTACCAGTGGGAGAGTCTGCGTGAAGTTAATGATGACCAGTTAACCAGTGAATACAGGGTGCAGTGGTGGGTATGATAATCACAGCCAGTTATGAATCTTAGTGCACCGTGATAAACAGCATCCAGCATCTGCAGGGTGCTTGTAGGGGCGTTCATGTAAATGTCACCGTAATCAACGGAGGGAAGGAAAGTCGCAGTCACAAGGTGTTTCCTATCATCCAGAGTTAAACAGGATCCATTTCTGAAAAAGAAACCCAGTTTAACTTTCAGTTTCCTTACCAAGTTTTCCACGTGGAGCTTAAAAGAGAGATGCAAATCAACCAAGATAAATTGTTACACTAAGTTTTACCTGCATTTTAGCCGAGCTAATGTTTATAATTTAGTTGAACCGCGGTTCCTTCAACATGTCAGTGGTGTTAGTCAGGACTCAGTGAGGTGGACCAGTTTCCACATCTTTGGCAGCAAGAAAGCGACCAGCAGAAACCACACATACAAAAATAATGTGCTCCTACTTTTTATTATTATTATTATTATTTTTTACAAAAAGTAAAATGTAAACTCATGAAAAATTGAGCTCTGTCGCAACTAAATGCACACCTGCTTCGAGTTAACTGCTAATTAGAAAATGCTGAAGCTCCAGAGCAGAAAAATGGGAAGCAACATGGCGGCGCTTTTGATTGGCAGCAGGGTAACGGTTGTGTTATCTCCTGAAAAGCTTTAATGTTTGCACTAAAAAAATAAATATAAATACACATATATTATTATCACCCACAACCCAAGCAATCACTAGGAAAATAATCACTGGTCACTGGATGTACAACTAGTACAACTGATCAACTTTTGGAGTCGAGTCATTAAAGATGGCCGCCACTGCTTAGCCATCTACTAAAAAGGGCTGACTCAGCTAATTTCACTGATAGCTAAACTCAGCTGATAATAATTCCAAAAATACATTCGAGGCATCAATTGATTACAGGAGGTTTTTTTTTAGTTTTTTTTTTTAGTACCATTTATTGCTAAAGTCAATTTTGTCTGTCAGCAAAATATCTCATGTGAACATGAGTTTAATGAAACCCCCAGAAAGTAATCGTTGGGTGTACTTCTATGGATTACCTTTTGGAGTCAAAACATTTCAAGATGGCTGCCACAGCCAAGAAACCTAAAACACAAAAATGGGTATAACTCAGTTTTACAAATATTAAGTGAAATTTGTTGTGGTAGTAGCTGTGAGTCATCCACAACACTTACTTTAATGGAGTTCTCAGAAAGATGCTGCTGAAAATTCTCAGTCATCCAGGTCACAATAAATCCAAAAACATTCAAGACAAAAACAACTGGACTTTATTTGTAACAGAAGACGTTTTGCTTCTCATCCGAGAAGCTTTCTCAATTCAACGAGCAGAGCGTGTGGGGTTCAGGTTATAAAGCTGAGATAAGATGCACATGCATATGCAGATTGATCTATCACACCTCACAGTAGGGGGTTGTTAAGGTCTTTGTTAATCTAATTCACAGATGAGGCCCCTCTGGTCCCATCAAGGAGTCCTCAGAAAGAAATCACTGAATGTACACCAACGACTGATTAACCATTACAGTCAATTCAATTTAAAATGGCCGTCCCACCTAATCAACATTAGCTAACACAAAAACGGCTGTAGCTCAGTGTCAGGGACGTTTTGGTCAAAGGTTATGGATGTTTTTTATTATTATGGCTGAGAACATTCTTCCTCTGCCCTGAGAACAAGGAGCCCAAAACAAGCCGAAACCGTCTCACAAGACACTATTTCTGCCCATGAACCATATGTTTGGCTAGACGAAGTGCACAGTGTAAGAAAGCTGCAGCTGGCTTCAAGGACACCCCCTGAACTCTGTGAGCTTGTCTGAGCCGATAACGCAACTCAGGGCTTTTTTTCTGTGACTGGTTTTCACGAGTATACATCTATGTACTAACTTACACATAAGCTTAAGTGAGGAATACAGTATTTGGAGAGATTTGTATTTCAGTAAGGGCTTTGCCTTATTCTAAAAATTACAACAATATTTAATATTTTAAATATACAATATTTATTCATAATTTTGTATGTAAATATTTTATCAGTGTCCCCATCTGATTTTTAGATCTTAATTTACTTTTAAAAATTTAAGTGGCCCTTTAAGGCAAACGTTTGTTTCCCCACAGTTACTTATTTCATCAAATATAAAGTTGTTAAAACTTTTTACGTGAACTAACGTTTTCCAAATATCAAAACAGAAATGACAAAAAAGTTAAAATTCCATTATTTAATATTATTATTATTACAACACAAAGAACATTTTTTCCTTCCTTCCCACATAAACAGACTAATATACATGAAATTTTAACTTTGAAAACAAGAATGGAAATATTTCATGAGTTTTCATCAGTCATCAGTTTTTATTTCAGTGCATTAAGCGGCACCATGATTATACTGTAAAGATCATCTTTACAGCCAAATGTTGATTTTAACTCTTGTTTTTATATGATGCTTCAAGTGCAGACCATGAGACGAGGAGCTACAAAGTAAGAAGCTGGATATAATTAAAATGTCCTTTCATATCCAAATATTTTTCCAATTCAACCTGCAAACAAACTGACCTGTGACGGGGACAAATACAAAAAGGATGAGCTCATTTTTCTGAATGCAAGATTTGATGCAAACCTAAAACGTTATTTTTCATTCAGCACAGCTCGCATCGTGACGCGGGGCGGTTCCCTGCAGACTCTACAGGTTTGTCGGGGTAGAGGGATCAGGGAATTAAATTAAATACTCACTGATCCCAACAAGACTGCGTGTACTGTTTGGAAAATTATTCAATAAACCCCTAAATATATAAAGTACTGTATTAGGAAGTGGTTAAAAAGGTATAAGAAAATCAGTCACACGAGGTTTACAACAGCTTAGTGTAAAATACATTTTTAAGTGTTGTTTTTTTGTTTGCATGTGGTTGATATAAAGAGATTTGCTCAATCCTCACTTAAAAATTAAATGTAAATTTGCTTGTTTCCAGTCAGGCACCAAATCTAAATACAGCACCAAGGTACAATTTGATGGTCCCTGTAAGAAAAGGAGCTCGTTTCCACCAGTTTTTCTCTAATTGGGTGTCCTTGTTGCAGAAGACGAGGAGCGTTACACATCAGATGTAAAATAAAAAGCTGAAACGCAGAAGAAATTTCACATAAGTGTAAATAAATTTGTTTATGACATCAAATCAAACATATTCTTTTGTTAAACTGATTTGGGAAAACTGCCATTGAAACACTGATGTGGAAGAAATGACTCAACTATTATTTTTGCTTCTCGACTATTTCTAAGTAGTAAAAATGTTTCATTATCACTTTTTTTTTAAATGACTAAACATTCAAGATAAATTATCTTTGATACAAAACCAGCTCCGTCTCTGGCTTTTCAATAATTTTTGATTTTCTATTCCCCCCCCCCCCCCCCCCCCCCAACATAACCCTTATTGGTGCTTATAAAATCAAGACTAGAACGGGCGCAACTTTAACAAAAGGCATTTTATTCAAATGTCTTCAAATCACTCTGAAACGTATATTTTAACAGCAATTTTTTTTTTAATAAATTTAGATTCAATCTAGTGCAGAATGGTGGACTCATGGAGGGAAGAGGAGCAGATGAAGTCTCGTGTTTCTCACCAGGCAGTTTGCAGTTGGAGGTTTTTCCATCTCAAGTTGCTCAAACTGCCCGTAAAGTTACGATTACGCATATTTTTGTTTATGAAAGCAATGCGTGGTTGTTTACGCATTAATTAATTTTTATCAGAACACTAAATTTGTCTCGGAGCAAAACTTCAGTGACTTTTAAGATGGATGTAGAACACTTTGCACTTTCAGCCAGAATTATTTCTCAACACATTTTTTTGTTTTTTTAAAAGTGCAAAACACAAAATATTCAAAATGCTTTTTCTTACAATGAAACTATCTGAAGACGTTTGAAGAACAACCCAGGTTGTGTTTACTTTTGATACAATCCTAAATAATAATATAAACATGCTAAATGATATTTATTTATTTGGTTTAATTACAAAGTACTTTGATACAAACCTGTATCACATTACAAAAATAATGATTCACCTTTTAAGAGTATATCAATAATACTGCATAATACTGAAGAAAAAGCCTTTTATAGTCATAAATTTGATCTACTAATGTGTAAAAGCCTAAGAATAAAAAGGTAAAAATACTAAAGAGCAGTCGTATTGGGTCAATGTTGCATCATAAATTAAAACGTTAGTAATGATGCAAAGATAAATAATGTGAATTTTTAGGTTCAAACAGCTGCCACCTGTTCATATTGTTAAAAAGTTAAATAATTCTTAGTGAGTTTATGACAAACACATCCAGGACACGACTGCCCTCAGCTGACACACGATGCGAGCTGCCATTTAAAGAAGCCAACAGAAACGTGCATCGATACAACTCGTCAAGAATCTATCCAACTTCAGCATGTAGCGAAACAAATACAGAACAGACATGATTCTGTCTGAAAATGATTTGAAATGTGGAAATATTTCTGTAGGACGAATTGGAATTGAAATCACTTTCATCATCGGGTCGGCAAGTCTTAAATGAAACGACGAACTTCAGATTTTTCTATTTTAAATACAGCTTTTGGTGCTCAAAGGTTTGGATTTTTAGCGTTAGTTTAGACATTCAATAAAGAGGAGTCAATAAGTTTCTGACTTAATGTCTTTAAATTTGAAATACATTTGTTATATAATTACTGGTACTTTTTTTTTAAAGCACGATTTTCCTTTTATGTATGACAACGATTACCATTGTGCTCTGAATAATAAAAATTTGACAACTATAAATTTCAAGTTTTTAATTAAAAACTAACACTTGTCACATCTTGACAAAAATATAAAACACCACACTTTGAAAAAAAATGTTTTGTACTGAAATCTTTAGTGTTTAACGAGCTTTTTTTCTTGTTGTTTCGACAAGTGGGGGAAAAAAACTAACACAAATAAACAAATTAGTTTGGGTTAAAAGGCTTAAATGTTTCTTTTTCTGGGAACGTACGGTCACAAGTTTTAATAAAACAAGCATCTGATATGTAGATTTGTCAACACCAGTTAAAAAAAGGTATTTGAGCAACCTCACACTGAACTTTGGTCTGAAACTACACAACAAATGTTTTAAATCCAAACTAAACAAAAACATTACTAATTGCCCATGACACCTCTATTACAGCAAATATTATACTTCAAAACAAAGAGGGAATGTAGTGCTGTTTTTTTTTTTCCAAGCTTCATAAAATTAACATTACAAAAAAAATTATAATTAAAAGAAACAACATTATCATGAATGAATTAGTTAGGGACCAAAATAAAAGTTAAAACTTGGATTAAGCTACGCATCAGCTGCTCAGTCCGTTCTTAAATAGCTCGTAAATTACAGGTAGACTTCAGACATGTTCGTGAACACACAGACAGCGTTTGGCACAAAATGTGGTTATATTTGTGGAATATTTTTCCAGGGCCGTGGAAGTTCTGATCCGACGAGTCGGCAAACGAACGTTAGCTTAAACCGCCTGGTAAGATTTAGGAAATAAACAGCTGCGCTTAAACACAAATGCATTAATCACTAAAAACCCAGCAGATTATTTAGGATCTCTCCAAGTGTCCCCCGCTTTCAGAGGAACGCTGTACCCGACAAACAATTTAATCCTTCAAAATCAGAAACTGACCAGAGTTTGTTTCCTTTGTTGCATCCAATTACAGCAGCAGCATTGCAACACATCTGCTGCACGAATCTTAAAACCTACAGCGCAGCCTATTGATACCTTCAAGCAGAAAAGGCATCTGTCGTGCAGATCTGCGCTCCTGTTGCCTCACAGTACCATCACAGACTCCCACTGCGGCTAGCTGCTGCACTTTGCTTATTTAGGTTATCATTTGATGTAAATTACTTTTCTGAAAACAAAAAAACGCCACTCAGCTTTCAGCTTGTACTCCTGAACTCTATGGGTAGTGTGTGTGTGTGTGTGTGTGTGTGTGTGTGTGTGTGTGTGTGTGTG
>NC_056498.1:57995925-58011248 GCF_014905685.2 Nematolebias whitei | reverse complement strand
TGTGTGTGTGTGTGTGTGTGTGTGTGTGTGTGTGTGTGTGTGTGTGTAGTTGTAGCCCATTCATACAACAAAGAAACCACGTTTGAGTAAACGAATACTTTTGTTTTGCATGTTCTTTTCCTACAACAGCCTGATAGCAGAGACTTTTTCCAGTTCTTACATTGTATACAGAAGGGAGCGGAGTACACAAGGTGATTCACAAAGTATACAGAGTGTTGAACTGCTCCGGACGTGGGGCTGGTGAACAGATTTGTGGTTTGTCAGTTTGAAGAAACTACTGAAAAATAAGGTTCGAGAGATTCGATGGGCGTCGCGCTGAATTTGGAGTTTGTAAGCACAAGTCCGTTTGCAGTCCGTACAAAGTCCACTTGTTCCTACATGGCATCATTCTCAGGGGCGAAGAGCGCGGCGAGGCCCAGCGATTCAGTCTCCGCTACATCCTTGTCTGGCTTCGGCCTTTTAAAGAGCGATGGAAGGTTGCGGATGTGAACCTCCTTCCTGAACTGCTGGCCCAGAGCTTTCTGTTAGTGGTGGGAGGACAGGGAGAAGAGAGGTTATTCAAAGATACAGCTGAGATTTTCTCTAGACTGTTCAGCTCTGTCGGGCTGAGGCACATTTTCTGCTGCTGAGATTTACAGCACAGACAGAATCACACTGTAAGGGTGCGGGGCGGGGGAGAGATAAATTAAATACAAGTACAGCACTGCTCTCTAGTGGTTAAATGAGGCATTACCCCAACAATTCCTGCAATGAGCTTCTTGAACTGGTCCTTCTTTTTCTTATCTCCAAACTTAATGCCCCTGGGATCTAGGAGCCTTTGGTCGAACAGGTCCAGAGAGTCAACATGGATGTTTGGGATCTGGGTCATCACCGTCCTCAGCTCCAAGTAGCGAGGCCGCTAAACGCAGACGGATGCAAATTCAGCACTTACACAAGATCAACAGAAAACTCCTGATTTGGAATACCATTAGAACAATTTATAAATCCTCTGAAAACCAGCGCTAGATGACAAATTGAATCTTAAAATGATTACAATTATTATAGTAATTGGAGTTAAATCTTTTTAAAAATCTTACTGATTTCATCTTTGTTTATGTAATCTGATCTAATGCACAACTTTCTGATTTTTCTCTTGTTGAAACCTCCTGACAGACATGACAGAGGAGACTTTGACATTATCTATTTTTTGTTGCACACGCAGAAGTATGATTAAAAGAAGAAACAAATACACACAAAAGGAGATTTTTTTGTTGTAATTTTCCTCACCAGGTTTTCATAGATGAGCAAGGCCAGATTAGAGAGGGTGGCATTGCAGATGTCATGCTGACCGTGAATATAAAGTCCTTTGAGAACGCTGGTATAAAACCATGTGACCGCGTCAGGAAGAAGGTTTCCATCTACAACCTAAAGAGAGCATGAACGTAGAAATTCAGTGCAGTTTTCAGTCATTTTTCAAGAAACAGTAGACAAACAACTTATTTAGTAAAGCAAAAAGTACATTTAGGATGAAAACGTATCAAAAATAGTCAAAATACTAAAATTACTTTACATGAGGAAAATATTACTTTAAGCACACGGATTAAACTCTGAAAACCCTAATCCACCCTAATTATTCCATTAGCAGAATTTATTTAAAATGACTGAAATCACTAATAAAATCAACCCACATACTTCACTGTTTATCTACATGGGTTGCTGATAAAATCTACAGGTGAGGAGCAAAATTTAGGCTGAACATAAAAATAAATAATATCACTTGGGAGTTCCACATTTTAAAATTTGCTTCTTCAGAGGAGACAAATGATTTTGTGGCATTTTAGATCTGGAAAGAACAGGTTACGTGTCAAAGCTCTGAGTTTTGCTCTTTTTGAGGTTTTGATGCGTCTCAAATTTAAAAATAATCCCACTTTAGTTGAAAGGGAACCAACATGGAAGATATAAACATGTACTGTGTGTGTTACCTGACGCAGAAGCGTCCAGCAGGCTATGGAAGCAGTGCGATGACAATTAGTGGCATCCTTCCATGACAGTGAGGTGAAAGCAAGCGTCAATAGAGACATGTAGGTGTTCTGAGAGAGGAGGAAGAGGAAAAATTTGGTTTAAACACAGCTTTTAAAATGTTGTTCTTCAAAGGCTGCGTCTCAGACTGACCTCATCTTTGATCAGACATTTTCCAAACTCAGTCAGCTCCTCTGTGTGCTGCGGAGAAGACCCCAACTGTGCTGAATCCATCATCATCATCTCTTCTTCTGCAAAAAGACATTAAAAATATATGTATAAAATAAAACTTCATTTTAGACATGAGAGAGACAGAAAAAAGTAAAGTTTGATTATACTCTTACCATCAATTTCCTCTTTATTTGCTGCAGGTTCAGGCACTTTTTTGGAAATACAACTGATAACTAAAAGAGAAGAAGATTAACTCTAGGCTGCACCTAATCCACTGTCAAAAAAAAAGGTAAATGGACTTGTATAGCATATTTCTTTCTAATTAACATATTCAAAGCACTTTACAACACAATCTGTGCCTTCATTTACCTCCAAACTAGGCCTGTCGCGATAAACAATAAATCAATTAATCGCATGATTAATGAAAATTATTAACCTTCGTTTATCAGCTTTATCATTTCTTCATGTCTCTCGTTCTACTGAAGACACTGGATGACAAAAGTCTCAACTCCGGTGCTCTTCACTGACCCCTCCCTTTCTCTTTAAAGTCTATTTTAACAGTCTAAAATTGTGTTTTTGGATCATTAAAAGCAGCTAAGCTAACGAAGATAACAAAGCTAAGCTAAGAACTAAGCTAACAGGCCGACTTCAGGAAAAAAACTGTCTTGTTGAATCTCCAAAATTCACAGTTGAAATCCGTGCCTTGGTGTAAAAAGTTGTTTTTTTCTGCAAAAAGAAGCTGAGAACTTGTTTTGTGATTTTTAAAATTTATTTTTATTAAAAGCTTTGTATGAAAATGCTATGCTAAAGGGCTCAAACTACACCGAGCGTCCACCATTTTGAGAACCGAAAAAAGGAAAGAGAGACGGTTCATGTCACATCAAGGGACCTCCCTCCTATTTTTTTTTTTAGAGCACTGCTCTCTCCCTCACTATCCATCCTTCGGTTCAAACTGTCTTATACTGCCATCCAGTGGTCAAAAAAGGTACTACACACAAAAATTAACCAACATTTCTTCTTAAATTTGACAATAATTACTAATTATCGTTTATCGCAATGATTTCTGAGACAATCGCCCAGCAAAATTTGTTATCGTGACAGGCCTACTCCAAACACACATTCATACAGCACTCTACTACATCTTATCACAGCTAATCAAACAAATCATGTTAGAGACTAATCAGAGCTTTATCACATTCATACACTGATGAGACACACATCAGAGGCAATGAGGGGTTCAGTGTCTTGCCCAGGGACACTTCGGCATATGACTGCTGGTGGATTCGAACCCCCAACTCTTGCATTGGAGGACGACTGCTCCAACCACTCAGCCACAGCTGGCCCCCAAAAAAGAAACAGCCGTTGAAAATGTCTCCTTAAAATAAAATAATCGTTCTTTCTAGTATCGCTTCACAATATGGAAACACCTTCTTTGTGGCATACTTCTCCAAGGATCTGATCTTAAACACAAATGCACATTTTATCATTGCATGAGGTGTGAGACGCCTATAGTTGTAAAATCTAGGACACCAAGGTTAACTGACCAATTCAAAAGAACTAGATGAAACTTGTCCGGTCACAAAGTGAAGATGTGAAGTGTTTCCCGCCAGTTTTCTTTAAGGACAACACTTTATAAATCTTAATGTCCCCAAGTCAAACAAGAGCGTAATCAACGGATGTATCAACATACACGTGATGCGAATCCATGTCTTTTCTAATTGTGTGCGTGTGTGGGGGGTGGAAATTAAGGACTGCTTTATTAAAAAACTGTCTCTCATCTGAATGCTGTAAATGAACTGAATAAAAATGATTGAAAGGAGCTGCTTACCGAGAAGATCCAAAACCTCCCTGGTGAGAAGACGTAAAATCTCCTCTTCCAACATCTCCTGTGTCACCTGACTGTCCTGACAGAGCTCCTGCTCCTCCTCATCTTCACTATGGAAAATAAAATAAGAAATTAAAAAACAAGGTCATCAGTAACGCCACAAACTTCATTCATAAATAAAGAATCATCTAATTACTGAGATTTGTTAAAGACTGTGTGCAGCATTTAGATTTTCTGGTATTTGACCTTAAATATTCAGTTTTCATATAAATTAAACAAATGAGATACAAATACTTTACAAGCAGCTTACTTTATAGATGTTCTCTGGCTGATCACTTGCCACCTGGAGTTAAGTCTCTGTAATATAAAGCAGAAGAACAAAAGATAAACTAACAAGGTTCCCAACATTTCATGAAAACAAAATTCTGGAGTAAATCCTGAAATTCCAGGAGCGATTTCAGTCACACAAAACACTCAGAATGTAGTGTCTTAGGTTCACATATATAAATATAGTTTAACCATACAGTACGTGCATACGGAAAAAAATCCTCATAATTAATTATATTGTACAACATAAAAACCTAAAAAGCCACAAGAGCCAGTCAGTACAGATACATTTTCACTGAAAGCAGAACATGGACTCAGTGATACTAGACACTTCAAGATCATCTTTTAATCAGCAGTTCAGTGTTCAAAGTCCCTGGATTTTCCAAGATTTTTGAAAATGTTGTTCTTCAAATTCCCTGAATTTGTATGACTGAAAGTCATTTTGAGTTGCTGGGTGGGAACCCTGACCAATGTGGCTGAGCAAATCCAAAATAAAGAGAGACTGGAACTGACCTGCAACATGTAGGAGAACAGAGGACCCAACAGAGGGCACAGTAGGCTTTCATAGAACTCTGGAGGACAGGAGATCACAATCGGCTTCACAAACAGTCGTGCACACTTGTTAAGGCAAACCACTTTACAGAAAAAAAATATTTTTATTTTAAATAGCACAAGCCTGAAGGAGTCTGAGAAAAAGACTGCATAAACAAAATACGCACTTTGCAAACATTGAGACAGGAAAATAGAAAAAGCTAATGATTACAAAACACAGTAAAATGGATATGAAGCATGGGGCGAAGTCTGTGGTCAGTTAAGTGATCGAGGGAGGAAAAAACAGACCCCGTTATTCCTTCACACAACTTGTCAATAGCGTAGAAGTCCTGCTGCAGGGCTGCGGCTGCAGCGCCCAGGTTGTGGAAGCTGCAGGAGTAAAAAGAGCAAAGAGGGAGGCGAAATTAAGACTGATAAAGTATAGAAATGAAGTGAAAAACGGGCAATATTGCAGAAAATAAAATAAAAATAAACACCAGCTTTCGTATAATGAGCTGAAAAATCCCTGCATGTGTTCAAGACTGCTTTTTTGCACAGGAGTGCCGTAAATATCCAGAGGATGCTTAAAAAGACCTGGAAAATTTAAAAAAAAAAAAACGATGAGATAGTTGAACTGTAATATATTAATGACTGCTCACTATAGAGGGGAAATAAAGCAAATGCAAAAAGCTCTTCTTACTGAGAATCATGTTCTTTTCTCCTTCCATCACATCGAAGGCTCTGGTGAAAGTCTCACTGAGACGAGCCAAGTTTTCTGGTGTGAACAAAGAGTTTTGAGTCCTGCAGTGCAGAAATGAACAGGACTTATTGGGACCAGTCATAGCAATAATGTTCGAGAGCATCTTTGAAACCAGTCAGGTTTCGACATTTTACTTCTGTACATTATTAAAATAAATAGGAAAGTTGGTAATCATAGAAAAAAAAATACATTTTCAGCTTCCAGAGGGTAAAGAAAAACAAAAACGATGAATTAATTTCAGACCGTTTCCACAACTTGGATTGTTTTATTACAAATCCACTGCAGTGACGTTAAAATAAAAGTAGTGAGGAGACGTACCTTGCTAGAGCCAGTAGGTTGGGAAAAAAGGCCAGGAACTGTGCGGTGCAGGGGTTTCTGTGGATGGGGGCTCCAGCAGGGGTGTAACCCACCACAAAGCCCCCAGCTTTGGCTTCTTCTAGATCTGCAGGCCAGCGTGAACGCCTCACCACCGCCAGCATGGCGAACAGGCAGAAGCTCAACTAGCAGAGGAAAAAAAAAAGAGTTATCTTATCGTTCTAATACAAACCTTTAACAGACTGACATAATAAAAAAGCTGTTTATTAAAAAGAAGCTTAAAAAACAAAGATGAAAAACTGTAAAAGCATTTATTTTAAATTCAGGGAGTAAATTTAGTTTTTCTTGCAAGTTTTCGTTCCTGATGCACTAAACAACTTTAGACACCGAGTAACTGAAGATAAAATCTATTGATTTAATAATAATAATATTTAGTATGGCTTTAGTATTCTCATGAACCATCTCTGTTTAGACATCTTAGATGAACATAAATACAAAACAGCTACCTTAATCTCAACCAATCAAATCATCTTTTTTCATCCCAACGAGCAGGTTTACATTTTTATTACTTGCCAACAGCCACAATAAAGCTATTTAAAATAAAAGGATGACGTCCTTCACACATGGAAGCCGTACGCACAGAGCATGCAGTGGGGGTTAAATCCACAGCTGGGATGTACAAACTGCACCAAGTTCCACACCGTTTGCTGGGAAATTGGAAATATAGGAGGTAGCTTGTTTTTTCAGCTGCAGCGTGAATACCGAATCATAAAACTAAAAAGTGAATTAGGACTGCAGTGATCACTGTCAGTGGAAACAAAAGCCTAATGTATTTGGAAATAAAACCATAAAAAATAAAACATCGTGCTTTTTGCATTCTGACGATCGAGGCCTTATTTTCAACAAAGCTACAACAAAATAACTTTTAGCTGTCATTAGCTTAACACTGTTCATGAGTCAAAACAATAAAAAAAACCAAATCATCACAGTTCAAATCAGATCGAAATAAACTTCTTTCAGCCGCTCCCTTCATTAAGAGTCGTCACAGCGAATGAACTTGCATGAAATGGTTGTTTTACACCAAATGCCCTTCCTGATGCAAGCAAGACCGCCACCACTAACCTACTGCGGCGGTCTCAAATCACCGTCTACACATTTTTAGGATGGACTTACTCGCCATCTGTTCAGGCTGGCTGCATCCGTGTCACTTTTCTCAGTGACCACTTGATCGGCTCCAACAAAGGACAGAAACTTGACAGGGTGCCAAATCACACTGAAAAACCAGCAAAAGACAAGGCCATCCGTCATAATGTTTAAACACAACGCATACAATCTAATGAGAAGAAAAAAAAATATACTGTCACACACCTCTTCATCTCCTCTGAGGTCCACTCTGTGATCATTGGAGCCACCAGTTTGTCTATAAACGCCTTTTGCTTCTCAAAGTCTTTAAACTGGTTGCAGAGGAGCACCAGAGCTTCGATCATTGAACATTTCTCCAGGTAAGTCAGCACAATGTTGCCTGAAAACAGCATTTTTACATCGTTGTAGAGCAAGTCGAAGAAAGGCTGTGGAAGAAAGAACAAAACAATTCACAAGTCACTCAATATGCTGTCAAGGGAATTTAGGTAAAGGTCATGGATGTTTATCAGTAACTGATGTTAAATTAATGTGTGTGAGTTAGAGAGTGTTTTCTGCTCAGAGAGGAGCCTGCAAGTGCAGAGCCTGCACACCCGATAAACTCCAAGGCCTTCTCAGAGTCTGTAAGCTGACAGACCGAGGTCATCAGTGTCTAAGCATTAGAAAAGGCACTTCTTTGTACCGTCCGTGGCAGACCTCACGACAGGAGCTTCAATGCAACATCTGTGTGAGCCTGTGTGTGAACGCTGCCCCTGCAAGTAGTAAACCGGATAAAATCTTCTTGTGTCCTCAGTGTGGCTTATTTTCAGTAAGTAGATGATGAAAGGACATTTATTTTATCCAACAGTTTTGGTCCTTCGAGTGCCGGCCCCAACATCTACTCGAACCTCCAGGCTTGGATCTGAAACCGTGCATGGGGGAGAATAAATCTCCTGAACTAAAAGTCCTCCAGTACGAATTGCAAAGTTTAGGGAGGCCAGAGCTGTGTGTGTGTGTGTGTGTGTGTGGGGGGGTGATGGGTGTCGAACAGAGAGTGCAGCCGCACGAAGGAGGTAAGAAGATTATAGGGGTGCAGTTTTCTGGCCGATCACAGATTTCTAAAAAGTCTGACCTGCCGATTCCGATTTTGTTTTATAAGCAACACTGTCAGGTGTTGTAAGGTCACAATACACCTTCAACTTTCCAATCTTAATTTATTGAAAAACATACCCTTGAACAATACAAACTTGTTTTAACTGGCCATGAGGTGGTGCTCTGAAATATAAATGAAGTTTAGACAATTGTTGTTAAAATTAGAAGAAAGAAAAAAAAAATCGGTAAAATCGGTTTCTCGTGTATCGGCTGATCTCCGATCTCCCAAAATTAAGGAAATCAGAGCCGATAAATTGGCCGGCCGATTTATCGATGCACCCCTAGAAGATTATGTTTATTATTATTATTTTTGGAGGATCTGGGAGCCTAGCATTGTTTGACTCAACATGTTTATTGTTTTAGGGAGGTATGGGATCTCAGTGATCGTTTCTGGGAGGTCTGGGACCTCGACAATGTTTTGGTGAGCCGGGGGCTCCGTTTAGGCAGATAGTTCGGGACTATCATCTCTCTTTTGAGAGTTCAGAGGTCTGGGATCTCACTGGGAGTCACGAAGGGACTACAATCGGCACCCGGGGGCTGTCCTTATTAGAAGAGAGGTACGAGGAGATCTGATATCCCAAAAACGTGGTCAGAAAGGGGCTGGCTTAGGAAAAAAGTTGATGAAGGCCTTTTTCTACATACAGACCATGGAGGGGGTTTTGTAAAATGAGGATGTAAATAAATTCACCTGGGGAAATTATAGGAGCCACGAAAGGGCTCTTGGATCAGGCAGGTAGCCAGGAGCTATCCTTCTCATAAAAGTCACGTGGGGACTTACCAACATCGATATAGAGTTTAAAGGAACTGTCCGGAATAATAAGAATGGACCTCCCAGAAACGATCATTGAGATCCCAGACCTCCGTAAAACAATAAACATGTTGGACATGACTGACGACAAGGAAGAGGGCCGGCACCGGAGGAGGGGCGTGCCAAAGAGACCATCTTAGCACCAACATAACTGGTTTCCACTTTCGAGTAAGCTGTTGGGGGAAGAATCAGTTTTGTGTTGTGTGTTTCCTTGACTGATGAAGCCTTCTGGATGGAAGGTGAAATGTTTCATCATAAAAAAAAGCAACTGTCCAGATGACCCAACTGAAAATAGTTGGATTGTATACCTGGATTATTGAGCATGGACTTTGCTGGATAAGAATGGTTGATTGTGTGTCTGTCATGTTCCCAATATCCAATTACAATTTAATTAAATGAGGATAAAAAGGCTTTTACCAAGAGCTGCTGTGGGTAGTCTTTGCAAATTCTTATGATTGAAGAGCAGGCATGTCTCCTCACATTCTTCACAGCTCGAGTCCAAGATGCCTGAAAACAAACATTATTTTTCTTTAATTTTGGACAAGGTATGAAGAAAAGTCACAATATTCAACTCGAAAAGGAAAAAAAACTTACCCTCTCTTTCACTGTAGTTTCAAATGTAATAACTTTAGTCAGCTGTGGAGCAAAAACAACAGCAGTCAGTCAAAGAACTCGGTTTGTAGAGCATTTTAAATTTTTGCCACAAACACAAAACAATTAGATTTACAAAACAATGTCAAAACATTGACATTTTTAAAAAACGATATGCTTTATAAGAAATGCTTGTACAGTAGTCCCTTGTTACTTTGCGGTTCGTTTATCGCGGACTCGCTCTATCGCGGTTTTTCAAAATAAGAATGGACATGACACACAATTGTCTGACTGATGGAGGAGCCACACGATCGACATGAATTTTTTACTTAAAATAAATTATTTAGCACCTGCTGCACTTTTGTGCAGCCCACACTGCAGGATAAACTGCAGCTGATCAGCTGTTCACCGTGCAACGGAGAAGTGGGCATGGCCAAGAGCGCTTGCAGGTAGCAAAGAGCAGAGGAGGCAGGGAGCTGAAATCATGACATTCTGTGCTCTTTTAGAGCATTTAGAGTTTAGAAACATTGTTTACAATATTACAAGAGTGTGGGAAGTGTTTAAAATGCCTTAATATATGCATCTATATAAATGCTAAAATAAACTACTACTTACTACTTGTACTACTATTCCTAATTGGCGTTTTTTTACTTATCGCAGGTCTTCAGAGTACGGATCCCCCGCGATAAACGAGGGACTACTGTATTAATTATTGAGTTTGATCCAACCTTGGAGAGGACTTGTGGCACGAACTGTGGTCTGTGCACGACAAATGGGAAGAGGGCAAAGAGGTTGCTGAGCACGCAGTACAGGATGAGCGGATCTCTGGTTTCGTAGTTCAGTATGACCTGCAGCAGCGCCATACTCTCATCAATCGGCAGCTTCTACACAGCATGAGGCAAGAGAAGACATGTTTATATAAATCCCACCATTCATTTGTTTTAATATTGTGCTTTGCTTCTGGTATTTCATCACCTCCTCCTCCAGATTTTTAATGATCTGAGACATGACAGCCTCCATAAAGACTGTTGCTGCGTCCCACTGAATGACTGATGGAGACAGCAGAGAACACATGCCCTCTGCAGTCTTAGCTGGACAAATGCAAAATGAGAAGCAAAGTTAATGTGATGCAAAGAAAATTAATGTTAAGTAAAAAAAAAATCCATTTTGACTCTGTGTTATTGTCTTTAACATTTTTGAAGTCACAATAAATCAAATCAAAGTGACTTTTTTTTTTTTTTTAGTGTGGATGAGCACACGTTTCTAAAACTGTCAAGAATGAGATTTAACACTTGCATGTGGCGTCTCCAGGATCAATTGGACTGGCAATCTGAAACCGAAGAACGTCTGCTGCTGTCCGGAAAGCCTCTAGTGGAAGGATGCGACTTATACACCTCACAACATCCCCCTGCTGCGATCGATAAGCTTTAAATAGAAAAAAATAAAACACCATTACATCAGCAGCATTTATCCTGAAAGATGGTAATCTGAGTCAGTAACACGTACATGTAAAGAACAAGTTGAAGTCTTGATCATTGTCAAAGTCCATTCGAGAGTACCCACAGCTTGGGCTGTCATTTCGAGAAGGGAAGCCAGACTGAAAAGATAAATAAAACTAGAAGTTTGTTTTCCCCATTCACTCCACAAATAATTACTGATATAACCAGTGTCTCACCCTAATAAGAAAGCTCATTGAAGCTTTGAGGTATTTCATGGCCATTTCTACGACGACTGTGACTTTTGACAGAGTCTCATGTTTGAACAAAGTTGTCCAGATTGGAACAGTGCAGGATTTTAAAAACTGAAGAAAAGAGAAGAAAATTAATTCATGCACAACATATACTACTCAATGTTATTCAGAAAATGTACGATGAAAGTTTAAATGAGAAATGACAAGTCCAGTACAAAGAGTTAGAAGTATCTCACCACACTGGAATGCATAGTGAAGGCAAATAAGGCATCTATGTACTTGCAGAGATTTGCAGGAGTTTCAGCTTTCACATTTGAACCCTATGGAGAGATTTTCCACCATTCAGTCATAAAGAGAGCCTAAACAGCAACAATGTCTCCAATTTCACATGTCCGAGGGGTCAAAGATGACACGAACACATGGGGATAATAAACTCACCACTAATGAGCAGAGCTGGAATCCCAGGGCACACAAAACCTGACAGAGCCTCTTCAGAAAAATGTACCGCCGTTCCACCACCTCCACTCCCCTGAAAGTGTTTAAAATAACGAAGACAAGCCAGATGAGGCTAGTAAACATGATAAACAAACATCTCTTACAAATCACAATGAAACCTGGCACAACTTACTGTGATTCTAGGGAACTTGGAGATATTGCGAGACAATCTGCTGATCTGTAAAAAGACGGAAACTCTTAAATAACTGTTGTGACATTAACGCAAAGTAATACTGGAGGCACTCACTGGGCTGCAGAGAGGATGAAGTTAATTGCCACATCATCAAACAGCAGCATGAACGGCTTCCTCTCCTCCAGTTTTCCCTGAAGCAACATAAAGTTAGACACGACTTCTTATGAACTGTTGTGTTTAACGCAATTTACTGTGATTATTAGTATGATTTCAACTTTTAATGGTATGAACACATAAGGGGAAAAACATTACCACTGACAAATTGATGGCTTAAGATTTTCTAAATCAGACTTTTGATGGGTTAGACCTGTAAAGTTACTTAACTTAAGAGAGAGAGAGAGCAAAAAGACTTCCCTTCACACAACCAGCATAAGAAAAAAGGTGCTAGAACAGGCCTAATAAATAGAACTGCTGGTCCGAAACACTAATTTGTGACACTAGACATCATGTGATGTCTAGTTACAACTCACCTTGCGACTCAAAGCAATGAGCAGACACTCTGAAGCTTCTAGCTGCAAATCCGGTTCACTCAGCAGAAGACACAACATCTCCAGCAGCTTACAGTTTCCAGAGGTGATGTGCAACAAAGAAACCCAATCTATGTAGCCTGCCAGAGTATTAAGTGTAGCGACAGCAACTCGACAGTGAGCTCTTGCCTGTATTTGGAGACAAAAGGTCAACAACAGTAAGACCAGAACAATTAATGTACCGGTAACTACGTTTACTTTACAGCAGGGATGAATTGTTTTTTTCACCTGAAGTTCATGTCCAGGTATTTGTTTCTGGTGGCAAACAAACAAAAAACAAGAAATAAGTCCTTAGTTGGAAGGGAAATGAACTTGAATAAATTGAAATAAAGGTGTAAAGCTCCCACTGACCACTTTGCAATAGTCCTCAACATGAATTTGCAGAATGGCCATTATAAAACTGAAGATACTATCCATGTTTTGGGTGAGCGTCTGCTGAATGTCTCGGCGTCGCTGGGTGGGCAACGTCTGGAAGGTGATAACATCTTCTGCCAGCCTCAAAAGGATCATCATGACAAGTTCTGTCTGTGCCTCCTACAGCAAACAAGTTTTATTTTACTATAGCACAAATGTTTCAAAAAGGCAGTCCAAAAATAAAGGAAGTCAAATTTCTTGGGGGTTTTGCTTGAAAAAAAGTCAAGAAAACCTGAATGACACTGAAAACTAAATCAGACATGAGGACATCTGTTGTACTTTGGCCAAATTTGTATGATGAGATCATATGAAAATTTAGAAATCCTCCACAGGAATACATTTGCTTGCTAGCCATTACGTAACCCTATTCAAATTGAATCCACACAAGTTTAGGAAAAAAGCAACACTTCCGGCACCGTACACGCTACTCACCCCCTGGCTGGAGAGAGCTTCCATCTCTTTAAGCATATCTGGCCAATTTTGAGGCCATTCTCTCTTGATCATTTCCACTGTGATTCGAGACAGGGCATCTTTGACATGACTCTCTTCCTCCAGGATAGGACGAGTACCCTGTGAAGACCCAGTGAAAGGGACAGAAATCAAAAACAAGCTCAATGCACAGCCTTTGTGTTACCACTCTTTTACTCTCACACCTACATTTGATAGTAGCTGCATGGCACAATCCTTTAACTGGACTTTCTCTTCTTGTTGCATGTTGTTCCATCTGAATCTGCAATACATATTTAGACATATGAAAAATATGCAGCTTTTGTTGGTTTTAAGTTTTATTTTTAGGTCACATGTGCTCCACTCACTTGATGACATGCTCCAGTATTTGCAAACCAAAGTGTCTCACCACAGCTGGCTGGGTTTTGTCAGCTAATTGTAGGCCACATGGGACACAGAGGATGCTCGTCTCTTTAAACTCTTCACAAAACTGTTCAGAAGATTAAAACGTGTTATTTTGCAGGCAGCCTAATACACTAAACGTTAAAGTGTTAAACTAATAACGCTCGTTGTTAACCTAATGTGCGTTTCACGTGTCAAGGCATCAGGTAGCGGTTAATGAATGAGCTAACGTACTACTCGGGAGTTTTTTTTTTTATAACCGAACATTAAATAAATATTTCTAAACTGCTTTAACGAAGATATTACGGAATAATAGTGATAATCTATGTAGCTACATAGCAGATAATGCTTCCATCACTATAAAGCAGCGATATAATGACATGCTAACTTTAAGCTAACTAGCAAAACAGGAAACGTAGCTACCTTTAAGGCCTCCGTTCGTAAATTTTGGATTGTTTCTGCGTCCATTATCATAACCACTGCTTTGATCAGCTGATCGCACGTGGCAGCCACCTGGTCAGTCATGACTTCAGGTAGCTTCGGTCACACCGTTGGCGCTAAAGCAGAAAGAAACTCCCTTATGCAAAACACCTGCACTACACACAGCTAGCCGCGTGCCATAGACCGGAGAAGCAACAACGTCGGCCAACGTGAGCCCTTCGACTTGCCGTCATTGTGGAATTCTGGATATTGTAGTCCAGTGACTGTTTGTTTTTCCCTTGCTTTCATTAGAAAAATTGTTCAAATTTTGAGTATTTCTTCTGAAGAAAATTCCACGCATAATTTTTGAAGTTTACATGTTTGCGTGATTTTGTTAAAAAAAAATGAGCAGGCTTCACAAATCGTGAAAATATTTATTGTGTTATAACTTTTTTTTATTTTTTTTATTTACCCTGTATTTAATCCAGGTAGTCTCATTGAGCCACGAGAACTCATTTTCAAGAGAGTCCTGTTTAGGGAGCAGATGTGGGGTTAAGGGCTTTGCTCATGGGCCCAGAGTGGGGCGAATGAGGGTGGGAGCAAGTGTGGGTGCTTCACCCATGGCTTCACCTACACAACCCACAGTTTTGATGTTGTCCGGGCCGGGGGTGAACCGGCGATCTTCGGATCACAGGCCCACCTCTCTAACCAGTGATTGGGGAGTGCAGTATAGCATTAATTATTAATGCTATATTGTCTATTTCAGTATCAAACTTAACTTTTAATAAACTATCTTGGGTTAGGGATAATTTTCATGGCTGACAGTACTCACCTTAGCAATTATTTAACTATTACTAGATCAATACATGTGTATTTTACTCATTATTAAATGATTGGATTTGACCTTGTGCGGCAGTATTTTGCAGTACTGAAATTTTCATTCAACCTTTATTTAGACAGGTAATCCCATTGAGCCTCGAGGACTCATTTACAAGAGAGACCTGATTTAGTAGTATTTCTAAAACGTGCATTTTTTTATTACATACAAAAAAGTTTAAATCATGTCATCTGGACAAGTTTCTTGTACAAAGTAGATAGATAGATAGATAGATAGATAGATAGATAGATAGATAGATAG
>NC_056498.1:57933799-57995915 GCF_014905685.2 Nematolebias whitei | reverse complement strand
TAGATAGATAGATAGATAGATAGATAGATAGATAGATAGATAGATAGATAGGTAGGTAGGTAGGTAGGTAGGTAGGTAGGTAGGTAGGTACTTTATTAATCTTTATTGGGTAGTGGGGGTGGGGGGATTTGAGGCATCCAGTAACATGTTCTAATTATACTGAAAAAGACATGTGAAATAATCAAAAAATGAAGAAGAATACACACTTTGCAAAAAGACAATATTCACATGCACAAGGTGGTAGATTTATAGATTTACAAGACTCTATTTTTACTGTACAGGGAGGAGTTGAACTGTCTGATGGCTTGTGGGACAAAGGACTTCCTGAATCTGTTCAAGGAGCATGGCTGGGACAGCAGTCTACCACTGAAGGAGCACCTCTGCTTCTTGATGGCACTGTGCAGAGGATGGTCAGCATTGTCCATGACGGATAGCTTACTGAGGGCCCTTTTCTTTGCCACCAATGTAAGGGACTTTTAGGGAAAAATGTTTCGTCTTTCTACAAGACTTCCTCAGTCTGTGGCCTGCAAACCCAGATTTGTCTTATAAATAGCCCTCATTGATGTGTTCCAAACTAGCCTCCTGCTGAATTCCCAGAAACTGCCTTTAACACATGCAAAAAGGGACCATCTGTCCAAAACAATCACTCATCATGCAACAGGAGTCTGGCTTGAAACACATTAAGACAGATATGGGTTGGCAGCGGCTGCAGACTGATGAAGTCTTTTGGATGAAAGACGAAACGTTTCTCCCTAAAATAAACTTGTCCAGATGACATGATTGAACCTTTTTTGTATTTATCTACCTGGATAACTGAGCTTACAAACCTTTTTCTGAACCATTTTTATTACACTTTTATGCTATACTATACTATACTATACTATACTATACTATACTATTATACTATACTGTACTATACTATACTATACTATTGTTCTATATATATATATATATATATATATATATATATATATACCTAGTTATTGTTTATGTTTATTAAGTTTTGGGCACTCAGTTCAAATCATATTTTAAAATATTTTAAAAGTGGTGTAGGGAAACTCTTGAAAATATTAGATTGCCAGATTTTCACCCTCTTCTTCCATTTTATAGTCCATCTTGAGTTCGATACAATCTTAATTTTTTTTTGTTCTAGAACAAGTTTAACTCGGGTTAAATTAACCTTACCAGTTGTACTTTTTCCATGCGCGACATACAGTAAACACTGAGCGTGTTTACGCTTTAGGATCCTCTGTTCTTCAGCGTTGAGGGGGCGGAGCCTAAATTCCAGAGTGGAATGAACTTCCTCCCTCAGCGTCACTCTGGGATAGGCAGCGAGTCGTCGAGCAACGTTGTTCGTCAGCGGTGTTTCGGGATTATAATCGTCGTTCCTAGTAGTAAGTAAATCATTTATAATACCCATAGTATTCCGTGGTATAATTTGTGTTTATGAGTCTGTGTTATTTGCGAAGTTGTGTGCTCGCGACTAACCGTTTGTTTCAAAGTTAAGCGTCGCTGGCAACAAGAAACTTTTGCCGTGGAGGCCCTGTGTTATCTGTAGCAACAGGTCCCGATACTAGCTTTCCGTTGCCATCAATATATTTTACGCTCTAACACTTTGTGAGGAGATTAAACCGCTTTATAAAATAATGGTACGTTTGTGTTTGTGCAGGCCCCCCGGAGCTGGAGACAAAGTAGCATCGCCTTGCCCGTCGCCAGGTTCAGGCTCCGAGGATCGACTCGTCTGTGTCGACGCTTTCGTCGAAACTGCCCTGGTGGGAGTTCACGCCGTGCTGGTTACCTAAATGCGGCACGACGCCAAAATGATGCCCGTAAGGTTGATTTATTTGGTAGAAGTTTTAGCACTGTACTGCATACATATACATATATATATATATATATATATGTATTTTTTTTTTTTTTTGCCAGTTTACTACAATTTTCTCGTGATTGTCGCTTAAAAGCTACCTGGATATTTAAACTCAAGTGGGAAGTTGATCCATGTGAAGTTTATTTGCTAATGACTGAGACGTAATTTATTTGCTTCGTGCATTCACCCTATTAGAGTTGGCCTCTTACTTTAAAAGACAACAACACCAGCCTGAAAGATGGTGTTTAACCTCAGGGATGCATTCATTTCCATCAATACACTTCCACCCTGCTCAGAGCACACAGCAGGTTGGAGGCACCTGCCAAGTCTTGCTGGCACAGACTGCCATCAAGCGCTGCACTCCTGTCCTGTCATCACTGTGATCATCAGAGGTCCACTGCTTTTTGCTGCAGTGCAAGGTCCAACCTCTCAGCACTTTCTCAGGCGTGTAAAGACGACAGCGGTGTCTGCCTTCATGTGCGCCCTGTTCAGAAGTGAGACCTGAAGTGTGCAGACCTGCATATCCAAATCGTTAAACAAAGCTAAAATGTGTAACATATGTTCACATAAAATTATTGTGGCTTATTTTCTTGGAATATTTTTGATGGGCGCTTAAGCTTGCTCATCATTTTATGTCGATTTATAAATAAACGTGTGCTGTTTTTAACCAGCTTTATCCGTGAATTACTAATCTTTAAAAAGGGGGTAGAGTTATATTTGAATTCTTCCTTTCTTTATGACCTTAGTCTATAGTTGACATGTGTTTGTGTGTTATCAGCGACATTGGTTCTCATGGCAACCAAATAAACAGTCACCTATGTGTGCAGGAACAGTTTATTTATCGTCCCAAAGGCATCCTTAAAGGAGCAGCACAAAGACACAAATTAATTTCTGTCCCCTCACAATATATATTTGGGCACTGCTTGTGTTTAAAGGAGATACAGCTTCTTGTGTTTGCCTGATAAACACAAAATGGCCTCTTTAGCAGTGTCTGATGTGAGGTATTGTCTTATAAATCACACCAGCAGCCCGTCATGACCCTGGTAGTGCAGGCCGGGGGCTTGGGGGGGGCAATGAGAATGTGGTGTAATAATTGCTGGCTGGGATGGTAAATAGGGGGTCACTGTTTTCTTGCACAATGAGCCAAAGGGACTCTTTTTTTTAACAGTGTGCTGTGAAGAGCACATTGTTTGTGCGCCTTGCATGGCATCACCCTGATAAGGAATACTCGTCCTTTTATTGAACCAAAGCATTGTGTAACTCATTTACACCTGAATTACCATTTGGTATGGCTTTCAGTTTCTGCTCTCATAAATCTCGTCGTTTTCTCACATGATTTTAGCTGCTTTCTTTGCAGATTTCTATGCTGGCATGTCTTGTGTGTGCCCACATAAGTTAGTTTATCACACATGCTTTCTTACGCTTCAACAACTCTTAACTTTTGCTGGTTTTACAACAGGGATATGACAATGGAAATGCAACGTTGTGCTTTGGGAAGCTAAACTTTTGCTGTGTGTGTCAACAAAAACCTGAATAAGATTTCCATGGCTGCTACATGCTTGCGTTACCATGTGGGAGACTTGATGTGGTTGTATAACTAGACTGCTACACACTGTTTTAGACCTTTTGTCTCAAGATGAACCAGAGTTATTGTGAAATCTATAAAGTTTAAAAAAGTACAGTAGTTTTTTTTTTTTTTTTTTATTCCGTTGTCTGTAGAACTCAGGTTATCAGTTTAATATCACTTCTAAGAAAATCCACATCATTAAGCAAGTATCAACTTATTATCTTGGGATACTGAGTCACTCAGAACTGAGAATTCTGTATAAAATTCCAGAGGAACTGTCTTTACCACATGATTAAAATGTTGTGAGCTAACATTGTTACTGTTGTGAAGAAACAGTTCTGTTGGAATTGCTGCAAATTGTGTTGCACGTAGTTTATTTTTTAGGCCACTGACAACCAGAACCCAGCATGTTTTAATAATGGTCTTCTCCAGGGGTATTTGTCAGGGCTGAAACTCAACTGTCAAGGAAGATCTAATATGTCCAACCTGGAAAAGTTCATGTTGTGGCTTTCTGTACTCTGCGTCTTTCAGTCAGCTGTTTTTTTTATTTATTTACTAGCTGGTTTTTGCATGACTGAATAAACCACAAAGACATTTTAATCTGGTGTCTGCCACATTTCCCTCTAATATTTTAACATTTGAGTCTATAAAAAAACATTTTGCATTATTTAACTTCTTACACGGTAGAATATTTTCATGGAAAACAGTTTTTAACTTTAAATATATATTCTGCGATGACAATTGCCCTTTTCTGACACCGTCATTTCAAAAAAGCCAACAACACTGTAACGTCATAAGATAATTTACTAACGAAATAATCCTTATCGCTTCAGTTTTGGTTCCCATTTTCTCCGTCTCCTAGATTGGACTGTCTTCTTCACGTATAAGAAATGCAGAAACATTTCACAAGTGCAGATCAGGATTGATGGGGCTAAATTCTGCAGTGCATACAATGAGAAGAGATGTTGCAGAAAAAAAGCACAACTGCTTAGGGTGTTGTAAAAGCTCCCTTTTTATTGGAAAGGTTTGCAGCCGAATGATGCAAATGCCTTTCAGAGTCACTCTGTACACTCTGCTGTGTGTTTCCTAACCTTTCTGCCCTTGCTGCCTCATCCTTTGGCGCAGCATAGTAAAACAGAGAGCGGGTGAAAGAGATGAAGAGAAATAAAGCAGAAAGCCATTAGGGAGTTTTCTGTTGCCTCACCTTTTTGAAGGACCATTATGTTAGAACGGTTTCAGCTTTGGAAGCAGTGAAGAAGGACACGATCACGAATGCTGCTGCAATGTCTTAGAAACTTGTAATTAGAGAAGACCTGCTCCATACAACTGACTGATCCATTTTCTTACAAAGGCTATATATATATATATATATATATATATGTAATTGAAAGTGTGTATAGACAGAAGAAGAGCAGCCCTAAGGTGAAGAATCGCCTGGTGTGGTTTAACACACCGCTTTCTGTTCTTCCATTTATCCTGTAGCATTAGAGTGATTGGTTGTTTTGTGCAAATAATTAAGAATTTTATTGTATTTTTTGCGATTGTATTGTTTATGTAGCTTGCTGCCATCTGTTCTGACTATGACAATGCTGTTTTTTTTAAATTAATTTAACACATTGTATAGAGGCAATTTTACTGCAGTTTCAGTTTTAACCTTTTGTTCAGAAAGATAAAAGAAATAGTACTGAAAGTCATCCACTGTAGTGGGTCGAGTTAAGTACTGTAATTATGAATACGTACTACAAATGTTACTAATGTAGTGTGACTCTTCTGTATTCTTTTGGCACGCCAGTATGAAAATTTCTTATGGTATTATGGCACAAGCACATCTAAATGAAGCCTAAAAAGCATCAACAAAAGTGACAAGTCACAAGACATGAATGTCAAAATGTAAACAGACCAGTAAAATCATTACTGTTGCATATTTCATGTCTGAGAAGAACATACAATAAGAAACTATCTCAAAAGTTGGAGCATATGTTTTAAATTCAAGTCTTTGACTGGATGGACTTCTATTTGCTAGTCACTTTGAGGTCAGACTAGTTCTATCAGGGAGCAATTCCTTGTGATGAAACTATTCCTAGAAGTCAGAAACTGCAGCGGCAGACAGTTTTGATCCTTTAATTTAATATGTGACCATTTTCTAGGGACCAATAATCTAAAGGGACGTGGCAGCAGAACTGACCTTCACAAAGCGAGTCACTTCTAAAGTGGGATGATGGGACTTATAGTCTTTTAGGTCAGTTCCAATTTACTTATCAAAGGATCGTGCTAACTTGATTTGCCTTTGACGTGTTTCCACGTTCTTGTTTAGGAACACAAAATGGCCGACTACCTCTCTCTTTTTGTTTCGTTTCCACTTCGAGGTATGAACAGGGGGAGAATGCAGTCAACACCAACATATGCAGTTATTTTATTCTTTTTATTCGTTTGTGATCGACTCTGACTACAGCCCTGCTTTTTAAATTAAAAGTTGCCTTAAAGGAGTTGTCTGTCTAAATCAGTGATGAGGCTTTTAAAAGCCCATTCAAATCTGTTTGACGTAATTTTCTTTAGGGTTCGTTTGTAAGAAGAACACAAATATAATCACAAAACCGTTAACGCACCATCTTTTTTAAACTTTATGGCTGATATTCTTGATGTGTGGTATTTCATTTCCCAGCCTTACAGACATTTCATGTTATCTAACTACATGTTGGATAGAATCGCTGACAGAGAAGGTAATAATCTCGCAGTAACTCGGAACAATCCTGACAGTATACCTCTTTGTTTTTCAGTCTCGTTCAAACCTTTTCATTGAGGCAGGTCGAGCACTGCCAGCTGCAGCCTCTCTCCTCCTCTTAGATGAGTTCTTATTGCAGAGTATTTTCTCTGTAGGTTTTGATCTTGCGGCCTTTCATCTCTGAGAGATACTCACAAGCCTTTCTTTACCAGTGTGTCCTGAACCAAAGGTCTTAAACTTAGCCTCACTAAGAGGTTTAAAAAGGTACTGACTATAAAAAATGTAATCTGGTGGGAAAAAATGATCAGCTGCTATTACGTTTGTCTACGTGATTAAAATTTTTAGCTTATATTGTAATTCAATTCCAGTTGACTGTTAAAAAAGCTAAAATTGTATCCATGTATATCGGATTAGCGATCTCTCCCCAGTGACCTTGCTGTATCTCTGCTTCTTTTTGAGAGTAACTATACTGGTCAAACACTTTTTTCTGAATGGACTAAATGTATCATTTTGCTTTTAACTGAGACTAGTTCTTGTTGTAGCTTTTCCTTTACTGACACTACAGTGCAATTAGTAATCTTTTAGTAAATCACAGAGGCAATGTGTCCCCTCTGGATCCCTGGGTTATCTATTTAGCCCATCTCAGACAAGAAGGAAATGCAGTTCAGCTCCTGTTTCTGTAATTTGCTAGAAGGCACGCATGGTGAATAGCAGTCAAACTTTGTCATAAACACACTGCAGTGGTGCTGCTTAGCTCCCTGGTTTTACAAGATGGCTTGAAGCAATCTTTTCTTGTCAGCTGCAGATGGGCTGTTTGGCTACTTCACTGTGGACCTATTACATTGTTATTGAGCTGCTTAATTTTGCTTGTTGTTCTATGAATATTTAATGAATTCAATTTCTGTCAGTCAAAGCTGGGGATCCAGCCATGCTTGGATCTTCTTAACACACACTTCACTTAATTTGAGGCCCTGCAGTATAGTTTAAAATTGAGTAAACTACACATTGTAGATTTATTTATTTTTTTGGTCATTTATATAAAATTACCGGGTACTAACAATATCTTTACGTATTGAGTTACCTGATAATTGAAAGTCAAATTAAATAATTTTTTTGGCTATAGATGTATACAATGAACATAACATTCATTGTGTTAGGCTCGTTTTTTTTTTAAATCTAATATTGACAATGTGTGCTAAACTATGAAGCACTTGTGTTTATCACTGTGATCCTGTGCACAAGGTCAATGGAGGTCAGCAACAAAGTGCTAACTCATCTAAATGGATACTAGGAGTGGTCTTTGTTGGCTACCGGATCATTAACTTTAGTGCTGAAGAGAAATGGCTTTAAGTGTAGAATTTGTCATCCCCTGACTAAATTCCTCTCCTATTGATTCTTCTCACTTTTTTCCTCGGTCATCTTTTTGTTTTCCAAATATCTCTACACAGGATTTTAAATGTCCTGCATCTCTGAGATATTGCAATATTATTTGCCATATTCTGATGCAAGATTTATTTTATTTATTTTTATTTTTTTAAGTGACTACATCAAAATGACAATGCAGTTAGTCGAGTCATTTTTATTTTTGTGATTCACATCATATTGCAGAGATGTGATGATTAGGAAGCATTTACCAAAAACAAGTGCTGATTTAAACTTGATTCTCCAGTGTTGGAACACTTTTTTTATTTTATTCTTTTGCTCTAAAAGGTCAAACAATTTCTGGCTTGTACATTTTCTGGCAAAAATGACTCACTACGGATAAGAATGACTCTGTGTGTTGCTCTATCTGAGGGGTTCTTTCATTGACTTCTCTATTAAATCAACCAGTTAATTGGTCCTCTGAGTCAGACTCATTTCTTTGTCCTTTGTCTAATAGCTATTAAAATATATTTGTGTAAGTTGCTATGGAGGTTATTCTAGGAATCGTCACCTATTCATGTACTCAGCGAGCTGAAAATAAATGTGAAGGCCTCTTATGACACCCCCTCTAGTTAAACAGCAATTCACATACTTTTCTTTCTACATCGTGGTTGCATCTGCTCAGCTTGCTTCCCTCTCAAGCCCTTTGTGCTTGTGATCCTGATGACTTGATGTTCCCACCATGCAGAAACAACCATTTACTTACAGAAGCCCAACTTGGCTCTGTAACCTGATGGTCCACAACACACACACCTGCTCTGATAATTGTACGCTTTCCAGGCTATTAGAGAAGTTTTGTGACGGTTTTATTTCACCTTTATTGAAGCCACTACAGATGCAGTAAAAACCTGGGGCAGTAAATTCAGTTTATGTCACATCCTTAGGCATCTTTGTAATGATAGTGGTTTTTATTGCAGCCTTATCTAAGCCCTCAGCCCCTATGTGGGATCAGATTATGGTTGTGCTATGGCCTATTCCAGCACATCACTAAAAGCCTCTTAAGCAAAGATCTTTTAATAACAACACGGCAAGATAGATTTTTTTTATATTTCTGTTTACTGCCGCTGCTTGTAGAGGTTTTAGAACATATTGATAACTTGATGTGCCACTTTATTAGAATTTGATTATTTGAGCTTTACTTTATTTAAACTAAAACAAGCCACTTAAAGCAATAAGTATTAACAATATTTTATAATGACATACATGTTTATTTTGAAATAAACATTTCTAAATGTCTGAATTTGGAATCCAGAGAGTTCAGTTTTGTGATTAGTTTTTTTTTTATGCTGTTGATGAAAGTCTTCACATGCCCTCATTAAGATTTCCTTTTTTTTTTTATAGGGATGAAGCATTCATACTCTGATATTAAACACTGAGCTTCTTTAGAATCTGTAGTGATGTTTTGGTGCCTGCGCTGATCAGAAACACGTGATGAAACTGAATTTAAGGAGCGGCTTTCTGATTGCTCTGTTGACATAAAGAAATGGAGCTTGTGGAAACAAATAAAGCTATGAAGCAAACACCGATTTTACACTGAACCATGGGGGAATCTGACACTAGTTACAGGGAATTGTTGCTCTGTCATCATCAGCGTTATTTGTAACTGGAATTATTTTTCTTCAGTTCCTGTTTAATTGATCATGTAATCTGCCTTGCCCAACTTTCATTTTCTCCCTCCTGCTGTGCGCAGACGTTCCTGACCGTTTATCTCAGTAACAACGACCAACATTTTACTGAGGTTCCTGTTACCACCGATACACTCTGCCGGGATGTGGTAGATTTGTGCAAGGAACCAGGAGAAACGGACTGCCACCTGTCTGAGATGTGGCGAGGATCTGGTAAGCGAGATTGCTAGCATATTCGGTATTGTACACAGTTTACAGTTGTCAATTATGAAGATGAATTGTATGGTCATCTGCTTGATTTCTTTTGTTAAGGCTTGTCTATTTTTAATTTGAGTCTGCAATGCAAATGAAGTGGGGGTCTATAATCCCTGTCACAAACACAAGTGCCTAAATGTTTCTAAAGTGGAAGGTGCGGTGAGGAGTTGAAATTTCATGCCTGCCTCATTTTCCCCTTTTTGAGATGCAATAAGTATTCAAAATCAAAGCTCAAGGAGCCAGGTTTTATAGCCGTTTCCATGGTGATGCTCCTGAATGAATGAGGAAAGTGCCAATTATTATATTTGAGTACTTCCATAAGTAGTCTGAATGAAATGAGATGGCAAGATGTTAAAAACAGTCTCATTTTGCAGCCATTCACCACAAGTCTATTCTATTCTTATGAACATAATGTTGCATGTATGATTTAGTTTTAAATTAAAATGATCATTTCTGTTTGCTGATTTATTTTGCTACCCTGCCCCCTTTAATAAATTAGTCTCATTGACCTCTGTTTGACTGTAATGTGTCAGTCCCTTCATGTAATGTAATGGGCTTCAGGCTGTAGATGAAAATGTCAGAAAATGGTGAACGAGCTCTTTGGCTCAGTGCCAGTCCGAATAATTTACAGGACTTTATTTTTCCCTGAAGTCAAAGACATCCAACAGGATGCACCTTTCTGTGTAGGTTGAACAGCATTCACAAAGTAAACAGCACCTGCACACTTGACCTACCTTAGTCTTGTATTTTTTTAACCATGGCCAGCCAAATACATGATTATCTTTATTTTATATATTGTATATTTTCTCTGCAGAGCGAGCTGTGGGTGACGGTGAGAGGATGTTAGATGTACTCCAAAGATGGGGACAGCACAGGGGCGAGGTGCGCTTTTTTCTACGTCACAACCGAGCTCCTAACAGAGAATCAGGTAAACTAATCTTTTAACAGAAAACTGAACCATACAGCAGACACTTCTCAAAAAAAGTAAAGGTTACGTTTGGTCCCTTCTCAAAAAAATAAAAATGAATAAAAATCACGACTGAGTGAAGGTCGTCTTCAGAGAAGACATTTGACACCAGCACTGGAAATGCCAAAGATGCCTTCAACCTTAAATGCACGCACGTCTACTGTTTAAAGCTCATTTTCATCACCAGCCTTTTCAAAGCTAAGATGAAACCAAGTCACTGTTCTAATGGTAAAGAATTGAAAGTAAAATGCTTCAAAGTGCTTTTATTTAGATAAAAGTTTAATATCAACAGAAATTCTTTCTCCTGTGCCCTAGGGTGGAAATGTTCAATTTTAAAACTTGGGCCTCTGAGGTAATTTTGACCCAAGAGCAGCAAGTTGGTTGAATCCTTGTACTTTATTTAGCCATCTATATAGAGATTAGACATAATTTCAGTGTGTCCCAGTTGCATCGTTGTAAGTCTGTCATTTTAAAACTTTCAATTTTTAGAAATGGAAAAAGTCTAATATTGCTTGTTCACTATCCTCTCATCCCTGTTACGTAACTAAGCCCTTTACCCCTCACAGCTTGAGTCTAGCCCAGGGATTAGACGGTTGTTTTCCCTTCTTGTTATCTTTTGCTGGTGTGTTTCCCACACTGTTAGCTCCTCATTTTTGCAATCAAGCTCTGCATTGCTTTTTTCATCAGCTGTACTTTTTTTTTTTTTTAAACCAGGTTCCATTGATTTTCTGTTTCTCTTGTGACCAAATTGGATAAATCGACTCAATGCCTTTATAGTACTGCAGTTTCTTTGTGGTCCAGATTCTCTAAAGGTGTTTAATTTATCATCAAGTTGAAGAATTAAATGGAATTGAATTGAAGTAGCAGAGTAAGCTTACACTTATCATTCAATTTATTCAGCTTGTTGAGTAGCATGCTGTTTACAGTTGTCTTGAAACAAAATGTACCAGATGAGGAATTGTGTATTGAAATGGACAATTGATTAAAGTTCAAGCATACAGAGAGACTTGGAGAGACATACATAGAGAGTTGTGTATTAGATCCCTCTTGTTTCCCAGAAAAGGTCAACTAGACTAACCTGATGCACACCCTTCCCTACAGCAACTAGAGAGAAACAGGTGGATTTCAGCTTGTATTCTTGTTTATGTGAGACACAGACAAAAAGCTAAGAGGAAATTCCAATCATTTTTCACAGCTGTCTGTAAAGACCAGTGGTTTTTATTGTGTGAATGCTTATTGAGCATGCATCAGGACGTACACACAGTTGTTTTCCTGTTTCTCTTTATAAACTAATCCTGCCCTGGTTTTTGCTAATATTGTGACCTGCTTATAATTATTTAGCCTGCTCATGCCAATTTAGCCCTGGTAACAATATTCTGCATTTCCAATACTTCTGCCCTGTTTTTGCTAATTTAGCCATACCAGTGCTACTTCTGCCATGCTTTGTGCTAGCATTCAGCCCCTTTTATGCCAATTCCACCCTGCTTATGCTTATTTTAATTTGTATTATGCTAATTCAGCCCTGTTTTTGCTAATTCAGCCCTGCCAGTGTTACTTCCACCGTACTTTGCTAGCATTGTGCCCTGTTTGGGCTAATTCTACCCTGCTTCTGCTAATTCTGCTCCAATTTTAGCTAATTCTGCCATGTTTTTGTGCTTCTATTGCCTTATTTTTGCTAGTTCTTTCCTGTTTTTTTACTAAATTAGCCCTAACAGTGATACTTGTGTCCTACTTTGAACTAGCATTTTGCCTTGTTTAAGCTAATTCTACCCTGCTTATACTAAATCAACTCTTTCCTCCATTTTTTTCTAGCATTTTGCTGCTTCTTGCTCCTAGCTAGCATTTTCCTTATTTTTGATAGCATTTTGCTACATTTGCTTCAAAGCTAGCTTCTTCTTGCTTTTTTGGCTAGATTTTTGCTAATTTCAAGCTTTTTACTAGTGTTTTGCTACTTGTGCCTCTGTTTGCTTTTTTTTGCTTTTTTTGCTAGCATTTCAATACTACTGACTATAAGCTAGCTTTGTCCTTCTTTTTGTTAACTTTTTGCTCTTAACTAGCATTTGCTGCTTTTTGCCGGCATTTTGCTCCTTCTACGTCTTAGTTAGCGTTTTCCTGCTTTCTGCAATCATTTGGTTCTTCTGCCTCTAAGCTAGTTAGCATTTCACTACTTCTGGCTCTAATCTAGTCATTTTTATTTGCTAACATTTCATTACTTTTGTCTCTTAGCTAGCCTTTTCCTGCTTTTTGAAAGCATTTCTGCAAACCATTCACCTAATTTTGGTTATAATTTCAGCTGTTCATATTAAACAAGTAGTGACAGTTCAGCAATTGAAGATTTACAACTTGGTTTCAGCTGTTTCAGCAGCCTTCAGCAAACTCATTCAGCAATAAGCATTCACACTACATTTTTTGTAGGAAATGCAAAGTTTTCTATTTTCTATTAAACTGGACGAAGAAGCTGCTTTAAATGAAATTCTTCAACACATTTTGTTCTCTAAAATTGTCCATCTTATCTACTCTTCAGGAGGCTCAAGAGGCTCAGATTCAAAGCGGAATGGAGTGAGAGCCCCCTCAGACAAGAAAATGGAGAATGGGGTGAGTTCTAATATTTTTAGACAAATGGTTAAACTGATGTATTGACAACTACTAAACCTTGATGGCATGTGAAATATGATTTTTTTTTTTTTTTTTTTTACAATATTTGAATTTTGACAAACAAAAACATAATTAAAAAAACAATGTTTTGATGTATCAGCGATACCTTTTTTTCTTAATTGTAAAATGTGAGTCACATATTTAGTATTAAATTCAGTGACCTGGTATGTTATACTGTTTTATTTGGTGAGTAAGTTATGCCCCAAGGCGTACAAGTTTCAGTTCACTTCTCAGACAAACGAGCATGACTGTATTTCATCTTAATTAATTTGTGTTCCTCTTTCGTACTTGTTCAGGTGGCGACACCTCGGATGGACATGACATTGGCTGAGTTACAAGAGATGGCTGCCAGGCAGCAGCAACAGATAGAAGCTCAACAACAAGTTCTCGCCTCTAAGGTACATAAAGTAGTGCAACATGAGAGAGGGAAAGGATTCAGTACAGAAAAAAAATTCACAAAATTTGAGTGATAAAAAGAAAGAAATTAAGTTAACGAGAAAAAAAACACAAACACTACTTGGTGGTTCGTTTTTCACGGACTCGCTCTTTTTCAAAGTAAGATTGGACATGACACACAGTTGGCTGATTGATGGATGAGCTGCACGTTCAGCATGAATTGTTTATTTAAAATTTTTATTTTTAATGATTTAGCACCTGTGTGCAGCCCACAGGTGCAGGGAGAAGCTCCCTCCTGCATTTCTCCTCTGGCTGCAACAGCTTCATGAAGGGTTAACTTTTGATGTCCAACTGCACCCATTGACTTTTGTCTTCCAACTTAAAATTCAAAGTATGTCACATCGTAAAATCGTCATTATCACAAAATATAAAAGTGTTAAAAGTTATTTTTAATTATTTTAGAACTTCTATGTTCAGTTGTTACACTGTAATTGATCAAGAAGTACATTTCCACTCCGTGCTGCATCTGCTGCGTGAAGGGTTAACCCTTTGCTGTCCTGCTGCCCTTCTCTTGTACTAGTATCCCTACTTTGCGATATTTCACTTATTGCCCGAGGGGCCTCCTGGAACCCAACACCCACAATAAACGAGGGACTACGGTATTAGGAGACAACAGAGCATTTGTATCCAAAACAGGTGCTACGCTAAGTCAGGTGCATTTATGAAGTTAAAATGTGTTTGTGGAGATTATGAAAGTTTCACAATCTCACAGTTTGAGTGTTGAAATGATTGCAGAAAGTGTTAATAACTCGATAAGCCCTGGATCACTTTCTGCCTTTGGTTGTCACTGCGTTGGACTCAGTGGTAGAAAAAAACGAATCTAAATTCATAGCTTTTAATTTTTTGCTGTAACTCTTAAAATGTTCTCATCTCGACCTCTGTTCAGCATTTAAGTTCACTTTAAAAAATCTTTACTGATGACTTTGTAAGTCTGTGATGTTTACTGTTTTGTGTACCTGAGGGACAGTAGAGGACGACAGGGAATGTGACTTCCAAGTAGTCGCGTATTCACTTCGCCACAAGTCAACAAACCGGGATTACTTTCAGCTCACATGACTTGGAACATTTACTGATAGAGACTGCTCATTTTGAAACCTGTTTAAGATACTATGTAAACTGTTGTATTTAACTTTCATGATATCTGAAAAGCTTAACAATGTCCGTCATTACTGTTTACAAAAGCAATGTTTATATAAAATACATTGTTGCTGTGTGAACCATAAAAACAAAGAAACTGTATCCTCAAAGCAATTAACAACCCTAGCACTTCTTAGAATAACTCTTAAAACTTGTTCAAGATAGACGTAGAGAAATTGTTCAGTGAAAGAGATTAATCTGATTTTTTTAGTTCCACTTCTGCTTTCTTTTGTCTGCAGGAGCAGCGACTGCGGTACCTGAAGCAACAAGAGCAGCGTCAGCAGCAGCAGGCAGCAGAGCAGGAGAAGCTCCAACGCCTCCGAGAAAACATTGAGAACCAGGAATCCCGACTCAAGAAGGTCAGGGCCCTCAAGGGCCAGGTGGAGCAGAAACGTGTCAGCAATGGCAAACTGGGTAAGCTCATCGACTTGATGAACTCATCAATGTTTGGAGTTCTGTTCCTAAGTGATACTGGGGAAAAATATGATTTTAAATAAGATCATGAACTTCCTAATGCATCCCTGTGACGTCCTGTTTTTATAACGTTGTCCCTGTGAGTTTGTTCTGCTCACCTTTCCTCCAACATCTCACACCATTTCTCTCTCCAGTGGAAGAAATTGAGCAAATGAACAACCTGTTCCAGCAGAAGCAAAGAGAACTGGTGATGGCTGCGTCCAGAGTGGAGGAGCTCAGTCGACAGCTGGAGTTGCTCAAAAATAGCAAAATGGAGAACAACCGCGACAACCAAAGCTCACTAGCAGAACTAGATCGCCTCTATAAAGAGCTACAGGTGTGCAGAAATAAATAAATCAATCAAACAAATGAAACATCTGAGATGATTGTGTTAGACAAGCAGTAATGTTGGATTGACTCATATTTTGTGGTGTTTCTGTGATCAGGTGAGAAATAAGCTTAACCAAGATCAGAATTCGAAGCTGCAGCAGCAGAGGGAGAGTCTGAACAAACGCAACCTGGAGGTGGCTGCGATGGACAAACGAATCAGTGAGCTTCGAGACAGGCTTTGGAAGAAGAAGGCAGCCCTTCAACAGAAAGAAAACTTGCCCGTAAGTGTCATCACCTCACCACAATAAAACCTAGATTTAATTCTTCCTGTAACAGCCACAATTTCTTGTTTACAAAAATTTATACTTTGGATAAAATTCACCTCAAGTTCTTCAAATGTCTTTCCCTGGAGCCTCGTATCTTGTGATATTCAGAACTCACCCATACCAATGTAAAGCTCCTTCGACTACACACATGAAGTTTTTAAACAAATCAATTCTTTTTTTTCTTTTTTATATATTTTTCCCCCCGATTGCTTTAACAAGTTGGAACATTATGATCATAAAACCATGTTGCATCTTGAACGCTTCTTCCCAAATGCGCTCTTCAGCCAAGTTTATAGTTCCATTTAGACAGAAGCAAGTCCCGACGATGAGTGAAGACATGAGCTCAGATTGTCATCAAGACGTGCAGGAATGTTTGCTTAGATATTATCTTTTCTGGTTCCTTCCTTAACAAGCCGAGCAACCGGTTTTCTTAAAGAAACATGAGCATTTTTTATTTGTATTGTTTTTTTTGAAACGCTTAAAAAAGTTCAGTGCATATTAGAAATCTAGCAGCAGACTCATTCTAGCAGCAGACTCATTCTAGCAGCAGACTCATTCTAGCTTTGACGTTGCCTCTGGCAGTTCAACAGATCAGTCCGAGTTTACAGTTCGTCGTCGTCTTGCTCCTCTACGTTGCTCTTCGCTGTACAGGAGTTGTTTAGTACACACGTTGCCATGGGGCTGTAAATGAGAGTCAACAGTCTGGTTTATGAAACACTATCTGAAGGAGAAAACTGATCTTCTTCACTGCCACAGCATATGACACTGACGACCGAGTAAGATCATGAGAATTTTTTTGTCTTCACTTTCTCAAAATGTACGCGTCATTTGTACTTCACCTCCTTGGTATGGAGTTCTCATATGTTCTCTGAACTGAGTACGTTTCCATTCAGACGTGAAGGTGCTTTATCTGCTTTCACTGTAAACTTTTGCTCTTTCCGTCTAGTTAAATTTTAACTTATAACTAATTAGCCGCATAGCAATTGTTCTTTAGTACTTGTGGATGCTTTACTTTCTAATGAGATATAAAAAATAAACATCAAGTCTTTAGCGTGCAATGTTTACTAAGCAATTGCAGTGAACACGATGTACTGGATCCAAAGTGGTCTTTAAGTTATACCATAAGTAATAAGTGGCCTGGTTATTTTCGTATCCTTTTGAGTGTCTCTTAGCAGTTTCTTATGAGCAATGTGCACCCTACCTTGTCTTTTAACACCCCCTTGACGTCTCTAATAAAGTAGGAACAATACACTGAAATGTTTGCATGTGTGTATTTGCAATTCAGTGCGTGTTTTTTGAGATGAAAATCTGAATAGGCCCTAGTGAGAAGGTGATTTACCCACACCCTGCCTAGAATCATAATGAGTGATCCTTTTTCACATCAGCACAAAGACACAAGCCCTCCCAAGCCGCTTTATCCCCTACCAAACCGCAAGCGTCTGGCAGACATCACTCCACACACACACACACACACTCACACACTGACTAAACAGAAATACTGTGAGCTGAGTTATTCCACACAGTCTGTATTTTTTTTTTAAATATAAAAGCACGAAGAAAGGCTAATATTAGAGTGAATAGGGAGAAATATTTGGTGTTTTTGAACTGCTTTTGCATGTTTGTGCTTTTGTTTTGTTTTTTCAAGAATGGCTATCCTGCTAAAGAGAGGGCTTCAAAAGACACTCATCGTCAGGTAACTAAATTAGCATTGCAGCTGTATTTAATCTTATTTTCTTTATTGTGTTGCCTGTCTTTCTGTCTGTACAGCACTTTGGTTGACCTTGTCGCTGTTTTAAGTGCTCTATAAATAAAATGGTATAGGAATGTGCGATATGGCATAAAATTCATATCACGATATATATTGTGAAGGGTGGCGATAACGATATATATCGCGATATGTTTTTGGTATAAAACTTGCTTAAAAAAAAGCATAGGGTGTCCTTTTGCCATCATATATTTTGAATTAAGAAAATTCCACTACTAGGTCCAGAGTTTTTAAATAATAAACAAATCAAGTATAAGGCTTCTTTCTTGTAGTGCAAAAGATATCAAATGTAGTTTTAGCCAAATGTTTTAAACAGAAGAATATGTTGTTAACTCTTAACAGTTTCCAGTCTTCTCACTTTATAAATGAACAGCAACAGAGCAGCATTTTACACTGAAACACTTCACCCTCCAAACCTCTAGTGGGCGTCTCCTTCTGCTTTAATGGCGAGCTGACACAAAATGAATCTGTGGCTTTGACCAGAGGGTCTTTCAGTAAAAATCACACAACAATGTTCTTCTCACAGATCAGAGAGCAGGTTTCTCTAAAGCTGACCAACGCTTACTTTAACTTTCGATGGAAAAAGAAACAACTTTAGACGGAACACAGCGTTTTGCGCATGCGTCAGAATACGGCAACACTACGACAAGCCGGCTGTAGTTAGCTTGTAGCTTCGCTACTTAGCTCTCGAAGAAAAGACTAACGCCACTTGCGCACAGTTTTCAACAAACAAAAGTAACGATTAAACTAACAACTCTGGTTTTACTTCAGACACAACATTACTGCGGTTAGCCGGTAGAAGCCAGATCTCTACCGTAGGCTAAATTTCTATCGTTTCTACCGTATACCATTTATATCGCACATTCCTAGTATGGTATGGTTATTTGCATAGGTGATATATTATTTTTGCCCTTCATTTTCTATTAACACTTGTTTGGCAGTGCATGTTCATTTTCTTTCAACAAGTCAAATATGACAGATTGTTTAGTCATTAGAGTTTGAATCCATTTTTTAAGGTTTCAACATTCTCAAAGTGTCTTTTTTAAATTTATTTAAATTTTTTGTCCAACCAAGTATATGCAGTTTTCTAAGCAAGTTGTGCCATTTATGAGAATTTTCCATAACTTGAAACTCACACCAAACTATTTGAATTCTGCATTTATTTTATTACCACTTGAAGAATAAAAATACTGAACTATACTTTTGGTTATTTCTAAACATGCAGTTAGATAATACAAGCAAATGAACATTTTGTTCTAGTGTATTATATCTAATTCTTTTTCACTTGCTTGACCATTTATAGCATTTTTTAGATGTTAAAATGCCTCATCAGTTAATGTTTACTTGTATTCGATTTTAGTTTGTGACAGCACGCTTTAAAAAAAAAAACTTTGAATTTAACACTGAAATGACTTTTTTCTAGCACCACCTACAGGTTAGAAAGATGAATAACACATTTCAAGTTCCTGATAATCTCCATGTTTTGTTAGAAAGAAAAACTTTATAGGTCTAAGTATGTATTGCTACAGTGCTGCATACAGGCACAAGTTTACATATCTTTTCAGTCAAAATTTAAAAAACACTTTATTTTGACCACATTTAATCATCTTTATCTTTATGTATCCGACAAGTGTATTCTCCATTCCGTCTCCTGTATCACCAAGTATCTTGAACTGTTTTCACCAAACTTTGCTGCACTAATAATAATTGCATTCTCTTTTTTCTGTGTTTTTGTTCCTCCAGCTGCCTTCTGATGGCCAAACCGGGCAGCAGTCGGGTCCATCTCGTGTGGCAGCAGTCGGCCCTTACATCCAGTCATCCACCATGCCCAGAGGTCAAGTTAGACATGATCTACTTGTAAAACCAGTGTATTCAGACAGCACTTCCCCTCTTGCAGGCAACGAGCCCCAGAGCAAAGCTGGGACAGGTGAGAAATCAGAGACAACAAGCTGTGTGCGTCCTTTCACTCCTGTACCTTCCTCATACTGACACACATATTCAGGGAGTCTTACTTGCCTGCAGGCCCCCGTATTGTTCCGTCTGTCACTTCATGTACAATTTACCCTCTTATTTTTTATTGCTATGCACATTATCACACAAAGTGGAGTTTTTTTTAAATCCCTGGACTACTCAGTGTTTAAACGGAATGTGTTTGTTGAAAATGTGGAGGCACTAAACCATCCTGCTTCCTGCAGGAGAAGAGAACACTGGCCCGCCTGCAGATTGTGATGTCACTTTGAGCTCAGAAGGTAGCCAGTTACCTCCTCAAAGGTGTGCTGTGATGTAGCCCTGCTGAGAGTGAACATTAAAATACTTTTTGTTTTTCTCCACTGTCTTTTTTTTTTTTAATACTGATTAAGTTTGCAGTGAATAAAATTGCCACAGTATGTGTCTTTCTGCGGTATTCTTTGAGGTCAACACTTTGCTACAAGTTTTAGCTGTGTCCAATGGGAGGAAATGATTATGTACTTTATTGATGATCCATTATTATGACCAGAACACAAATGGTAACAACCATGGGTTTTATCTTTTAGTTATATTTTCAGATTTTTGCTGAATTTCTATTTCTGTTGGTTGATATACCTTAAGATTTAGCAAACAAAAATGATTGGACCTTTTTTTCTTTTTTTTTTATAAAGAGCGACAGAAAATCCCAGTTTAAAGCTTAGGAAGATATTTAATTATATGTTAAATATATTCTGAAGACATAGAGGCTCTGAAATTATTTGCGATGTCTGCCTCCAGAGCTCGTCAAACCAAATGAGTGATTATAGCAATATCAAACGTAGAATTTTCATAGAATATCTGTATAATGTAAAATCTATTCTTGGTGGAAGTCAGATGCCCTTTGCGTCTCGTAGTGTTAAACTTTTATCCTCAAACAGAGAAAATTGTAATTACAGAACAACAGAAAAGATTATCCTGCATCCCTGCTCTAACGCATCCTCGTCAGCCTAAATGTTCCTTTTTTTAAAGCAAAGTCATGTACAAGCAGACAAAATAACGTTTTTTTTCTCTCCTCATTCTGTTCTGCTGTTGCATGCAATTACTTCTGCATGTTGGGTTGATGTGCAGTATGGAAAGAAGAGAGAGAGGAATAAGTGGGCACACAAAAATCTCTCATTACCAGTTCTCCTCAAGCTTTCAAAGTGTAGAGCAAAGTATCAGGCAGACTCCTGGGGGGATTGCTGCTCTGTATGGCCCTTCAGGGTGGTCAGTGCCTGGACTCAGCTAGCATCATGTCTAGAGCAAAAAAGATCTGGAGGTTTAAGGCTACTTTGTTTTTCTTGTCTTTGGAACGCATCTTCTTCAGAGGCCATGTTTTTGCTTAAACCTCTGAAAGAGCTACGGGCTAAAAGAAAAGGTACACACTTGTATCTGTGCGTGTGTGCTTTTTTTGATTGCGTTATTAAGACGTACCGGTACTGTGCATCCAAAAAATGTATATTTATCAGCTGGAATTTGGTTTGACTTGCTTGTTTTGCTGCTGTGTCGTTTATTTCTGATTGTTTGGTTTTCTATCATTTCCTGAGACACTAAATGGAACAAATGCACGACCTTCACTTGAACTGAGGTTCTGTCAGGATCATTACCCACTCAGTCTGGTCGTGTCTTCAAAATCTGTGTTTGGGTTTCTTCAGTTCCTGCATTTTACATTCTGCGAGGCATTTGATGAAAATCGTTTTGTTTTGAGCATCTTTGAGGTGCTAAATGTAGCTAATGGTGACAGCTCTGTGCTTGGTGGCTCATCAGACTGTGATTGTCTGCATAACCACTGACTCAAACTCAGCCAGCCACCCAAAAATTTAACAATGAACAAATCAATGTGACATTCAGCACAACACAAAGCTACCTTTGTGTTTAAATATTCAACTTGAGTGTTGTCAGCACTTTGTTTTATTTTTACTACTATGACATCATACTTAAACTTCCCATTTTTTTGTTGCCTTCTTTCCTCCGTCCTCCTTTGGCGGTCCCTCAGGGTCTCAGTCTGGAAAACTGGCAGATTGGAGCGCTTCAAATCAGGATTCAAACACCAACGGTTATGGCCAAGCTTCAACACTGCCACGAATGACCTCTCACTCCAGCTCGAACACTGAGTTAGGTAAGCTACCCAGGCTGAGCAAACACATCTTCACAGGAAATAAACTGCAGTCTTGGTTTTGTGAAAAATAACTTGTAAGGCAAAAAGTAAGTTCTTCTTAAAATGCCTTTTTTTTCTGTTCTTTTAGAAAATCAAATAGTCTTTGATCATGAGAAACAATTAACTTCTGTCTATTATTTTATGATTAGATGAGTCTGAACTGAAGAGGGACAGGAAGATGCGTCCTTTGTCCATGTTTGAGCCCACTGAGCCCCCTCCAGCCTCCCTTCGCAAAAACCAGAGCAGTGATGACCTGGTCAGAGACGCTCAGGTGAGAAATCAAGAAGAAACTGATTATAGATTGGTTTTATTTGCAGCAATCTAATATACTATATATTTTTTTCTGAATGTTCCAGTCTGCACCTAAGGCTCAAGTTAAGGTTCCACCCCCTGTCCCCACCAAACCAAAAGGCCCTTCTGCTGTTCCCTACAGCAAGCCAGGCCTCAACACAGGCACCTTCCCTAAGACCAAGCCCCACAGCCAGCAGTCCCAGACGGCTCAGGGCCACAGCCCTCTTCCACCCTCACAAAGCCAAACACTCCCATTACCCTCTAAGCAGGACACTCCACCAGCAGCTACGGTGAGACCCTTCACCCCAGAACTCCCATCCTCCAAAGACGGCAGTTTGACTAAACCACAAACTGTAGCAGCCAGTTCTATTTACTCCATGTACACGAAGCAGCCTGGATCGGGAAAACCCTTCCAGTCCGGCATTCAAGGAGCTCTCAGCCGGTCACAAATCCGCCCTAATGGATTCATCAGTGGTAAGAATATTCACAGTCATGTACAATGTAATGCTGTAAACTGTGTTGTCAAGTTGACTCAATGGATTATGGTCAATCTCGTGCATGTTTGTGTGCATTAGATATGATGGATGTAGTATTTTTCAACATTTGTTTCCCCCAGTGATTTATCTGTAAACTGACAGCATAACATAATCTCATCTGATAATTTCCCTCGTTAGTACAATCTATTAACTAAATGACAGCACGGTATTATCTTGTTGGACACTTACCATGTGTTTCTTATGTTTATCTTTAGTATATGGTAAACCAGTGATTCCAAGTGGAGGCCTTCAGCATCCCGAGAATCCGTACCTGGAGCGCCGCTCGCCTGCCCTGGAAAATGAAGTTGATATCACTGGAACCAGTAACGTGGGTCCCGGCCCTTCTGAAGGCCTCCAGCAAGAAACGGAACGCATCCCCCGTCCACTCAGCCCCACCAAGCTTCTTCCCTTCATTTCTAACCCCTACAGACAGAGTGACAGTGACTTGGAAGCCCTCAGGAAGAAGCTCTACAACGCCCCACGGCCCCTGAAGAAACGCAGCTCTATCACTGAACCAGAGGGTCCAGCGGGGCCCAACATTCAGAAACTCCTCTATCAAAAGACCACTCTGGCAGCTATGGAAACCACTGCAACCACACCATCCCCTCCCACATATGCCGGAGAAGCAGAGAATCTGGTGTTTGGATCTGCAGAGTCACATGGACCGATCGGGGCAGAGAACCCCCCCTCGGAAACGGGACAGACGGTGGAAAGAGGACAACTCCCATCTTACATTCCAGGTGCCAACGTCCCACTTCCAACCACAACTGATCAGACCAAACCACCTTCAGCCTTCCCAGACAGCGAGTTCATTGTCCCCCCTCCTCCACCATCCCACCCTGCTCCCAGGCCTGAGGATGCTTTCTTTCCTCCACCACCCCCTGCAGGGTCGGAGGACACAATGTCCCACTTGCCTCCTCCACCTTCAGAAGGCTTTTTGGAAGAGTTCCCCCCGTACCCACCACCCCCATACCCCACTGGAGCGGAGCAGGACAGTTTTGGAGAGGACACCTTTAACATGAAGGCGCCGGAGGTCACAGGACAGGTCACGCTGCCTCCGGTACGAATTACCATCCAACACTGCAAACTCAATACGGGGTTATTTGCTGCTGTTTGTTTTCTAAAGCCATAACATTGTTAAGAAAAGGAGCCCTGACATGTTTATTAGTTCCACAAGAGCAGATCATGAGTTAAAGTTTGTACAAGTCCTACTTTAATGAAGTCCTGGACACGATCTGTAACCTAATCTGGTGTTTTATAACAGAATAATCCTTGAAACTTCTGTTCTTGTTTCTTTAGAGAATGGACGCTATTCTCCTCAGACTAAGAAGATACGCTCTGTTCTGAAAATAAACACTAGTTTGCATTTTCCTAATGCTAAGCTCTTGGTGAAACTCAGTAAGCGGTTTAAAATTCACAACCCAATAAGAAATCTGTATTATGACCTATTTTCCCCCTCAGGTTGGCTCCTTTTCTCACCTACCACAAAAAACAACTTTCTTTTTCCCCCAGTAGATATTAATTGTTGCTAATCAGGTTGCATAACCATGATTTAGAGTAACAAATAGGTTTTTTTTTCTTCCCAGCTTGAGCTCATAAACTGGATTAACAAAGCAGAGTTGGAAACAAGTTATTTTTCTGCTCTGAGATCAGGCTGAGCACAGCTGAGAGTGGCCACTGCTGAAAGGCAGCGCCTCACATCTTATGTTTGCGTGTCTCGTTCATGATCTTTAAATGGTTTTGAGGATGATCTGAGTGACAAAAGATCACTGTTGTGTCTTCAGGGAAAGAGGACTAATTTGCGCAAGCTTGGTTCTGAACGCATTGATCACAAAATGAGGGTGAAGTTCAACCCACTGGCTCTGCTGCTGGACTCGTCTCTGGAAGGAGAGTTCGACCTGGTCCAGAGGATCATTTATGAAGTAAGTGTTTTGATTTGAAACTACTTTTTGTTACATCGTTTTATTTTTTTTATTTTTTGTTCTCGTAATCGTTTATAGTCTCACAGATGTGTAGATTATCTCAAACTTTGGTCGAGCGTGTCTCACTTCTCCTCACGTCGTTCCTTCACTGCAGGTGGAGGATCCCAGTCAGCCCAACGATGAAGGCATCACTGCTCTGCACAACGCCGTGTGTGCCGGACACACAGAGATCGTCAAGTTTCTGGTTCAGTTTGGCGTCAACGTTAATGCTGCTGACAGTGACGGCTGGTAAGTAAAGATGGTTCATTTACAAACAATTATTTGCTCTGTTTGTTTTAGTTATAGCTTGAATGTATTTTATATGTTCTGTCTGGAACAGGTCGCTCTTTTAAACGAGTCCTCGTGGCTCAATGAGGCTAACCCGTATAAATAAAGGTTGAATGAATAAATGAATTTAAAAGAAATTGTGCATTAAATCTCATTCTGACAAACATAAATGTCTCAAAGTATCAAGTCACTTTTCTCTGAATCTATTTTTTTATTACAATATCCCCGAAGTCCTGTTTTGTTCTCCAGTAGCTTATTAAAAATGTTTTCTCTTTTTTTAAAATTTGATTTTGTTCTCTCTCCGATCAGGACACCTCTTCACTGCGCCGCATCCTGCAACAACGTGCAAGTGTGCAAGTTTTTGGTGGAGTCGGGTGCAGCAGTGTTCGCCATGACTTACAGCGACATGCAGACAGCAGCTGATAAATGTGAAGAAATGGAGGAGGGTTACACCCAGTGCTCCCAGTTCCTTTATGGTCAGTAAAAGATGCTTGTCTAATGTTTCATCTTGGTCTTTTTCTTCTTTTTTTTTTTTTTTTTAATACAAGCTATCACTAAAGTTAAAGAGTGCTGAAATTGTGTTTTTTACACGTTTCTCAGGCGTTCAAGAGAAGATGGGTATTATGAACAGAGGTGTGGTCTACGCTCTGTGGGACTACCCTGGTGAAAACCAAGACGAACTCTCCTTCCATGAGGGAGACTGCATGACCATCGTCCGCAGAGAAGATGAAGATGAGATTGAATGGTGGTGGGCACGTCTAGGCGACACCGAGGGCTACATTCCCCGTAACCTCCTCGGGGTGAGTTCACGAGCCTCTGTGAAAACTCTGCAACCAGTGCATTTTTCAGGTTTTTGACATTTCTTCATGTCTTTAACAGCTCTACCCCAGAATCAAACCAAGGCAAAGGACATTGGCTTAAAACACAAAGATCTTTTCACATTTCCAGCCTGGCAGAACTCTACAGGACACACACACACACAAGCACACACACACAGGCTTTAAAAGACTGGGAGCGAAAAGGACTCTGCCAAAATGAAGAAGCAAGGACAAACCAATATGAAGGATCAACCATTTCTGGCACTTTCTTTTATCTACAACAGAGGAATTTCTTCCTCACTCGTTTTTCTAGCACCCTCTGTGTCAGTTGGACACTAAACTTAGTTTTCCTTTACTTATTTTTGTAACTATAATCCAAAACTTGCACCTGAAATGACCGAAACATAAAAACGGGGTGCGAAAATGGAACGGGCAGTATTTTTTCTGTCAATTTTTCTACACTTGTGAGCAGCTCTTGCTTGGTGTGCTGGTTATTTTCTAACAAATATAACAATGCATTAGGTCAGTGAGCAGGCGACAATGGTAAAAGTAAAAAGAATACACTGTTACTGTGACAATCTTCAGCAGCCTATTTGTCAGTTTTATTCAACACTGCTTCTGGTAAACGTGTTGAAAATGTAACGACTTGTGGAGAAATTAGAGATGAGGTTTTTGTCATTCTGTTGCAGCTTAATCTGTGGTAAATAATGCCCAGTGAACTGGGCAGCTTTCCTGCACTGGTACGAGGTTAAGATGCCATACATTCAGTGTGTTTGTGTATTTCTATCAACGTAAACCGGTAAAAACTTCAACGTAGTACTATGATACTGTCGTGACAACTGATTTTCAAGCTCTTAAAGAGACACTTTGACTAAAAAAGGAAGGTATGTTTTATTTTATTACAATCATTCCATGATGGTATAAAAATGCGAGAGGCCGGGGCTAATCTGTGAAGCCCTGACTTCTCATAATCATTTAAAGGTTACACATTTTTCAACTTATTTGTCTTAGTCAAATTTATAGCACATATTAAAAGTAAAAATGATGAATCTTGTAGCTTTTCACATATCTCGATACAGATGTATTTATTTTTGTTACTGTCTTTAGCTCTTTTGTCACAAGTATAAACATGTACTGTAGTTAAAACATTTACAATAAAATACTTTGTACTAAACTCATCTGTTTTTATTACCAAGCTCGCATAAGTTTGTATCTACATTATCACCCTGATCTACAGCAGCGGTGAACCAGATCCTTTGAATTTACGCTGTTCTTTTTATATTAAACATTTAAAAATTGAGTTTTTAAACTTCTAGATTTATGTGAGCAGGAAAATAAATATACATATATGCTACCCTCTGCTGGAGAACAAATGTTTGCTCGATGGTTTTTAAACCTCAAACGGCAAATACTTTTTGTAGAACATTAAAAACAAACATGAACCTTAAAGGTGTTTTTATTTGTTTGTACGGCTTTGTTTTTGATTGAAGCTAATATAATTAGGCTAACGAAATGTAAAAATTGTTGCCATAAATTGCAGCTACTGGTATTTGCACAACAATACAGAGTTGGCTTAATGTTTGGGGCTACATGCTGCAATGTATTCTAATAGAACAATATTTTATGAAGGTTCACAGTGACTTTATTGGCATTAGCATCACATGGTACCTGAGGTGGAACAATCAGTTACACCCAGAAATAGCAAAAATATAAACTATAAAAAAAGAAACGGTATACAAGGATATAATATATACGCTAAACAATAATAATATAGTATATGGTGTATTAAACAGCAGCCTGAACATGAGTCTGTAGTGAGCAGATGGGTATGAATTAGCTGCATTCGGGTCCAAAAATTCAACCCGGCCCCAGCCGTCATTTCTGAACCCCACCCGACCCAACGAATTAACTAATTCCAGGTCCGAACCCGAAAAAACCCTGACATTTTTAATTAAGCTGACTGCTTATATAATTATTGACGGTCGGTGGATACGCGCAGCGGAATAAAGGGGGCAGAAGATGTGAGCTGCTTCTGCCTGCATTCTGCATTATTCAGACACGGACCATGCTCTGACATGTCGGATATTTTGGGATCTCACCTGTTTGGGTCATCGGCCGCGCGCGATCGCTGAGTGCAGCGACTGAATGAACGTCCATTTGGGCTGATGGATTGCTGGCAGTAGTCCATCTGAAGCTTAACTGAACTTTTTTTAATTTATAAATTATAAATACAGCGAGGGAGTGGTGGCACAGAGGTTAGAGAGGTGGGCCTGTGATCCGAAGATCGCAGGTTCACGCCCCGGCCCCAACAACTTCAAAATTGTGGGTGGGGTAGGTGAAACACCCACACTTGCCCCCACCCTCATTCGCCCCACCCTGGGCTCATGAGCAAGGCCCTTAACCCCCACCATGTGCTCCCTAAACAGGTCTCTCTTGAAAATGAGTTCTCGTGGCTCAATGAGACTACCTGGATAAATAAAGGGTAAATGAAAAAATAAAAAAAATAGCAGCTTATGGGTAAGAATCAGCAGCATGGATAAGCAGCAGCATGTCATTACAGTGATTTTCCTGATTAGTGATTTACGAGTCTTATATTTATATTTATGAGTTATTGTTCCACTGATTTGAAATTGGTTTGTTACAGCAGCTGCAAGTTCAAAATTAAAAAACAAAAGTCATTTAGCAAACAATAGTATCTGTTGGGGGCAAATGATGGCAGACATGCTCACAGTAAAGTTGATTTTAATGGCAACGTTATATTTTCTAAGTAAATCTAAGTGTGTATTTTTTCCATTTTGGTATAGATGGTTTATTTGTTTGGTTTTGGGGGAACAACAACAAATACATTGTGTTTGTCTGAAGAACAAACTCTGACTCAAATTGGATCTTAATGATTTTTATTTTATCGGTACTTGCTCGTTCACCGAACATTTTACTCTCCACACACACCTTGTGCCACACCCTTTCACGTGGTTCTGTAACTACTTCCTGTCTGCCAGATTGCAGTACTGACACCTGGTGATTACCATAATTACACCTGATCATCACACACATCTCAGCCATTTCACCCATTAAAGTCACTTCCAGGTGTCTGATTTGTAGAAGATGATTTATTTTATCTCCTGCCATCTGGAAGAAGAGATCACTTCATGGAATCAGGACCAACCAGAGCGTGCAGCAGCTACATTCCTTACAGCAACCTTCATCTGGACAAAAGAAACGACACATTTTAAAAGAGTTACATGTGTTTGTTTTTGTACTGACAAACCGTTTTTCGTTTAAATTTCCTGAAGAAAAGAAAAAAACAAACTACATTTTCCTGTCTTCCAAGAAAAGGTCACCATGAAAGAAGCGAGGCCAAAGGTCAAAATGCGTTCTATAAACTCTTGCGTACAAAAATCCCCTGAAGGACTAATGCTTTACAAAAGTTATGCGTTTGTGTCCAAATACCACAAATTCCAATTGTGTTGAAATGGTTATATTAATAAAGAAACACTCCGACATAATCTTACAGCTTTAGAATCGTAGTACTTGTAACAGGAGTAAGGAGAAAAAACATTGCGGCAAAGGAGTTCTTTAGAAAACTGCCTGAAATTCAATATCTATAAACCTCAGCTGGAGCAACAACACCACCAGCCTGATCAAGAAAGCTCATCAGAGACTCTACTTCCTCAGACGGCTGAGGCGAGCTGGTCTGGGAAGCTCAGTCCTCACCTCCTTCTACAGGTGTGCAGTGGAGAGCATCCTGTGCTCGAGCATCAATGTGTGGCATGGAGGCTGCACAGCTGCAGAAAGAAAAGCTTTGCAGAGAGTGGTGAAGGCTGCACAGAAATCTGTTGGAATCAGCCTCCCCACCATCACAGACATCTACACCTCCAGATGCAGGAAGAGGGCCACCTGCATCATGAAGGACCCCACCCACCCAGCACACACACTTTTTGCCCCACTCCCCTCAGGAAGGAGGTTAAGGAGCATTAAGTGTAGAACCACTAGACTGAGGAACAGCTTCTACCCTGAGGCTGTTAGACTCATGAATCTCTAACTAGAATAATCACTGTGAAAAACCATATCATGTTGCTGCTGATCTGTTTCATGTTGCTGCTGATCTGTTTCAATGTTGATGTGTTCATGCGTGCACATCTGCTCACAGACTCATGTTCATGTTTGTGCTGATGTTCAACGTTTTATGTTATGAGTGCTTAGTGTATATTTAGTTGATGTTTTTCTTAGTTCATATCTTAGATGTCATTACTGTTTTTCTTATACATTTTATTGTTGGATGTAACTGGGACCCTGCATACATAATTTCGCTCCACCACATGTACCACATGAGGTGCGAATGACAATAAAGAAACTCTGACTCTGACTCTGACTCTGACTCTGATCTATAAGCTTTAAATTAGTTTACAGAGTTTAACAAGGTTGAGTCATGTCCTCTGGACAGATTCTTAAACGTTTCCTCTTTTATCCAAAAGACGTCTTCAGTCTGAGGAGCTTTATAAGCAGCATCTTCTCACAGTGGAGCAACCAGTTTGCTGGTGACAGCCAGAACTAGTCGTGAGCAAAAGGAGCACCATCAGCCTAACGATTGATCGATCAGGGCACTAATTGATTGTTAGTGCCCTGATGGCTGCTTGCTATTCACAGAGGGCTGAGTGATGCTATTATGTGAGGGGGACAGTTGGACACGGAGGCCTGCGCCCTGTTTAATGATGGCAGGTTCTCTTCACAAACATGGCTTCCTTCACTCCTCTCTCCAGTGTTCCTCTCTATCAAGGACGTGAACATCTTCACCACTGAACGAGTGACCTCTGACCTGCAAATGAGTGTAGACTGCCTTTGCCTGATGATGTTGCTCTTCTGTGCTGGACCATTTTGGCCAGTGGCTGTTTAGTTTCCCCAACGTAAGACTGATCACAGCCCTCCTGACACTGAACAGGATACATTCCTCTTCACCTGATGGCTGGAGTCCTGTTTGGGTTTCTTCTCTGCTTTCAGGAAAGCCCAGTTAGGATATCCATATTGCTCCAGGGCCTGTCTTGTGTGGGATATAGGGTTCCTGAGTTTATGGGGACCTGTTTTGCCCATCCAGAAGACCTGACTCAACCTTATTAAATTTATCTATCTGGATTATTGAACATGCATCAGAACATTAACTAAGAGAGATAATAATAATAATAACCATACACATTTACAGAGGTCATAGGTGACCTCTTTGTAAAGCCTCATTTCTGCTCCAGCTTGATATCCCAGTAACTTAGAAATGTCAACCCACATTTTGTTCAGATCATCCTTATCCGTCCATCCATGAGACAGTCCACAGGAAGTTGTCCACTGTGAAAATCCACAAATGTTTAGGAAAATATCATCAATGACTAGATCGCTTCCACCAAAGAAATCTTGAGTGAAGTCTACGACTCTGGTCATAAAATGCTTTGAATCTGTTAAGTTCTCCACATTTCAGCTGTTGGTTGCACTTTTTATTTTTATTTTTTTGCAGGTTCTTTTGTGGAACCGTTTGTCCATTTACACTAAGGGCAAAGTCATTATCAGTCAAATTGACCTTTCACCCCACTACAGTCCTATTTATATTTAATAGACGCACATGTACTGTACATTAAGGATTGTTGTGTGAGGGAATTCATGACAATGGAAGGTGTAGTTTGTACCAATGGCTGTTTTCTTGTTAGAATAGGAACTCTGGTAGAAACACACTTCATTTTATCATGTTACTAAAACAATCTGTGTGTAACTGTTGCCTCGGCAACCAGCTATAATTGTGTTGTTTTTGTGTGATCCTCCTCAGTGGGGTTCTCTGTTGGTGAGCCCTGTTGGGTCTGTGGAGCTGGACTTCTGACTCATAATCCCAAACACTGCACAAATCCTCCCCCCGAATCAGAACCAGGACTTGAAATAAAAGGCTCAGCCCGGCACCCACGCTGCCCACTGAAAATGATTAAGTGCATTCATAATTAATGTGAACATTCATAATGGATCAAAAGTTTTGTTTGTGGGAGAAAGAGGCAGCCGTGTGTCGTACGACAGCTGCGCTTGTGTTCTTTCTTAATCAGAGGTTTTGTTGAGCTCTGCTGCACACCAGCAGCATCCATCTGTGTTTTTATGATGCTCCGTGTAGACCCGAGGGGTATGCACAGACAAAGATCAGACTTGTTTATGCTTTGTGCAAAAGAAAAACTGAAACGTCATGTCTTAATTCACTGGATTCAGCTTCAAGAACGTGCACAAATGCATGTTTGGGTGTGAGACTAGCTGTACTTTTCATTTCTATCTGTAAATGCACAAAATTAAATTGTGTTTTTACCAGAGGTAAGCAGCTGGGCGAGGAGCTGCAGGTGGGTTCTTGGTTTCAAATTAATAATCCACAAGCAAATAAAACTGATCTCAAACTAATGAAGAAAAAAAAATCCAACCTGTTCACAGAAAACTTCATTTCAAAATGCTACAAAACAGTTTTTCTATTCTAGATCACTTTCAAACCCAGAGAATAGATGATGGTTTAGTGGGAAAATAAATTTATTAATTAATTAATAAAGAATGACTTGGTTCATTTAAATGTGACTGTCAAATGATTTTAAGAAAAGTTTTAAGCGCCAATAAACATAAAAAAGTCATCTGACATTTTGAAGTATAAAAATCTGTTTCCGTGGCACTAAATAACCTGAAAAAGTTGTGCATGAGTTTAATAAAAAATCTGACAAACTGTTTATTGTATAAGTGAATGGACTTGAAAACGTTTGCTATGATTTGATTTGTTGTCTTTACCAACAGCTTTGTGAAAATAAATTTTTAAACCAGGTCTCTCTTGTAAATGAGTCCCCAAGGCTCAATGGGATTAACTTGTATAAATAAAGGTTGAATGAAAAAAAACACAAACCCAGTTATATTTATTTTATAAACTTTGATTGTTTGAAGTTAGGTTTGAATAGGATCAGGGGTTATTTTTAACCAATTATTAGCCTTTTTTTAAAAATAATCAAAACACCATTAGGAAAAGTTAGGTTTTTTTTAGCAGAAAACTGAATGTATTGAGTAGCCAACAAGACACTTAATCAAAATGAATAAAGCAATTTTTGTAGCTTTGTCGTTTATTAATTTTCAAATCATCATTAAAAAGTTAGATTTAAGTGCTTTTTTAGTATACTGTATGTATTGTGCTTTACATTTCCAGCACACTGAGTTTAGTTCAACAATAGCAAAATAATGTTTTTAATTTATTCAAGGTTTTGTATATGGATATGCTTTAGGAGGATAAAACAATAAAAAAATAATTGATGAATTAGGAATTTGATTCAATTCAATTCAGTTTATTTATATAGCGCCAAATCACAACAAAGTTGTCTCAGGGCACTTTACAGAAACATTCACATACATAAAAGCCAATTAGTAAAGTTGTCTATCTAAGGAATCCAGCAGACAAGTTGAATCTTGGCTTCGTTGCAGTCTCCCATCCTGAGCAAGCACAGTGGCAACAGTGGAAAGGAAAAACTCCCTTTTAAAAGGAAGAAACCTTCAGCAGAACCAGGCTCAGGACAAGCAGCCATCTGCTTTGACCGGCTGGTTTGAGAGGACAGGAAGGAGAGACAAACAAACACAGTATGGTATGTCCTGGTGAACCTGAAAGACAAAAAAAAAAAAACAACACATGTTAAGGATAGAAAAAATAATTACTTACTAAATGATGCTAGTTAAAAGATTGAAAAATATTTTTCTTTGTCTTAGAGGTTGCATCAATACAACAGTTGTAACATTTTTTATATTTTAAAGAAATTTAAATAAATTATAAAAAAAATATGTTTTTTTTATTAGTGCTTATTTCAGTTCTCTTTAAAACAGGCTGCGTGTAGTTTCACATATGGACGCTAGGGGTCAGTGTGGCGCCACCGTGACAAGAATCAATTAAAAAAAAAAATTCTACTTTCTCTTTTTTCCGCCACTTCCGTCGGTTGTCAAACGTTTTATTACATCAAGAAAAAGTAGAATAGTGTCCCACGAGGTTCCTCGGCATTACGTGACAGTAAAGTGGGAGAAAAGGAGCATGAAAAAGGAGGAAGACGTAAAAAAGTGAGGGCGGACCACCTGACGACGAATGAGCTGCTCTCTTTCGGTGTTTAAAGTCCACTTGGATTACAAGCTGGAAGAAACGCGTAAACCCTGTGCTGGTTGGATTTCGACACGATTTCAGGTAAGACACGCTAAATATTACACTTTATAACGTTCCTGTGGTAATTTACGTAGCACTATCATCGAAATTTAGAATATAAACGTCAATAAATAGATATATTTGCTTTTCTTCTATTCAGCTTTGAAAAGTGGTGTCGTTAATAAAATGTTGGACCTGTTACCTGTTCGATTCAGACAGGTGTAACAATCATGGCTGACCTTAAAAACTGTCAAAACTGAGCCTTTCTGCATGACTGCGGAATATCCTGGCTGCGCTGGTGCTGCTGCACATGTTAATAATATTCATAACTTCACATGTTAATATATATTTATAACTGCACATGTTAATATATATTTATAGCTTCACATGTTAATATATATTTATAACTTCACATGTTAATATATATTCATAACTTCACATGTTAATAATATTCATAACTTCACATGTTAATATATATTTATAACTTCACATGTTAATATATATTTATAACTTCACATGTTAATATATATTTATACCTTCACATGTTAATATATATTCATAACTTCACATGTTAATATATATTTATAACTTCACATGTTAATATATATTTATAACTTCACATGTTAATATATATTTATAACTTCACATGTTAATATATATTTATAACTTCACATGTTAATATATATTTATAACTTCACTTGTTAATATATATTTATAACTTCACATGTTAATATATATTTATAACTTCACATGTTAATAGATAGTTATAACTTCACATGTTAATAGATATTCATAACTTCACATGTTAATAGATATTTATAACTTCACATGTTAATAGATAGTTATAACTTCACATGTTAATATATATTTATAACTTCACATGTTAATATATATTTATAGCTTCACATATTAATACATATGTATTTATTACTTCACGTTTTATTACAGATAGTATTTATTACTTCACATGCTAATACAGATGGTGTTTATTACTTCACAAGTTATTACAGATCATATTTTCTGTTATACTTGATGGCAAATGCAAACAAGTTTTTAGAGCTTGGTAATCACCAGATTAACCTGTAAATCTTTTTATTGAAGTGGATCTCCATGTCAGTAGATTCTTGTCAGTTTTGGGTCAAATTATTTTGGTGTAAATGCTGAATTAGGCCTGATGGAGTTTGTTTTTAACCCGTGTTCTTTTCCAGATGTTTGTCATTTATGGCTGTTTCCATGCAGACTTTCAGGTATCAATTTCTCACGGAACAAAACCTGGAACGACTAATAAACTTGAAAAACACAGGTGTCTCTTAATAATAATAAAAACAAGCTTTATTAATGGAATACCATCGTTCCAAATTAGGAGTTAGTGCATATTCTGTGTTTCAAAGTTCATTTTAAAAAAACGTTGAAGGCTTTATTTGAGTAAACAGTGTAATTCGGGGTATTTAACTAAGCAAAAACACCCACTAGGTAAACAGCCAACAGGATCTCATAGAAAGCTTTTTTAAAAAAGTAATAATAATATGGAATGGTGTCATTTTTTTCTGTGAAGTTCTAAGCATCATTAGCTGAATATATTCTTGAAAATGGGATTGTATCAAGAACAGTGTGGTTTAAAAAACCCACACAGATCAGACTGAGAAGCAGAGCCATTTTTTTTTTATGATTGTAATTGAAGCATCAGTGTCCAGAGCTTCACGTTTGTCATTAACGCTCAGCAATATATCCAGACTTTAGAGCAACATGTTGGACAGACGGAGCAGGTTTAAGGAGGGAGTGGGGCCCTGCTGTGGAGCTACCTTTGTGTCCCTTTTGTTTTAACACATACAAAACTGCCTGACTTTATGCAAAATAACAGGTTCTCTGTTAGAATCTGCATCCATAAATAGATTTTGCTGCAGAATAATTACATGAATCAACAACACTGCATCTGCCTCCTGCAAAGAAATAGGAACATTTATCAACCATCATAGGCAAGGCAAAGCAGGGCAAAGTTATTTGTAAAGCACATTTCATATCAGGAGGCAACAGGAGGTGCTTTGCAGAATAAAAACAAGTTAACATGAACAAGACAAAACTACACACACAAACAATTATTAAAAGCAGCACTAACCAGTTTAAATATCAATTTGTTAAAAGCAGTAGAAAATAAGAATGTCTTTCCTTTAGATTTACAGTAAATATGATCAGGTCAGACTCAGGTCTGAGCTCCTCAGGCAGTGTGTTCCACATGTGAGGGGCATGAAAACTAAAAGCAGCTTCACGTTTGGTTCTGATTTGTGGAACAACTCATAATCCTGTTTGCTGATCTGAGAGGTCTGGGCAGTTCGTAATGTATAAGATGGTCCATTAAGTACTGTGGAGCTAAACCGTTCAAGTCTTTGTTATGATTCTGGCAGCGGCATTCTGGACCAGCTGGAGTTGTCGAATTGTATTTTTTTTTTGGCAGATCTTGGAGTAATTCATTACAGTAATGTAGTTGACTAGAAATGAATGAACAAAGATTTCAAATTGGGTTTTGAAACAGCATCTCTGATTCTTTTAATATTTTCAAGATAGTAAAAACATGTTTTTGGTGATTTAATGTGGCTTTTGAAATTTTAAAATGTATCTAAAGTGATGCCAAGGTTCCTAAGTTAACTTTTGTGTTTTAAAGACAGACTACTGAGATCAGCAATCATTTTAAGTTTCTCTGTAGGTCCACCAAAAATAATAACCTCTGATTTGTCATTAGGTGGAGAAACTTTTCTGACGTTCATTTACCGGTACTTGTTTCGTTGATGCATGTTTTTATGAAATGTTTTTATTTTTATTTTTGTTTTTACAATTAGCATTTGATGGCACACTGATATATATTGGAGTGTCATCATATATATGTATTTACATGTGATATGAGACCATGCAGGACTGCAAGACTTTGGTTAATGGGAATATATATAAATTATATAAAAGAGGTCCAAAAATGGACCCTTGTGGCACTCCACATGATAGTGAGAAATTCTCTGAGTTGCAGCTGCTAATTCATACAAAATAATTTCTGCCTTTAAGATAAGATTTAAAGGAATTTAAAAGTGTGCCAGAAAAACCAAACCCATTTTCAAGTCTGTAAATTAATATATTATTGTCAACTGTGTCAAATGCATCAGTGAGGTCCAATAACACAAAGACAGAGGCTTTGCTAGAATCCAAGTTCAGATTGATGCCATTCAAAACCATTATAAGAGCAGTCTCTGTACTGTGATGAGGCCTAAATCCAGACTGGAAGATGTCAACATAGTTATTAACTGTTAATTAATTTATTAACTGTTAAACATTTTGTAAGTTGAATAAAAAAATTTTTTTTCAATAATTTTGCTAATCAATGGTAAGTTTGATATAGGCCTATAATTGTTTAATACAGTTGTGTCCAGGTTAGCTTTTGTAAGAAGTGGTTTTATTTCTGCAGTTTTTAGCACTTTGGGGGAAACACCTGACAGTATGAGTTGTTAACTATTCATAATAATTCATCTGATAGGTAGACAAATGTCTTTTTAAAAAATTCTGTTGACAATGGATCGAGGCAACACGTGGAGGGGTTAACATATTAAACTATTTCTTTGAGATCAAATTGGTTTATAGGTTTAAAAAGGGTTATCTTTGTCAAATTGGTTCTGAATAATGGCTGAGACATCTTATTTAACTGGGGTGTTGGAGAAGCAATAGCTTGTCTGATCCTTTTGATCTTTTCACTAAAAAAGAAAGCAAAATCATTACATGATTTTATAGAATGCAATTCAGGGGGGTTGATATTTGCGGATTAGTGAGTTTATCCATAATAGTGAACAATGTGTTGGGTTTTTTCTTTTTTTAATGATGTGAGATAGAAACAATTGTCTTGCTTTTTTTAATCTCTGAATTGTAATTTTGCTGACGCCTTTTATACCGTTCATAATGAATACACTTAGTTATACACTTGTTAGTTTAGAAATAAAATCATTTAGTTGGGCATCAGTTGACACTGACAGAGAATGAGAGGGTAACAGAGAAATTTCCTGAGAAAACAATGCACGACTAAATTCATTGATATATCACTTTTTAAGCTTATATGATTGAGAGAGAGTATGAGTGTTGGCAGTCATGTCAAAGAAAACACAAAAATGGTCTGATAAGACACAATCAGAAATATTGACATTGGAAATGTTGAATTTTTTAGAAATGACCAGGTTTAATATGTGGCCTTTGTAATGAGTGGGTGTTTTCACATGCTGGAAGAGTCCAAATGTATCAGAAACAGAAATAAGTTCATAGGTTTTCCTATCAGCTGAATTGTCTATGTGAATATTAAAGCCACTAGTCTGGTCAGTCAGTTACAGTAAAGAAAGAAATTTTGTTAAGTCCTCATAAACGTTAGTGAATATTTAGGTGGCCTGTAGATTAGTAGAACAATTTTTGCTCTGTTGTTTAGGATAATGAAAAGACACTGAAATGTGCTGAATGTACTGAATGATAGCTATCTGTACACGAACGTGTCTTTAAATATAGCTGCCACCCTACCGCCTCTTCTTCCTGCTCTGCTTACGTCTACAAAATAGAAGTTGGTTGGTGTAGATTCAATGTGTTGTTTTCAATGAGCCATGCTTCAGTTAAAAGCATAACATCAAGTTTGTGATCTATGATAAACTCATTAATCAAAAATGATTTACCAATTAAATACCTTATATTAAACAGGGCTAAATGTATTGCGTAAGAAACACATTTAGAAGTTGATTGGTGTGGCATTATAAATACATTTGATAGCTGAGCAGATTGAGCTGGACACTCGTTCAGTTTTTTCTCTCTCTAACAAAACATAGATTTTATGTAACTCATACCCAGTATTTAATGAAGGAGTAATTTTCATATTAATTACAGAATTGGATGAATTAGTAGCATGATGTACAGAATAACTTAAATTTACATTTGTCCAAGCAGAATTAAGAAGTCAGGAGACTTTACTTGATCCTAGAGCAAGATTAATATTCATTGACAGTAAAAACGATCTCCTGTAGTTTGATGCAACTGATCTGATTTTAAAAGCTCAACTCTGTTAAAAAAGAAACAAAATTGTCAACATAGGTGATATTATTAGTATTACAATAGCCTTTCAACCAGATGTGGAGCAGTCGTACTCGGCTGAACTTGACATCGCCAAAACAAGGTGGGAGTAGAGGGCCGGAGATTACATACAGTTTATCATACCACACAGCACATCCAGGAGACGGTGAAAATCCTTTTCAGGTCTCTTGGATTGTTGTAGTTTTATGTAATTTAGTCCGGCTTGTTATGACCACTGTGAAAATGGAAGGATCATCTTTATCACACTGTAGCACAGGGTCAGTGACATTTATTTAACCTAATAAATTCCCATTGATGTTCTGAAATGTAGCTCCTGGAAAACAGATGTTTTGCCTTAGGGAGTGACACGTGGTGGACTATGAACGATACTACCATCAAAACATGGGCTGTAGAGCATCTGCTTAGAACATGCTATGAATCTCTCCTACTCAGGTGCCATTGGTATGGGCTCTTTCATGGTATCCATTAAAGGTTCTCAAGGTTTCCTGCTGGATCACAGCAAAAGCGACTACCAAAATTACAAAGAACAGCTTCCTTAAAAATATTGCACCTGGTGGACGAGGTTGTTGACTTGGGTGGAAGTCGTCTAGGCTTTGTTGGAGGACAACCAGTCAGTGGAGGGAAATCAGTCCATTGTTGGAGAGAAGTTCCTTAGTATCAGTAGATACCGCTCCTAAGTCTGAACATATGGGATGTGAAGCCAGCGCCGCTAATGTGTGGGCATGTGCTGGGTGGACCTGAGGCTCATCAGACCCCAATGCTGCATAGAGGTTAGTGGTTGCAAGGTTAAGACCAGGAGAAGAAGTAGGTCTGTCTTGGTTCTGCTTCTAACCACTTATCACCACCTCAGTCTAGGATGTATCATAATTAGGTATTGAGCATGTGGGCCACCGACAGGTAGAACGGTCCCATATGACTGTGTCCTGAAGGGCTGGAAGTATTTGTATTTGACTTTTTGGATTTTTCAGTTAGTATGAATCTGGGCAACAGTGGGAGACGAGTCGAGAAGCTAGCGAAAAATTTGTCCTTTTGTAATTCATTGAAAAGCCATGTTATATCCTCTTTAAGGCTGCTGATTTTCTTACAGGTTTTTTTTAGAAGAGCGTTGTTCTCACAAGGCTCAGCTGATTTAAAACAGCATGGTGCCTTGATGGATGTCACCATCTTTCGCTTTGGTAGACTAATCTAGTCGCTAATGGTGGAGAACTGCAGATGCAGTGTTACTCCCTGGTGGATGACAGAAGAGTTTTGTTTTGGCCTGGTTCTAGGTCTTGAATCCTGCTCTTGGCCTATGACAAACACCAATGACTGATACTCAGTGTTGCCAGATAGAGTCGAGGTTTTCCAGCCCAAAAATCTGTTAAAAACCGCCCCATCACACAAAAACCCGTCCAATCAATATTTATTGTTTGAACACACACACACAACTTGTATATGTATATATACTTGGTATATTTTGTATGTATATATATATATATATATATATATATATATATATATATATATATATACAGACACACACACACACCCAATACCCCCACCCCCTGTAAAGATATATTGGTGTTTATATGTTCATCAAAATGTGAATGTTAGTGCTCCTTATTCAGAAAATCAGCATGTCACGTTTCAGAATCTGGTTATTATAGACACAGATTACATGTTCAATATGAATATTTCTATATTTATCACCACAGTAATAGTGTTACACACATTAGTAATTGTAAACACTCAAAAGAATATGTATGTTGGTTTAGTGCTTACCTTTAACCTAAATATTTTAGGAGTAAACATTTTTAATAATCACTTTAAAAGTTATAAATGTTGTCTTTGGTGCCTGTTCGTTTTCTACATATATTAGTGTGTGTGAATGACAGGCATTAACATAAAACACTTTGCAGAACGGTGCTTTATGAAATTCAGTGCATTTCCGTTATTAGTTGACCGGCAGTTCTGCCACATTCAATATGGCGGCCGCTCCGACGCGCCGCAGCGGGCCAGCCCACACAACGGGCCAGCCCACACAACGAGGTGTCCACTAACTGCCTCACCAGTTCTCTGTTGTGAACGCCCTGGCAGATGACAATAGCCAATCAGTGATAGAGAAAGGTCAGGGGACCTTTGAACCAGTAATGAGGAATGATTGTTTGAAATGTATTTAATAGGTTAACTCAAAAACCGCCGATCTGACTCCCAATCAGCCCAAATTATTCCCACCCGCCCAAAGCAAATTTTACCCACAAAATCAGAATGAAAACCGCCCACTCTGGCAACACTGCTGGTACTTGTGACAGGCAGAGGAGCCTGCGGTTGGTGGAGAAGCCCAACTGAGTTTGGCTGCTGGTGTAAATTCTTGAACAGAGCCAGGTAGCTAGTTCTAGTAGCTGGTGAAGAAGCCTGGACTGGATTAAGCTGGGCCTAGCTGTTGGGGAGAAGCCTGGGCTAGGCCAGGTAGCTGGGCCCAGCTGCTGGTAGAGAAGCCTGGACTGAACTAAGCTGGGCCCAGCTGCTGGTAGAGAAGCCTGGACTGAACTAAGTAACTTGGTCTAATTGTTGGGGGAGAAGTCTGGGTGGGTCACGTAGCTGGGCCTAGCCCAAAGAGTGAACTTGTTCTTTTTCTTAGGGTGCGTTGTCAGTTCTTGGAGTAACATTTTAAAAGACATCCAGTTCTCAGAAGGTATGTACATAAATATATAAATAAATTAAAAAATGCTAATAAATACAAGAAGGTGTTTTAAAACACAACTAACGGTATTCATAAAAAAACAAAACAAATGACGCTGCTTCGAAGCTTTAACATTTTCAGCAATAAATTGTCAAACGTCATTACAAATGCAACCCAGGTGCTCAACCGGACCTGACTCACTTGGAAAACATTTAGCTCAGATAATCTGATGAGAGTCCCTGAACCTTCGAGCAGCTGAAATCTTGCATCAAGCAGTGACAGAAAAACATTTTGACACCAAACCAGATGTTTTGAGGACTGAGATTTTTATTTGCTGCTCAGATAGTGAAACTCTGTGGAGGACAGCTGAAATTTTAGTTACTGAAAATAAATTTAAATTAGATTTTTTTTCCCTCTAAACTATGGAAAGTCCAGTTTGTAAAGGATGATGTTCAAAAATTATAAATTTAGACCTTAAAATAAAAATATTCACAGAATTAGACTTGCTTTTAGCAGAAAATAGGCTTCAGATTTACAAATGTTTGCGAACATGCCATGACACACTGACTGCACACATTTTGTGTTTTATTGTCAGAATATCTTTAGTGCTGGGGATGTAAAGAGTGCAGTGTTTCATTCACAACAGTCTCTTATGAACAAAAAACTTCAGTTTAGCTGCATTCACTTCATTTCTGTCTGTAAGAAAACCATTTTAAACCAGTGGATTATTGAATTGAAGCACAACTGAATAGGTTTCACTGTGACCTTTTCTTCCATTTGTCTTTTCTGTTCATTCATACAGCTCAAGACATTTTAAGTCTTTTAGGAGAAGTGTTGTCTGTTAATGGAGCCGTCACCGCTTTGCACGCCCTTCTCCATTCAGCCAGGTTCATAAATACACTCTAATGCATTTCTGTGAATTAATGTTGAAGTTTTGACTTATTGCTTAGCTGACAATTATTTCAATTTTCTGGAATCAGGAGATCCAAGGAGCTCAGACTGGGTCAAAATTAATTGACTTGATGGAACAAAATAATACAAAAAATGAGACTATTACATTTCTCTGACTTTACTAAAGCATTTTAACCTTGAGTTTGCTGCTTTTGTTTGTAGTTGTTTGTACTGAGAGGTTTTATTTTTCTAACCTCCAAACAGAAAATGTCAAATAAAGAATCAATGTCTTGTAAATTTTAACGTCATCAACACTAATTTAACATCAGTACTAAAGAAAAGTCATTTTGATCAGAAATATACTACACAGATTTTTTTTTTAAGTCAAAGTAAAAAATCAATAAAATAGCCATCAGAAAGAGTCCAGCTTTTGTAGCTTAAGTTTGAAACAACACCTGAGGGCATGAAGAATCCGTTGTTGGGTATGAATCTTTTTCATGTTTTTGTTATCTTTTTTTATGCTTTTGCAAATAAACCACAAACCAAAAATTTTACTTAAAAAAAATCAAAACAGACAAGAAATTGCAAATCCAAAAAATTAAAAATAAAAACATAAGCAGGGACAAGAAAAAAAAAAGAGAGAAACTGACTCAAAAACTGAATGCAAAGGCAAGTTATTACAGATTCTACTGATTTTTATTTTTATATAATGACAAATATTTGGACAGTTGGCTTCACACTGTGATAAATAAATGCATTATAGCACAAATTAAACAACAATTGAACATTCCTAAATGTTCTGTGCATTTCAAAGGAATCATGGTCAGTTTGTCCTCCAGCAGTTTAAGCCTATAGCTCTGGAAGCCCAAGCCAACCTTAACTGTAGGATTTATTAAAAATGAAAGTCTTTTGTCAGAAATAGCCATTGACAGTCTCACTTACAGAAAATGGACAAACTGGAAATTGGTTCCACAAAAGAGGAGCCTGATAACCGAAATCTCTGCCTCGCTGCTACTTTTAGAAACACTAGGAACCACAAGTAAACCTGCAGTCTGAGAGTGAAGTGCTCTGTTTGGAAAATATTAGATCTTTAATAAAAGGTGGAGCTTGGATGTTGAGTGCTTTGTTTGTGAGATTTTAAATTCTGTTCTGAATTGACAGGGAGCCAATGGAGAGAATATTCCCGAGAGAAAGCGAGAGAAAACTGGAGAAATCTCTCGTTCTAACTCTCATCGGGAATCTAGCAGCAGCATTTTGGGTCAACTCAAGACTTTTTAGAGATTTTTTTGGATACCTGATAATAAAGAATAACAAGAGTCCAGTCTAGAAGTAACAAAGGCATGGACCAATCTTTCTGTATCATTTTTGGAACTGTGTTGGTGTGTGATGCATGAGCATCATACTGTATTTAAACCCTTTATTTCTTTGTTTCTGTTTTTTCCCCCGATAACCTCTTAAGTTAAAAATACAGAGAAGCCATGTAAAAATGGCATTTTGCAATTAACATGATAGAAATAAAAGAAAAATATTCAAGTGTTGTAAAATGGGCTATAATTGCTGTGTAATTGGAAGTATTTTCCCTAAAATGCCTCCTGGCAATCCTCTGGTTGATATGTTGACAGAAGTTTTGGTTTAAGTATAGTCCTTTCAGATGTTGCAGTTTTTCACTTGTTTCACTTGGTTTGCCTGAAAAGGTTTCCTTACATTTTAGAATTATTTTTTTTCTTTCAAATGATATCAGCGTCCTTAACTTTTTCCATCAAGTTTCTGGAAAACCCTGCATAAAACCTTCATTTTGTTCACCTTTTCTAAATCATAAATTAATTAGGGGTGGGGAATGCATCAGGCTAGTGTCCAAATGTGTTTTTTGGCAAAATCAGACACTGACAGATGTACGTCAGTCCCAGTAACATTTAGTCAGAGCCCCTTAGCTTTTTAAGTGACCAGTATCAAGCAGTTTTACATCATATTTTCAGATTTAATCTCAGATGATTTATGTCAAACAGCTGTTTCTCTCCAGCTTTTCTTGAATTTGAAGAGTAGAACTGAACCAAAGGCAGCATAGTTCTGCTTGTGTGCTTTCACAGGTATAGATCCCATAATTATATGACTTCTTTTGTTCAGAGAGTTCTCTTCAGCTCTGTGTGTGTGACAGAATATGTCAGCATCACAGTCACTGAATCTGAATGCTTACCTGCGTGTTTGTCCGCCGCGGCATTATGCAATGTTAAAGCCGGCCGTTGTCATGGTGTCAGCCTTGAGGGAGTACTGAGAGTCTGGATGAGGGTGCATTACTGCTTCACCTTTCAGGATGAGTTTTGTTGCGTTGTTGGGTGGGAAGGAAAAAGATTTCTCCTGTGCATGAATGTGTGTTCGTGTGAAAGATGTGAGCACCAAGGAGGTTCGGCTCATAAAGGCTTCTGGAGACTCATTTTGTTTGATGGAATGAGTTAAGGAGACAGTGATTGTTTACATTCAGAGCTGCTATGTGTGTGTGTGTACACGTGCAAGTGTATGTGTGATAGAGAAAAGACAGTATACAAAAGAGAGATATCCCCCACTACTGCAGCTCAAATTGAACAGACTTGGTAATGCTTCAGGATGTGTGTGTATGTGACTGAGAACACTCATACTTCCTTTCACTCCTCTAGAAGAGGGTCTTACTCTGCAGGAGAACATTGGCATTCACATCTCAACACACACACACATATACACACACGGTGAAGACGATCATATCTCTCCATCCTTCCACTCGTGTGTTCTGCTTCTTTCAGGTACGAGATCCGTTTGAACCGGTGCATCGATGCAAACTGCTCCACGCTGCTGAAATCAGTCCGCTGCTCTGTTTGACAGTCTTCTTGTTAATGATATTTTCAGACTTGGCAGTTGCTGCTCACCCACTCCTCTCTCAGAGACAAAAAGCCTGATGTGATGTTTTATTAATCAAATGCACTTTGTTTACGTCTGTGAAGTCCTTCACATCAGCTAGTTTATTGGGTTTGAACTCCAACTTTTTATCGTTGTCAACTGCAATCTTCGTCGGTTGTAGACTATTGACTCTGTGTGTTTTGTGTGTGTTTTATTTTTTCAGGTTTCTTCCCTCCTCCTTGCTGCATAGCCTGCAGAGGTGTGTGTCTGTTCGAAGAGGTGTCTTCTGGTGAATATTTACAGGTGGATGTGTTTGTGTGCACAAACCTCCTTGTAGGAGAGTGTTTTTTTTTCTGAGAAGGCGCCTATAATGGAGAGTGAGAGAGCTTTGTCCATGGCGTCGATGCTCCTGCTGCTGAGCTGCTTATGTGCAGCCGTGGTGGGCTTCCCATTCAGAACGCCCCCGGACCTGGATGTGACTCCACGTGTCACCGTGCTGAGCAGCGGTAAGGACAGCCGAGCATCATGTTCCACTGATTCTCTAACAAATGACTAAAAAGACCACAGGACATCATGCAGAGACACACAGACAAAGCATTGTCTGAGGTTTGAACCACATTTTAATCCAATTTCTTGTATTTCTTAAATGTCTGTTTTAGTAGAGAAATACCTGCAAATGACCAGGGTTGCAAATTTACTGGAAGTTTACAGGAAAGTTGGGAACATTTTATGGGAGTTTATGAGAATAAACCTGGAATTTAAAATATTAAAGGTTGGCCTTTAACAGGGAATTTAAAATGAAGTCGTGGAGAAAATATTTTAGCATATTCCAAACTAAAATAACAAGATTTTACTGCTTTACTATACAATGAATTAGGGATGTACGATATTATCGGCATGGTATCGGCATCGGCCGATATTAGCGATAAAGTTAAATATCAGACATCAGCCATTCCATCAAAATAACTCGCATATAAAAGGCGTTGCTTTTTTTGTATAGATTATATATTTATATAGTGTTACATCATTTTCAGCCCCCTTTTTGACATCTGCATTTGGTAGCAAACCAAAGTGACAAAGACCATGCAGAATAATGTAGTATTTTAATTCCACAGCAGAGAAAGCTATGTAGTCTCTGTAAGATCTAGGGAAAAATATCGATATGGGTATCAGTTATTGGCCAAATAAGTTTTAGCATATCGGATATCGACCAAAAATCCTATGTCTTGCATCCCTACAATGAATGGTACCACATCCTAAAAAATATAAATGATGTCACCTGGACTTGTAGGGACAGATATAAATAGTTACATGTAAAGTTCAGTTCAGTTTAATTCAGGATATAGTTCCAAGTCACAACAGAAGTTATCTCTGGGCACTGAACAGAAACATTCACATACATTATAAATTCCAATTACTAAAGTTATCTATCTAAAGAAGGAAGGTGAGGGTGATGATGCATCACCGAGTGGTGCTTAGCTTAGTTTTGCTATGCATGGCATAGCTCTGTAAAAATGTACTATCATTTAAATAATAATAAATAGCAGACTTGAATTTACTGGATTTAAGTTTAACAAGAGCTAATTCTGCTAAAGGTTTTTAAAGTTAGCAAAAATGTGAATCTGCTACATGCAACGTTAGCTCCGTGATTAGTTGTTTAGCGGAACTGTTCCCACAATTGCCTCTAACAAAACAAAATGTTTATATTTTTGTTTATGCACGATACAGCTTGTTTTTAAACACCCTCAAAATCCAGTTCTTTTCCAAAGAATGCCATGGAAAGTTTTTAGAAAGTTTCAGGAAATTTACCCTAAATTTTCTGCCTCTTTGCAACCCTAATCCGAACATTCGTAAAACCAAAATATGCATCAGTTTGTCTGAAAAGATTGTGAAAAGTTGTTTTCCTCAAAAGCTTATCAAATTTTGAGACCGTGATAAGTTTTTGTGTGGAAATCTGTTTATGTGATTCATGTTGGCTTGAATTTTTTAACTCGAAGACCTGAAGTCGTATTCTGTGTGCCGTAAATTCAAATAACAGTGCTTTTTCTTTATGCCTTTTGGTGATGAGTTTATATTTTACTTGTTTCATAGTTGCTGATATTTTGTCGCCGTGAGCTTAAAGACCTTCATGCCTCCGTCCTTTCACTCCTCTCATTCTTATTAGTGTGCACTCTGTTATGTCCTCCACCGACTGCAGATTATGTTTTTAGTTGTGATTATTATTTACTTACCTTGTAAGTGAAGGTGTATAGCCGGAGGTGCTGCAGAGACAGGAGCAGATGAATTGTGAATTGCTTTCACTTGGATCCCTGCAGAGCAACCAGGGCATCTGATGCCTCTGTAGGTAGTTGAGAAGTTCTGTAACCATGACAACTGTTGTGGTGAGGTACGAGACGGTGGTATACAGTCGTATTTTCTGTGAGTCCTTTCAGAAGAACTGTTTTATTTGTTGATTCGTAGGCATGTGAAAGAGCTTTCCCTCAGTTCAACTTCAGATTGTGTTTGTAGAACATTGTGGCCATTCTTTTTTCTTCTTCTTCTTTTGGCTTTTTCCCTCATCAGGGGGTCGCCACAGCAAGTCGTCCTCCTCCATCTCACTCTGTCCTCACTCCAACTACCTTCATGTCCTCTCTAACTGCATCCATATATCTCCTCTTTGACCTTCCTCTTTGTCTTTTTACTGGCAGCTGCATTTTTAACATCCTTCTACCAATATACCCACTGTCCCTCCTCTGGACATGTCCAAACATCTCGGTCTGGCCTCTCTATCTTTATCCATCCTTGTCTCTCCTAAGAAGAATCTCAACTTCTTCATTGTGCCCATTCTTTTTTATTTTTATTCACTTTGTTTAAAAAGTATCAATTCATAACAGAGGTCACCATACAAAAGAAAAATAAACAAGTTCTGACTGAAATTCAAAAACAGTCAATTAAATCCTTACACATTCACATGTGGTACATTATGAAATACTAATTACCATAGTTAAAGTTGTCTATCTAATGCAAATTGTGTCAATCTTTATTTTGTCGCAATCTCCCATCCTGAGCAGCTTGACAAAAGTGGAAAGGAAAAACTTCCTTTTACTTGAAGAAACCTCCAGAAGAACTGGGCTCAGGATGGATGGACATCTACTTTGACTGGCTGTGGGGTTGAGAGGACTGGAACGAGACATGGACAGACACAGAATGGCCGGTCTATGTTTAGTTTCTATAGGAAGAAAGCTAAAAATAAACATGTTAACAGAGCGAGCAAAGACAACATCAAAGTAAGCAAATATGGTCAGTTTGTCCTCCAGCAGTCAAGCCTATCACAGCATAACTAACAGATAGCTCAGGAAACCCAAGCCAACCTTAACTCTAGGATTTATCAAAAAGGAAAGTCTTTAGTTTGTTCTTAGAAGTAGACATTGTCAGAAACTGGAAGTTGGTTCCACAAAAGAGGATCCTGATAACTGAAATCTCTGCCTCCCTGCTACTTTTAGAAAACACTAGGAACCACAAGTAAACCTGCAGTCAGAGAGTGAAGTGCTCTGTTTGGAAAATATGGAAGAATTAGATATTTAATAAAAGATGGATCTTGGCTGTTGAGAGCTTTGTTTGTTAGAAGTAAGATTTTAAATTATGTTCTGAATTTGACAGGGAGCCAAAGGAGAGAAGCTAAAACTGGAGAAAGCTCTTGTTCTAACGCTCATCAGAACTCTAGAAGCAGCACTTTGGGTCAACTCAAGACTTTTTAAAGGGTTTTTTTAGACGTCAGAATCCAGTCTAGAAGCAAAAAAAAGCATGTACCAACCTTTCTGTATCGTTTTGGGACAAGATGTTTCCAGTTTTAGTGATTTTGTTCAGGTGGAAGAATGTTTTGAATGTGGGAGTTAAAGGACAAATCAAAGTCAAAAATCACACCGAGGTTTTATCCTTTAGTACTAAAAGCCAAACTAATGATATTCAGAGGAAGTGAAAGGCTAAACAGAGAACAGTTATGACTCCTCTTGATATGAACCTTTTTTGATAACTGTATCTCAGTTTCTCCAAATCTCTTGTTCATTCTGTTTCAGCATGCTGGTCCTCCTACACAACTTTCTTCCCTCGCCTGCTGCTCTATTCTCTCTTCCACCTTTCTGTCTCTCCAACTTACTTTTCTGTTCCTCATTAGTACTTTTTATGGTTGCACTGCCCTCTCTTTGCTATATTATCTTTCTGATCTCTTTTTTAATGCTTCCTTCTTCCTGGCAAGAAGATTTTGATATGCAAACTTACTTTGAATTCCTTTAATCTTCCCCACCCCCACTCCTCGCAACCTTAAAACAAAGCCTCCCAACCTGAGTGGGCAGATGAATTACACATGCATGCACCACACTGCAACTTTTGCTTTTTTGTCTTTAAACTATGAGAAAACAATATGCCAGAAAATGAGTTTGCACAATTATTGAACTAAATGAATTTAGTGTGTGGCTTTAGAGCAGCTTTTAAGCTAGAACCTGGCTATAACCAGACATGGTTGTTAAACAGAACAATGTGAAAATATTTGCTCCTCTTATTTCAACCTGTCAAGTTTTGTGAGAATTTGAGCCAGATTGACATTCGGCAGATTCAAATTTCATTCACACGTCATAAAAATGAACTGTAAGCATGCCTAACGTTAGTTGGAGCATGTACAGATGTCTTGCTGTCACATCACAGTCCAATGCCTGAAGGGTTAGTGGAAGTGTGTGTGTGCGTGTGTGTGTGTGTGTGTGTGCGTGCGTGCGTCCCTGAACACTGTGTACCGTGTTGATCAGCTGAGGTCCCTGCAAGTGTTTGCTTAGTAAATAATTTCATTTGAACTGTTCACAGTGACTCGCACAAACTTTTTTTTCTTTCCTACTCATACGTGACTTCTTTGTTTATTTTTGTTTTGCACAATTTTGTAAGCTAAAATGTGCTTTGGGAAATTCCTTGAAATACAACAAAAAAAATCCTTCTGTCCCTCACACACACACACACACACACATCTATAAAGCATTGTGAGTCTAAATGCTCAGAGGATATGTAGGATTTGATTTTGTTTTAAATATGTAATCTCTCATATGGAGACCCTTATATTGTGTAGTTGTTCTTGTTGTAGCAAACCCCATGGAGCTGGAACTCCTTTTCTTTCTGTTGAGAAAAAAGAACAAAAGTCGACATCTGGAGACCCAGGATCAGCTCGGGCTGAGAACTGAGCACCTCTGCTGCTGCTCAACAGGAACAAGAGCATTGTGTTTTACAGCAGCTGACAGGAATCTTAAATACAGTTCACTTGATAATAAGCAACATTCAGCGGGAAGTGGATTGGCTACAGAGGGTGGAAGTATGACACATTTTCCTTTTGGCTCACAGTTCTCCCTGACAGGTATGAAAAGTGGCTCACTTTTACGTTTATACGACTTAATTGCTGTCAGACTTACACTGCTTGGTAAAACCTGTTCAGCATCATTCATCGCAGGGATTCTCATTAGACTTTAACTCAGCTGTGCATCATTGCAGGCTTGTGCGTGCATTGCTGCGGCTGTAAAATAGGTCCAGTTATCCCCTGCCTGTGTGTATTGACACTGGTGTCATGTTTGCCCAAGCTACTGGGATCCTGATAGATTATAAGTTTAGAACTTACATAACTGCTGCAAGCAACTTTGAATTGTTAGTGTGCATTTGTGTGTGTGTGTGTAATTTGCTGAATGTGACTTAACTGTATCAGTGTCTTGACCTGTCAGATACCTTCCAGTATAGCTGGGAAACTGGAAAGGTGGTGTATGAACACAACAACGACCGTCAAACCACAAAAATCCACAGAAAGAAGCAATAAGGAGTGTTTTATGTGTATTTTATGGCTCCCTGTTCTTCAACAAAGATTTACAGGATAACTACCACTTTTTTACTGCCCATCGTGGAGATGTTTATGGTGTGGTCACAAAACAAAAATAAAAACTGTGAAAATGCTGATCTTTGTGTTTAGAGTAACAAATAAGGACAGGATCAGGAGAGACTACCAGGATTGAGGGAACAAAATAACGAGACAAGATAGATTGAGTTAGTTTGGACACGGCAGAAGGAGATGCTTGGTATGTTTAGAGAAGGATGTAGAAGATGGAGCTGCCAATCAGGCAAGAGGAAAAGAAAAAAAAATCTAAATGAGCTGCAAGGGAGGATATGCAGGTGCTTCGCTTGTCAGAGGAAGATGTAGAGGACAGGAGGAGACTGAAGACCAAAGAGCCAAGGTTCAAAAAACAGAATGGGAGAGACTGAAATGTGGCCAGCCTTCAATTTTTTTGTACACCATGAATGACACTGATTTCTAGTTCAAATGTGTTATCTACAGTGGCCCTGAGGTGTAAATGAACAACATTAGAAAAAAACAGAATTACATTTGAAAAAAATGCAACAAAAACACAACATTGAAAAAACAGAATTACATTAAGTCAAACCAGAAGGGGGGGGGGGGGGGGGGGGGGGGGGGGGGGTAGCATTTTTAAAACAAATTTTATTAACATAAAACTATAGTGGCCCTGAGGTGATTTGGCTTAATGTAATTCCGTTTTTCTTTCAAATGTTATTTTGTTTTTTCCACATGTGATTCCGGCCATTTCCACTTTGGCTTAATATATTTCTCTTTTTCAAATTAATTCTGTTTTTTTTCAAATGTAATTCAGTTTTTTTCAAATGTAATTTCGTTTTTTTTTTTTTTTTTTACTTTTTTTTTGTCAAATGTGATTCCGGCCACTTCCGTTTGGGCCACTACCGCTTTGGCCACTTCCTCTTTGGCTTAATGTAATTCTGTTTTTTCAAATGTAATTCAGTTTTTTTTCAAATGTAATTCAGTTTTTTTCAAATGTAATTCAGTTTTTTTCAAATGTAATTCATTTTTTTCAAATGTGATTTCGTTTTTTTCTTTTTCTTTTTTCAAATGTTATTCCAGCCACTTCTGCTTCGGCCACTTCTGCTTCAGCCACTTCTGCTTTGGCCACTTCTGCATTAACTTAATGTAATTCTGTTTTTTCAAATGTTGTTGATTTACACCTCAGAGCCACCATAGTAATCTGATGCTTTCCTGTTTATTGTTTATGCATTTATGTTGCAAAAGGGAGGTTGGTCTCAATTTTTGCAAATAATTAAATTAGATCTTTTGTTCATGGCTGCAAAAAATGGACAGATTATTTTAGCTGTTTTGGTGAGAAGAGAAGAAAAAGCATTAGCCAAGTGTATCAATATTACACCAATCAACAAATCGAAGCAAAAACTCTTCTTAGTAAAATGTGCATGACAAAATATTTTTGTTGCCTGCTGCCATCAAAGACAGGCAGTAATGTAATAGCATGTGTCTGTATGTGCACAAGTTTGTCTGTTAGCAGAATATTTCATGAACCAATTGAGCTGCTATTTAACATGGTGAGAGTCAACTCCAACACATTACACGCTAATGATTCAATCAAAGTTTTTATTTAAAAATTTGACACAGAAGGTGGCAGGCGATACGCATTAATTCAAAGAAAAATAGTTGTATTATAAAGCTTTTTTTAATTGAATTTGCAATATGTGTGTCTGGTATATGGTAATTGCAAAACTGTGTGAGGTTTTTTGTGCCACTTTAACACAATGAGGTTTTTCTTTTTAAATAAATTTTCTCTAGAAGGCTAAAACTGTGTTTCAGATTGTAAAAGAAGTGCTTCAGAATCAAATAATAAATCCCTCTCTCTGCTTTGTACCAACATTCAAAAGTCATGCGGTGAAAAATCCATCATCAGAGATGAAATTCTATTTTATTTTTTATTCTTATATTGTCAGGTCTGATAATAAAAGCTCTCGCTCTCCAAACTAATAAGCTGCTCCTCTGCTTTGGTTTTTCTTTTAGCGAGACAGTGAGATGTATTACTGTACAAAAGTACCATTAATGTGTTTATTTTTCTTTAAACTGCACTTTAAAAGATAATGTTGCTTATATTTAAATCCAGTGAATACAATACAATTGTGTTAACATGAAAATGTAATAACAGAAGATACTTTTGTCTGTGTTTTTCTTTTTAAACCTTTATTAGTTCCCACAGAGACTGACTAAGTAGAATCATAACTGAAGTGGAAAGTGTTTGTGTAGCTCAGTTAGTAATATTGTGGGGGGGTTATCCCTTGTTATTGTCTGATGTCACACAGGGGATGTACTGTTGAAATATGTTGGGAAGGACAAACAGCCTCTGTCTATCATGTGTATAATCTCTAAAAGTCTAAGAACTTCATTTAAAAGACTAGTTATTCTGGATATAACTGCTGATTTGGCCTGAGCATGAGTGTCATAAAGATGTCTGTGATGTATTTCTTTGAAGGACATTAGGAGCTGTTTTACATTCATAATTCTTGCAGAAGTATCAAGAGGATTACAAAAAAACCTCACGTTAATTAACGACCTCCCCTCTCCTTTTCTTTCGCCTCCTCAGGTCTTCGGCGCTGCAAGCGTTTTCAGTCCTCTGCAGTCAACTACAGCACTCTGCTGTTGGAGGCTGACAGCGAGCGCCTCTACGTCGGGGCCCGGGGGGCTGTATTCGCTCTCAGTGCCTCTGACATCTCAGCCAGCTCTGCTCTGACTGTGAGTTTTTGTTTTTGTCTCTGTGCATGTTGTGCACCTCGGCTTCCATGTATCTTTAACTCTGCCACAGCTTAATTTACATCAAATCAGGAATCTGCTGTCATCTTTTGTGTGTTATTTGTGTACGCTTGTAGTCGTATTTTTACTCAAGAATTCACAGTTAGATGGTATGTTTGTTGCACGAGTCAGTGAGTCGATAAAATAAAATCCAGCTATGGTTTATTGTATTTACAAAAAATGGATGCAGGAGTCATGTCATCCAGGATGTAAACGGATAAAATATACAGTAAATTGCAGGATGTGAACCTCAGTCATGGTGTTGTCAGTATATATCATTTAATAGTAAGCTTTAAAATGGTCTGAAAATATATAAATTTTAACATGTTTATCTCAACTTGTGTTTAGGTCAAATATTTTTCTTTCTTATGATAGCTCTTAAAAGCACAGGCTCTGTTTTATCTTTTTAAACATATTTTTTAAATAAGTGCAACAGATTCTCTCTCAGAATGTATTTGTGTTGGCTGCTCCCCTCATCAGGAGTCACCACAATGAGCGAACGTCACACAAAACATTAAACACAACCTGCAGCCTCAGGATGACAGGGCCACCAAGCTACCGCAGCCCTCATCTTGTCCATCCATCCATCCATCCATCCATTATCTTTACCCGTTTATTCCATTTTGTGTCACGGGGGTCGCTGGTGCCCATGTCCAGCAATCACTGTGCGAGGGGCGGGGTACACCCTGGACGGGTCGCAAGTCCATCACAGGGACACATAGAGACAAACGAGACAAACAACCATTCACTCTCTCACTCACACCTAGGGACAATTTAGAGTTACCAATCTGCCTAACATGCATGTTTTTGGTCTGTGGGAGGAAACCGGAGCACCCGGAGAAAACCCACGCATGCACGGAGAGAACATGCAAACTCCACCCAGAAAGGCCCCTGGACCGGGGTTTGAACCAAGGACCTGCTCGCTGAGAGGCAGCAGCTCTACCAGTTGCGCCACCATGCTGCCCCCTCACCTTGTCTTTTAACTTTATTTGAAAATAGACACAGAATATGACATCTCGAACCGGTCTTGAACCATATTTGCCTATTTTCATATCAAATGTGTACTCCATTGGATTAAATTATAAAGGTGGGGGCGGCTGCCATGATGGTTGCATAGCGGACCCAGGCTGGTATCCTACGAGGTGGGTGGAAGGGGGCGATGAAATAATGTCCACGGCAAAAAATACAGTTTTCCAATTTGTGCACATAAAAACAGGCTGTGATTTTTGCAACGCAGCCACAAGAAGGCTCGCTTGTCACAAATACTCAGAACTCAATGAGACTGCAGTCGGAAATTAACCTTTTTTTTTTTATTTGTAGTTGCCAATTACTCTCCAGTGAGATACTAAAGCATTTCATATTACCTGCTTTACAGTTTTAATCGTCATTGGTTGGGATTAGCTAGGGCTGGACAATATGGCCAAAACTTTTATCACGATATATTCCTTAATTTCGGTCGATAACGATATAATTCCGGTATCGATATAAACTATATAAAAGCCTAAGAAGAACTGTACAAACTGTACAAATAAATTAATGTTCACCTTTTATTTGTATTTAGCCTTCAAAAAAATTGAAATCACCATCAAATAAACATAAAACTCTCAACTTTGTCAATATTAATAGTTTTAACTTTAAACAACAACATAAGACGTTTGCTGCATGGGTTTCTCTTTTGATACAGCTGGGGGTGTTGTTTCAGGGAAACGTTGGCTCAGACTTTTATTGTGTTTCATCTTCTGACTCTCAGCCTGTTCATGGTTCCATTCTATCGAGTGAAAACGTGGAACAAGTTATATGTGTACCTCCGCTAGTTGGAACGACTCTCCGGCACATTTTGCAGCACACTGAAACCTGCAGTTTATCAGATCTTAGATGGCCAAACCACTTCCACACCGCCAAATTTGTCTTTCCTCTCTTATCAGTTATGTCATCTGCTTTCTCTTCGCTGGTGAAAGCTTGTTTAGTCACATTCTGATGGTCATGGGCGCTCGTTTTGAAGCAAACACCATGTGTTGGAGCTTAGCTTAGCCTGCTCCTTCGAGCTGTGATGTACGTCACACTTGCGTATTTGTGTCGCAGCTTTTTTGTTCGGGTTGAAACTGAAGCGGCCGCTTCAACCCGAACAGAAAAAGAAATGCATCAGTGAAACGCTGTTATCTTATTGTAACATATATCAAAATATCGAAAATGTGCTTAAAACTCGTATCGCCATTATTGAATAAAAGTATATTGTGATATATATCGATATCGAATTATTGTCCAGCCCTATTAGCGGTTTTGCCTTTAATGCTGATCCATGACATTTAAGACTGAGCATCAATACTTTCCTTCAGCAGTCTACAGACTATAGGTCTGTTCAAATCAATATCAATGTGTTGGTATCTATGATCAGAGCTCTTGCACTATATTTCCTTTTTAAATAAATCTTGAAAATCACATAAAACGGTGTGCTTGCTTGTCTCCTTTGCGGTCAGCATCTCCAAGGGAGCTTGACTCACATGCATATGAGATCAGTGAAACAGCAATTTGTCTGGTTTTACTGAAGTCCTTCCAGAAACGGATTTATTCTTCTTCTAAAAGTTCCCAAACGTGTTGATTTGACAGAACTGGAGTCCAAGTTCGTTGAGTAAACTTATATTTATCCAACTGTTTGAACTTTAGATGTCTAATCAAAGCCTCAGAAATGTTTGAACTGCTGACGAAGCAGGTAGCTTTAAGGCTGCGGTCTGTCAGAAATCTAGCTGTAATACCAGTAATATTAAGGAAATAAATCCTGAAAGTTTGTTTTAAGCTTTGCTGAGTCATTGTTGAGCAAGTGTTGGGAAAACAGCACATTTCTCTGTTCAACAACACAATAAGTTCAGTCACTATCATGCTAAATGACTGACTAACACATTTTGCACAACTTAGGGATGTGAAAGAATCCGACTCAGATTCTTTCTTACTGCTGCTTGGTGTTTTATAGATCGAGTGGGAGGCCTCCATCGAGCAAAAACGAGAATGCAAGGTCAAGGGAAAAGACGATAAGGTAGGCCTTTATTCGTTCTTTCAGTCAGCTCTTTCTTTGCGTAATGTTTGACTCTGTTTTTAGTCTTGTTAAAAGTTCAGCTCTTTCTTAGTTTTTTTTTGTTGTTCATCTGGTCTTTTCAAAGTCTTAAAATGAGATTAAAACAAAGTCAGATAAACAGCAATATGTGGAATAAATACACCTTCCATTTATGTATTAAAAACCCAACCAAAATCAAAAACTATGTATAAATAATTATGCAGATGCTCTCAATGCTTCTGTAGGAATTAAAAGGGTAAGTAGCATCCAGGTACTGTTGATCAAATTAACTTGATAAACTGATTATTTGCAGGTGCAAAACAGCTGAGGTTTTTATAGTTTGTTGGTTTGCCATTGTACAATGCTTAGATAACACAATGAAAGTTAAAAATAGATCACTTCTATTGTTCAGAAATGAAGGAAAACTTTTTTCAAAGTTAAAATAAAACACCAGCAAGTTTACCCTAACATCAGACTGTCACTAAGTCAACCATGAACTCCTTTGTGGATCACTTAAAGTCCACTGGGAGGTCCATTAAATCCAATCATGAGGCAATGATCCACAGTACAGTGCCAAATCAACCAAAAGAAAAGAGAAATAAAATATTTGCACAATGTAAAGTGTACTGTCTGTCTGAGAATATATTTACCTAATTGTAGGTTCTGGTAAGGATAATATGAACTTCAATGTGTTGGCTTATGTGCGAGTTATTATTTATTTCCTAGTTTAATGAAGCATATTTTCCTCTTCCTATTTCAGACAGAGTGTTTTAATCACATCCGCCTCCTCCAAAGATTTAACTCTTCTCATCTCTACATGTGTGGGACTCATGCCTTCACACCCCTCTGTGCATACATAGTAGGTCCACAAATGCCTCTTCATTCTGAGCAGCAGGGTAAGTGCAGCATGCTCAGCGGGTGCTTTTGTTTTGTGTTCTGCTCAGGATGAGAAGAAATTTGTTATGTCATCTCAGCCTGAAGAAGGTAAAGACAGGTGCCCTTATAGGTCAACAACAGGTTACACCGCTCTTATTATAGGTAAGCCACCTAAACCTGTTCAGTTAAATCATAGATTTATCTTCAAATCTATAAGTGCATCGCTCTCCCCCCCTTCAGACCAGCAGTTATACACAGCTTCCCAGTATGAGTTCTGGAACTTTCCTGATATTCGCCGTAACTCTCCAGCTCCCACCCTGAAGACGGAGGACGCCCCCACACGCTGGCTGAATGGTGAGGCGATATTCTGAGAATCAAAAGCACTTTAGCACCTTTTGTTTAATCCGAAGAAGTCACAGCGTGAGTCGATTCATTTCTTCGGCCTTGCAGAGGCAGACTTTGTGGGTTCGGCTCTGGTGAGGGAGGGTTTGGGCAGCAGCGCTGGAAACGATGACACGATCTACTTCTTCTTCACCGAGAAGAGCCAGGAGCAGAGTACGACTTACAGCCACAGCAGGGTGGCACGAGTAGCCCGGGTTTGTAAGGTGAGTGCAGAAAACACGGGAGGTGCCTTCCATCAGATTAGCATGTGTGGAGCTTTTAGTTAAAGTAACAAATGAGAGTCTGGATGGGAGATAAATGTGGAGCGTGACCTCTGTGTAATTAAAGGAGCAGACTGTGTAGCTGGTGAATTGATTGCAGAGTCAGTGAGGCCTACGTTGATGAGAGTGGGTGGCTATAGGTGTGACGGATTGTTTAGCATCTTTTTCTGCCTAAAACATGAATGATTACCATTCCCTCCTCCCCCAGAAGAAATCATGACTAGCAAGAGCCAGCTGTATGCTGATATAACCTTGTTTATGTCCTCTGGTGTTCTAAAGTGAAAAAAGCTCACAATCTATTTCTTAAAAAGTAGAGAAATTTATCTTTTGGGATTTTAATAAGATGCCTTGAGGTGTCTTGTGTGATGTTTGTAATTTGTCACTGACTGGATTCAGCTTAAAATAAAAAACAATATTCTTGTTGACATGAATGAATGAGCTGTCACATCTCACACCTACAGTGGTGAATCATGTCTACAAGAGACTATAATTCTGTTTAATATGTAATATTTTTCTTTTCTCATTCATCTGCTTTGCTTCTTAGTAGCTACACATTCTATTCTGTGTCACCTTTGCCTAACCATTTAGTCATTTCTCAACACAAGTTGATCTTTATATAAAACTCTGGCATAAATTTAATTTAATTCAATTCAGTTTATTTATATAGCGCCGGTTCACAACAAAGTTGTCTCAGGGCACTTTGCAGGAACATTCACATACATAAAAGAGCCAATTAGTAAAGTTGTTTATCTAAGGAAGCCAGCAGACAAGTTGAATCTTCACTTTGTCGCAGTCTCCTATCCTGAGCAAGCACACTGGCAACAGTGGAAAGGAAAAACTCCCTTTTAACAGGAAGAAACCTCCAGCAGAACCAGGCTCAGGACAAGCGACCATCTGCTTTGACTGGCTGGGTTTAAGAGAACAGGAAGGAGAGACAAACACAGAATGGCAGGTCCAGATGTAGGTGCCGGTGTACCTGAAAGACAAAAACACATTTTAAGGATAGAAAAAATAATTACAAATACAAAACGGGTTGAGCAGAGTAAGTAAAGACAGTAAGCATAGTGAAGAAATGTAGTCAGTTTGTCCTCCAGCAGTCTAAGCCTATTGCAGCATAACTAAGGGATAGCTCAGGAAACCCAAGCCAACCTTAACTATAGGATTTTGCAAAAAGGAAAGTCTTAAGTAATATGTAATATGTTTTTAATCCTAGTCTTAAAACTGGACGATGTGTCAGCCTCACAGGCAGAAACTGGAAGTTGGTTCCACATGATAGGAGCCTGATAAGTGAAAGCTCTGCCCCTCATTCTGTTTTTGGAAACTCTAGGAATCGCAAGTAAACCTGCAGTCTGAGAGCGAAGTGCTCTGTTAGGAAAATATAAAACAATAAGATCTGTAATATAAGATGGAGCTAAATTGTTGAGAGCTTTGTAGGTTAGAAGTAAGATTTTGAATTTTATTCAGAATTTGACAGGGAGCCAATGGAGAGAAGCTAAAACTGGAGAGATGTGGTCTCTCCTATCAACTCTCATTAAAACTCTGGCAGCAGCATTTTGGATCAGCTGAAGATTTTTTTAATGTGTATCATCAGCATAACAATGAAAATGTATCCCATGATGTTTAATAGCTTTACCTAATGGAAGCATATATAAAGTAGAGTATTGGTCCAACCACTGAGCCCTGAGGAACTCCATGACTAACTTTGGTTTTAAGAAGATTCATTATTTATATTTACAAACTGGAATCTATCAGATAAATAAGATTTAAACCATTTTAGAGTTGTTTCTGTAATCCCATTATTATATTCAAGCCTCTGTGGTGGTGGTGGTGGGGATAAGCATTAATTCGAGGAATGTCTTCAACTCATATAACTCTGATTTTATCCTCCTTACTTCCTCTTAGGGAGACAGAGGAGGCCATTTAACCCTCCAGAAACGTTGGACGTCCTTCCTCAAGTCCAGGCTGACCTGCTCTCTGCCCGAGTACGACTTCCACTTCAACATGCTGCGCAGCGTGTTCGTCATGCCCGGCCTCACCCCACGGGACACGCTCTTCTACGGCATCTTCGGCCTAGAGTGGTGAGTGGAGATTCTGTGTACGTTCAAGATCTTTTGGGGTACGGGCGTGTGTTCAGATTGCAAATGTGGAAGAGTGAGGCAGAGATAAAAAGCAGCGATCGATACATCCAGGCTGTCAGAGAAGTCAGGAGGGGAATGGGATGAAAGGAAGGAGTTAAACAAAATTCAAAGAACCTCATTTCCAAGTTTTTGGATAAGTTAACTCAGATTTAAAGTTTAAACTGCTGAAGTCAGAATTTCCCTTGCTAATGCTGTGAAATCTCACACCAGTAGGTGGTTTGATGTTAGAAGAGGCACTTATTTAACAGTTGTCTCCGCTCAAGAGGAGCTACTCTTCTGTTTACACTGCTCATGTTTTATTAAAAACGAGGTCAATAATAAGCAGAGCAAACCGTTTCATTGCCGAGGCTTGTTGTGGCTGCTGCTTAAATTACTTTAAATAATTAAAGCCGCAAGAAATCTGCTCCTGACGTTTCTCTCTTCACACCAGATGAGGCTAGCTGTCAGGGGTGCATTACATATCTGAAACACCGCAAACAACCTCATGTGCCTTATTGATTTTATTTAGCAAAGTCTTTTGACAAGTGTGGAGCAGGAGTCACATGCAGTGGAGCCAGTTTTTGACAAATGTTGGAAACGCCACTGTTTCCACCACGTGGAGGAGAATCTATGAATTTATACAACAGCGTCCCTTCCAAAATGATCTTTCTACTTTAAATATAAAACTTTAATATACTTTAAATAATACTTTAATATAAAACAACAAATAAATATCATGTTTTAAAGTTGTTGCTCTTGATGAACAATTGTGGTTAGCAAATTGAACATAGTGAACATTTTGTTTCAAGTGGCTGGTACCCAATAAAACCCACTCGCTGCTGCCAGTTTAATGCCTTTAAAGCAAAGCAGCTGCAGCAGAAGGTTTGCAGCTTCAGCTCTCACGCAGTCTACAGGCAGCAAGCAGGGATGCTGTCATCAATAAGACAAATGTGTGTTGAATTTCAAGCTGAAGTGTGTACAGTGTTTCTGTATATGCATTATAAAAGCTGATAAAATGACAATATATGTGGAGTTGAGCTTTCACTATAAAGGTATAAATAAAGGCTTTGTGTTCCTTGAAGGACTGCATATTGTCTGCTGCCTTTCATGCTACAGATATGGGATCATCTTATGAGGAGGAGAAACAGAATCACAGCCTATTTGGTTAAACCTTGCAAATGTAACGTGTTAAGGATAACACTCAGCTACTGCCACACCAAATTTTAACTTGGTATCTGAAAATTTTTCTGAGTTAAACCATACAATGACCAGTTGACTGTGGCAGACATTTTAAAATAGGTCGACTCCAAAAGTTAATCAGTTGTAGATACAACCAGGGATTACATTTAAAAATTCAATTAAAACTAATTCAGCAGTTTATGAAATATTTTGAAAACAGACAGAACTGAGTGATCTGTAAGTGCTTAGATTATTAAATTGGGGATGACTCTCAGTTACTACCACACCAAATTAACAGTCAGTAACTAAAAAACTGATATAT
>NC_056498.1:57932820-57933699 GCF_014905685.2 Nematolebias whitei | reverse complement strand
GGGGGGGGGGGGGGTTCTGGATTTGGGTTTTGGGTTTTGTTTATTGCATTTATGATTCAATGCAATCAAATAAACTAATTAAAAGGTAACAGATCATTGTAAAATTTGCTTTATGTTTTTAATCGCTGGATGTCCGGCCCCTGAGCTGTTGGCTTTCAGAAACTGCGGCCCCCTGAGCAGTTTTGTCAAATAGCCCTGATCTAATAGTCCATTAGATATTTTGCTAACAGACACCTCCTCTCTCTCGAACCTCCACTCCACGTCCTTGAAATCATTTTGTACCTTCTTCCTTCCCTCCTTTTCTTCTCAGACGTGCATGGCTTCTAATCAGCTTCATACTTTCTCTGTCAGTGTTTACCCCCCACTACCCCCTCCACTTTTCTGGTGTTTTCCTCCCATTTGTCTCCCTCCATCGTGTTGACTAGGTGAGCCATCGCTCCGCTCTACCTTTACTTCTGTTGCTGTGGCTACTGCAGGTTTACCAGTGTTATTGTTTGTAACGTGTGCTCTGGTCTTTCTCACTGCATTGCTTGTCGTCCAAAGGAAAAACGTGAAGGCGTCTGCGGTGTGTCGGTTCTCGCTGCCCGAAGTCCAAGAGGCCTTTCAAGGACCCTACATGGAGAGCCAGGACTCCGACTGGAGGGAATATGTTGGAAAGATCCCCAACCCAAGACCTGGAACAGTAAGCATATACTCTCATACAGGCAGCGCAGTCCTCCGAGTCTCCTAAACATACAACAAAGATCCTCTGCTTTCAAAGGAGTGTGTGAAACTATTTAAAAGTAAAAAGTAAAGGGAAGTGGAACAGGAAAGTAAAGGAGGAAAATGAGAGTGTGGGATTCCTGGTTTCCCTCTGTCTGTTTGTGTCTGTTTGTCACT
>NC_056498.1:57926937-57932810 GCF_014905685.2 Nematolebias whitei | reverse complement strand
TTCCTTGGTCTGCTACATTGGGGGTCGACGTTGTATAAACCTGATAGAGAGAAGTTGAGTGTCAGCTTCAAGGATAAATCTGAAAGCCATTCTTTCAGACTCTGGTCTTTGGAGCTACAGACTTAAAGAACTTGAGTGCCGTGATTTTGTTTCTTGTGGCAGACACAGTTCTTTTAGCACTTTTCTGGACTTAATGTAACTTTCCTATTAAAAGTTAAAGAGGCACAGTTAAGGTTTGGTGGTTGGGAGCTTGAAAGCCTCTTAGAGGAGTTCGCTAAAGTCATTTCAAAAGAGCAAAAAGAGAAGCCGGGTGCAACAGTAATCAAAGTGAAGCGTTGCATTTGAACCAAACGTTTGTATTTTTCTCACAATCCTCAAAATTTAGTTTTACAAAGTCATGTAACGTCCTCTCTTCTTCCCTCTGTTGGTCTCTATAATTTATTACAAATAATTAAAAGCTTGCCTTTCTCCTCATATCCTGTAAATATATATTTTTAATTACAGTGTATTACCGATGCTCTGAGGGCCAAGGGCATAAACATCTCCACCTCCCTGCCTGATGATGTGCTGGACTTTGTCCGACGGCATCCTCTGATGTCCAAGCAGGTCCAACCTGTAGACAGACGCCCCCTTTTGTTCAAGAGAACAACAAACTACACACATATGGCTGTGAACACGGTCCAGGGATTAGATGAACAGATGTACCATGTTTTATACATGGGCACAGGTGAGTGTGAATGAAATAAATCAAAACACTGATTATCTTCAGTTCCAAGAAATAAGATCCCATAGTTGGCAGCGTTTCACAAATAATTACTTTTAGGATACATTTATCATTGCTATGAAAACAAAAAATAATTTGTTGCATTTCTAATCAAAAGGAGTCATAACAAATTGTTTGTAGTTCCGATTTTTTTTTTTTTTTAATGAGTATAATGTTTAAGCTCTATTTTTTTTCTCATGTTTGCATTTTGCCGCCCAGATGAAGGCTGGCTGCACAAAGCTGTCGACATTAAAGGGCAGCTTCACATCATTGAAGAGATTCAGCTGTTTAAGGAGCCACAGCCTGTTAATAATCTGCTGCTATCTACAAAGCAGGTAGTCTGTCAGCCTGTCACGCTTCAATTTAAAGAGTCATTGTTCAACGTTAACAGAATCATCTTTCTCCACCAGATGAGCCTGTATGCCAGCTCTCCGTCAGGTGTGGTTCAGCTGCCGCTCTCAAACTGTCCCAGGTACACTTCCTGCTACGACTGCATCTTCGCCAGGGATCCTAACTGCGCCTGGGACGGAGCTGAGTGTGTGGACGTGATGACGGAGGCGAACCGGTGAGTGTGGAAACCTGTCTGTAATCCGATCATGTGACTGAAGTGTTGCCGGTGTACTGTTATTAGTTCGACCTGAGTTACCTGAAGTACCGCCATGCCCTGTCACTCTGTCAGCTCCCAGAACTGTTGCATAATCACGCTCCTGGCAGAAACTCAACACTGCTGTAATTGTAAACATGTTATGCAGCTTTAAGCACACTGGTTAATGTAGACAGATGTGCTTTGCCAGTAGAAAGCAGCTGTGAATGATACTAGAGATATGACTAAATCATACTCTTTATTCTCTGCATTATTTTGCTCACTGTTGTTTTATTTTTCTCCCTCTTCACAGATCCACTTTAATCCAAGACATCCAGTATGGTAGAATGGGCTGTGAGAAAACGCAATACAGTAAGCAGAAATCTCATCTGATGCTTGATCCCACTGCTTTAAATATTTTTGCTTTTAACGTGTAGAAAGAAGATTAAAAATAGCAAATCTAAGGCTTAAAAGAAGCAGAGTTGTCATCAGATGGCGTGAAGGCGTCTTTGAAAGTTGAGTATATGGACAGTGTTGGTAAAAAGCTCTCCTCCCTTATTTAATAGCATCTTTGTCATCTCTGGAGAGAAATGTTTGATATTCAAGGCAAGAAAATGCCTTTTTGCCACTCATCGGTTTCAGTCAGATGAAATCTAACATCTTCTGTTTCCCTGTTCTCTTTCTCTCTCTCATTATGATGGCAAGAGTGAAAATTTTTTGACTTGGACCTCTTGCCACGATAAGTTTAATAAATGTAGTAGATGTTAAGTAATTGGCGTCTTTTTCAGATGCTGTCCATCGGAGCCGCTCCGTGCGGGTGGGTGACGACATCCTGCTGCAGTGCGAACTCAGCTCCAACCTGGCGACGCCTCTTTGGACACTGAACGGTACCGAGGTGCAGGGCTACGATCTCAACTCAGGCTTCCGCATCGGGACTGATGGACTGCTGATCATTGAGGCTCAGCAGGACCAGAGTGGCTTGTACACCTGCCACGCTGTGGAGAACAACATCAAGGTTGCTGTTGTGACCTACAATGTAACCATCAGCATTGATCTGCCCCCTCCTCCACCGGTCGAGACAACTCACAGCATTTTAACAATGCTGCCAGCACCGACTGAGGGTCCCTCATCTGAGAACTCCTCATCTGAGGGCCCCCAACCACCGCTGCTCCTGCTGTCCCCTCGGAACATGGAGGCCATCTATCTGTCCCTCATCACCGTCCTTGGCACCCTGTGTGTGGTGCTTGCTGTGGTCCTGGTTTATGTGGGCTTCTGCTTGCGAGTTGGCCGGAGGGGGAAGTATTCGCTGCGTGCCGCGGCCGCAGTACACCCGAGCAGCAAGAGGAGCAGAAAACAGCACAGAAACTCCGCCCACATGGAGGTAAAGACCATCTCAAGTCACTGCAATGGCTTTTGTAATGGAGTTTCAAAACGGCAAAATGCCAGTATACAAGATGAAGGCTTTCTACATATCGTACCCGGTGAGGGACACGCTTCCCCCAATAAAGACGCTCTTCCCCCAGCACCTCCTCTCCCTCCTGCTCTGCACTTTTCCTCTCCAGAGTGTGACTTTCCCAATGGGCTGTCAGCGACATTGCCCAGCGTTTTGAGGAGGATGAACGGGAACAGCTACGTGCTGCTGAGGCAGAGTGACTCTGAAAACACATCCCCGCTCTGCTACCCATTTGCTGAGGAGCTCAACAAGATCTTAGAGAAGAGGAAACATACTCTGCTGCTGCCCAGGCCCGATGAGAGCTCTGTGTAGACCCTGACTGTGTTCCTAACCTGTGCCTATTACCATGACTCATTGTTGTTGTGGACTAAAGCAACGAATGAGTCTTATATACATTACTTACTTAGGATTTTATTTCTTTTTTTTTTTTTTCTCCACAGATTTACATTTAGACATTCCTGCTTTCTGAACCAATAAGCTGTTTTTCAGTGCGATTTACTTATTTCCCAACACAGCACAAATGAAAATGAGAATTCTCAGCGAGAGAATCCAAACAAAACAAAAAACCTGAAATCTACCTCACCTGAACACTGCCTAGAGAGAGAGAGACGGTCTGATCTGAGAATCGGCTGCTGAAATGTCCTGGATCTGTGAGGAGTAAAGCAGGATGAACAGACTAAGAGGTGGAGCGGAGCCACATGGGCGCACAGATACATAAGAAAAGTTGATTTATACTGTTGGGCAGCTAGATACAGTCTGTTTGCACTGACAAGTGCATCATTGGCCTATGCATTATTTAAACATGCCATTCGTTCACTTATAAATGTTGATAAAAATAGCAGTAGTGAGTAGGGGGAGATTGACTTTATTTCTAACAGACAAAGGTGTTTTATTTTAAAAATTGCAGCTGCTACAAAACACAGTCTGCTGATGTGGTCCCCGGTGTTGTTTAGCTGCTGCACAAGAGAGTCTGTCGTCTTGTAATCAGACATCCCATCAAGCTGGCGATGTTCCTAGTCCTGCTTTGTAGCCTCTATTATTTTAGCATGGTTCAGGTTCTGGTTAGAGAGGCACACCAGCACGCAGCTGATCACACAGAGAAAATGACGACACACGTTGTCCTCAGCTGTTAGTGGAGACGGCGCAGGCGAAGTCTGCTGGGACCTGAAGAGGCATCTGAGGACCACGAGCAGCTTCATAAACAACCAGCACTTAGAACTAGTACTTAGAAACACTAGACAAAGAGGGAGCAGTTAACTAAACCAGTTTTTTTAAATACCACAGAGACATTTAGCACATTTAACAGAAAATAACCGTGACTCATGATGGCGCATAATGCACTACACAAGCACTAAAGTGTGAACTGATCCTTATTTAATATTATTTTTATCACTATTCTAAGCCATTTTTTGACTAATTATTAATTTATGGTTTTATCATAGCAGCACGGTGGCGCAGTCGGTAGAGCTGCCGCCTCAGTGAGAAGGTTGTCGGATCGAATCCCGGCCGGGGCCTTTCTGGGTGGAGTTTACATGTTCTCTCTGAGCATGCGTTGGTTTTCTCTGGGCTCTCCAGTTTCCTCCCACAGACCAAAAACATGCATGTTAGGCTGATTGGTAACTCTAAATTGTCCCTAGGTGTGAGTGAGAGAGTGAATGGTTGTTTGTCTCATTTGTCTCTGTGTGTCCCTGTGATGGACTGGAGACCTGTCCAGGGTGTCCCCCGCCTCTCGCACACAGTGATAGCTGGACATGGGCACCAGTGACCCGGATGGATGGATGGATTTGATCATAAATCATTACCGTATTTTATTTAACTGTAAACATTTAAATTATAAATGTCAAGGCTTTTATTATTTGCATGCAGAGATTAATATATTTAAAATACCTAATAATCAACTTGTCTGTTTTCTCTAAGATAACTACTTAACATAGCATTTTTAAATATATAAAGACTAATATTAAATAATGATTATGTCACCAAGTGCTGATGGATTAGGATCAGAAGGATAAAACTGTCAGTATTACACTCATTTTGAAGCACTTTAAACACCAGTTTTAATGAGCAATGGCAGAGTTTTAACCAGAGAAAGGTTTTGCTCTTTTCTCATTGCAACTGTGCAGTCCATGACTGTGTCTGCAGGAGGCCTGTCGACACAATGGATCTACGAAAAACACTGAATGAGCCCTAACTGAGCCTGAACCCACCGCTGAGAGATGCCCAGCGTGAAACCGCAGCACAGACTGGCAGACTGCGGAGCACCAAAAGCATCCAAGGGTAATTTTTCTTTCTTCCTAGCACACCTCCTACACAGGGACACTTAGTCAAACATGCACTTTAAGACAGGGCTCATGGAGGTAAGAGCTCATAATCGCAACATTGAGAGAGCTCAATGCATCTTGCAGACGACTGAATTTATATTCACTTGTTTGCTAACAGCTTGTTGATGTGACAGCTGTTGCTAATCTGTGGGGAGGTTTAGAGATTCCAGAATGAAAACAGCTGCTGGCGTCTTATTCACACTAACGCTTTGTCATCAAGGACAAATTTACTGCCAAACAGAGTCTATCGTGCGTGAGAGACAAAGAAGAATGAAAAATCGTAGAATAAGCAAAAATGTAATTTCTGGAAGTGGATTTGAACTTGTGATTTATACGAATCTCATTAGTGCAGCTCAGTTTATACATATGGCAGATTTCTTGCAGATGTGGTCATTATCTTGCTCAGTTTTCTGGATCAGTCAGCCCTGACTGCATCTCCCTCTGTCAGAGCGTGGCAGTAATTAAGCATTCATCTTATGACATGTAGACCTCACCGGAGAGCCGGAACTGTCCCAAGACATTTACACCCTGCCCCAGTCTCAAGTTTCCAATTATTTTCTTGTACTTTTGGACTTAGGGCATGGAGTGTTTTTTATCATTATTCTGTCTTAAAGATGTAAATGCACGAATAAGTACACCCTTACAGCAAGATATAACAATCCTAGATCTTAGTCCTGGATGGAAATGGATATAAATAGCTGGGTTTTGTAAGGATGGCACCTTTTGCTGTTTCTGTTTGTGTCTGTGTTACCC
>NC_056498.1:57917425-57926927 GCF_014905685.2 Nematolebias whitei | reverse complement strand
AGTCCTGTCTGCACTTTGGGTTCGTTCCTGTCCACAAAATCCTGACAGGTTTACAAACACTTTTTAGGTTGTACTGTTCTTTAAAGTATTTGGTTTTATGATAATTCAAGAAAACTAAAAAGCAGGACTCATAAAAGCAGCTGAAACACCATGCCTGTCTTCAAAGACGTTACTGTCACTTCAATAATTTTTGTCGCCGGTCTTTCTCGTTTGCAGGTACAATGAGCTCTAACCGGTCTGAATCCTCCCAGTTTTGAGCCCGAGAAGATCTACTGCCAGACGCCAGGGTCAGCTGTGGAGGTGCGCTTTTAATGAGCAGCGGAACAAAATCCCCCTTTGTAAAAAGAAGCTGAGGTCAAAATGAGGCTGCATAAAGGCTGAACGCTCAGAGTTGAAAACGGCTGCAGCTTCTTACATTCTTATTTGTCCAAACGACCCAACTTTGAGTGCAGAAAGTGTCCTCGCCCCTGTTTAATGCAGACTTATTGGATTAAAACCTTTTTTCTCACTGCAGGAATCATGTCAGAGCACTGCTGTTAAGGATAGACCAAGGTCAGCTCTTTATTATTTAAGAAAAGTGCCAAGATTGATGTTGAAATATGCTTCACAAGCCTAATTTGTTGCAAAACCAGAAAAAGAAGGCATATGTTTATTTTTGTGATTTTACACATTGTAAGTTTTAAAACTGATGTTTGTTGTTAAACTGTCACACGTGGGACAAATCCAATTTCCTGTTGCACAAAACGAAGCACATAAAAGCATGCAGAGGCTGTGCCAGCACCACGAAAATAAATATTTTTGTTCGACTCGTAGGAGCAAATTTAACAGAATTATGTAGAATTGTCACAATTTTTCTAACAACTTATGAAAGGGACATTTAGCATTTTTCTCACATTAATATCCACTCTGTCTTTTAAATGTCAGTTTGCATGCGTGTGCGCACGGACACTGATTTTCCCAAACTACCGTAACACAAGGAACAAATAAAGCAGTAGTATCCTGCACATTTCAACCTTAACAAATTTAATAAAAAGATTATACTTGCATTTCTTTTGTTCGTGTTTTGTGTTTTTGGTACAACAAACCTTATCCCTGTCAAATCTTTGGACCAGAACTTTAATATTTACTATTTGAAATGCGTCAGAACAGCCTTTAAATATGGTCAGAACTGGATATGGATGCAGGCCCGAGTTCCTCCAGCATCACACAGACTGGTGTGGATAATGTAGCTGTGAGCTCCGTGTCCCGGGACTGAGTCCGAGCCAACGTGACTGCGTTGTTGACAAAACCCCCACACGCCGGGGATGAGCTGTGATGACGTTAAGATGGAAAATGTGACCTCAGCTGATGCAGCTTTTTGTTAAAGAGCGTCTGCTTTTACTTCCAGTCAAAGCTGCAGGTGACCTTTTCTCATGTTTCTTTGTGAGAAGGTGACATCAACTTTTTACAATGCTTCAGTTGTTTTGTTTTCCCAGCAGCACAACAAAACACACAAACAGGAAGGAAGTGTCGTGCACACAGGGCGATCTGTAACAGAGCCAGCTACCTGCGATGGTTGCAGCTTGACGTGAGATTAACAAACCGTCATGGCTGCTCAGTTTTTATATGAAGCAGTCTCGAGAGCAGCTTGTTCTGCTCTTTATATACATTTTTTAAAAGCTGCTGCTCTGATCAGATTTTGTAGTTTCACACTAATTTCTTATGAGAATAAGAGTCAAAGCAGCTGTTGTTGCCAACTGACGTTCTGACAAACGGTGGATGAAGTCGGATAAAACTGTAAAAAAAAATATATATAAACCCAGTACGGAGCAGAGAATAGTGCAAAAAACACAAAATATAAAAGTAAAGTTATGAAACGAACAAAGTTTTAAGTTTAACTATAATTGGCAAAAAAAAAAAAATGTTTAGTGCTGAATAAATAACGTGATAGAAACAAACAAGTTGTTTTGGTAACAGATGAGAATAAAAGAGATAATGTTTTTGCCCGTGTGTCTTTGTCTTTGCTGCGTTAGCAAAATTTCTCATGAACCAGGGATTCATTTTAAATTAGAAGGTAATCTGTGGATGTACAAATACAACTGATTAAGATGGTCGTCCCAGTCAACTGACCTTAGAAAACACAAAAATAACTAACAATTGTACAAATACTGAGCTAAAATCTGGTGTGGTGGTACTTTAAACGTTTGTCTGACTTATACTCTGAGTTACACACGTGCAAATTTGCATTAACTGTTGAAGTCAGTGTTTGTCTGTTAGCAAAATATCTCATGAACCACAGAAAAGTATTTAGTGGGTCTCTCAGAAAGTAATCATTGGATGTACATCTTTAACTCATTAACATCTGGGTCAGCCCACATCAAGATGGCTGCCACAGCTAATCAACTTGAGACGACACAAAACAGCTCAGTCGATTTTGTAAATATTGAGCTAAAATCTGCTGTGGTAGTAGATTAGAGTCTTGATGAACACATGATTCAAGCATCAACACATCTGGTGAGATTTCATGAGATTGTGCCTAAAGTCAAACCAGGTTTGACCAAACGGGTCTAATTCTGTCATTTCTCATCGATAGAGGATTAGCAGGAAAGATGGAGGGTGATATGCATTTCCCCAAGGACTGTTAGAGCTTTACATTCATCTCGCAGTCTTTCTGAACAAAAATCTGAAATGTTCTGCAAGGAAACAGAACTGAACGTGGTTCTGAACCACCTGCAGGAGCTCAAGAACAGAGTTCACTGTATTCACCAGTTCAAGCTAAAAATTCTGCAGAGAAAAAAATCAATAAGAAACATCCAAAAACACTTTGTGCTATTGATCAACGTTATTTTAAGGTGGACTAAAGTTAAATAAAACCCTTCCCTCTGGTCTCCTGGGCTCAAATCAGAAATTGTTCATGAAAACAATGTTTTTAGAGAAACTGACCATGAGTTTGTTGTCAGAGCAGAACATGATACGATACATGGGTTTGTGCAAGCAGATCGGAGACTCTGTCAGGAACTGGTTCAGGAAGGACCCAAAGACGCAGAGACAATACTTTAGGATGCAAAACCAAATATTTTATTACATGTAAAACGGCAGCAAAATGCGAAACAATAGAGAAACCAGCGAGGAGCACCGACAGAGAACACACAAGATGATGGACTGATGAGTGAAGGAGAGCCAGGAGTTTAAGGAGGCTGGGAGGAGAGGTTAATAGTGATAACAGGTGAGGCTAACAAGCATGAGGAGCAGGGGTGAAGGGTTCAACTGAGGGCAAGCATGACTCTGAAACTAAACACGAGGAATCTCATAAAAATGAGAAACATAAGCACAATATCAACAAGAATCAAACAAACGAACAAGCACAAAAACAGCGGCTCATGACCCATTTTGTACCTGTTAATGTTGAAGGATCTAAAAAGGTTTTAGAGCAACATGCATCACTAGAGATGGCATGATTTTTAAAGGCAAGGCTTTGCTTAAATCAGCAAGACATTTTCTAATTACAGTAGTCCCTCGATTATCGCAGGGGTTACGTTCCGCACATCAACCCCCGTGATAGGTGAAAAAACGTGAAGTAGGGACGCTATATTTATTTTAGTATTTATATTTTAAGGTTTTATAAGCCCTTCCCTCACTCTTGCAATGCTCTAAACTCTTAAACCTACATAATTTTAACAACATACATATACAATAGCTACTGCAAAATTTTATATAGGGACTCACCAGACTTGGTCGGAGTCTGGTCTGGTTCTGATCGGCTCTCTGCAGCTGTTGAGCACCAAGACACTTTTAGAGAGAGCTGGTTCTTCAGATAGCCAGCACAAAACCACACAATGGTCCCAATAGAGTCTAAATAATCCAAAGGGATCCGGATGAAGTAGTCCGGGTGAGCTCCAGAGAAAACACCAGACCTCCAAGCAACGTCTCCCTGCTCGAGAGGCTTCCTGGGCTGGCAAGCAGCTCTCAGATTGACCGATGAGGCTGGAAGTAATTCTGGTCCGGCTCTGGTCCAGTTCCGTACGGCACTCTGCATCCACTGAGCACCAAAGTCACAATGAATAAGGACCAAACTTTTGAGTCAAGTTCGGATTAGATCAAAACTTTCCCTCCATTTCAGTAGAAAGCAGCATGTGGAAGCACTGTTGGTTTCTGGGTAATGTAGTTCTTTTGGATACAGTGTAGGCTTATTGAAAGAAAACTACAATATTGCAGCACCTGTCTGAAGTTTTTTTTGTTGTTGTTAACTTTTTATCTCGTACCGTCCCAGTCACGTGAGTAATGTTAAAGATGACAATCGTTGAAAAACCGCAAAAGAGCGAGTCCACGAAAGTCGAACCGCGAAGTAGCGAGGGACTACGGTACATGATTCTACACAAATGACACCAGCACAGTCCACCTACCACCAATAAAGTAAAGCTCCCTTCAAAAATACACATCCAGATATTTATGTTCCATTTAAAAACATGATAAGACATATTTGATCTTGGCTTCTTTTTAAGAAATGAGGACATGCTTTACTTTTCAGTTCAAGAATGGGAAGTAAAATGGGGGAAAAAACCTATTGAGAGGTCACAATCATTTCTTCAGTGTAACATTCATGTCTTTACATTAAAACACAATCAAATGTAGGCTGTAAGCTGTACAAATAAGGGAACACTACTGTAAATACATAAGAGAACGAAACACAGTTTGGTCTTTATCTGCGTGTGCTCCCTGGATGTGTTCAAGAAAACCTGCCAAGAAACCTAATCTGAGATTAAAACATCAATTCAGTTCCTGGAACGACTTGCGTCTAAGAGGAAATGATTTCAACACGTCTGTTGTTGTTTCTTGTGCAACTAAACCGTGGAGGTTTGATAAACATCAGCTGCTAAGAAAGACAGGTGACGGATTACTGTGACAAATTTAAAGAAACTGAAGACGTCAGTCGTGTGTGGAGGTAATTTACGGAGGAGTAAGAATCACATCCAGGTGATCACTCCTTTTTCTACGTGCTCGCTCAGTCTCCTTTAATCGCTGCTTAAAGTTTTCAGGTTGCAGCACTTTTGCTTAAGAGGTGCTTCCCAGGTTTTGAATAAAGTTGCCATTAATGAGGAGACAACACAACAAAATACAATTACCGTATTTTCCAGCATATAAGTCGCTCCGGATTATAAGTCACATCAGTAAAAATAAAAGTATCATGAAGAGGAAAAAAAACAAAACATAGAAGTCGCTTTGGTGTATAAGTTGCATTTATTATGCATTCATTTAATGATCAAAACAGCTTCATTTCACCTGGGTGGTGTGGCGCCATCCATCCATCGTGGGTGGAGCCACGAGTTCTCCAGCATTCCTCCGCCTGCACCAGTGAAGCGAGCGGGCATGAAAGAAATCGCTTTTGCAATTTAAAGTGTCAGTCAAAAATTGTGTTACGAATATTGAAAAAAAAACATATATAAGTCGCAGGACTGACAAATCTATGCAAAAAAAATTGCGACTTATACGCCGGAAAATACGGTATTTGACTCCGATCAACGCTTTATGTGTCATCTTTGATCTCTGCAGACGGGCTCTTTTATTCTCTCCATTAACCCTCCTCACACAGACGTGCCCAGACTCTGCAGCCCGTGAGGTGTTGGAAATGTCAGACAGAGAGGAATGCTGTTCAAACCCTGACAGTCAGGAGGAATCAGGAGGAGCTGTCAGCCTCACTACAGCTGATGCTGCAGGAGGGAAGCAATCACAGAGTCTTTATTGTGAGTGTAGTCTCATAAAAAATAAATCAAGAGAAAAGCGTGTTTGTTCTGTTGTTAATTAAAAAAAAAAAAAACAGACTCCACTGTTGCATCATTGTCTACCAGCTGTGCAGCAAACAATAATCCACACAGTCAGATGGATAATCAGACTGGTTGTGGATGTCACCAAAAAGAAAAGAAAAAGTCTGATGTGACAGCAAAGTGTGCCGTGCTTCTCTTTTCTTTTTCTTTTTGGTCTCTGGAAAACAACACACACAGTGTTGCCAGTTGCTGTCAACAATCAGCTCCTCCTCTTCCTCCTCCCAGACCGGTTGGACGCCAGAAAAGCCACGCGCCTCTGCTGCTGTCACACACTCAACAATCACACATCAATCAGCACTGTCTGCTCCTTCACCCCCACACTCAAAGTTGACACACAACTCAATAAAACTGCTTCCATCCCTTAAAGTCCTCGTTGCAGCGTGGTTGATCACGAAAGGAGGTTTTGGGACGAGCTAATTGTCATTTGGAGTTATAGTTTCCAGAACAGCAGCATGTTCGCTGGAGTCAAAGGTCATGGAAATAGGCGGGTGAGGATGCAGAAATTCAAGTTGCTGCTGCCACAACACACAGATGCAGACACGCCCCTGTGACTATACTGTGTGTTGTGTCACCTGGACTGTTAGTCACGCCACATTCCTGCTCACACACACACACACCTGGTTGTTCTACTGTAGACTCTTTCACAACAGATACAGCAGTTTCAGGTGTTTTGGTTGCAGATCGCTCAAGTTTCGCCTGAAACTTTGTGACATTTTCTCTTAGCTCTCATAAAGAAACCCCCAGACGTTCTGGACTTAAGGTGCAGCTCTGACCAGACCAGCATCTGAACTTCAGATGTATATTCATTCAACCTTTATTTAGAAAGGTAAATCCCATTGAGCCTCGAGGACTCATTTACAAGAGAGACCTGATAATAGTATTGTACATCTCCATCTGTGACCTCCGCACTTATTGACCGAGTTAAAAATAGTTCTGCGCCACAAGCAAAAGAGAGCAGCTCTAGCTGCACGTCATGGAGACCAAATGATCATTATGTGTGTTTTAGAGGTGTGTGAAGGTGTTCAGGGGTGTAGAACTGGGGGGGGTAAGGGCCCATGGCCTGAAATGAAAGAGGTTTTAAAAAAGTATGAGAGATTTGGATCGAGATAGCACGGAGGCCCAAACATTCGAGTTACACACCTGAGTGTGTGTGTGTGGGGTGTTTATGTTACTTTGTAAGGCCCATTTTCCCAATTTATACTACATTGTGAGGACCAACTGCTCCTTATGGAGCCCAAAGCTCCATAAGAAGAAGTGCCGTTGGTGGGTTAGGGGTTAGGCTTAGGTATGTACTGGTAATGATTAGGTTTAGGGTAAAGGTCAGGGTTAGGCTGTAGAAATGAATGAAAAACGAATGGAAATCAATGCAAAGTCCCCATAAAGATAGCAAAACAAATGTGTGTGTGTCTTCCCATTTCAGCTCAAATTTTATTCCAGCCTCAGTCCTGCGGCGCCACCTCCTGATGGTCTCTTGTCAGTAAGAACATTTTAAGGCTGCTGGGGGGGGGGGGGGGGGGGGGGGGTTTGGGGCACTTTTCATTTCATTCACAAGAATATTTGAAAAGTCACCATGACTGAAAAAATATATCTTCAGTCTAAATGTACTCACAACCTAAAGTATTCTGACTGTTCATATGAAGCAAAGCCGTGAGACATTTCTTTACATTTACCTTCCAAAGGGGCAGACTTTCTTTTAAAGTGGTTTTGATCAATAGTTCTTGTTTTTTGCAGGTCTTTCAAAGTGTTTCTTTGGATTCTGTCTGTGACGGTGGACGGGTGTCTGCTTCATCCACTCTGGCCTCTCTGACACTTCGCCGACGGAGTTCAGGACAGAGAGAATAACTCAAGAGAAATTTTGAGAACTAACATTTATGGTACCAGAGCCAGTCTGTGGCTTCACTCATTCAGATTTAAATTTTATTTCATTTTTATTTTTTGCCATTGCACCTGCAGTAAACAGTATCCTCTAAAACTCTCAGCTGGAAACCTGACTTGTTTTACGACAAACTTCAGGGCTGAAAACGACTGAATTCGCCTCCAAGTTGTATTTTTTCCTCTAAATTTCATTCTCATGTCTTGTTTCTCACTGTTGCAAAACTTAGAGTTTTTTTGTTTGTTTGTTTATTTACAAACACTAACAAGATTTTTTTTTTAACTCCACCATTTGCAAAAAAAACCGGCTCAGATTTGCACCCCTACAAACACACACTCAGCATCTCACTTTTTGCAAACACAATAACTCAACACTTTTATGCACAAATGTGTATTGAACCATGAAGTCAGTTCAATTCAATTCAGTTTATTTATCTAGCGCCAAGTCACAACAGAAGTCGACTCAAGGCATTGAACAAAAAAATTCATATGTAAAAATTATAAGTTAACAGAAACATTCATATAAAAATAATAATTTAACACTGTTTATCAGAGGAGCAGACTACTTTGAGTTTAACTCCATCACAGAACTCTCATCTCACATCAGCAGGGGCGATTCTAGAATCTGACCTTTAGGGGGGCTTAGCCCTCCAGTGCTGACAATGGCTCTCTTGGTTTGAGCAACATGGTGGCCACTGGCGTCAGAAACATTCATAATGTGAGGGACACAATGGTGGCGGCGGTGGTGGTGGGGGGTCTGGGGTCCTCCCCCAGAAAATTTTGAATAAAGTAGATGCCATTTCCTGCATTCTGTTGTATTTTAACGGGTTGTTAAACGTCTTTTACCTACATGAGTAAACACTTGATTCAATAACTATTTTAGAGAGCATGGCACAACGTGAAGTAACGCTAAGCTAGCAGTGTGCAATACAGACGTGCTAGCTAAAAAACTAGCGTAGCGCTCTGCTTTACATTACACATGACGTTGGCTTTATCATCTTTTACATTTTTTCAGACAGTTTAGGTTTTGGAAATGGAATAAACTGTATTCCACCCTCTAAAGCAGGGCTATTCAATAAAACTGCTGGGGGGGGGGGGGGGGGGGGGGGGCATAGTTACTGAAAGTCAGCAGCTCAGGGGCGGGACATCCAGCAGTTAAATTCATTATATAAATAAACCATGTATTACAATGATCTTATACTTTTAAATTTGTTCATTTTGTTGCATTGACCCAAAAATGGAATAAACAGAACCTAAACCCAGACCCCCCCCCCCCACACACACACACACACACACACACACACACACCGCCCCCCTCCCCAAATTGTTTTAAATTTTTTAATTTCATTTTAATTTTACTTTATTTTTCATGGCTGCTGAGTTAAAAATTAGTGGTGCTTGAGAACCTCGAAAAAGAGGCTAAAATCGCCACTGCACATCAGTCAGGTCTGAGCACTTCACTGATGCAGCATCTGTGCAGGGATGGACAAGGAGATTTTTTTTTTTCCCAGGATGCCTTGCAAATGAGGATTTACATTACATCCTGTGATATCAGTGACATTTTATAGTCTGATCCATCAGAGCAAAGAGACGATGCCTAAACTAGACCGTTTTTTTTATTTTTTATGTTTCTTTCCTCCTACAGCTGCTGTCATTGTAGTGGAACAGTTTACTGTAAGAAAACTCTAATACAGTATATATTTATTTATTCTGACTTCCATCCTGACTGAAATGATTACATGGTTGTGAAAGAATACACGACCCGACTTTGGAACAAGCGGAAGATAATGGATGGATGGATGGATGGATGGATGGATGGATGGATGGAT
>NC_056498.1:57906356-57917415 GCF_014905685.2 Nematolebias whitei | reverse complement strand
ATGGATGGATGGATGGATGGATGGATGGATGGATGGATGGATAAAAGAACATTTTCATCCGTCTGCAGTGTTTGTTTGAGCAGTGTTTGGTAAAACTGTCTATCTGACTTACAGAAATCATGGAAATGTGCTAACAGCGTTTTTGATTCAACACATGAGCAAGTAAACCGTTTTATCAAATGAAGAACAAATAATTAGATTATATGAACAATGGGTGTTTGGTAAAAGAGAAAATACATTTTATTATAAGTTTGTGTTTAATTTTTCCAAGTTCTACAAAGAATGTGGGATATTTGCTCATTGGGCGTGATGGGACCAACTGTGTGAAGTGATTTAAAGAAACTCTACTGTTGTTTCAAGAGGTCACAAAACTGTGACTATGTTGCTGTTTTCTAATTCCACCACGTGATGGCAGTGTTGTATGGGTTAGGGATTATTGAGCATGCATCAGGATGTGCAGTGTTGTATAAATTCATGAAATTGTGCTCATTACTGAACATCCCAATCCCTGATTTTAAACTTTGTTTTTCATAACTAAAAAGTAAAGGTTGTCCTTTACAGACTACTTATCAAAGACAGGCTCTGTGTGAATTTATACTGGGTGCACATTCTTTATGTTTTTTTGTGTGATGCAAGCTGAGCTTTGAATCAAAAGGGCCTCAGTTAGTGATACAAAGTATTGTATTGTGAATGCGGAGCCAAAGATTTACGGACAGTGAGACAAAATCCAACTCTGTGGTTTTTCTGTCCTAAAAGGCCTCCAGGAGGCTGGAGGCAGCGAGACGGGGACTGACCTCGATCCAGGAAACCTGGCATGGATTATTTATGTCAGCGAGTGTTCAACCTGATGAGGGTGAGGTTGAACTCCTGCCGGTCCCAAAGGTGCTGTTTCACCTCTCACTGCGACCTCACCTTCCAGCGTGAAAAAAGTCCCCAAAGACAATCTAAAAGTTATAAGAAGTCCTCAGACTCTGCATGACACAACTTCATGCTCTGAATCCTGAAGTTCACTCAAAAATAGACTCCTTAAAATTATGATTTTAGGAATAAAGATGTTAGAATTATACTACCATCAGGTCATTACTCACACACTGCACCACACTGCCTTAACCACATCGTACTTTTTACTTGAAAAAACACTTTTTTATGAGTTTTTCTTGCACTTTATGCAAACTAATCTTTAATGCAGTTTATCTTTTCTCATGTTGAATCTCATTAAATATACATGCAGATACAAAATGAATCAACTCTTGTGGGTTTTTGCCATTTTAGCCACAATGTGACCAGTTTGTTATGCAGTTTTTTTTCCAAGACACTTGTAAAAACACAAGGAAAACACCATAAATACAACAGAAATTGGAATTTTTGCCATTTAAACGTTTTAAAACAATCACAATTTTCATTATAGTCCGAAGAAAGGTGAATAAGGTTTCTGTGAAAAGTTTTATCAGTTATTTATATGTGATTGCGATGTCTTTTGTGACAAATCTAAATTAGCAAGTAGCAAAGATAAATTTGTAGAACAGACAAAGTTGCCTAAACTCAACACGTGCAAATAAAAACGGCTTAGGTGAAGTTTGCACACTTATTTGGCAACATTGGTAAAAAGTGCCACAAAGGACAGTTATAGTGAAACTGTTCTGATATGAGTCCATATTTGAATTAAAACTACTTCCTTTAAAGAAATAGCTGCACACAAAATGAGGTGGGCGGCTGCAGAGGTCTGTCTGGAGAAAGAACACAATCCTAAAACTAGTTTGGGTTTTTTGTTTAGTGCTGCAAGTGAAACACTAATAAGGATTCATTTAACATACGCTGAGCCTGACCTACAGTCAAAGATTTGGTTCAACCAAAGTCTGGAGGGAAACCAGCAACAAGAAAACACTCGTCTGTTTTTCAGTGTCATTGTTGTTTAGAGTGGATGGAGAGGTGAAATGCTCCGTGTGTGTGTGTGTGTGTGTCTCATTCCTCCTGACATACACCATCCCCTGCCTCTGTCCATCACAGCTCTTGCTGTTTATTGGAAACACAAGGTGCACCAACACGCTGTCATCATCTCACCACAGTGATATTTGCTGCTGACAGCTGCAACGATGGCGAAACTGAGATGACGGCTCAGCATCCGGAAAGGCCAGAGAGTCTAAACTAATAAAACCAGCAAATTAATCAAATAATATATAAATAACGTATCAATATTTATCGCACTGTTCTCCAAGCTGTTTGAGGGACATATTTGACACAATTTTTATTATGAGAGAGAGGTGGGGAAACTGAGTCACATCCATCCATCCATTATCTTTACCCGCTTATTCCATTTTGGGTCACGGGGGTCGCTGGTGCCCATGTCCAGCAATCACTGTGCGAGGGGCGGGGTACACCCTGGACAGGTCGTAAGTCCATCACAGGGCCACATAGAGACAAACGAGACAAACAACCATCTACTCTCTCACTCACACCTAGGGATAATTTAGAGTTACCAATCAGACTAACATGCATGTTTTTGGTCAGTGGGAGGAAACCGGAGTACCCGGAGAAAACCCACGCATGCACGGAGAGAACATGCAAACTCCACCCAGAAAGGCCCCTGGACCGGGGTTTGAACCAGAGACCTGTTCGCCGAGAGGCAGCAGCTCTACCAGTTGCGCCACCGTGCTGCCCACTGAGTCACATGATTTGTTAAAAAATATATAAATTTATATGAAGGACAGCAGGCAAAAAAATTAAGGACCAAAGCATTCACATGCAAGAAAATCACACTGGTACCAGAAAAACAGATTTAGAATAAGAACAAATCTTTTTTGTATATATTTTTGAACATATATATTTTTACAGCACTGTGCAGACTATGTAAAACAACCCTGATGCATGCTCAATAATCCAGGTAGAAAAATCCAAAAAAGTTCAATCTGGTCCTCTGGACATTCAAAATAAACAAAAAACAAAACAAAGCAAAAAAATATAGAAACGTTTCGTCTCCCATCCAAGGGACTTCCTCAGTCTGAGGTGCTGTATTCAGCTCAGTCTCTTAAATAGCACCTTCTCAGAGTGGATCAACCAGTTTTGCTGCTGACAACCAAAACCAACTGATCACATGCTCAAGAAGGACCATCAGCCTAACAATGGATCATTAGCACACTGATGGCTGTTTACTATTCAAAGGGGGTTGAGTGATACCAGCAATCACAGCATTGTAAGAGGGGGACAGTTGAACCCGGAGGCCTCCACCCCTGTTTAATGATGGACGATTTCACAAAGATGGCCTCCTTTACTCCTCTCTCAAACCATCGTTCCTCTCTGTCCAGGATGTGCACATCTTCATCCCTGAAAGAGTGACCGCTGGCCTGGAGATGAGTGTAGACCGCAGAGTCCTGGCCTGATGATGTTGATCTTCTGTGCTGGTCCATCCTTTTGGCCAGTGGCTGTTTAGTTTCCCCGATGTAAGACTGATCACAGCCCTCCTGACACTGAACAGCATACACAACATTGCTCTGTTTGTGCCGGGGGACTGGATCTTTGGGATGAACCAGTCTTTGCCGTAATGTATTTTGGGGTTTAAAAGCCACTGGGACGTTATGTTTAGAAAATAAACGTCTCAGTTTCTCTGATACTCCCTCAACATATGGAATGACCACTGGTCTGGGTTCCTCCTTGTCACCTGATGGCTGACTGGAGTCCTGTTTGGGTTTCTTCTCTGCTTTCAGGAAGGCCCAGTTAGGATATCCACATTGCTCTAGAGCCTGTCTTGTGTAGGATTTCTCCTTCTGCCTGGCTCCCGAGTTAGTGGGGATGCTGTCTGCTCTGTGATACAGAGCTACAGGCTGATGGTCCTTCTTGAGCATGTGATCAGCTGGTTTTGGTTGTCAGCAGCAAAACTGGTTGATCCACTCTGAGAAGGTGCTATTTAAGAGACTGAGCTGAAAACAGCACCTCAGACTGAGGAAGTCTCTTGGATGGGAGACGAAACGTTTCTATATTTTTTTGCTTTGTTTTGTTTTTTGTTTATTTTGAATGTCCAGAGGTCCAGATTGAACTTTTTTGTATTTAAAACAACTTTCAACCTTCTTTGTACTTGGCTTATAAGGTGCAAAACTTACTTAAAAGTTGCCTTAAACATTCTTGCAGTTTTAGTGGAGGACATAAGGCAAAAGTTTAGAGCCTAAAAATATTTTGACAGCAGATGAACATTATTTGAAAGTTATTTCTTCAGGAAATATCAAAGACCGGACACAGGAGTTTTACTCTTGGAAATCATCTTTTTAGTCTTGAACCACAGTTTTAGTATTTCGTGTGCCAAACACAGTTACAACTGGTACTTTTTCAAGATTTAGCTGAAAGAAATGACTCAAAATATCATACCACTTTATTTATAAAGCACTTAAAAACAGCATCAAGGTCAACCAAAGTGATGTACAGCAGAAACAAACAAGCAAAGCACGAAGCAAAAAATACATCCTGTAGATCTAAATAGATAAAGGTAAGAACTAAACGACTAACATTATAGCATACAGCCAAGTTAAAATCAACTCACGCAGTGCCAAAAGCCACGGAATAAAAGTGAGTTTTTAAAGGCAAAAGTTTTTTTAGACTTAAAAACAGTGAGAGAAGGCGCCTGCCTGACATGCAGTGGTAACTCATTCCACAGTTTTGGACCTGCAACAGAGAAGGCCCTGTCACCTCTGAGCTTAAAACGAGTGCCCCAAAGCCTTTGGTCTGCTGACCTCAGAGAGCGCTGTGGGACATATGGCTGCAGCAGATCAGCTATCTTAAAATGGGTCTTTGTGACAAACTGTTAGACACAAAAAGCCTACAAATGTTCGATTTAAGTTTTGTAGACACAAAACTGGCTCACACTCTGAGTTTAAAAACCTTCATGATTTAAAGGTCAGAGTTACTGATTTGATGTCTAAAAACAACACAAGGTGATAAACTTGACCCCTGAGGAGCACCAAGAGGTTTGACCCGGCATGCGCACACGAGTCAAGAGTAAATGAAACAATGAAGGGATCAGGTGTTTTTTCTGATCAGGTGACTCGTTGTTAGACAGATTGGAGGCCGGTGTTCAGTCAGCAGCGATGAGTTATTTACTTCAGACTCAGCGATGCTGGATGATCCTGTGAAATCTGCATTGCAGCAGTTGGGTCCAACTCCCTCCCTTCCATCATTATCAATGCCTGGTTGACTCACAAATGATGCGATTATCCTTTACTCTCCTTCCGTCTTGTTTCTGGGTGAGGTAGGGTTTAATTGTTGTTTTTATTGAGCTCTGGGACGTCACACGGAGCCCATTACAAACATGTCGTTCACTCGGACACAGTCCTATTCTCTGATGTTGCATCCATGATCGAAATAACATTTCAGAGTCAACCAGAGAGGCTGTTTGGTGACTTCAGTAGAGAAAAATGGCTTAAAACAAGGGGAAAGACAAGCATTTGTGCAGAGAATGAGACAAACCTGTTTACAGAGTGTCTGGAAAGTCTGAACAGTTTCTAATTCATGAACCAGATTGTCCAAATCTTCTCTCTTCTGGTCATCATTATGGAAATGATTGCAGATGCCTTGAGCCCCACTGAATATTTGCTTTGCAAATCCTCATCTCTTATGCAATCACAGTCACACACACACACTTTGAATTATTTCTCGGGCCCTCGATTTAATAACAATTCAGTATTTTTATAGCCTTGTGCTCTGAGGAAGCACAGCCCCTGCTGACCCTGAGCTGCCAGCTCCCCGGCTCCACTCAGAATTAACCCTGCCCTCTGGGAGACGCTCCTGTAGTCTTTGTTTTCTCAACACAGGCTCTTTAAACCTGAACACAGAGTAGGGAAGACTCAAAATGGGATGGGTATGTTAAAAGAAGCAGAGAAGGTTTGGAAGATTTTGTAACCTGGCTGATCTGTGCACACTTCCCTCTCTTCCTCTGAGCTATTCTTTATTTCCTTCATCCATTTTTCTCTTGACATGAGAGTTTTCTCAGTTCCTTCTCCGTTCTGCCCCCCAGCCACCCTTAAACCTGATTATAAAAACCAGCAAATGATCAGATAATATTAGTTTAACAATCTCACTTGGCTCATTACCTTCTCTGGTCAAGCAGGTCTTCATCAGATCAAATGTCTTTAGCGTTACGTGTAAAGAGCCCCTCTTCACCTAAATGAGCCGTGAAAAAGCTCCAGAGTGAATCGTCTGACAAGTCAAGGCTAAGACGACATTTTTTTACAGTTATACAGTCAGAATGGGACATCTTGTAGCACAATGTACAGTGAAACTCCTTCTGTCTATTTATTTGTTTGTTTGTTTATTTATTCATTTTTGGACCACATGGTTAATCTTATTTTCTGGTTAAAAGAGCCCTGCTTTAATTTAACCATTTAAATGTTTAAACATGATCAAGGCATATTTATCTGGGACTAAATCCAGAGTCTTTCAGCTGATTGCTGAGATAATATGGTATGAACAGTTATGAACATTGACTTTTTTTTTTTTTAAAGTGGTCATAAATGAACATCTCTGACTAAATGTCTTGCCTCTTTTTATCACTTGTCATTTTCAGCAGAAATATACCAACCACAAAAATAAAAATCATTGTTTAATCTCAGTTTGGCACGTTTGTAAAAGTTTGTGAACAAATGTGGTACTTTAAAAATCAAAAACAAATAAAAAACTTCAAACTAGCCATCTTTGGAGGAATGCATATCGCCCGCCGCCTTGCATAAGAAAGTTTCAGAGAAGATCTCGAGTGAACTGATAGTGCTTGAAGTGTGTGATAGGGATAATTCTCAGCTACTACTTCATTACATTTTAGCTCAGTATCTGTACATTTGAATGGATTACAGATTACAGTGTTGGCTGAGGTCAGTTTGTTGTGGTGTTAATCTTGAATTAGATTTACACCCTTATTGTTTGCCTGTTCAGGGTGACCTAAGAGATTCAGCCACGAAGGAAATTAAAAATTTGTAAGCATGTTTGGAATTTCCATTTAATTCACCAATCTGTTTTACAAACAACATATCAGAGCAGTTTATTTCCATATCTGAAAGGACTTATTTATTTACAAAATGAATGAAACTATTATGAAAATAATTCCAAGCAAGTTTCACATCGTCAGTTAATGATATGCAATGTCAAAGTGGAACAGATCCCAAAGAAAAGCTTGTTCACAAAAATGCTTCATGCTCCATTTTAGAATCATTCTAGGTTTGAAATGAGGCGTTTTTGTATCCCTAACAGCAGCAACTACACAGTGGTCGCTTAGATCATTTGTAAAAACACCAAACCCAGTGTATTTAGGTGTTTGTATGTTTGTGATGATAAGATCTAGAAGAGATGATTTAGCAAGTCATTTTGGATTAGGACTATCAATAATCTCATGTAACACATGTGATGCGAATGACAATAAAGAACCTTGAACCCTGCGCTTGTCTGTGTGCATATCTGTAGGCTTTCTGGAGGAAGTTGCCTGGTTTGCATCACTGCTACCAACTCCAACATTTCTCCAGCTGATGATCTTGTTCAACATCTCACTCAGCTTTCCACACAATAACAACAATGTGTACAAGCTCATTTTATTCAATACAATTGATCCACATCTAGACCCAAACTTATTTTCTTCAACTGTCAAAAAGTGTAGAAACTTGTGCTGTCCTACTGATAAGTCCCTGACCCATTCTGATATTGAAAGTGCGCTGACCCCGCCACAATGGCAGGAAGCTTGAGTCCTGTACCATAAACATTTCACTGCTCAACCTGCAGTGTGCCTCGAAACACACATCCTGTAACTGCACTGCAAATCAAGCAGGAGGCACAGGAATTAGAGTAACTAGTCGAAGACGTGCAGATTCGGGTAAACAAAAGAGGTAAAAGTCTATTATTAATATTTATTCAGTCGTTTTAAAGGTCAGTGGACTTCCACTGGGGTCACTGAGGTGTAAAATGTTGTTATTTATGAAGTGCTCACTTGGTTGATTCTTACATAACTCTTTTTTTTCTCGCTTTCTTTAATGTTCTCATTCATCGTTTCTCAGAACGTGCAGCAGCCTCATCGCTGACCTGAAAGAATGGACCAGACATGAGGAACATGACAGTGAACTGCCTGCAGACGCTGCCTGACAAGAATAATGATCTGCACGTGCTTCATGGTTCACTCACACTTTCTTACTAACACAACACTCACACAAAACACAACACAACGGTAGCCTGCACGTTTTCATGTGATTATAGGTCATGCATGTGACAGCGGTGACATTTAGGCACACGTTATATGAAAAGGTTAGGAGGTTTTTGTATTAAACCACTATAGACTCTATAATGTGCTGCACTGCATGTTTTTGTGAAGTAAAGACTCATGCAGATGTGTGGGGGGGCAAATATATTTTGCATAAGCATGTAGATGCACATACTGCTGCAACATGCTGATGCTTGAACTATGTTTGCATGAGGGGGTTTGCCTTTTGTTTCCATCATAACACATCTGCTGTGCTGCATTTTACTTCTACTCAACCTGCAATCTACCTTAAAAGCATGCTCTCCATGCTCAGGTTCTCCGTGTTCAAATTTGTATGTGGCACTTCCTGTGGAGCTCTAATGACATTTACTCACTGGTTTTATTCCCATATCAATAATGCAGGATTAAAACTGCTCCCCTTTGAAGTGGCTCTTGAAGTAATCAGGGGAGGGTTGCTCTTGGCGTCCCATTTTCAGCTCGGTGAGAAACGTGAAGCCTTCAGAGTTGGGAAAAAAAAAAAGTAAAAGAAGAAGAGAGGAATCCTGAATTTGTAGGTTGATGCTGCAGGAAGGGAGGTTGGTGGCTTAAATCTTCTGCCTGGAAATCTGCTTTGCTGTGATTAGTGCTTACAGTCTGTGTAACCTGAGAGATAACTTTTGTTCACTCGTCTGTACACTTTGGGAGTGAAACTGCAGTCGCTCTGTGGGACATTTACTTTAATTTAAATGATTGTTGTATGCTGCCACAGAGCACAGTCACTTAATAACATCAGTGTATATTTGTCTCTTAGCCCAGGTTTTTATTAACCAACTGAAGGATTTTATTGAAATGCTCAGAAAGTAACTACTGGAGGTTCTTATTCAACCATCTAACTTTTACAGTCAATGTGATTCAAGATGGCCGTCACAGCCAGTCAACATTACCATATACAAACATTGCTGTACCGGAGTCAATTTTAAAGATATCCAGATAAGATTTGGTGAGTTGGTAGCTGAGACTGATCCTCGACTCAGACTCCAAGCACTAAAAGATTGCACAAGACATTTGCTAAAAACGTTGCCATTAACTGTTGGAGACAACAACGTCTGTCTGTTAGCAAAATATCTCATGAGCCAGTCAATGGATTTTAACAAACCTCTCAAAAAGTAATCATTAAATGCACATCTACTGCTCATTCATTTTTTAAGTTAATCAGAGTCAAAGTGGCTGCTGCAGCTAACTGACCTTAGCAAACACAAAAACAGCTATAGCTCAGTCACTTTTGCAGATCATGAGGAAAAATTTGACGTAGTAGTAGCTGAGATCGATACCTGTCATATACTTTGAGCACTAACAGATTTTGTGGGATTTTTGTACAATATGTTATCATTCAATCGGGAGGCGATATGCATTCAAGGAATGCTTCTTATCATCAAAACAAAGCTTAAAGAAGGAACATCTGGTCATCTTGTTCAAAGCCTTATTTATTTCTCATTGGAGGGATAATTTGTTTAAATAAAAGACAAAAGAACCTAAAGCTGAAATATTATATGTTTCTTCTGTATGCTGTGCTTTTGTTCAGGTCAGAGTTCAGCTGCAGTATCATTTCATCAGGGGATGGGTGAGCATACGGGACGATGAAAAGGTTTGAAATTGCACAAAGATAGAAATTTAAAAAGCAAGATCAAAGCAGTGGCCTGGCGACTGAATAAATGATCATGTGGAGTTTTGCTGCAAACATACTGCTAATGAGGCTGTAGAATGGCAATATTAAATAATCATCTTCAGTGAGCGGCTGGAAATCAGGAGAGCTCTGCAAAAAGCCCGCCTGCTGCAAAAACAAAGTATTTCACCAAGCTAGACAGAAACCGAGCTGTCACATCCTTTTACCAGCCCAACACTGACACTAAAAGAAAACCCACGAAAACACAGATGAAGACTTTTTTTATCCAGTTCTCTGCTGGTTCTGCTAAAGAGTTTAACATCACATGAACTGGAATCTGAGGGAATAGTTTATTTATATTTTACTGCACTTTAATGACTGGATCATTACAGAGATATGTAAAAAAAAAATGTCTACATACTTCTGGGCGAGCAAAAACACCCTTCCTGGGAACTTTGCCAGGAGGTCATGGTACTTTATGAATTTTTAAAGAGTCTAAAGACAATTGCATTAGTCAGAATTTTGCTTTTTAAATCTTGCGGGTTCATTCTGGATGCACTTTGAGCTTCATTGTTTATTGATCAGGTAAAATTCATCCACTTGGCAAATGAGGCATAACTAATGTATGAGGCATTATGAAAATGGTTGGATAAGTGAACACCGCTTTACGGTTTTGTTGAAACCGAGGAAAACCGAACAAATGTCGCTTCCATGTGAACCATATGCAGGCACTTTGATACTTCTGGACTAGTTTAAAGCTTTGGTCAGGAGTCTGTCACTGGATGGAGACTGAGTGCACAGAGCATGTGTGAGTCTTGTGAACTGGACCTTTTGGGTCCTGCAGACAGAGCAGCAAACGGCTGCAGTGTGGAGTTCCTGCTGAGGCGTGACTGTGAGGAATTCTGCTTCTGCTTGTTTCAGGAGGTCGCAGCACCAAAACATAAAAGTGACAGGTCTAGAGGCCAACAGGAGACAAATGGACTTCTGTAAATGCTTTGTGAGGCAGGATGTTGCTGTAAACCCTTAATAGTGATAGTTTAGATCTTTTAAAGATGGTTGTGAACAGTTAATCTTACCTGTAGATAGCTCGGTGAGGGACCTCAGTTTGGAGAAATGGGGCAGTCTCTCGTTTATCGCAGAGGATCCGTACCCTGAAGACAAGATAAGTGAAAATCAGTGAAGTAAGAATAGTAGTACAA
>NC_056498.1:57869863-57905956 GCF_014905685.2 Nematolebias whitei | reverse complement strand
TATATATATATATATATATATATATATATATATATATATATATATGTGTGTGTATGTATATAAAGGCATTTTAAACACTTCCCACACTCTTGCAATATTCTTATCAATGTTTCTAAACTTTAAATGCTCTAAAAGAGCACACAGAATGTCATGATTTCAGCTCCCTGCCTCCTCTGCTCTTTGCCACCTGCAAGTGCTCTTGGCCACTCCCACTTCAGAACAGCTGATCAGCTGCAGCAAGAAGCTTATCCTGCAGTATGGGCTACACAAGTGTGCAGCAGGTGCTGAATAATTTAAAATAATTCATTTTAAATAAAAATTTCAAGCCAATCGTGCGGTTCATCCATCAACTGGCCAACTGTGTGTCATGTCCCATGTTATTTTGAAAAACTGCGATAGAGAGAGTCCGTAATAAACGAACTGCAAAGTTGTTAAGGACTACTGTAATTTTGACCGAACCGATGAGCTAATGGCTAGTCCGAACATGGCTGAGATCAAAGTGGCTCTAATCCTAAAGCTCGTTTTATAAACCTTCACATTGTTGTCAATGTACATAAAAGTGATTTCACAGAGCTGTATGGCTATTTGCCAGCGATATAATGGCAGCAACAGCGAGTTGTAGCACTTCTGGTGCAACCAGGAATATAATGATATCTCTCATGGACTTATCATGAAACATAACCTTGATGGTGATGTAGAGAATTATTAAAGAACTGTTCGTGTGAACTTTGAGGTCTGTGAGATGTGAGTAGATGGCAGGAATCAAGCTGGGTTTTGCTCATCAGGCAGCTCAGAAATAAACTGTTTTCTACAAACGGAGGTCATTCAAAGTGTTATTTACAACAGGTAAGATGTTAATGATTCACAACCTTTCCTCGGAACTCACAAGGTAGTTGAGATGCTCGTTTTATGGACTAAGGCTTGTTAGTTCGCCCTCAATCCTTCTCCGACAGGAATAAACAGCTTTGTCTTGCACAAACCGTTTTCTTTGGCTGCTGAGTGCAAAGAGTTTCTTAAGAAGAAACTCTAGGACTTAAAACTCGCACAGCTTTTGTAACAAAACACACAAGTTCTTTGCATAGTGCGTAAGATGTAATACTTGATACTGCAAAGATAAATTACATCCATCTGAAGTTTAAAACAAATACAAAACAGAAAAGTCTTGACCCACCCGGATCAAATGAAGTGGAGGAGCTGCAGCACATTTTACACGTTTCAGTTCAGCTGGAAATCATATTAGCGCTGCTGTCTGCCCAAGCCTGAAGCTGAAATGACGCGTGGCGACGATTTAAAGGCATTGAGAGGCATTTTTGAAAAGGGTGGAAACAAAGATGGAGCTCAAATGGGATGAAGGGGAGGGTTGGGATTAGGCAGAAGAAAAGATAACATTCAGGTAGATGAAGAGGGTGAGGAAGATGGAGGCATGCAGTTTTGTGTTTGTGTAAGAAACAAATTGATTAGCTGCAGGTTTGGAGGAGAAGAGGTCAGCAGGAGTTCAGGTGACACTGAGCGTCCATCTCTGGAGGCAGGAACACCATCTGAACAACAGGGACGCCGGGGGTGCCGTGAGCCCAGTGGCAGAATGAAACATTCATGGTCAGAAACGTTTCTGGAGCAACATGCAGAAATCTTTACTCAGTTTAATTTACCTGGGTTCATTTGTAACAATATAAGTTGTCACTGAAATATATCTGTCAGGATCTGTGTCTTAGTTTAAGATTTATGTCCTTCGTTATTCGTTTTTGTTTCAGTGTTTTAGTTTCTTCTCTCTGTCTTCAGCCACTTCCTCCTCTGTCAGTGTCTGCTCCTTCAGCTCCTGGCCTGCCCACTCTCACCTGTCCCAGGTGTTTCCACTCCACTCATCAGCCCCTGTCCATACTCTCTGTTTTCACTTCTTCCTCAACCCAGCATCCTTGTGCCTCATACCATGTCTTGTTCGCCATTTTCCCCTTAAGTTGTTTGTTGTAAGTTATCACTGCTAAGCCAGCCTTTGGTTTCTGTTTAATAAATCTTGAATTTTAATCTTCTTCTGCCTTACTTGAGAGGTTTATATATATAAAAAAAGATTATATATACAAACCGGATTCCAAAAAAGTTGGGACACTAAACAAATTGTGAATAAAAACTGAATGCAATGATGTGGAGGTGCCAACATCTAATATTTTATTCAGAATAGAACACAAATCACAGATCAAAAGTTTAAACTGAGAGAATGTATCATTTTGAGGGAAAAATCTGTTGTTTCCAAATTTCATGGCATCAACAAATCCCAAAAAAGTTGGGACAAGTCCATTTTTACCACTGTGTGGCATCCCCCCTTCTTCTTACAACACTCAACAGACGTCTGGGGACAGAGGAGACCAGTTTCTCAAGTTTAGAAATAGGAATGCTCTCCCATTCATGTCTAATACAGGCCTCTAACTGTTCAATCCTGTTGGGCCTTCTTTGTCGCACCTTCCTCTTTATGATGCGCCAAATGTTCTCTATAGGTGAAAGATCTGGACTGCAGGCTGGCCATTTCAGTACCCGGATCCTTCTCCTACGTAGCCATGATGTTGTGATTGCTGCAGAATGTGGTCTGGCATTATCGTGTTGAAAAATACAGGGTCTTCCCTGAAAGAGATGACGTCTAGATGGAGCATATGTTGTTCTAGAACCTGAACATAGTTCTCTGCATTAATGGTGCCTTTCCAGACATGCAAGCTGCCCATGCCACAAGTGCTCATGCAACCCCATACCATCAGTGATGCAGAATTCTGAACGGAGCATTGATAACAACTTGGGTTATCCTTGTCCTCTCTGGTCCGGATGACATGGCGTCCCAGTGTTCCATAAAGAACTTCAAATCATGACTCATCTGACCACAGAACAGTCTTCCATTTTGCCACACTCCATTTTAAATGACCCTTGGCCCAGTGCAAATGTCTGAGCTTGTGGAGCTTGCTTAGAAACGGCTTCCTCTTTGCACTGTAGAGTTTCAGCTGGCAACGGCGGATGGCACGGTGGATTGTGTTCACTGACAATGCTTTCTGGAAGTATTCCTGAGCCCATTCTGTTATTTCCTTGACAGTGGCATTCCTGTTTGAGGTGCAGTAACGTTTAAGGGCCCGGAGATCACGAGCATCCAGTAGAGTTTTACAGCCTTGACCCTTACGCACAGCGATTGTTCCAGATTCTCTGAATCTTTTGATGATGTTATGCACAGTTGAGGATGATAACTTACAAGTCTTTGCTATTTTACGCTGGTTAACACCATTCTGGTATTGCTGCACTATCTTTCTGCACAACAATGGTGGAATTGGTGATCCTCTTACCATCTTGGCTTCTGAGAGACACTGACACTCTGAGAAGCTCTTTTTATACCCAATCATGTTGTCAATTGACCTAATTAGTGTTAGTTGGTCTTCCAGCTGCTCGTTATATGCTCAATTTCCTTTTTCCAGCCACTCATTGCTATTTGTCCCAACTTTTTGGGAATTTGTTGACACTGTGAAATTTTGAATCAACATATTTTTCCTTTAAAATGTTACATTTACTCAGATTAAACTTTTGATCTGTCATCTATGTTATATTACAAATAAAATATTGACATTTGCCATCACCACATCATTGCATTCAGTTTTTATTCACAATTTGTTTAGTGTCCAAACTTTTTTTGGAATCCGGTTTGTATATATATATATTTGATTGAGCAAGAGATATTTTGAGAAACCAGATAATACATTTGTGTTAAGTGGCATATTGTAACTTTATAAGGTAACAATAATATAAATATTTAATTACCGTAAGTGAAGCATTATAGCGTTCAGGTCAAGATTACCAATAAATTGCAGTTGTCTTTATTTTGGTAAAAGTAAAACTTTTGTAATGTACTGTTTTCTAATAAAGTCAAGTCAGATTTATTTATAGAGCACATTTAAAACAGAAACTGTTACCAAAGTGCTTGAGAAAAAGATCACAGCATCAAATAAAAAAAGTAACAAGATATAATTACAGCGCATGGAATAAAAATGCAAAAACACAAAACATAATTAGAAACAATGAAATAAATTAGATCACCCTGTGTTAAATGTCAAGGAATAATAACAAAAAAGCATAAACTCAGACAGAAAGAATGAAATACTAAATCTGATCAGATTACTGTCTGTTACATAGGAGAACAACAAAAAGCATAAACACAATCAGAATTGATAAAAAAAAAACTAAATCTAAATCGGATCACCCTGTGTTAAATGTCAAACAGTACAGGTAGGAGAGTTTAAAAAGCAGAGACTGAAGCGGCCTGTCGAATCTTGATGGGCCGGTTATTCCAGAGTTTATGGCCCACGAATGAAAAGGCTATACTATAGTATAGAAACTATACTAACACTAAAGTTTTACCCAAGAATTGTTTGTTTTTGTATTTTTATTGCTTTGAATCAAATTTCCCAATTAAACTCTTAACTTCCAAAACCCAAGAAGAAAAGAAAAAGACATGAACCTGAAGTGTACGCACTTTAGCTGGTAAGGACTTTTGTATTGAAGACCTCATGGAAATCAGACTCACTTCCAGCAGATTGTTTTTCATGGATGAACTGTGCAGACGGCGGCGTGTTGCGACGAGCAAAAGGGACCCCCGTATTGTGTTTCCAGAGTGTGTAAGGAGCTGGCAAAAGTTCAGAGTAAAAGCTGGCTGGTGTGATTTACACAGCTGGACTTAAAAAAAAAGTTTGTGAATACTGGATTACATTTTAGTTTATTAATCTGACTTGTATTAAAGAACCATATTTAATGCAAAGGTCTACAGCAGGGGTCTGCAACCTGCGGCTCTGGAGCCACATGTGGCTCGTTGGTTCATCCGCAGCAGCTCTTTCAAGCTTTTGACAAAACTAACATAAAACTGAATTTTTTTGGTCGTAACAACTAAAAGGGCTAGTTTTAATAGTTTTCCTGTAATTTCTTTTGCAAATATGTGAATACAGTCCCTCGTTTATCGTGGGGGTTCTGTTCCCAGCTTCTCCGCGATACGTGAAAAACCAAGAAGTAGGAATAGAAATACAAGAAGTAGTAGTTTATTTTAGCATTTCTATATTCAGGCATTTAAAAACCCTTCCATACTCTTGCAATATTCTAAACAATGTTTCTAAACTTTAAACGCTCTAAAAGAGCACAGAATGTCATGATTTCTGCTCCCTGCCACCTGCCGCTCTCGGCCACGCCCACTTCTCCACTTCAATCGCTGGCAGGTGGTAGAGAGCGGAGATCATGACATGCTGCAGGAGGAAGCTTCTCCCTGCACCTGTGGGATGCACACAGGTGCAGCAGGTGATAAATAATTTAAAATAATTTATTTTAGATAGACAATCCATGCCGATCGTGCAGCTCATCCATCAATCAGCCAGTTGTGTGTCATGTCCAATCTTACTTTGAAAAACCGTGAAAGAGCGAGTCCTGAAAGTTGAACCGCAAAGTAGCACGGGACTATACTAGAAACATTACAAGGAGTAAAACATACTCACTTTCACTTTGTGCTTTATTTCTTCACCGTAGGCTACTGAATTTTTTTTTACCAAAAAAAAAAAAAATCACATAGGCCTGCATAGTTTGTTGTTTTAGTTTTTAAAAACTAAAATAAATAAAATTATTTTATTTTTCCTTCCTTACAAGAATCTCGTCTTTTATTTTGTCTATAAATGTAAAAATATCAATAAATGTTAAAAATCATTAGATATTTTTAGTTTTATAATGTCACCCCTAATGGCCAGAAATGCTCCCTCCAACAAACTTAAGTGGCCCATGGGGCACCAGTTAAGAATCCCAGTTGTAGCAGGTATTGTGGCTCCGGACACATTTAATGTAGTGAACAATGGGGCAGAAATGGCTCTTTTGATCATAAAGGTTGCAGACCCCTGATCTACAGTGAGTAAAATATGTAACGTCTTTTTAAAGTTCTCATAAGCTTGAAAAACATAGAGGGCCCTCGTCAGCCATTAGTTATTATGGACGAAGATTTCTGGACTCTTCTTCACACTTAATGCTCTATGACTGACATCACGACTGGTAAGCTACTACTACTAACTAACTACTGATAGGATGGAACATCACTGGATGCTAAGGATTATTGTGATGCACTTTACTTAGACCTGTCTAAAGCTTTTGACACTGTGGATCATGACATCTTGTGTCATAAGCTCTCAGAAATTGGTTTCTCAGATGATACCATTGGTTGGTTCTCTAATATCTTTCAGATTGGAGGCAATGTGTTCAACATAATGATGTTTCCTCCAGTTATTTAACAGTCAGCAATGGTGTACCACAAGGCTCAGTCTTAGGACCACACTCTTTACAATCTACATGTAGGTCAGAGCATCCCTGGTGCATCCTTACATTTCTATGTTGATGACACAGTTGTTTATTGTCGAGCTAAAACAGTTGCTAAGGTTTTCAAACTTTTGCAATCCGCCTTTGACATGATTCAGACAGACTTGCTCCGTCTCAAATTTGTCCTAAATGTCGATAAAACCAATGGGATGCCTTTTTCAAACAGGAAGTCAGTCCCAGCAGTTCTTCTGATTTTATCCTCAAACGGTGTCCCCACTGAGTTTGTCGATTTTTTTAAATATTTGGGTATCTTGGTCGACTCACATCTCTCTAACTATATAATATATATTATATAATACAATCCATCCATTATCTTTAACCCGCTTCTTCCATTTTGGGTCACGGGGGTTGCCGGTGCCCATGTCCAGCAATCGCTGTGCGAGGGGCAGGGTACACCCTGGACAGGTCGCAAGTCCATCACAGGGACACATAGAGACAAACAACCTCACACCTAGGGACAATTTAGAGTTACCAATCAGCCTAACATGCATGTTTTTGGTCTGTGGGAGGAAACCGGAGTACCCGAAGAAAACCCACGCATGCACGGAGAGAACATGCAAACTCCACCCAGAAAGGCCCCCAGACCGGGATTTGAACCAGGGACCTGCTCACTGAGAGGCAGCAGCTCTACAAAAAAAAAAAAAAAAAAAAAAAAAAAAAAAAAATACATCACTTTATAAATCACCAGACTGTCTCTTTAATATTTAGTTTGACTCTCTTGACCCTAAGATACTTTAGAATTTCTAAATGTTTTTGTAAAATAAAGTAAATATTCACATAAATAGCATGACTGGGGATTATAAAACAAATGCGAATTCAACATAAACAGAAACATATGCCCAGTTTGTCCCCGCTCTTTCTCTACTTCCCCCTCGTTTCGTTTGTCACCGCCCCCCCTAGCGAGACACCGGACTTTCTGAGCGAGTAAACCCAACGCATTCCGTGTAGCTGCGGATGAGCTGCAGACTGTCAGAACCGCGCAGGGAAGCACGCTGGATTTGGACTGGTTCTGCACGACCTGGACGAACACGGGTCCACAGAAAGGGGAGAGGGTTCGGTGGTGTGAGCCTTTGGGAGAAAAGTTTTCCGAGTGGACCGGAAACTGCCTGAAAACCTTCAGAGCCCGGACTGAAAACTGGACCGGAGGTGAGTAGATCCCACAGCAACACGCGCAGCAGGGATTTTAAACCACGTCTGTAACTAGTTACATTTAGTCTTTTCTCATCTGTTTTATTATTATTTTAATTAAAACAAATCACTTCGTGGTTATTTCCCCTCTAAATATCCTTGAAGTTCTCACGGTTTGTTGGGGATTAAGGTAAAATGTTTTTCTGATAGTTTGATTTGTCCAAAGTGATTAAACTGCTTGAGTCGCATCTAACACACCGACTCCCAACTTTTCCTTAAACTGTGCGTGCGTGTGCGTGCGCGAGAAGCCTTCTTGTTATCCCCATCCAGCTGTTTCTGTGAATTCCCATTGCAACTGGTGCGCTCATTCACACACGCGCACGCTGTCACGCACACGCAGCTTTTTGGAAACCACTTCCTCTGCTGTGCCAGTTGTCCCTCTTGAAATCTGCTGCAGCTTTTGTTGCAGACAGAAAGAACAAATTAAGCAGGAACCTCAGAGATGTTTGTTTAATGCTCTCAAGGTCTCCTCAAATTTATGGATCGGGTTTAGAGTTGAACTGCAAACAGCCCGGGTCAGATTGGACCATAAATAATTCCCACAGGGGCAGATATAAAAATGCTGAAGGAGCAGGACGCCTGTGATTCTGAGCTCCTCTCTTTGCAGATGATTGATGGGTCGGACGTCTAACAGCTGAAAGCAAATGTTAGAGGCCAACACTCAAATGTACTTCTTGGTGCACAGGCTGGATCATCTCCAGACTTGGAATATTTCAACTCCAGAACGATAACACAAGGTTTAAGTGTTATATCTGCTCACAGCGACGCTTTAAATCATCCTGACCTGTCGCCACATCTCATCTCAGGTATAGAGGGAGGTTTGATGGTGGAGGTGAAGACTGTGCCATCAGGTTAAAGAAGAAGATGAAGGAAGACAAGAAACACATGAAGCTCCATGTGCGGTGATAACAGCGTAACCTAAGTCATGATGAGTGCACTTGTTATAGCGTTAAGTCCTTAAATTGTTGTTTTTACTCATTTACCACACCATTTACACACGTTTACAGATTAATGCTGTTTTTATTATTTTTGCTGGTCGTTCACTTTATAAATTAAATTTGAGCATCACGTGAACAGTCCACGGCCCTGAAGAGACACGCATGCACGGAAGAAGACGTGACATCACACACAAGAAGGAAGTGAATATGGATGCTGCACATGCAAGCATATGGAATCTGAAGTAGAACTGAAATTATAGAAATTATAATCTGACCTGCAGTGTTTACATTTTTTAAAACTTTTTTTTTTTAAGTTCCAGAATTGCGCCGCTCGAGGTGGCTGCATGTTGGAGTAGCTCTCTTACATTCATTGTGAGATTTTGCTTTTCATAACTTTAATGGCTCTTTTTTTCTGGATGTAAATCCCTTTTTAAAGATGATTACTTCCTCTGGTTTTGGATGTTGTGCGTCTGAAAGGCTTTTTACTGAAACCTTTTTTACTTTTGGACGTTTGTTATGATGCGTAACCATAACAACAAGGTGGTTTTCTACAACTGGGAGCTGCTCAACATCTCAAAAACTCAAATATTACCTCAAATAAAGCCCCAAATCCCAAATGAGTTGAAAAGGAGGCACCGTGGATGCATTTCCATCTATGTGGAGGCGGTGCTCGAGCGCCTGACCGCCGAGATCTTGGAGGTGGTGGGAAACATGGCTCGTGACAGCGGGAGGACTGAGATCATCCCCCGGCACCTGCAGTTTTGTCCGTGGCGACGAGGAGCTAAGCAGGCTTCTGGGAGGAGTGACCATCGCTGGGGGAGGAGCTCTGCCCATCATTCAGGTGGTCCTGCTGCTCAAGAGGACGAGAGGTCTGCTGGGTCTGGGTGGACGGATTGGCATCTGCAGCCAGTTTCTTCAGATCCACTGTGGGACGGACCCCTACAAGAGATCCTTCCTGCCCACAGCCATCAGCATCTATAACAACTCTAATGAAACTAGGATGAGCTACATCAACAATTAATTTCCATTTCGGATTAATAAAGTATTTTTGAATTGAATTGAATTTGAATTGAATTTGATCTCGCCTTTTCCTGCCTACTCCGGTGCAGAATTGAACTTTTGTAACAGGAGAGATGTAATGAAAGAAGAAACAAAGTCAAGTATCGATGCTATCACGTTAGTATCGCTACGGTCCGACACCGGCGTTAGCATCGTGCTTCACGTTGCTGTAGATCAGATTTTTGACACTTTACCTGCAGTGTGAACCCAGCCCAGGATCGGCCACAGCATTTGCACTTTTCCCAAATCATTAAAGAGAAACAAACATTTTACCTCAGCTTTTGTGATGCAATTTGCTCCTGAAATAATCTTGGCTGAAAACAACACATGCATGTGCACACACAGGTACAAACTCTTACATAACTATTAGTGTCCTTCGTTAGAACCCACATTAGTCTGATACATGAACAGATGCTCAGCTGTAACGTTCATTTAGCCATTTTAGCGTCCGTTTGCAGTTGAAACAACGTGAGCAGCTCTTTGATTTGCTGCAGTCGTGATGACTACACGGTGAAGTGATGGATGTTATTAAAAGCACTCTGTTTTGGATTCATCGTTCTTGTGAATCCCTCTGACCGTGGGTGTGATTTTGAGAAATGATTTTAGCCCGTTTCGCCCCGTGAGGTCGTTAAAACGGGACAAGAGCAAAGTAAGGGAGGAACGTGCTGCCGGTCACCCTCACACATGCACACACAAACACAAAGCCTGCCCTTGTGTGAGGGACTAATAAGCAGCTGCTTGTTTTTTTTTTTTTTAATTTTATCGTGACCTTTTACCCTTTTCTGCTTTTTAAGGTCTCCTCTGTAACGCCAGTGTAGCAACGTCACCAGTTTTGTGCCTTTAATTGTGCTCACGTGGTTTTCATGGTTTGCATTCTTGGTTTTAAACACTTTTTTTTTTGCAACTCTCTGCTTGTCTCAGTCATTATTCATTTTGGTCTTATTTGTAGCATAAAATCTGCTCCACAGCTGAAATGAGTTCTCAGTTACTGTGTTGAACGAAGCAGCTTAATATGTTAATGCTTTTTTGAATACTTGCATTCCAGTGATTTGACTGCGTACAGACAAAACGAAACCCATTGGTTTTCTTGTAGGGACCAATCAAAGCGGTAATAAATCACCTCTCTTTGTTGTGCGGATTGATTTCAGAGTTTTGCATTTAGAATGGTACCAATAAAGTCCACGCTGCCAGTCGACTGACAGGCTTTTATCACAAACACGTTGAACCAGAGATGATGTGCACTCATTTTCCAACTATCTTCACCTAAAAACCAATTTAGGCCTTAAAAACATCCAGCGTGGGGAGTTTTATTATGTTGGATGTTAAAGGAAACTGCATGTTGTTCTTTATGATGCATTTGGAGTTGTTACATCTGAGTTAGAGCTGTGTCTGATATTGTCTGTAATATTAAACATGAACTTTATTTTGAATAGAAATGAATCAGGATAGACTCCTCTTACTGCAACCAGCATTTGTTGAGTCACGTGGGGATGCACACGACTTATTTATCAAGCTGCAGGAGGGCGGATCAAATCAGCGGGGCGTTAAGATGAGGTATTGAGGTGATTTACAGTAGTATTCCACTCCTGTAAACCCATATTTTTTTTAATGAATGGCCAAAGCTGAAGCAGCAGAGGCTGAGATATATTGACTCCAAGCCTAGTCATGTTTTCTGGATGTGTTTGCAAACGTGTTATATATTTTTTTTCACCCGCTCGAGTCCACGTGAGCCTAAGTGGACACCCAAGAAAGATGTGTGCTGTCTTGGTTCAGCGTGCAGAAGACTGCATACTTTAAGAGCACGCTGTGTAGCAAGAAACTCTCCAGAAATCCTGTATTGCTGCTGTGTTGGGAATGAAAAGGTTGCAGATTCTGGCATGTTTTCTGTGAATACGGGCTGATTCTGGGGTTCATCTAAGTCTGCATGTAGCAGCAAAACATTTTTTCCCCACGTTTTTCCATTACAGAAATAAAACATAACACATTATGCTTAGCAGACACGCATAATCTAAAAATGTAGTAATAGAACTGCTGCCGTTGTTCACAGTCTTTCTTAATACACTGAAAGCACAAAGAGGTCATTCATGTGTTTTATATTAAATACATCATTAAAACAGAAGACCCTTAAACAACTCTTTCATCTACTTCTGTGTCTTTTAATTAAACCCTCTCTGCTTGAATAACTCCAGATCCTCAGCATGATCTGAGACCACAACAGCCTTATCCCACTGATCCAACACCCCGCTAACATCTGTCCTATCAGTCAATCGGTTCTGTAACAGACACGTGTTAATGCAGCACTCAGCCCATAAGCTTATTCCTACATTTAAAGCTCCAAGTGTGTGATTTGCTTAAAAAAAACACGCTGCCACTAATTGTAAAATTCCTTTCATGTTGTAGTTTTACACCAATATCTTCTTATGGACAGAAACTGGAAGTTGGTTCCACAAGAGAGGAGCCTGATAACTGAAAGATCTTCCTCCCATTCTGCTTTTGGAAACTAGGAACCGCAAGTAACCCTGCAGTTTGAGATCGAAGTGCTCTGTTAGGAACATATGGAACAATAAGATCTCTAATATAAGATGGAGCTAGGTTGTTGAAGGCTTTGTAGGTTAGAAGTAAGATTTTGAAATCAATTCTGGATTTGACAGGGAGCCAATGGAGAGAAGCTAAAACTGGAGAGATATGATCACTCCTTCTAACTCCAGTTAAGACTCTGGCAGCAGCATTTTGGATCAACTTAAGACTTTAAAGAAGTTTTTGGACACCCAGATAATAAACCATTGCAATAGTCCAGTCTAGACGTGATAAATGCATAAACCAGTTTTTGAAATGACAGGGTTGTTGCCATTTTGGTCCAGCCTTGAAAATAAAATAGTGTTATGCACAGTTTCATGTGATAGTGTGAGAAGTCTCGCTCAGAGTATGTGTTGGGAAAGTTACAAGCTACAAGGATACCAAATATTACCTCAACTATTAGTAAAATTGACTGATTCATAGCCAGTTTTGTGTTTACTAAGGTCAATTACTTGCATCTTCCTTCATTAATTAGGTATACTCAACAATATAATCATTTGTACAGTTAAGAATTATTATCTGAGTTTTATTTAAATCAGTGGCTCTTGAGATATTTTGCTAACGGATGAGGACACAGATACAAAAAAAACATTATCACCCACCTTCTCTCAGTAGCAGGCAATAATTCTGCTGTATTTAAACCCATCCACTTTTATATTTTCTTCTTTTAGCTCCTTAGTTCTGTGCCTTAGTTAAGGACACACTGAAAACCAGTAGGGTTTTATTTTTCCATGGTTTAGAGGTAAAATTATAATGTTTTACGCTGGTAAACTGGTTGGGGATGCCATAGACAGGCAGCCTTTAGTCTAAGCCTGTGATTACCTCCCACTGACCCAAACACAGCCATAAAACACCCTCTGTGTTGGCACACCTCTGGTTTTTCATCACCGTCTTGCAGAACATTTTAAACCTTTCCCAAGTAGATTGCAGTCCAACTGAATTGCTGTTGCAATCCGATAGTTTGAATATCAGGCAGAGATGGGCACTGAAAGCGATCACGCTCCGTAATAAGAGAAGGAATCGATGCGGAGTGAAGTAACTCCGGTTGTAACGGACATCAGTGGGCTGAGCCTCGGCACAGATCACATAAAACCCCAAAGCTGAAGAACTGCCAAGTGCTCCAAACATCCATTAACTTCCCATCACACCACGTTTGTTCAAGGCCTGAGGATTCACTTCCATAGATATTGTAGAATAACTTCTCGACAGCGAAGAGTAGAACATTTAAAATCTGCTTTTCAGTATAAGAACCTACCGGTAATATTGATCTCATTGTCTGTTGTGTGCCTTTGTCACATTTGGAGACATTTTTTTATCCACTGCTTTTCCCTCCGCCTCTTTCTAACGCTCAGGAAAAGTGGCCTCATACGTCACGAAATGTCACTTCACTCCTGTCAGCAGGTTGATGCATGAGAACCAAAACGGCCGGTGCTGAAACAGCAGACCACACGCAGATACACTCAAGACTGATGGATGACACAAGCACTGGGTCCAGAATCATGTCAGATGGACGATTTGGGAGGCGATGACCTGCCGCTGCGGAAATTACATATTTAATCTCTGAGAAAACTCATTTATTAAAAGCCAATTTTTGCAGCTTGGATGAAAAGAGGTGGTCGGTTCAAAGCTCCTTTCATCACTTACAAACTGTCTTCTTTACAAACTGAGAGCCATTGATTAAGCTGTTTGCTACATTTTTTTTTTTTTATAGTGGAGACTTGATTTGTGCCGGCGAGGGGAAACAACACATGAATTATTGATCCAATATAAAAGCTCATCAACTGCGGCTGCTGTAGTTTCATCAGGAGTCCTAGAGGACGCTCTCCGATATTTTTGTCTTTATAAACTCTGTCTCGGTTTAATTAAAACCGAGTTTTACAGCATGTTTCAGCGGGGCACCTTGGAGGTGATAACGTGAGAGGAGATCAGGTGACACCAATTTGTTTGGGCTTGTTTTTGTTAAATTTCCTGCACCGTTCTTGGCTGGGTGTTTCCCTTTAATGTGTGTGTTTTTTAATTGTTGGACTGAAACCAGCTTGGAGGTTCTGTCTGCCAGATGACCCCTCTGCAGAACACGCAGCACCCCACCCCCTTCTTGCATCAGCTGACTGCAGCTTGGGTACAGTGTTGTCGCAAGAAACAAACAAAGAGTACAGAATGCCGTGATGCGTGTTTGTTGGAAAGTGGTTTATGTTATGATCTCAGCCAATCTCTGCTGAATGTAACTTGGTGTCATCAAGGGGTCAATTCCTCCTTTTATAATTAATGACAGATGTCCCCTTCTCGCCCTCTGTGACTCAAATTTCCTTTCTCATACACGTGTTGAGGTCTGATGTTCCCAGAAGCTTTTCGAGAATCTCTGGGATGCCGTCCCAGATATCAGTAACCAAATTCCCACCGCTCCCCGGTCCAAGCCAGCCCTCATCTCCCTCTTCTCCTATATAGCCGGCCGGGGATACGTCCCACTCGCAAAACATCTGGCAGATTGTAAACTTATTCAAAGAGTGTAGAGTGATGATGCTGTTCGTTAGTGTCAGCTCAGCTGGCTCAGGCTCGCAGAGCGTCCTTCTCGAAGGTGTCGTGTGCCTTTGCGTCTCTGCATCGCTGTCTGCTCTGCATTATCCTGCTGAGAATTGGTTCTGGAGGATTGTGTCCATCTGCTAAACAGGATTACTTGGAAGCGAGAGGCACAGAATGGATAGACAGAAGGAAAACGGGGTTTGTCTTGCAGCAGATCAGCAGAAAAGTGAAATCAAGCCCTCAGCAGGAGTTATGCAGTGTGTGTATGTGTGTGTGTGTGTCTGAATATTAAATGCACTGTATAAAATAAGAGTCCGGCTTTTCTTTCTCTCGATTGTTTGAGTCTTGGAGCCTCCCTCAGCTTCCCACTGCATTGTGATGTTCAAAATAAGTTTTAAGTAAGCCTTTCAATATTGGTTATTATTATTATCATTAATTAAATGTTAGATTAGAAGCTCTCTGTGTTTGGGGTCTCATTGTCCCCCTCAGTCCTCCCTCCCGCTGACTACTTGGGGCCCCAGACAGTGTTGGACATAAGTAGGTCAAAGTTTAGTGGAGCGTCCTGTCTGAACAGGAGGACGGGAAGGGGTGGAGAGGGGGTTAAAGGGTGTCGTTTAGTACCAGGAACAGCTTTAATACAGATGGAGAGCATCTCATTTTGACATTAAACTCTACAGACCGCTTTTAATCCTATAAATTTCATCATTAATGTTCACAAAGACTTGTGAAGTTGTTAGTCCTTAAAGAAATGTCAACAAGCAGGTGAATAACCTGTTGATCAGTCAAATATATTCTAACTATTTGTCAGGTTGTGTAATAAATACTCTCGTCTAACTTGGATATTTTATTGAGCTCATTAACAATAGAGGTATCCCTCTGAAGATTTATTTCTGGCTGTATTTGTGCAGTAACTGTAAATTTAGCATTGCAGAGGTGTACTGCATGTCGTGTTGATCCATTTTATGTGACTTCATTGATGAACTGTTTCAGTGAAGCTCTAAGCAAAGATCCAACAATGCTCAGTCAGGTCATCTGGATTGTTTTTTTTTTTGGTTTTTTTTCCTGAGACGTTTCATCCTTCATCCAAAGGACTTCTTCAATCTGAGGAGCCACCAAACAAAACTGATTCCCACAAACGGAATACTCCAGAGTGGAAAAAACAAGTTTGCTGGTGCTAACATGGCCTACGGGGCCCGCCCTCTCCCCCATCAACTCCTCTGAGACAGTCATGCCAAAGTGGCGCAAAACACCAAATTTGGTCTCACCAAAGATGTACTTTGTGCCAACTGGAGACTTTCCTTTAATCTAATTCATAAAGGTTCAACAAACACGATTTTGCACACCGTGAGGATCTTAAGTAATTGATGAACTTGCAAACATAAACGGAAAGAATGCAGAGTGTTACTGTTTCTTTTTTTTTTTTGGTTAACTTTTTATTCCTACTATCCCAATCACGTGAGTAATATTAAAGTTGACAATTGTTGAAAAACCGCGAAAGAGCGAGTCTGCGAAGTAGGACTACTGTGTTGGCCTTTTTCCATGAAGCTCAGCTAAGCTCAACTTGGTCCTACTTAGGTCCACTCAGTGAGTTTTTTTAATTAGGTGGTTCTACCTGCTTCCAGCTTGGTTCTTAGGACCTACTCAGTTGAGTTTCCAGGCGAGCCGAGTCGACACAAAGATTTTGATGTCTGTGGACAGCAGACCATTGATTGGCCAGAGAGTGGTGCCAATCATGAAAGCGCCTCCTTCACAGGAATCAGACCCACTATTTTTAAAACCTTCCTAACATCAGCATTTGTCAGAATCTGAAGGGAGCCAGACCCGATGTACAGGCTCCGACCAGCAGAGAGGAGGTGGCCATGACTTGAAGGTGGTCTTGACTTGGCCACAGCATTTTTGGAAACCGAGAATGGCAAATGTTTTGTGTCTTTATTTTACTTATTTGCCTCCTGCTGTATTGTGTTCTCTTTGGATAGAAAATAATTTTGGAGACGTTTTGGGTAGCCACTGTATGATGATCCTGTCTACTACATTGACAGTTCTTAAGTCATATTGAAAACCACCAAGACATTGTAGACCCGAATAGCATCGGAGCGAGTCATGGTGAGACTAGAGAATGGAAAACTGACTTGGGTGTTAATCTTTACTATCTAAATTTACATTTATTGTACAAAAAAACTTTCATTACATCCATGAATCATACAAACAAAAAGCTGAGTGTTTTTTTTTTTTTTTTGGCTTTCTGCTCTACTGTCCATATAGATGTATTTACTGTATTTTCCGGACTATACGTCGTGTGTATACGTATAGGTCGCATCAGTCAAAAAAATGCCTCATGAAGAGGAAAAAACATATAAGTCACTTTGAAGTATAAGGTGCATTTATTATGCGTCACCATTAACCCCTTTCGCCCAGGAAACATGGGCCAGTCCCTGCCCTGGTCCCCGCAGTTGGGTCCACTGAGAACAGTCTGTCTCGGTGTTACACCATATTCTGTGACCACTGTATATTGTGACCGTATGCAACAGCACCTCCTATAGTCATAATATACGGTGGTCACAGAATATGGTGTAACACCGGTTGGCAGCCGTGCTGGGGGTGAGGGGGCCCCGTCCCTTCGCCGCCAGAGCGGGGAGGAAGGGTGCAGTGAGGCACGTGGTCCACGGCCCCGGGAAGCGGTGAGGTGCAGGCAAGGGGGGATGCTGTAGAGCTCGCGCCGGAACTGTGATCCACCTTCATCCCCGGACCCTTCTAGGCCGACCCAGAGCCGGTCGCAGCGCACCACTGCAGAGGAAATGCGCCTGGCTGGAACCTGCCAGACACAGGGTAAATGTCCCCCACGAGGGGGGAATCCTCCACCACCTATTGGCCGTCCCTCCCACTTGATTGAATCCCCGGGCAGACTGCACGGATCCCACCTGTTTACATCTCAACGGCTTCACATCCTCTTGAACTCGAGTTCGTCATTGCAGTTAGAGTAACGTCTGCGTTTTGTCCTTCACAAGTTTCCCACTCACTCCAAACTCTTTTTCTGCTGCTCGATTACTGTTTTGGACTGCATATTTTATTACCTGCAGTTTGTAATCTGCAGAATAGGATTTTCTTTTTGGGGGTGTTTTATTTGTGTTAAGTTTTTCACAGCTGTGTCTAAGGGATTTTTTGGGGGGGAGGGTGGGGTAGCGGTAGAGGAACATCATATACTGGTAGTTGTCAAAAGACTAGAGGGCCCTCTCGTGGCTGCAAATGGTAATGTCAGTCAAAAATTGTGTCATGAATAGGGAAAAAAAAAACGTAAATAAGTTGCTTCGGACTATACGTCGCCGGACTGGTAAAACTATGAAAAAAAAGTGTGACTTATAGTCCGGAAAATACGGTGTTTATCTCAAATAGTGTAAAATGCCCTTCAAAGACATGAAATGTCTTTTTAGTTCCTGGAATATATTACTTGTCAAAGAAGTGCTAATTATTCTGTTTATGTAGATGCAAGTTGCAAAATCAGGATTTTGTCTGTTATAAAAATATAATAATTAAAAAAAAACCTGCATTGTTTCTAGAAGTGTCTTCATTCCAACTCCAGTCGCTGTCGTAACAAAGCTACAGAAAAAGACCAAAAACAGGAATCAAGGCATGGAGCATACACATAAAGCTTATCAGTCAGATTAGAGGTGGACGTATGACATCATCATTTTCAAATCGTTGCATTTTCACTGTCTACACAACAATGCAAGGGTGACGTTTCAAGATTGTTTCACTCTGCAACCCATTGTTTTGAGGCTTTTAAAACGTCATGACCATGTGGACGCAAGGGTCAACCTAAAAAAATATATTTTCACTATTTACAAAAACTGCTCTTGTGTAAACGGCCCGATAGAAAATAAAGTTTTGTTTTCCTGTTAGAGTATGTAGTCAGAGGGCAAGTAGGTGACCTGGGATTAATAAACACACCCTGCGGATTATGATGACCTTGTGAATAAAGCATACCTCTGCAGATTAAAAAGTCTCGGGTGGCAAAAGGTTAGCATGTTGGGTGAAAGTTTACCAGGATGGACCCAGATAGAGGTTGAATCTCTTAAAGACCTTTTGGTTTCAACATCAAAATACTCTGAAATAAAGCATTGTTTATTTGGATTATCGCTTTTAAACGGACTTTTTTAGGTTTGTCATGGAGATCTCCTCCTCTTCTTGTTCTGATCAGTGACAAACAAGAATCAATCTAAAGTGTACTTAAAGTGTGCAGCTGGAAAACACACTTTCAAAACAATACCATGAGGTAAAAGGCAAAACAGCAGTTCCGTGTGGGCCTTTAACTTGGATGATCTGGGGATAATTTATATGTGTTTGCTGCTGGCATCCCCAATTCCTTCAAGTGTCTTTTTTTTCACACAAGTACCATTAAAGGATAATGGCCTGCTGAGCCCCCAGGGAGATGGAAAGCACCTCCAGACACATCTATTGAAGCGATAAGAAGTGATAACGTCTATTTAACACTCTGGTAATCATCAAGTCAGGTGGTTGGACATGATATTGTCACAGTGTAAGAAAAAGGCATCACAGTATACTGTATTTGTTTACCGACTCAGTCTACTATGTGTTACGTAACAAAGTTTTGCTTAATCTAACCATAATGTGAGCGTAAAGTGAGAGAAGGAAGAGGTTTTTCTTTTCCCAGGATCGACTTCCCAATTAAACAACGACTTACATAAACGCTCATCTGATCATCATCTGCTGCATTTCAGACCTGACATACCAGGAATTACTGGTGTGCAGGGTTTAGACTATAGACTGCTGTCAAGGATCAAACTGAAAGATTAAGGTGGAGACCAAGCGGTTTGCAGGGGGAGCAGCAGCAGATGCAGGGATGAACAGATGAAATGAGGCCACTGTCATCCTGTCTCATTTACTATGCAGGGTTGGGAGGGGATTAGCCTCACTTACATAACTCCATATACCCCTCTTAACTAGCCTGTTTCCCCCTCCATTTTCCCCAAAAGCACACTCATAATCTTAAAAGAAAAGCAGGATGATTGGTGTTGGCCTACTTGTTTTTGCGACTTTTATCTTTCCGAAACACATAAACTTGGTTTGAAGATGGGAGGAGGCTGAAAATAGATCATAAGGACGATGAGAGGATGAGGGGAGGAACACGCATCAGGAATGGAAAGACAACAAAAGCAGACTTTTATTCCCAGCTGTGGTAATAAAGTGCAGATGAGGCAGAAGGGAAAGAGGAAACGAGAGGAAAAAAGGAAGATAGAGGATTGTTGGGGGGTGGATGAGATGGTCTATTTATAGTTTATCCCCCTGCTGCTGGGCTACACCGCTTGCCCCATTGCAGCACAGCTCAGCATCTATGTCAGTTATCATGTCGGACTACATTAGCTCCATGCAAACACATGGAAACGTGCACACACACATTTATAGCCCAAAGGAGGTGAACCTGGGCATGATGACCTTTGCCACAGAGTAAAGAAAATTACACAGTTTTTGGCCATGTGGTGAGAGAGTTGGTGAGGTATGAAACATAACACGAAGAAAGCTGCTTCCTTTCATCTTAAACGTACAAATGCACCTCTGCTTGGGATTAAATTAGTCATGTCATTTCCCCTTGCCCTTCAAGCTTGCCTTTGTTCTTGAATCACATTTGCATATTTGTGCATTTCCTCTTTAGGTCCTCTCATTTGTACACCAAAATTAATACATGGATAAACTTCCTAACTTTAGCCTGATTCATGCTCAATAATCCAGGTAGAAAAATCTAAAAAAGTTAAAGCTGGTCCTCTGGACATTCAAAAAAACAAAACAAAGCAAATCAACAAAAAAATGTAGAAACGTTTCGTCTCTCATCCGAGAGACTTCCTCAGTCTGAGGTGCTGTATTCAGCTCAGTCTCTTAAATAGCACTGTCTCAGAGTGGATCAACCAGTTTTGCTGCTGACAACCAAAACCAGCTGATCACATGCTCAAGAAGGACCATCAGCCTAACAATGGATCATTAGCACACTGATGGCTGTTTACTACTCACAGAGGGCTGAGTGATACTAGCAATCACAGCATTGTAAGAGGGGGACAGTTGAACCCGGAGGCCTCCACCCCTGTTTAACGATGGACGATTTCTTTTCACAAAGATGGCCTCCTTTACTCCTTTCTCAAACCATCGTTCCTCTCTGTCCAGGATGTGCACATCTTCATCCCTGAAAGAGTGACTGCTGGCCTGGAGATGAGTGTAGACCGCAGAGTCCTGGCCTGATGATGTTGGTCTTCTGTGCTGGTCCATCCTTTTGGCCAGTGGCTGTTTTGTTTCCCCGATGTAAGACTGATCACAGCCCTCCTGACACTGAACAGCATACACAACATTACTCTGTTTGTGCCGGGGGACTGGATCTTTGGGATGAACCAGTCTTTGCCGTAATGTATTTTGGGGTTTAAAAGCCACTGGGACGTTATGTTTAGAAAATAAACGTCTCAGTTTCTCTGATACCCCCTCAACATACGGAATGACCACTGGTCTGGGTCTGGGTTCCTCCTTTTCACTGGTTGATCCACTCTGAGACGGTGCTATTTAAGAGACTGAGCTGAATACAGCTCCTCAGACTGAGGAAGTCTCTCGGATGAGAGACGAAACGTTTCTACATTTTTTTGTTGATTTGCTTTGTTTTGTTTTTTTGAATGTCCAGAGGACCAGATTTAACTTTTTTAGATTCCTAACTTTAGGCAGACTTCGAGGCCTATAGATTCGAGGCGTTTGGATTGTGTTTTTGCAGGTAGTAAATAATTAATAACTGCACAGTTGTTTTTGTCCATTGATACCACTGCACAGAGTTTAGTGAAACTGAGAAATTATTCATGAATCTTCAGAGTCAGTCCAGTTCAAGATGACCGCCACAGCAAACTGACCTTAGATGACACAAAAGTGACTATTACTCAGAGTTTAAGCAACATTCAGGTAAAATTTGGTGTGGTAGTAGCTGAGAATCATCCTCAACATAGATTATAAGCCAGGGCTATTCAATTGGTGGTCCGGGGTCCAAATCAGGCCCACAGGTGAGCTCAGTTCAGCCCACCAATGGGTTCATTTTTAAATAAAACCTAAATTTTAAACCATAAAACAAACCACTTTACAATATGGCTCCCCTTATAGATGGCTATAAATAGTTGATAGATATGTTATTAATTCCTCTATAAACACTTTATAAATCGTTAATATCTGCTTATTGTACATTAATTAAAGGCCAATTGCCAAATAGTGATCCAAATCTGTTCACCTATATATTTCATGTAGAGTTGTTATATTAAACATTTCTGACTAAGTTACTACCTTGTAAGCACAATAAGCATTTGTAAACCTATTTCTTTAGCATATAATATTGTACTTTATCATTTCATTATAAGTACATACAACTAATATTATATCCTAAAAAATAAGTTTACAAATGTTTATTGTGCTTACAAGGTAACTTAGTCTGAAATGTTCACTATAACAACTCTAGATGAAATATATAGGTGAACAGATTTGGATCACTACTTGGCAAGACATTGGTCAGTTTTGTCTGTCTGTCACCCTTAATGCATAATAAATTACTAAGTGTTTATAAAGGAATTAATAACTTAATATAAACAATTTATTAACCATATAAGGGGAGCCATTTTGTAAAGTGGTACCAAACAAACTTAATGATGATAACTGCTACATGTTTGGCCCCTGAGCTCTTTTCTTTCAGGAACTGTGGCCCCTGATCAGTTTAGTTGGACAGCCTGCTCTAAGCACCAACTCATCTTGCGGTATTTGACTGCACTCCATGAGATTGCACATAACGTCATTGACACTAACCTTGTCACAACGTTTTGTGCGATCTGGATATGTGTGGTCACCCGCTAAGATTTAGATTAAGATTATGTTATGATGAGAAATGACAGAGTTGATATGCATTACTTCAAGAAATGCTAGGCCTGCAACTGAATCATGTTCAACCACTCTATGTGTGGAAGCATGAAGTGGGAGTTTACCGTGAGCTGCGTCAGTCTGTGGATGAATCACGGAACAGTCTCCAGGGTTGCACAGGCCCGTGTTTGTTTCGGACCTTTCCGCCCCGACTCCCCCTGCTCCAATAACACACTCACTGAGCACACGCATTCACGGACACACAAAAACGCCAGCGTTCACTGTTGACACATGTGCAGCCAGGCAAAGATAGACAGACAATGTGTCATTTTCCACAGAGGCAGAAGCTGGAAAACAAGTCTAAATGGAGGCAATTGTTTGTTTCTTTTCTTTTTGTTTGTCTAACGGTAATAAATGGAAGCATCATCCAACACTATTAAGATAAAAACCCTGCCAGATTGTCAGAAGGCGCTTTCATCTGTTATGTGTGTGTTGTAAAAAATATGTTGCAGCAACTTTACCACGCCTCACGAAGCCTTTTTTTCTTTCTTTTTTGCACAGATATATGTGAAATTACGAAAAAACAGCAAAAGACACGATGGCTGAGAATAAAAGGAGAAAAGACAAAGGATGAAAAGAGACGATTCACGTCCTCCAGACAGACAAACGCTTACAGAGCATGAAACAGACTCAAGGCGTAACTAAGCCTTTGGCTCTGTGATCTAAGCCTTGAAAAGGAAAATAGAAACGTGTCTACAGTTTTCGTTTTTAATTTAATAATTTCTCCAACACTCTTTTCCTCTTCCTTTTTGTTCCTGCTGGCCCCATCTGCCTCTAAGCCCTCATTACTGCCCACCATCAAAAGGTGAAAGATGGGAAGTAACATTTTTTCTACCCTGTGTGTACATTTGTTTGTTGCATTAGGAAAATATCTCGTGAACCACTGGACACATTTTTACGAAACTCTCTATGTAATTACTGGTTGCACATTTACAAATGATTACCTTTTGGAGTCAACCCTAAAAAAGATGGCCACCAAAACGGCTTCTATTGAGTTAGATTTAAAGACATTTAGGTAAGATCTAGTAGCGGAGAGTTATCACCAACACATACTCCAAGTGCTAAAAGATAATGTGTATTTGTTTAAAACTTTGGCATTAAGTTTTGGAGTGAACTATATCAGCCTTTTAGCAAAATATCTCTTGATCCACTGGACGTATTTTAATAAAACTAGAAAGTAATCATTAGTTTTATAACTACAGCTGATTCACTATAAGAATAATCTCAAATTAAGATCAAAGACGAGGATTCTTTATTTGTCATTCGCATCGCCTGTAGTACATGTGGTGGAACGACATTGTGTACACCCAGTTCCCAGTTACATCCAACAAAAGTATGAATTGTAAAAGAAGAACAGTTGTAAGATCTAAGATATGAACTAAGAAATACGCTAAACTAAAAATACGCTAAACAATTAATAGTGCAAAAACAATACATCGAACAACAGCAGCAGCACTGTCACAGCTACTGTATTTTCTGGCGTATAAGTTGCAGGGTTTTATTGCACATATTTGTCAGTCCTGCGACTTATACACCGAAGTGACTTATATACGTCCCCCCCCCCACACACACACACATTCATAACACAGTTTTTGCGCTGGAGAGCTAGCAGCTCTGGCCACGATGGATGTTGCCCAGGTGAAATGAAGCCGTTTTGACCATAAAGTGCATTTAAGGAAAAGTTAAACTGAGACACACCTTTGCTATAATGTTGAGCAAACAAATAATTGTTTTTAAATGCTAATCTTGGTAAATTTGTAAGAACTGCAACAACGAGTCCTCCTATGCGCGCTCGCTTCACTCAGCTGGTGCAAGTGAAAGAACACTGGAGAGCTAGCGGCTCCGGACGCGATGGATGGATGGATGGATGGATGGATGGATGGATGGATGGATGGATGGATGGATGGATGGATGGATGGATGGATGGATGGATGGTGCCGTGCCACCCAGGCGAAATGAGGCTGTTTTGACCATTGAACAAATGCATGATAAATGCGACAGATCAGCGGTGACGCATAATAAATGCAACTTATTCACTAAAGTGACATATGTTTTTTTCCTCTTCATGATGCTTTTTTTTTTACTGATGTGACTTATACTCTGGAAAATATGGTAATTAATCTCAGCCAGCAAAAAACGTCTATACTGTGATTCAGTCAATTTCACCGATATTAAGCTAAAAATTGACGGGGGACTTGCTGAGTCTTTCACAACATGTTCTGTACTTCAAGCACAAACAGATTGTGCAAGATCCATTGAGATAGTGTTATTTACAGAATCTGACAGAAATAGTTTTAACTTTGGCATTTCTTAACATAAGATGATCTCAGCTTTAAACTCTGGTATGCTATACATTATGTATTCCTTTAAGGAATGTTGGCCCTTTAATTATTTAACAGTAAATGCACAAATCTCATCGTTTGTAAGATTTTCACAGATCGTGTGCATCTGTGTCGGAGCTGCTGCTCCTCAGATTTCATAGTCCGTATCCACTGCTGCTGCAGCTGCAGCTCTCAGATCTCATGTCATCTTATCTAATCTGGCCACCAAGGACAACAGCTCCGCTTCTTACTGGAACATTGGTGAAAGGACAGATAAACAAAAGGCAGTGTAGCAGTGGCTTGTTTTAACTTTGACATCAAGGTCAAACAGCAAAAATCAAAGGTACTCTGAAAAACCCTGAATCACTGGCTACACTGAACAATCTTAATAGTTCAGTTACTTTTGTTATTTTCCACTATTATACTCCAATCGTCATATGAATCATTTTGTTTCAACCAACGACTTCCTGTTCATAAAAACAGTTCTGACAAAAACACCTTCTCCTGACAGGATAATGGAGTCAACACGCTACCCCTGCTCCAGGAACATGTCCAAGCTGATCAGAACACAGATTACCAAGAAGATCCAGTTTGATCTGTGGGATCTTCTGGAATATTGCACAAAGGATCCAACCCAGAACTCGTAGGGTCCTCCCAAATAATCTGCTGCCACCCCCTTGAAAGTGGCAGCAGAAAAAGTACCTGATGGTTTTAATGTTGTGGCTGATCAGCTCATAACACGCTCTACATACTGAGGCATGAATGAGCTGAAACAGTTCTACCATCCAAAGATGTTTTTAAGTTCTGTGGTCTCAGAAATTATTACAGCAGCAGGGGGGATATAAATTCTACTACCGTATTGTTCGGACTATAAGGCGCACTTAAAATCATTTAATGTTCTCAAAAATCAACAGTGAGCCTTATAATCCAGTGCACTTTATGTATTAATTCTGGTTGTGCTTACTGACCTCAGACTGATTTTATGTGATACACGGCACTCAAAAATCTTTCAAAAATGTTTTAGTTTCGCTTGGGAATTTCAATAAACCCACTTAAAAGTGCCCAATGACACGAGTCCATGTCATGTATCATTGCCAATGATGGGCTTGTGTCTTTGTCAACACATTTGGAACATTTTATAGACACATTGAGTCGGTTCAACCTGTTTTTTGTATAATTAATACTTCTGTACTTACTACTTGAACATGTTTTGCTTTGATAATGTTTCATAAATTCTATAACATGTTTTTAATACAAAGCCAACTGTGGTACAACGTTTGTTGTACATTTGTTCAAATAAAAGCATTAGAAAAATGAAAAATGTTCAATATGCATAAAAATCAAACCAAATTAACAATTACATTGTACTAACCGGAGTACTTTGGTTTCTAAGCACAGTATACCCATTACAAAAATGTAGACTACACCACGGGCGCCTTATGTATGAAAACAGACCCGTTCATTGATATTGCGCCTTATAATCCGGTGCGCCTTATAGTCTGAAAATTATGGTATAAAAATCTAACTTTTTAAACATTTTTGCCTAATCTTTATTTTAGCTGTAAACAATAATAGTTGTGTAGTCACTATGCTGGTGATGAAGCTATTCAATAACTGCATCAGTTTTATGCTACAAAATCTGATAAAAAACAGTTATTAGCTTTTCTATATAATTTCTGGTGCTTTTACTTTTACTGCTTGCTGATATTTTTGAGTGGGCTTTCATGGATGCTTTATGACTTTAATAGCTGTAGTTTAGTGTTGAAGGAGCAAAAAAAAGAAGCAAAGAATCTAAACCCTTTATCTTGCTCTAGCCTTGTTTTTGTTTATTTTTTGCTTGGGTAAAATCGCTTTATTTTAGTCCAAAGTGTCACAGTTTTATTTTACTTAAACATTAGAATAAATGAGGTTTCTAAGATTGTGATGTTTTATTATAACGAGGATCAGATGAGTTAAAGATGCTGCCCTCTAGTGGAAGATATTAGACCTGCTGAGGCTGGCATGACCTGAAGCAGCCAAAGGGACAAGAATTTATAATAAATAGCAGGTCCATCAGAGCAGCATGGGCAAACACAGCTCACATTGTGCTTTTTTAGTCTGTGAGATGAATGCTTCTCATTAATCATGTCCATTTGTCTTTAGTTGTAAGTCTAGAGGTCAGTGATTAAACGCTGTTCTCTGCAGCGTGGCCAACTCTTCCTCCGTTCTGCTCCCTCACTCAGAGGATCAGAGGAAAAGCTGCCTTTTTGTCGCTTCTCTGCTCCGCTTTTCATGGCTCTGATGTTGTCTGCCACCAAATCCCGGTTGAATAAAAGTCAGAAATTGAAGCAGCAAATTATGTTTTATGTATGTGTGCTTGCACAATGAAAGCAAGCAGGAAAGTGGGCCAAGCTTCAGACATAATGGCAACAAAGCAGCTTTCTACTTTTTGACAGCGGCAGCCAACAAACCGGGCGCAGATTTAATACGAGGGTTCAGTTAATGACAGAGGAAATGGAAAGAGATAACAGAGAAATTGCATTACCTTGCTGCACTATTCCTGGAGAGTACTTTACAATTCTCACTGATTGTGTTCTAGTAGTGAAACAGCCTTTTAATGTGGCAGCTCTGTTATTTAATAAATGTGAAGAAAAATGAGCAATAAAACGTTCATACACCTGTGGGAAAATAGACGTTTTTCCAGATTGTTCACTCTACACTAAACACATTATTGTTTGTGGCTTGTTTCTGATACCAACCTTTAATTTTCTTATTATTTCTTAATAAATTGGTTTTCACAGTGTCATAAATTTGAGCAAAATCTAGCTCTTCCAATTATTTTTAGGACAGGATAGCGTTTGTTGAGACATTAGTCTCAGTGTGGGTTAGACCTGCAGATATTGTGTCTGGTAGTTTTTGTCCTGGGCCACCAGAAGATGGGTGATAATGTAAAGGCCTGTGTGTGAATGTGTTCGTGTGTGTCTGCTAGCAAAACATCTAACAGTAACAAACACTGGATGCGTTTTGGTAAAACGATCATAAAGTAACCACAGGTTGCACACCTACAACTGATTAACTTCGGGAGTTAACCAAATTCAAGATGCCTCTTTATCTTAGCAAACACAAAAATGCATATACCGTATTTTTCGGACTATAAGGCACACCAGATTATAAGGCGCATTAAGCAAAACTAAAACATTTTGACATATTTTTAAGCGCCGTGTACCACATAAAATCAGTTCGAGGTCAGTAAGCACAACACATAAGGTGCACCGGATTATAAGGTTCACTGTTGATTTTTGAGAAAATTAAAGGATTTTATTTTCTCCTTATAGTCCAAAAAATACTGTAACTCTGTGAATTGGACAGATATCAGGCTAACTTTGGATTTGGCAGTAGCTGAGGGGTATATCCAACACATATTCTGATGGCTAACAGAATGCACAAGCTCTTTGTTAAAATTTGGGCATGTAAGGCTGAGGAGCAATGAGTATAACATTCTTTTAAAGGAGTTGTTCAGGAACAAGCTGCTCTGGGATGAGTTTTGTTGTTGCACATTCTTCCTCATAAGATAAATTAGGTAGAATTATTTGTCAGCTTTTGAAAAAACATTAACTCCTAATATTAGATCACTGATATATTTTTTTAAACTCATAACAATAATTATCCAGAGAAGTGGGTGGTACAGAATCACAGTTTAATACCGGAGCGCTTCTCTTGGTTTTGACTGTATGTTTTTGTCTAAAGATGTAATATTGAACCTTTATTTAAGCAGTCAAATCCCATTGAGATCATAGGTTTCTTTTTCAAAGGAGGCCTGGATTTGAGTCTGAGCCTGTCCCCCCCCCCCCCCCCCCCCCTCCTTTGTTATTTGTGAACTGGCAGAATTAAAAACAGGGCTGTACAGGGTGGGGGTACTTACAGGCATCACATCATCAATGTGTCAGCAGTGTTCATGTAAATACGCGTTCTGCCAGAGCAAGTAGACAAAAGTCCCACTCAAGGTTTAATGTTTTCAAGATGCTCAACCAATTTGTAGATAGTATGGATGCATGATATTGGATTTTTGGCCGATATCTGATATGCTGATATGTTAAACCTTATTTGGCCGATAACCGATACCGATATTTTTATATACTTTCCTTTGTCAGAACATAGCCCTCTTATTTAGGCTTAGTGACATATTCAGTAACAACCATATGATATGCATAGCACTTTAACTTATATTACATGAAAAGTGTTAAATATTTATTAGCATTAGTCACCTGCGATGCCGTCTCACTTGTGGAGGCTTGTTCCAGGTTTCTAGCTGTAGTGTGGGATCCTCTGCACTCTTGTGCATGAAGGACAGCCTTCAAAAGTTCAAAGTTTTTGCAAACACACAATGCCCATCCATTGTGTTGTAAGACTAATTATGCTAATGAGGCTAACACTTGACGTCCAAATGTCTGTGATGAAACTCACCCAAGTGCTATCGGCTACTAGCCTGATGCATACTCAATAATCCAGGTAGAAAAATCTAAAAAAGTTAAGTCAGGTCCTCTGGATGTTCAAAAAACAAACAAAAAAAACCCAACAAACATTGTTTTTGTTTTTTAAAATTCTTTAATTTTCTCAAAAATCGACAGTGAGCCTTATATCAGGTGTGCCTTATGTATGAAAACAGACCCGTTCATTGATATTGCGCTTTTTAATCCGATAAATACGGTACTGCTGCTGTAATGTACTTCATGCATATAGCTGTTTAAAATCAAGTTCATTTCATCTGATCCAAAAACATCAGTAAGTTGTTTCTCCACGATTGTTTTAGTTTTGTAAAAGTATTTTTCCAGTTTTTGTCATAGTAGCCTTTGATATGTCTAAAGTGAGTGTGTGTGTGTTTTAGTAACTGAGCAAAAACTTGCCTCTCGTTTCATTTTTACAAGAGTCACCTTGTCCCAGGTGTAGCTGCGCCTGTTGTGTGCCGGCAGCTTCTATTTCCCCCCCTTCATCCTGTTATTCTTCCCTCGTCCGTGCTGTAGATCTCAGAGATGACAAAGCACAGTCGCTCAGTTACTACATGTAGAAATCTGCACGATCAGCAAAGTAAACCCAGGCAGACACATAAACTCCATAACCTAAATGACACCTTTAATTAAAGTTACCGCTGCAGCGTGGCGTGGGAGTGGCCGCTCTGAGTCACAGTTTCACTGTGGTGACTTCATGTGTCGATCCTGCAACGTGATCTATCTACCGGCGATATAATGGATTACGATGTCTATATAATCTGCTCCCATAGGTTTACATGGGTCAATCATGCAGAGTGAGAGCCCGTCCTCTGATTAAATGATGTTTGTTTATGTGTGCTGAAATGTGACGGTGTGTTTATGAGAACCGAGGGTGGAAGAAATCATTACAGGCCATGTTTTATGGCTTTGGGTGGGTTTTAAGAATATTAAAAGTTATATCAAGGTCAGCGCTATATTCACATAGGCCTGCACTGAATATGTGTGGATACATGAAATTAAAAACCGCTACAATTCTTTACTTGAGTTTTAGGAACATTAGCAGCATGCTAAAAAAGCATTTGGTTCACTCCTCATATGGCTATATTTGCAAAGTTTCAAAGGAGTGGATCAGCTCTTCAAATCACTGATTTAGTTTTAATCAATAAGGTGACCTCTGAGGGTCTCTGGGATGACCTGAAACCTCCCTTTTCCTCCCCTTTATTAGGATAAAACTGATGCTCCCCTGCCCCCTTTAAGGATTTACTTTGTGCTTTATGGTATTTACAGTAACAATAATACCACAAGACCAGAATCCGGCTTGTGACAATCATCTAATGGCAGATGTCCCAGATCCTGACATTCACTTTAATCGACTGGCTGTCCGGAAATTAATGCATAAGATCTTCGATGTACTTTTGACAGAAACGAGCTCTGATTTGTATGTAGTTAAATCTACATTAATGCTTTGAAATACAGAAAAAAAAAAGTATTTTAACAAATATTTATGTAGGTTTTTGAGTTCAGATGGTTCACTTTGATTATTGATTTTGTAAAAAAAAAAAAAATAGTTGACCTGACATTTCGTAATATCGTGCTTCCATTCTTAAAAAAAAAAAAAAAAAAGACAAATTATTTACTGATTGTTTGCTTCTGAAGCTAAAACTAGCACTATTTGTACAAAATAAAATAAAAATAACAGAAAAAAGCCACAAGTGAGCATCTGGTCCTGGTTCCTAAATGCTGGTGTGAAGCTCTCAGCCTTGTAGTTGGATGATTGATCCCTATAACAGCAACAAGGTGGTCATAATCAATATGGTATCAATATCTGAATCAAGCTGAGTGATTACCGCAATGACCGACAGAATAAAGAGGTGGTTGGGAGAAAGAAAAGAAAAAGAACATCACTGACCACTTGTCCTGAGTCTGGTTCTGCTAAAGGTTTCTTCCTCATGAGGGACTTTTTCCTTTCCACTGTCGCCTTCATGCTTGCTCAAGATGAGCGTTCTGTGATGGAGTTAACCTCCAAGCAGTCTGCTCCTCAGATAAATAATGTTAAATTATTATTTTTTATATATGAATGTTTCTGTTCAGTGCCCTGAGATCATTTCTGTTGTGACTTGGATCTATATAAGTAAACTGAATTGAACTGGAAAGTCTTAAAAAGAGCAAATTAAAAAATAATTTGTCTTCTTTGTGTCTGCTTTGAATTTGCTTGTCTCCTGGTCATTTTTAAAGTGATTTCTTTTTGGCAAATAGTTATCAATAACTGACATAAAGCACAAAGTCTGAAGAAAAGATCATCGGCCTTTATCCATGCTACGCTAATGGCTAACCAAACAAAAGCAAATATTCTTTCTCATTTTTCAAGCTTATGTAGTAAGTATTTCTTAAAATCTACATGCATGTGATAGAATGTTACATTATCTAATATTTTCAAAGAAAAAAAAAATGTTTTATAAGCCTGAAAAAAAAAATACTAGCTTTTGTTTGGCTAGCCATTAGCCTAGCCAGGATGCAGACTGCTGCCATTTTCTTCACACTCTGTGTTTTAAGACTGATGTCATGGCTAATAAGGTACTAACTATTGATAACTATTAACAGAATTACATGTTAAAAATGACCAAACTTTATTTTTAATCACCATCCTACCAAATGAGTAGATATGCAGATTATTACTGGTAATGTACTTGGCTATTCTGACTGCACATTTAGTCTCAACGTTTCATTAATTCCCTTTGTAGATTTTATGATCTTTATATTTGGTGTTTCCTGACCCAGATGTGGGCTCCTGGACTCAACTCTGTATATTATTCAGAGTCATCATGTTAAACTTTCTGTTTTTTGTTTCATTTAGGTCAAAACGTCAAACAAGAAGTTTAGAGAGAAGTGAAGTTCTGGGATGATAGATATCTACCACCCCACTGTCTTCCCAAAACCTCCAGGAGGAAGACGTTGGGTGACACACTGAGGTAAAAAAAAAAACATTTAAAATAATAAATACCCTTCTGCAGACAAAACTCTTCTCTGATGACGCTGACCTTCAGTGTTTGCTGAGTCAAACATCCCCCTCTCCTCCTACCACTTTTGTTTCTTCTGTCCTTCTCCCCCCTCCCCTTTTAAGTTTTCCTCTTTCATTTTTCTCCTGTCATTTTGGCAGAGGACGTGATCAATGGACCGACTTGGTGTCTAACTTTAAAGTGAACTAACTTTAGAGTGACTTGTTGTGGTTATTTATTTCCCCGCAGATGCATATATACATTGTTGGAGTAGGGGGGTCTTTGCCTCTTTGGAGAGTCTGGTTAGGGATTAGTTTGGAGATGAATAGCAGTTGATAGGTGGGGGTAGAGGAGGAGAAGTCAAGAGGTCAGAAATTTGCAGCCTAGTCCATGTTCGGCCATACGGCTGCCGGGTACCTCACATGAAGCGAGAAGGTTTTTGGGGTGGGGTGGTAATAATCTATGGCCACCACAGCAGCAGCTGTCTTCTTCTCCATATCTATTACAGATTTTCTGTCTCCTCTTCCAGTTCAGTCCCAGCCCAGCTGTCCCCTTCCTTCATTATAATTTCACTACCAGTTTCAGTCATTTTCAAAACACAGTTTAAGTAAATGATTTGCATAAACTGCAGACATAAGGGCTAATATGTTTATAGTAAGCATAATGTGTAAGAAGATATAAATAATAATTTTCATATCAGTCTAGAACTTGAAGTCTATTTACCATAAAATAATTTTACAGATGCAACATTTGTGCAACAATAAATGCTGGTGGTGGCCCATTGCTTGTATGGAGTTTCCAGTTCGTTGCTTATGATTTATGGCTCAGACTGGCTGTGTTTAATCTATAATTTCACTAGAATAGTGTGAAAAATGTGACCCTTGCTGGAAAAATGAGACAATGAGGAGTTGTTAAAAATGTTTTTGTTTTTTTTATTCTCTAACTGAAAAGCTTCAAAATTATGCATACTGTACTTTTCGCTGTATAAATCACATATTTTTGCATAAACTAGCATGCCTGTGACTTATACAGCGAAGCAATGTATTTATGTATTTTTTCCCCATATTTATAACCCAATTTTTGGCTGAGATCTGACAATTTCATTCATTCTGGCAGGGAAAATATTGGACACTACCATTTTCAGCCGCTAGAGGGCGCTCAAGTAATATGGCAAGTCAAGTGTCTCATTACTATGTAAAAGTGGCTATTAATGAGACACTTGGCTTGCCATACCAAGCCACCTTCGTCTCGTTCCGGAACTCCTGGAGCAAACGTCAGATCAGCTGCATTTCGCCGCGCCGCCCAGGCGAAATGCAGCTGATCTGACCATTAAAGTTCATTTATTAAAGAAAAGTTCAACTGAGACACACCTTTACTATAATGTTGAGCAAACAAATAATTATTTGTAGGTGGTTATCTTGTTAAATTTCAAAGAAATGTACAGTGAGTCCTCACTCTCAAGGGCGTCAGAAGCATCCGTAATGTTGGGGGGACACAATGATGTGTGTAGGTGTGTGTGCGCGTGTGTGCGCACGTGCACGTGTGCGCACGTAAAAAAAGGTGTTCACTAGTGTACAAAAAAGCAACATTTCACCTAGATTTCCTTTAATTCCACACATTTAAAACATGTTTCTCACCAAGTTTGTGTAAATTCAGCTGTGGGTTTTAAAGACATTTTAACTTTAATACACTTTAATACAGAGCATCAGGTCGGCACTATTTGTGTTTATAGAGAAATAAAAAACATCACTACTGGACTTTTTTACTTGTGTTCAACACTCCTCATCTAAATGATGTTTCTCATGAAGCTTGAGGACAATAAGGTGTGGGGTTTTAAAGACATTTCAACTTTAATGCACCTGAACACACAGAGTCTCTTTCACCTGCAGCGTCTGACAGCGTCACAGTTACTGCTAAGCTAAGATGCTACAGATATAGCGTTCCTCTCAAACATCCTCCTAACATGAATATATGTTTATGATCAACCCCCTGGTCAACCACTGCTCGCACTAAGCTCGCTAAACTGGCGAGCGAGTAACACAGGTACCTCCACCTCCTCCACCTGTGCGCGTTTTCTGCCGAGGCAGGAAGCGACGGTGGAGAGTTGGAGGTAACCAGGAAAACCTGGAGTGGAGTTTTAGTAGCTTGAGTATTCTCCTATTAATCAAGTGGAATGGATTCGTTCACGAAAAAAGAGAAACTGTGCCGCCTGAACTAATGTTTCATAGTAAAAGTGGGGGGGTCCAAATGAACGTTTTTTTAATGTGGGGGGGACTTGTCCCCTTCACATATAATGGTTGCGACGCCTATGCTCCCTCTGCACAGTCCCGCAGCCGCAAATCGGCTTTTGAAATGCAGCTGATTTGACCGTCGAAGTGCATTTATTAAGGAAAAGTTAAACTGAGACACGACTTTGCTATAATTTCAAGCAAACAAATAATTGTTTTTAAGTGTTAATCTTGTTAAATTCTTGTTAAAGTCCTCCCGTGCACGCTCCCACGTCCACCATTTGGCAGCCAATTGATTTTTGGCACAACACCGGCCCCAGTTTCCAGGTGGTCAGCGGTGACGCATAAAAAACACGATGCGTCAGTGGTGACGCATAATAGATGCATATGGCAAAGCGATATATTTATGTTTTTTCCACTTTATTAGACATAATTGGACTGATGCGACTTATACGGCGGTGCGACGTGTACAGCGGAAACTACGGTAGTTTGTTCAAGTTTGGAAATGTATTTCCTGGCTAGCAGCATGACTGATTTGTTTACATGAGTGCTGGTTTGAAAACTCGTTTTTTGTTCCTCTAAAGTGATGTCATCTGGATTTGCAGCTGTGTATTAAAAAAGGGGAAACCCTGAGCTTCAGAATGACGTCAAACATTATACGAAGGGACTTCACAGCAATTTTTACATTAAAAGGATTCAAATTTATAAAACTAAAATTCTGAAGACTGTTAGAAATCGGATTACAAAGTAGATTACATTTGATTTTAGTTATAGAGATTGTCAAATGGTGTCGACTAATTTTTATGCAAAACTCAATTACGGCAAAAATCTTTATTTTTCTCATTTTTTGCACGGCAGCCTGTGCTCATTCTGACTCATTTTTGTAGCATGGGTCATAAATTTTAAATCTTTAAAGACTTTATGTGGACCAATATTCTTTTATATTTCCATTTCATTATTATGTTGACATCAGCATCCACAGTGTACAAATACTAGTTTAGGAACAACAAAAGTAAAAAATGATGCAGTGTTGTCAGTCTTTAAATTTCTAACAGCCTTGATGTTTTATTTCCTAATATATATATTTTTCCAATAACGTTACATGTTTTGCAGATTGAACTTCATCTTTCTCACGAGTTCTGTACCGACCCGTGGGGGTTAACGTGTCATTTTTGAGCCGCTGCACTCAGTTTGTAGCCTGTTATTACCTGTTCACAGGCTGAAATAGAAGCTTTTGCTGACTCACACAAACGCACAGTCTCGCACAAATATAAAAGACTCAAAAGCTTTCTGGTGTTGTATTTTCAGCCTGGAGAGACAACCTGTGTTAATGGCAGCAGAATGTCAGGTCAGAATGCAGAAGTGGACTTTTCTCTTTCTTATACCACCATGGGACTCAGAGGGAGGTACAGGGGAGTTCCAGGAAAAAGACAAAGAAAGGACACACAGCTGTATACACACACACACACACACACACACACACACACACACACACACACACA
>NC_056498.1:57846366-57869853 GCF_014905685.2 Nematolebias whitei | reverse complement strand
ACACACACACACACACACACACACACACACACACACACACACACACACAACATTATCCAGTCCTCCTACTGGTTTTCCATAGCAGCACTTCAACAATTTACCAAGACTGGTCAATGCTGAGAGACTCAAAAGAAGCAGTGATGTCATTGAACGTGTTTTGAGATGGTTACAAATTGACTACACTATAGAAGAGTTAGAAAATGTATGCACAGCATAATTTAGAGGGTTTTTTTTGTGAACATTTCACAAGGCTTATCTCATTCTTTCTTATCTTTTGTCCTCTCACTTTCTCTTCTCCATCTTTTGGACAGTAATGATGCATATTTGTAGCTAAAAGTCAGACGTGGGAGCGAGAAATGCAGTCACACCCAGCTGACGGCCTTCTCATGAACAAAATATTGGATAACCAGTGTAAAAATAAAATAAAATAAAAGGTTTAGCTCAATCATCCAGGTAGATAAAAACATAAAATGTTTGTCCAGATGACATGATTTAACCATTGTTGTTGATAACCAGTGTAGTTCGCTCACTGACCAGATGATTTTACTCAGCAAACTGCTGTATTTTGTCCACATGGCTGTATATTTGATGTGACAATTTATTTGTCAGAGATCTGGGTCTCAAAGTAAACAATGCAATGTATAACAATGATTTATTTTGTTTGATGCAACTAGATAAATTTGAAGTGAAAAGTTGTCCTACCGTATTTTTCGGACTATAAGGCGCACTTAAAATCCTTTAATTTTCTCAAAAATCGACAATGAACCTTATAATCCTGTGCGCCTTGTGTATTAATTCCGGTTGTGCTTACTGACCTCGGACAGATTTTTGTGAATGAGTTGAATAAAGTTTGACTTATCTGTTTTGTTTCGCTTAATTCGCCTTATAGTCTGAAAAATACAGTAATTTAAAGCAAAACCCAACCCTAACAAGAGAATTATCTTAATTTTATATTCTATTATTTCTCGATCCAACACAGTTCTACGTAAAAAAATAAAAAATAAATTGCAATGCAGTTCAGTTTACTCCTTTCTCTTTCCTACTGAACAATTGCAGCATATGCAGATGAGACCATTACAGGAGCGTGATCTATAAAAATGAGCAGAAACTTGTTATGTAATTTACTCATTCTGAGGTAACCAACCCACCCCCACTTTGCTTTGTACGTAGCGACTGCTGCTCTTGATCTAGTCAGTGTTGTAATAATTACACAGCCGGGTGTTACTGCACTGTTATTTCAACCAAAGTGGGGGATGCTAAAAACTGTGAGGGGTACAAGGTGTTCCCCCTGAGTCACGTAGGCCATGATGCTTCTGAAGCAAACGGAAACTGTTTCCCAAAATGTAAAGCCGGAAGCAGGATTGTGTTGACGCAGAGATTATGTGTGAAAAAGAAAGGTGGATGAATTTTAAACTTCAAAAAGAAAGCGGGAGGAGAGGAGTGTGCGTTAAAAGAGGAGAACTAAAGGCGAAGAGGGGCTGGCATGCAAAAGTGTGAGAGGGGAAGGAATAAAGAGAGGAGGAGGTGGGAGGCGGTACTAGAGGAGACAGCAGGGAAGGAAAGCTGAGAAGAGGAACGGTGAAGTGAGAAGAGAGAGGAGGTGGAGAGGACAGAAAGATAGGAGGGCTCCCACTTGAAAGTCCTCGTGTCGGGATATGAAGTCGCTGAGAGGTGCAGAGGCAACAGCAGGAGTCTGGAATGTTGCTGTGAGGAGATAAGACGACAGGACAAAAAGACGAGAACACTGAGCAGAGGAATTTCAGCTGACTGAGGCCAGAGTAACATTTTTACTTCTTTTACTTTTCCCCGCCAAAGGGAGTCGAAGAGGAGGCAGCAATGCAGGGCTCTCACTGGGGTGTGTATTGTTGCATGTGTCTGCACATTCTTTGCACATTTCTCTAAACTTGGGACTCTGCTGTGACCTTATTTAGATCCGCTTGCACATTTGCTAAAAAGAAACCCTGTGTATTCACAACAACTCGAGTTTAAATCGGAGGGTCAAATATGGAAGCTACATTTTTGGCAGTCTTAGTCCCTCAGAGTGAACTAGAAACTACTCAGGAGTTAGTGAGATCTGAATTGTCTCAGCATAAAACTAATCTCTTGAATGTTTCAGTCATAGACTGCCATGAGCTCAACTGAGAGTTTGGATTTATTCAGGAAGGAGGATGAGATTTAAGTGTTGTCTGAACCCAAGTTTTCTAAATCCTGTCTTGTGTACTGGTAGTCTAATTTTTACAGACTGTTGAGGTATTGATTTGAAGTTTCATCCTTAATAGTTAGTTCCTTAGTTCCAGAATTGTGCCGCTCAATGTGGCTGCATGATGGAGGAGCTCTCTTACATTCATTCTGAGATTTTGCTTTTGAAAACTTTAATTCCTCTTTTTTTCTGGATGTAAATCGCTTTTTTCGGATGATTACTTCTTCTGATCAGATGCTGTGCCGCTGGAAGGATTTTTACTGAAATGTTTTTTTTTTTACTTTTGGACATTTGTTATGACCATAACAAGGTGGTTTTCTACAACTGGGAGCTGCTGATTAACATCGCTAAAGCTCAAATATTACCTCAACTACAGCCCCAAAATCCCAAATGAGTTGAAAAGGAGGTGCAGTGGATGCATTACCGTCTACCTGGAGGCGGTGCTCGGCTCGAGTGCCTGACCGCCGAGATCTTGGAGGTGGCAGGAAACACGGCTCGTGACAGCGGGAGGACTGAGATCGTCCCCCGGCACCTGCACTTAAGTCCACAGCAACAAGGGGCTCGGCAGGCTGCTGGGAGAAATGGCCATCGTTCAGGGAGGAGTTCTGCCCGGCATTCAGACAGTCTTGCTGCCCAAGAGGACCGGGAGGTCTGCTGGGTCTGGGTGGACGGATCAGCATCTGCAGCCAGTTGCCCAATTGCCCAAAGCCATCAGCATCTAGAACAACTCTAATGAAACCAAGATGATCTACAGCAACAATTAATTTCCCTTTGGAATTAATAAAGTACTTTTGAATTGAATTGAATTAATGAAAGCTGGTCCACCCACTGGACCATTTGGTTGAAGTGTCTGAATGAGTTTGGGTTCTCACTGATAAGAAAGAGCATGAAACACAAAACCAGGCTCAGTCTCGTTTTTATCTATTGGACTCAAAAGTTATTTTTTGATGACAAAACATGCTAAAAGATAGAAGCTGCTGCTGTTTCTCATATTTTCCCCACGCGTGTGATTACAAGACTCCTCGTGTGCTCGAGGCAACGTTCTGCAGCTTCTCATCAGGTTTGTTTTGGCCTGATGAGAGTGATGTGTCAGCAGATGTGTTTATAGACAGCAGCTCCTTTTAGTCCTGCTCTTTTGTAGTGATTGTATCATGGTTTCATTTAAGAGCCCAGCAAGAGAAGAGTGTAATTATCCAGACTGGGTGTTGGCGCAGCTTCACGGCTGTGACGTTTTACTCTATAAATGCTCAAACATTGACGTAAAGATTAACTATAGGAGCTGAGGTGAAGGGGAGTACGAGTAGCAAAGTGGAAGGTGGGTTACCTCATCTGCTCAGAGCAAAACAAATGAGGTAAATGTGTCACATGTTGCAGGTTACAACCTTTTCCAGGCATGTTGACTCATGCTTTCTTTGTCTTGTTCTTTTCCATTTAGTGCAGGGTTTTGGGTGATGGCTTTGTGTCTGCAAAGTAAAAGAAACTGATTATACATACAACCACGACTCAGCAGCAACACTGTTTTTATGAGACCGCTGGCACATGTTAACAGCCAGAATTTGGAGTTTAAGTATCAGGTGCAAAATGCATCTTTATCAGATAAATATCACAGCAAATAGTCCTATTTTAACTTGGAGGAATAGTTTTATAAGTTGGTTGTTATTAAGTTATTGAGTTGTTTTAAACGACACACATTTGATCTTCTCTACTGAGTTAGCTTGAAATTTTGTTCAGCATTTTCCAAAAATTACTTTAACTTTGTCTACTGCAGGTAAGATACCGAGTGCTTCAAACTACTCAAATGAAACCCACTTATTAAAAAATAGAACTATTTCTTTTTTTCTTTACCGTCCAGAAGACCTGACTTAACTTTGTTGGATTTTTCTACCTGGATTATTGAGCATGAACTTTGACGTTTTGAACCACTTTGGCTGCCTCAGAGGAGTCGACGGGGGAGAGGGCGGACTCCAAAAAACATCTTATCACCATAACACTGGTTGGCCCACTATGTGAGTAAGCCACTTATGTGACAGTTTGCTGGACTGATGAAGTCCTTTGGATGGAGGATGAAACGTCTCAACAACAAAACAAATAAAAGAAACCGTCCAGACGACCTGACTTAACTCTATTGAAATTTTTTTACCTGGATTATTGAGCATGAACTTTGATATTCCTTTAAGTTTTCAGGAAACTTTAGAAGAAACAAGCTTGGAGAAAACCTGAATTTTTTGTAAACATTTAACAAATTAAAATGAAATTATTTTATTTCCAATAACTCATTTTCCTTCAGCTTCTAAGGAACCCATAGAAGTCAAAGTAATGTTTTCTCACTTTTTCTCACTGGCTCTCTAACGAGGCGCACACATTTCTTCCCGCTCCCTGTTCTCCTCCTTCTTTTTGCTCTCTGTCTGTGTATCGGAACAGCTCCTATTTTTACACATCTTCCAAAATGAAAACTACTGTTTTGGATCTGACCAACTGGACTTTTGACGCAAATGACAAAATCTTTTCAACAAAGCTACACGGTCCTGGAGAACCCTCATCTGCTCGGACGACATGCATGCAGCTGGATAAATCTCTGGGGGTGATGTGTCTACCTCTGCTGTCGACTGAGGATGCTGAAATTGCATATAATTGGATTTATGATAACGGGTTTCCTGTTTTTGGAACAGTCTAGATCCTGGCTTATCAACATACAAAGAAGACGGCCGCAGCTAATTTGGACCTTGTCAGGCTGCTGCCTATGTGAAGGTTTGGTTTGTGCTTGGAAGACTCAAAATCAGCTGATTTACGAGCGAAACTATAAGTTGGAAGTGATTTGAATCGCAGTCCACCTGAAGCTTTGGACTCGTCAGCATGAAAACGACCTTGAAGGGGCTCGTAAGCACGGACCAGTAGAATGCACCCTAATCTGGCCATTTCGGACCTTGGAAGTATCAGTACAGACTCAACGGCTGACAAGGAAAAAAATAGTCCGCCTGAATACGTCAATTGTAGTTATCTGAATCTGACTCCCCGGTTGGCCTCAAAACAGGCCGACTTATCAATTTCTCCTGGGAAATGTGTAAACTAAGGAAGAGCTTTGCTTTGTCTATCCCCCCCCCCCCCCCCCTCCCCGCGGAGGCTTATCAGAACTGTGCCAGCTGACCATCATCTTCGTCGTAAATGCATATGTAACGTGTTCATAAATGTGCTTGCTGGCAGAGTTTTTCCTGATGTCTTAAATCATGTCCTGTTAGGACAAGGTGTGAAGAGATCTTTTTTGTGATGCCGCTATCCTCTCCTCATGGCTTTGCCCCTTTTTTCTATCTAAAAAATGTATTCTGAAAAGGATAAGAAGACCGCGCTTTATAGCAGCAGCTTCGTGCACTCCGCCCATCTTTTGGACGGCTGTACGGACATATTCTCGTTGTATCTCGGTGCAATGATAATAAAGCTTATTCTGATTCTGATAAAATATGGAAGTAGAAATTTGGATGTATTTTTAAATATTTATATTTGGAGCAATACATTTTGACCCATAAGGGTTTGAAAAGGGGGTTCAGTGGGATTCAGATGCAAGAAAATGCTCCCAAACTATTATTTTCCATCTGTTCCACCGAAGAGGTGTTTATACAAAACCTCAGGTTGATGCTGGAGCCCTGACAGAGGGAGACCGACAGTGATGCGGAAACACAAGAAGACAGAAAGGCTGCGAAAGGGTTAGAAGTCGGTCTGGCTTCTGTTCAGTTTGCTGAATGAGGATTTTCTGCGCCAGTCTGTCTTCCCTCTATCTTTCTGGAGCTTACAGCAGCGTGGACAGTATGTCTGAATACATCTGCACGTGCGCCGCTTTGCCCTGTCAGATATTTTCTCAGAGCAGTGGATGTGAATTATGCATGGAGGCTGGCACAGTTACTCCGAGATGTTGCTGCTTATGTAATGGCTGCTGTGGAACTCATTTGCGTTGCTGCATTTAGGTGTGTGTGTGTGTGTGTGCGCGCGAGTTGTCTTCTGCTTCAGCCGTAATTGGTGATTTCACACTAATATACGTGACAACTTTTTGAAAAGTCTTCTGTGAAGAGCTGAGTCATTTCAGCCTCACAGAGAGATGCGAGGAAGAAAAATAGTCTTTCGATGAAAATCTCTGCCCTGTCTTTGTTCTGCCTCACACTGTAGGTCATGTTGTCAGTCAAAAGATGGTGGCTCTCTGTGCTCTCTACCCTCTGTTGATCCGAAACAATAGCTCTCCACCATTCAAGCTTGGGGGAAGGAAGGAAAGTTTTCAGAGGGAAACTTTATTCTTTTCTCGTCACTGTTGGGACAATGACTGGACAGATCTGCCCTGGGGTTTAAACTACATGTTAAAGAGAATAATAAAGAGAATAACACAGATAAGAATTTGCTGCATTAAATCGAAAGGATCCTGACAAACAGTCCTCCAACCAGACTAATCTCAGTGTCTATGCCATTGGCATTCTTGGTATTTCCACTGTCTGTGGGTTTGACCACTGACCGCTGCTGGATAAATTGGCTGGAAAACCTTTTGGAAAATCCAACATTTGGAGCAGAGCAGGAATGTCAGCCTTATTCCACGTATTTACATAACCGAAGACTCATTTTCCTCCAGTACCAGCTGATTTTAAAGGCCTATTTAGCTGGATGACTTCTTGCAGTTTTTGAAACACAACTAAAATGGGTTTATATCATTGCAATAAAAGGTGCAGGTTCATCAGCAGTATTTACATAGTAATAATAATAATAATGATAATAATGATGTGTTATATATTGTCATCATTGTATGTTCCTATACAATGGTGAAATTAGCTCTCTGCATTTAACCCTTCCACTCTCAAGTGGAGCAGTGGGCAGCTATTGGGGTGCCCGGGGAGCCATTGGGGATAGGGTGTCCTGCTTATAGCCATCATAGAGGTAACAGTGGTGGTTCATCTTTGACCCTACCCTCCATGACGCCTCAACTACTGTAATTTCCAGATTGTTGAGCGCACCCAAATATAAGCTGTGCCCACTAAATAAAAATAAAATAACAAATATATAATAGGCCGCGCTTGTCTATAAGCCACGTGTGTCCTCGTAACATAAGATATTTACACAGAAAGATTTTTTCTACTTTTAACTAATACGTACTGGCAACAAACGCAAATAGATCTTGAAAATACAAATTGTCGTCATTTTGCATTGATTCAGTTTTTCACGTTGTCGTCTCCAACGTCTCACCATCGATCGATGCTTACGTGCAGCAGCTCTATTTCCTTTGATGACAGCCAGATCAATCACCTTTAACTTGAAAGCTGCATCATAAGCCTTTCTTCGTGTCATTTCCATGATGAGGGTTTGTGCATGAATTGCAAGACAACTGAAGAATTTAGTGGGGGCGTGTTTGATTCACAGTAATTCCAAGTTTCATTGATCCACTGTGACCTGTTCGGTAATTTCATTGGTCTTATTATTTTTATTTATTTTTTACTTTTTTTTATACAGGTCGTCTCATTGAGTCACGAGGACCACCCCCCCCCCCCCCCAAGAGAGATGTGTTATCTGACCTATATGAGCACCCGGGTGTGACAAAGCTAAATGTTTTGGCGGCATGAAGCTCGTTAGGCCGTCAAAAAAATAAAAACATAAAAATTCCATAAATTAGCCGCAACATCGTATAAGCTGCGGGGTTCGAAGCGTGTGAAAAAAAGTTATGGGTTATAGTCCGGAAATTACGGTACCTTACCAACACCAAGGTTGGAAGATGGCATCTCAAACTCTGCTTGAAAGTGTTGTGTGGAAGTAGCTAATAGTTTAGAGGATAGATTGTGGTCTCAACAGTTAGCATGGCTCCTCTACATGTACGTTCTTGGTCCAAACAATGATATCCACAAAGCTTCCAAAGGCAGGCTAGTACTTGGCGTTGTTGCTTCACCACAGGCAATTTTTTTTTCTTATGAAAGACTAAATAAACCAAAATATTGCTGTTAATTTTTGACTGTGTAACTTTACAAACGGCACCCCATTCAAATTGAGTCCAGATGCTTTGAGATGTTAAAGGACCAACCTGTCTGCTGTCAGACAGTGGACACGCACACAAAACCCTCACTCTCATTCACCTATTCACTCACTTCTTTCCTTCCTTTTCCCATTCTTCGTGTCTTGCTATCTCATTTCACACTGTGCATAAAAACTCTGGGCCTCCGCTGCCACGGCAACACTTCCAAACAGAGGGAGAAACTAAAGTCTGCAGCAGCAACAAGCTGACTGTAAAATAAGTAGACGAGGGAGGAAAAAAAACGATCTGAGAGAGGATCTGTTGTCGATTACTCCAGGACAGACTCACCTTTTTGAGAAAGTGTATTTCACTTATTATAGAAAACAGCTTTAATGAAACTGCACAGCAGCCTGGTCACAGAAACATTTGGTTCAAAGTTGCATTGTCAGTCATAGATCTCATCATTTGTCCAGTTTAAGTGAAAAGAGTGTTGGCACCTCTATGACCTTGGAGCTGTCCTGTGTGGGGGCAGGTAGTTTTCATTATTCCCCTTTACAGGGGCGTAACAGGGGCAGGTGAGAATGAGTGATCATACACAGTCATTGTGTAGGAATGAAGACACAACACAACCTCAGGTCTTTTGGTTAAACATTAAAGGACTTCTCTCCAATTACAAAGAAGTTACAGTAGTTGGCTTCATTATAATCTCATTCTCTTGGTTTTTGGGTGGTTTTATTGTTGCTATTCTCTGAGTAGATGCGTGACAAACAAAGCGGGGAGTGGATTAGATGTGGATTGCCTTTCTGAGGTAATGTGGACGTCATTGTGTTGCTGCCTTGCCTGGACTTGTGGACTTGCTTTTGTTAGCAGATGCAGTGTTACTTTGACTCAGTTTGCACTTTGTTTTTCCCCTGTAGCTTCTTTATTTTTACATCAAATTTAACTTCTTTATTAAATAAGGGAGGGCAGCATGGTGGCACAACTGGTAGAGCTGCTGCCTCTCAGTGAGCAGGTCCTTGGTTCAAACCCCGGTCCAGGGGCCTTTCTGGGTGGAGTTTGCATGTTCTCTCCGTGCATGCGTGGGTTTTCTCCGGGTACTCCGGTTTCCTCCCACAGTCCAAAAACATGCATGTTAGGCTGATTGGTAACTCTAAATTGTCCCTAGGTGTGAGTGAGAGAGTGAATGGTTGTTTGTCTCGTTTGTCTCTATGTGGCCCTGTGATGGACTTGCGACCCATCCAGGGTGTACCCCGCCCCTCGCACAGTGATTGCTGGACATGGGCACCAGCGACCCCCATGACCCAAAATGGAATAAGCGGGTAAAGATAATGGATGGATGGATGGATGGCTTAAATAAGGGAATCCAAGAATTCTTCTGATTTTTATAAACTCCCAAAACATCGAACATTATCTGAATCCTGCTTTAATAAAAATGTGTTAAACTTTTGTTCTGCCATTCATTGATCACCCATGGAAGCTCGAGTGGAAAACCAGGAGTTCCAACAAACAGGGACCTGCTAACAAGACCTGCTAACAAGACCTGCTAACGCTGCTAACAAGATCCTCCATCTGCCTGCACGGACCAAACTCTGCGAACCCGTTCGGTTCCGTGGGGAAACCTTGGATGTTCTCTGTCTGCCAGACCCGGTTCTGGAGGGAAGTCTGGAACGGCAGCTGCTGTGGTCCTTGTTATCATCATGCTGCTGACGGGACCTGCTAAGTAACATTGCTAACAACACCACGCCGCTAACCGAACCACACCTCTAACAGTACCATGGTGCCAACGGGACCATGTTGCTAAGAGAAACCTCACTGCTAACAGTACCATGCTGCTAACTGGACCATGTTGTTAAGATAGCCTCACTGTTATCAGAACCACTCTGCCAATAGGACCATGCTGCTGTAGATTTTTTTTTTTTTTCACCTTTGGCGCTTTGTTTTTGTATTTTTGTGGTATAGCCGAACCAAACTATGAGAATCGTGCTTGTGTTGTTCGGTGTATGGTTTTGCACTATCAGTGACAAATGTATATCTTGGATTTTTTTAGCGTACCGTTGGGCGTTCGTTAGCATATATCTTAGTTTATGTCTTAGATCCTTATTTAATGCGTCTTTTTGCACTTTATATTTTTGATATTGTTGGATGTAACTGGGATCCTGTGTACATCATTTTGTTCCACCTCATGTATCACATGCGATATGAATTACAATAAAGAACCTTGGCTTGGCTTGACAAAGACAGGACTTTTCACAAGGCTTTGACACATTGTGGTCATGTGCGTGCTGTAAATATGCATCTTTTTATCAGTAATTAACATGCATACAATGCCTTAACAACATGGAAACAGCACATAAACAACATGTACTGTACATGTAAACAAAGTGTTTATGTCACACAAATTTAGTCTGTTTATGCCACTTCTGGCAGTTGGAGATGTGTTTCTTCTCATTGGCCCTTACAGTTTTTGAATACCCTGATACTTATATTCTCTAAGGGATTAATAAAGAATATTTTTATTCTTCTTTGTTCCTATGGTCAAAGCCTTTAATAGATTAAAATATGCTGTGACAAAGAAGAGAAGAGGTGCTCACTTTTATTGAAGTATTTTTAGTATACACATAAAATGAGGTATTACTCAAAACATTTCTTCTTATCTATTTAATTACAAGAAGACAATGTTTAATGCAGAGAATTAACATTTTGACTGTATTTGCAAGAAAAAGATCTGAGTTAAATCAAACCATTAGCCACTATTACAGCAGATGTAATAACTAAATAGCTACATTGTTTATAGTTTGCAACATAGAAGTAAAACTTATCAACTTTTTTTGAGTCAATATTAATTAATATGATGTAAGAAGTCTGTACTCTAAATATTGTATATATAGGAGTTTACTACATTAAATGATAAACAACAAATTCAAGTAATAAATAAAACTGTAATTTTTACTTAACACGGTTTTTGTCCTGGATCTGAACAGACAATCAGAAGAGATGACTCAAACTGCGAGGAAGTGCAGCAGCCCAAAAATAACATAAACCAGCTAAATTTGCACGTCAAACAACGTGTCACTAACATGTAAAGTACACGTTGTTTATGTGCGTTTGTGAAGTTAATATGCATAAAAATTTGATGCATATTTATTTGCTTTGACACTGTTCACGTGAAAACAATACATCCAGAATACTTTAAAGTCATGTGAAAAGTTGTGTTTTTGGCACTCCTGGCTTTCCATACTTTCCCGCCATGGTCCACAGAAAGCAGAATCTGTTCTGGCAATTTTATGTTATCCACCTGTCATGCTCATATTTACTCTGGTTTTGCCTTTGGCTAGTCACGCCGTGGAGTCGCAGTTCAAGGATAGGCGGAGCACGGAGCTTTGTGAAAAGAAAGAGATGAAAAAGAGGAAAAGTTACAGATTAGTTGAGCACAGGACGCAAAGAAGGGAGGATGTGAGGGGGGAAGCAGGAACAGGAAAGAGAATGTAAGTGGAGGAAGGATGTGTAAGGAAATGTCACCTTTACCGACTGCTGAAGCAAAATGTTTTAACAGCGCCTCCACATTTAGACACATGCTTTCAGGGAACTTTTTATTAAACAGGAAGCAGACAGGGACAAGGGACTTAATCTGTATTTAAATATAAATTGAATAGTTTAAATAAACATAGACATCCTGCAATTATACTGATTATTGGCTTAAAACCAGTTATTAAATCAAATGTCACGATTCACTTAGTTTGTAAAATAAAAGAATATTGTAACATTTTAATAATTTTTTTGTACATTGACTGTAATTTATTTTAAATGTGTACTACGTGTTTTAGGGTAATGATACTTTAACTGAGAGCTTTACAGTGTTTGATAAACTTATGTAAATGTTAAAAAGTGCAACATTTGCATTATTTTCGGTAAACTTTTACAAATATAAAATACAGATGGACAAGTATTTGTAAAAATATTCTCTTTTATAATAGTTTTTATTAACAAAAAAATTCTGGAGTTATATACAATTTATTATTATCCAAATAAGTTTGTGGACAAAAGGTTTTATCTGTGTGGGACACTTTTGTTCTCTAACTGGATTTATTTTATAAGTATTGCTCTAAAACATCTCTGTTAACAGATTAAAGCGGCCTAAAATTAGAAAAACATGCAGTTACATGGTTAAATGTTATGAAAATAAAATCTGTATGATAAACCCACATTTTCTTCACTTTTCTCTGTTCTTTCATCACAGCACTCGCTGTGTTTTAGCATCTCAACCATCATTTAAAGTTGTTGGCTTCAAGGACAGTGAGAGTCTGTCATAGTCAGTGATTTACTGCAGTCCAGGAAGTCCTTTGTGATACAGATATTGTGCAGCTCTGCCATAAATCTAAGAACCTGCATGTCCTGAGGTGAAATAAAACACAACGTGACCATCTGAACTTGATACCTAATGGAGAGAAAATTTGACCTGGAATTTCTGGGACAAAACCAGATGACTGCAGACACACTGGTGTCAGCTGGTCGTTCTCCTTTATGACAATATCTGTAAAACTGACCGAGTAGTACTCAGTTTTTATGTTTGTTAAAGTCATTTAGCTTTGGCAGCCATTTTAGATTGGGTTCATTACAAAAGATCCATCCATTATATTTTACCTGCTTCTTCCTTTTCGGGTCACGGGGTGTCACTGGTGCTCATATCCAGCTATCAATGCGTGAGAGTCGGGGTACACCCTGGAGACAGGTTGCAAGTTCATCACAGGGACACCTAGAGAAAAACGAGACAAAACAAATTCACTCTCTCACTCACACCTAGGGACAATTTAGAGTTACCAGTCAGCCTAACATGCATGTCTTTGGTCTGTGGGAGGAAACTGAAGTACCTGGAGAAAACTCACGCATGCACAGAGAGAACATGCAAACTCCACCCAGAAAGACCCCTGGCGGGGATTTGACCCAGTGACCTGCTCGCTGAGAGGCGGCAGCTCTACTAACTGTGCCACCATGCTCCCCTATAAAAGATCCAATCCAAAAATTACTTTTAGAGAGTTTCAACAAAAAATGTTCACTGGTTCATGCAATGTTTTGCTAACACCACAAACGAGCTCACAAACACACCCTTATGCATTGTAAGTCTGGCCTGGACTGATCTGAGCCGGGTTCCATCCCAGGTTTTTAGTGTTGGCATTGGGCAGTCTAGTCCAGTTCCAGCTCATAACCCAGTCACCTGGGGTTCCATTCATACTGGGCTGGACTTGATGCCAGCAGAGTGCTGGCCATTGATTGGTTCACGGGTCAGGAGGGAAGGTTGTGTCACATCACAGATGAGTCATATTTCCAGTGATTGCTATTTACCACCACGTCCATCATCTACTTGCTTCTGTTTGGTTATGGATAGAGAGAGTTCCTATTTGTCTTTAGAAAAATGGCAACACAACAGATGGACAAGAAACGAGGTGCAGTTTTTGCTGAGCTGAGACTTGCTCAGTCTTGATGTAATGATCCCACCCACATCGAGGTGGCACTCTGTTGAAAGCAAAACAAAACCAGAGCCCAGGAAGACCGGCACTAGGCCTAATGTAGGCCGGTTCAGGCCGGACTGTGCTTCACAATGCATAAAAAGCAATATACACATGCATAGATAGACACGGGCCAAAACAAGTAGAAGAAAGACTTCGATCGTGTGTCTCTTCGTGTGCAATTTTGTTAAAGATCTTTGGATTGCCAAATATTAAACCGGATTATGGATGCCTGGTTTTCCCAAGCACTTGGGTTCTTCTGGAGTTTGTAGAAGCCCGTCAGTCAGCCCACATCAAGCTGGCCTTTTGTGTCCCTGCCTCTTAAAGCCATTCCCACTCTTCTCCATTCTCACTTCTCTAACTGAGAAAAGTAAAGCCGAGCGAAGCGTAACGGCTCAGGCGTTGCGTGTGATTGCAAATGCCAATCTGCTGCTGCAGAATAATAGACTTCCTCTCCCTGCATTATTAACAGACTTATTATAACAGGATTACTCTCCCCCCCACCACTACCAACACAGAGTCCACTTCTGGATCTCGTTCGAAAACTACCTGAGAACTTCTTTCTTCTGTCGGCCCGACTCTAACTCATTCTGGGCCAGTTGCTATCATGTGAAGAGGAAACACCTTCAAACACTTGGTGCAATTCAGTGAATCTGCCTCTAAGCTGTTCAGCATCGTAACCACACGCTGCCATGAAAGGCAGATTTTATTGAAGCTCTTAGAAAGTCTTCATTTGGTTTACCTCTGTAACTGGTTTTCTTTTGGGGTCAAGATGGCAAACCACACTTAAATGACCTTAGCAAACACAAATATAGATATAACCATATAATTTTTCAGACATTGAGCTAGAACTTGGTGTGGTAGTAGCTGAGAGTCATACTCAACACATATTTTGAGCACTATCAGATTGCTGAGATGTTTGTTAAAAACTTTGATAACCAGGTGAGTTAAATGCATACCTTTAAGGAATCCTTTATTTAACTTAAAATGTTTTGGACTTCATGAAATGCAATCATAGTGATTTCCAGGGAATATAAATGTTTTCTATATTTAGAGGTGATGGCTGTTTTTGTGCTGCTGACAGTGTTGAGGGCAGATTAAATGAAAGTAGAAGTATTTTCACGTTCTCCGAAGAATGTCTCCAGAAGGAGTTTAGGGCTTCAATAACTCTTAAGAAAGAACCGGCGGGAAACATAAGAGGGAAATATTTGCCTTAGAGATTTGTTGCCAGAGTAGCCAGAACAAAACCCCTCTGGTGGTGGTCACAGAGGTGGAGGAAGGGGTCAAATCAGCACCCTGCAACTCCACAGGGTAACAGCTCAGAGGGTGGGGGTGGTGGTGGTGGTGGTGGTGGTGGTGGGGGGGGGGGGTCATGGTTTATGGTTGCAGAAGGTAGTTAATTCTATTATCCTTGCCTGAGAGGTCCTTGTCAGGGTCTAAAGGGAAGAGGAGAAGGAGGTATAAAAGATAAAGATGTTGTGAGCCTATTTTAGCATTGAAAGTAATCACATACCACACATATCTTCAGCTCCTTGACTCATGCACACCCCATCACTCCTCGTCTTTGCAGACCTCTCCAAGGCTGCATCAGAATGAACTAAATGAGAAGGAACCATTGAACTATTCTGTTCAATAAAAATTAACAAACACCTTATTGTAATGCATGTCGCTTGTCACCTTTCATGTCAGAGATTTAAACTAAAATTATTTAACGCTGAGAAGAGAAGGAGTTATAGCTGTTCTGGTCAAACCTTATAAAGGATGTCAAAGTTCATGTTCAGTAATCCAGGTTTTAAAAAAAATCCAACAAAGTTCAGTCAGGTCATCTGGATGGTTTCTTTTTTTGTTGAGATGTTTCTTCCTTCATCCAAAGGACTTCATCAGTCCAAGGAGTACAACAAACTCAGTCCCACAAGTAGCACACTCACACAGTGGAACAACCAATTTGCTGGTGACCTGACTGAACTTTGTTAGATTTTTACCTGGATTACTGAGCATGAACTTTGATGGTTTGAACCTCTTTGCCTCAGAGGAGTCGATGGAGGAGAGGGCGGGCCCCAGAAACCATCTTATCACCAGCAAACTGATTGTCCCACTATGTGAGTGTGCTGCATATGGGACTGAGTTTGTTTGTGGCTCCTCAAACTGATGAAGTCCTTTGGATGAAGGATGAAACGTCTCAACAACAACAAAAAGAAACCGTCCAGATGACCTGACTGAACTTTATTGGGCTTGTAAAGGATGTAATGCACGATCTCATGTGATATTGTGAGATAGTGCTCGGAGAATGTGTTGGGGATTAGTCTAATGGCGCAACACATTTTAGCATAATATCTGTAAAAATGGCTGAGTTACAGTTATTTCTGTGTTTGATCAGCATCTTGAGTCAGACTCACTCAGTAATCAGTTGTAGACATCCATCACTTGGTGTGAATGAACCCGTGGCCTTTGTGTCTTTGAGGATCGGGTTGTATGACTCCCGTCATCCTGGCAGACAGTTCGGGATTATTCTACTTGGCTAGAGGGGCCTGAGCTTGGCACATCAGTCTGGGGACATATGTCTTCTGTGTCTCCCATCTGTCCTCTCCTGGGCAACCAACACTGATAAGACAGTCCACAAACAGTTGTTTAAATCTGCTGCTACTTTCGCTGTTAATAATATCCGCCTGTGTTTCTTCTCCTAAAAATAGAGCAGAATGTAGCTATTGTTCGTTTCTTCAAAGCTGTTTTGATAGGTTTGAGTGGTGACTGAATTTCAATGCTCTTAAGTTACAGATTACTTTTTTCTATTTTTTTGTTTTACAGTTGACTCTTGTGACTTCTTTATTTCTTCTTCGTTTTAATAACCTTGGCTAATTTAGTGAGGTAAATGTATGAAGGGTAAACACGAGACAAGTTGGAAGTTTGTATGTAGAACATGTTGAAGCGCATTGCATGTGTAGAATAACATATTAGCAAACTAACATGACTTACAAAAATAGAGTTCCTCTGCTCTGTTTCCTGTTGAGTTTTCCTGACACTTAGTCAAACTTTAGACCTGAGTCCAGAAAAATTTGTACTGAAATTGTACCTTTATTGCTGCAGAGTGGGCTACTTTTATGAGCACATACATTTTAGTCTTTACTCTTTTATGTAATTTAACAACTGAGTACCAGTTGTAAGAGTTCACATGTGTAAGCACCACCTTTATTTTTGTTTTTATTGTTTTTTGTCAACTTTGAAAGAAAATTAAGGATACAACTATGTTCAGTCAGGTTATCTGGATGGTTTCTTTTTTTTTCTGAGACGTTTCATCCGTCATCCAACGGACTTCTTCAATCTGAGGAAGCAACAAACAAAGCCCCGGAGGAGAGGGCGGGCCCCAGCGGACATCTTAGCACCAGCAAATTGTTTTTTTTTTTCCACTGGGGAGTATGCTGTTGGTGGAGAATTAGTTTTGTTTGGTGCCTCCTCAGATTGAAGAAGTCTGTTGGATGATGGATGAAACGTCTCAGCAAAAAAAGAAACTGTCTAGATGACCTGACTGAACGTTGTTGGATATTTACCTGGATTATTGAGCATGAACTTTGGTGAAAATTAAAGATATATTTATTAATTAGGAATTTGTTGAATTATAGACTGCTATAAAACTGGTTGACTCCATTAACAAAGCAAAAGTTTAGAGTTCGTCTAATGTGTACCACATGGATACAGCCTTCTTACAATGCAAGTCTTACAGTTGCATCTTTGCATTTTTCTCTCTTTCTTATCAGAGTGTGTGGTTTGTCTGATGCTGTCAGGCTGCCATGGCTCTGGTCCAGGCACTACCAGTGAGTGACCATCCCAACCCAGGTCTTGACCTCCAACAGTGCCGACTGCTACCATCCCACCTTCCATCGGATCCCTGCTCTGGCCCCTGTGGGTCCTGCAGTTCCGAGACAGCCATGGGTTCAGTCAGCAGTCTCATATCAGGGCGGACGTACCAGGAGAGGCACTGCAGACCTGCCAACGAATTCTCTACCAAGCAACGGCGCTCCACGCCAGCCACCAGCTGCTTTCGCCTGCAGGATAACACCCTCCACAGCGGGAGCTCCCTGGAGCAGCTGCTGGTTATCAGCAACCAAACACAGCCTCACGCCCAGGTTCTGCCTCCACCCCTGCCCACCAAGAAGCTGCCAAGACCTGGAAACTCTGCCGGGACAGGTGGTGGGGGAGCAGTTACTGGAGCAGCAGGCGGTGTCCGTAATGGGAACTTTATGTATGTAAACAACGAGGTGGTGCTTGGAGACTGGAACGACAACCTGGTTATTACAACTGCGAGTCCCTGCAGTGACTCTGAGGACCAAAAGGACAACAGGACGGTGAACGACAACATCGGAGGACCTCCTCCTAAACTTGTCCCAGTGTCTGGACAGTTAGAGAAGGTAAGAAGGTCATTTTGTGGTAATAAAATGATAAATATTTATTAATATATGAGCTTATCTTAAACAAAACTGTGTCAAACTACTTGTACTGTAAGTACAATTGCAAGAAATTGGAACCTGATAAAAACTTTGCATTATTTTATGTAGAACAAATAGTTTTAATAAAACCCAACATTTTTCAGTCAGATCATCTGGACAGTTTCTTTTTTTGTGCTGAAACGTTTCGCCTTCGATCCGGAAGGCTTCATCAGTCAAGGAAACACACAACAAAACGGATTCTTCCCCCCAGCAGCTTACTCCAAAGTGGAAGAAACCAGTTTGGTTAGTGCTAGATATTCTGTTTGGTACGCCCCTCCTCCATTGCCGACCCTCTTCCTTGTTGACAGTCATGTCAAACTGGTTGAAAACAACAAAGTCCATGCTCAATAATCCAGGTATACAATCCAACATTTTTCAGTCAGGTCATCTGGACAGTTTCTTTTTTTGTGCTGAAACATTTCGCCTTCGATCCGGAAGGCGTCATCAGTCAAGGAAACACAACAAAACGGATTCTTCCCCCAACAGAACATCTAGCACTAACCAAACTGGTTTCTTCCACTTTGGAGTAAGCTGTTGGGGGGAAGAATCAGTTTTGTGTTGTGTATTTCCTTGACTGATGAAGCCTTCCGGATTGAAGGTGAAACGTTTCAGCACAAAAAATGAAACTGTCCAGATGACCTGACTGAAAAATGTTGGATTGTATACCTGGATTATTGAGCATGGACTTTGTTGCAACCTAATGTTTCTTATAGCAAGCTTATGAACCATTATACTACCACCATCGTGTTTCACATTGAGATAAGCCGCCATTAGTTGAAGGATTTTTTTTTTCAGCCATAACTTTACTCATTTAAATAAAACAGTATTACTTGTTTCAGAAACCATGGTCCCAGTGGAGTTCTGGTTTGTCCTCACGAAGAAGCATCACTGAATTCTCCGATTATGGTCTGATGGAGATTTATAGTTGCTCATAAAGTTGCCCTGGTTTTCTTTTTGACCTTGTAGGTTTTATTCTCTGCTTAGACTGATCTTAGTTTGTCAATAATTAATGAGGAGAATAATGATGTGAAATGTAAGAGCACAGACTCTACAGATGGTTTTGTCATTATTTTCCCAACAGATGAACATCACCAAGACTTTTTAAAAATATTTTGTTTCATTGTTCGAGCAGGCAGGGTTAGAGTCTGATGTTTTTGAGGAAATATATAAAAATTTAGTTAAAAAATTTGAAGGTGACTCCTGAGTTATTGTGGCTTGGTAAGAGCTCAAAAAGCTCAGTTACACCCAATTTCAAGGCGTGATTTTATATTTTAGAGAATTTTAATTGTAGTTCTCACCACAAACCAAATCCACAGATAAAATCACTGAGATGTGGTCAAACTCCGAGGAGTCTACAGAAATTTTGTTAATGCACAAACTATTTTAATCCTTAAAATCCCAGCTGAGAACTTTCTTTTTGGAGTTTCTAATGATATTTTCCTGGTATAAATATGTTCTCTTTGGAAACTCCTGGAACAAAAGGTTGGTAAAGCAGAGACAATCCTTTCCTTTAAACCTTTAAGTGACTGTCAGCATGACACTGAATCCCTACCAACTCTGTGCTGTGAGGCCTGCTGAGCTGTTGTCCGTCACCTTCGTCCTGTCGATAGGAAAAAATATCCTCTTGAGTTACAGTTTAGGATTACATGATACATTAAATGTATTGCTAAAAACTTATTTGTCTGCTTTTTTTAATCCAGGAATTCATCATTATTCTTGGAAAAATCTTAGGCAAAAAACCTGCAATATTTTGAACAGGGAAGCTTTATCATGATATCCAGGTTTTTCTGCCTTTTAAACTGGATAGTGTCGTAAGCGGTGGTTTTTAAAGTTGAACCCAATGGTGCAGGTGGACCACAGAGAACTCGGAGGAGTAAAATAAATATAATTTATTTAAATAAACAAAAACACTGACGTGGCAGCAAAACTCACTTGAATAGGAGTCACGTAGGAAACACAAGGAACACGGATTGACATTGAAGGAACACCAGAGTATGACCAGCTGACGAAGAAACGTAGAAGCAGACTTATACACAAACACACACCAATTACAGGAAAGGACAAACATCTGGGAGAGACAACAGGTAGACGGCAGGAGCTAATCACATGAGGGGAAAAAACATAAAGACAGGAAACCAGACTAAACAAGGGAGCCACAATCCTCACAGATAGAATCCAGTTGAACCACTCTTGAACTGTCTAAATGAGATTACAATCTGGTTAAAACTAAATTTAACTCTACAGCTTGGCTGCCAAGGAAACTCATTTTGACCACCTGTATAAATGATTTTGTTCTTTCAGTCACTACACAGAGTTTATGATCAAGGTGAGGGTAGGAGCATGGACCGACAGGTAAACAGAGAGCTTTGCATTGCAGCTCAGCTTCCTCTTCACCATAACAGACTGGCACAGAGTCCGCAATACTGCGGAAGCTACACTGATCTGTTGGGCTCACACTCCATTCACTTGTGAAAAAACGTTGAGAATACTTGAACTGCTTCACTTGAGGCAGCACCTAACTCCTAACTTGGAGAGGACAATCCATCGTTTTCCAACTGAGGACCATGGTCTCAGATTTGGAGGTGCTGATCCTCATCCCGGCTGTTTTTACGTGCTACAAAAATAAGACTGACATCGACACTGACACGAACCTGACGAGGCCAGATGAATCATTTGACTGCTTCTCACCTTGCAGACACATCATGATCAGTTTCAGAGCTCATTTATGTGTAGTGTCATATTTAATAAACTCTGAGGGAGGTCATTAAAAACGATGAACAAAATAAACTTGTATCCTAACTGTTGTATCTCCTCCACATTCATCTCTCTTTTGTTTCTCTGCCCTTTAATTATCATTACTGACACTTTTCTTAATAGTTTTCCATCCACAGATGAGTTTCAGTCACTGTCTGATGATGTTTTTTATGGTTTTGTATTTTCAGAACATGGAGAAAGTGTTGATCCGCCCCACAGCTTTCAAACCAGTTGTTCCCAAGAACCGTCACTCTGTGCAGTACCTGTCTCCACGGACAGGAGGCAGCACGCCGTCTGAGAGCCAGGCCAGCCTAAACCTCCTGTTGCCCCACGGAGCCCCCAGCAGCACCACCGGCACAAACGGTAATAGTGGAAGCTGCATTTCCAGCTCCGAGGGGAAGCAGAACTCGTACAGCGGGGGGCGCAACGCTCGCAGCAGCCAGTCCTGCTCCATGTCAGACTCAGGGAGGAACTCCCTCTCTAGCCTCCCTACCCACAGCAGCACAGGCTACAGTTTGGCCCCCAGTGAGGGATCCAGCTCAGGTTCTGGTTCCGGGGGCCAGGTGGAGCCTGTGCCGGGTCTGGGACGCCACGCTTCAGGTGGAAACGGGAGCCACGGTCACAGCAACTCGGACAGCGGGCGTTCCTCTTCCAGCAAGAGCACAGGTTCAGGGTCAGTAAGTGGGCGCGGGCAGCCCCTGTCTGACAGCGGGTCCTGTGGCCACTCGCCCCCACCGGTGGAGGGGTACGAGGAGGTGGTGAAGGAGCTGGAGGAGAAGCTGAGGGAACGAGACCTAGAGCTCCAGCAGCTCCGAGAAAATCTGGATGAGAATGAAGCTGCCATTTGCCAGGTGAGACACAAAGTTCTGCACATTGTCTAGAAACAAAAGGACATGATGCCTGTCCAAAAAAAAAAAAACATTTTGTAACCTTTTGCTTTCAAGGTTTATGAGGAAAAGCAACGTCGTTGTGAAAGAGAGATGGAGGAGTTGAGACAGAGCTGCGCTTCGAAGATGAAGCAGACGTCTCAGAAAGCCCAGCGAGCCCAGCAGGTGCTGCAGCTACAGGTATCTGAACGGTCTGATACTGTTCCATGTGCTCAACGTCAAAATGATCATTTTGAGCATTATGTTCTTACAATTATTTAAAATCTTGTGCTTCTGCTGTTCAGAGTTGGATCTTTACTTGTTTTCAGGTGTTTCAGCTGCAACAAGAAAAGAAGAAGCTGCAGGAAGACCTCTCCTCTCTGCTGCAGGACAGAGAAACTCTGGAGAGAAAGTGTGCGACCATCCAGAGGGAGCAGACTCAGCTGGGGCCCTGTCTGGAAGAGACAAAGTGGGAGGTGGGTTGGAGTCTGCTCCTGGGGAGGTGGTAAATTAAGGGTAGTGTCAAGATTATTTAAAACTTTGTATTTTCAGGATGCCTCACTTTAATTCTCTTCTCTGTGTGTGTCAGGTGTGCCAGAAGTCTGGAGAGATCTCCCTCCTGAAGCAGCAGCTGAAAGAAATCCAGTCGGAGCTCAGCCAGAAAGCAGGGGAGATTGTGGTCTTGAAGGCCCAGCTGAGAGAAGCTCGCTCTGAGCTGCAAGCAAGTCAGACTCGAACCCAAGAAGCCCAAACCACCATCCGGACCAGGACCCTGGAGCTGGAAGTCTGCAAGAACGAACTCCAGAGACGAAAGAGCGAAGCTGAGCTTCTCCGAGAGAAAGTCGTCCGTTTAGACGAGGAGTCAACTCGTCTCCGGGACACCCTGTCCAATCACACCGGATCCTCTCTAAATGGAAGTGCGACCAAGAAGGGACACTGCATGAGCCTCTCCCTTCAACAGGGTAGAGGCGTGGGAGGAAGAGGGGGTCCGAGCCCCTCGATGTACCGCGATGGAGAGGACAATTATCTGGTGTGGGGAGGAGAGAGCGATGAAGCCAAGGCACAGAGGCAGAATGCAGAGACACTACTCGGTCTAAGACAACAGGTACAAGTTTCATTTTAAAACAGTTATAAAGTGGAGTTAGACTGCAGTTGTTCAATCATAACTCTGTTTTACAAACAAGAATGGTAAATGAACTGTACTTATACAGCGCCTTTCTGTCTTATCAAGATAATCAAAAGTGCTTTACAACACAATCTGTGCCCTCATTTACCCATTCCTACAGCACTCTACTAGATCTATACCAGGGGTCTGCAACCTGCGGCTCTGGAGCCACATGTGGCTCTTTGGTCCCTCCGCAGCGGATCTTTCAAGCTTTGACCAAAACTAACAGAAAACTGAATTTTATAGGAAGTTATACGCACAACAAAAAATGACTAGTTTCAGCAGTTTTCCTGTCATTTCCTTTGCAGTTATGTGGATACTAATACTAATACACAGAGTAAATTATACTCCCTTTAACTTTATGCTTTATTTCTTCAAAGTAGAATAGTCAGTTTCTCCACAATAAAAAAAAAAAAAAAAACATATGCCTGAATGGTTCATTGTTTTATCCTGATGCATGCTCAATAATCCAGGTAGAGGATTGGAGCACAAGTTAGGAGTCATCAGGACTCTGTATCACAGAGCAGACAGCATCCCCACTAGCTC
>NC_056498.1:57841576-57845966 GCF_014905685.2 Nematolebias whitei | reverse complement strand
TCTTTGTATAGATCTAGCAGAGTGCTGTATGAATGGGTAAATGAGGCACAGATTGTAATGTAAAGAGCTTTGAGTGTCTTGATCAGCTAGAAAGGTGCTATATACTGTAAGTATAGTTCATTTACCATTTACACATCAGAGGCAATGAGGCGTTCAGTGTCTTGTCCAGGGACACTTCATCATGTGATAGCTGGTGGAATCAAACCCCCAACTCTCCCTTTGGAAGACGACTGCTCTAACCACTCAGCCACAGCCGCCCCTAAGAACCAGCATCCATTGAAAAAGGCACATCGTTTGCACTTTGCATTTAAACAGTGATTTTGTGCAATCTGCTAGTGATCAGAGTATGTGACAGGGATGACTCTCAGCTACCTCTACACCAACTTATTACAGCCATTTTTTGTGTTTTCAAAGGCTGTGGCAGCCATTTTGAATCAACCTAATTGCAAACGTTTATCGTTTTGTTCTTCAGGTGGAAAGAATGAGAGCTGAGCTCATGTATGAGAGACGGAGTAATGAGGAGCAGCTGTCACGGTTTGAGGAGGAGAGGAAGGTGTGGCACGATGAAAAGGAAAAGGTAACCATTTTGGATTCTTCGTTTTTGCTTTTATTTTTTCAATTACAGTGTATAAACATGACCTGTTCGCCCACGTGCTGTTGTTCTGTCGACCCAGGTGATCCGCTACCAAAAGCAGCTGCAGCAGAACTACATCCAGATGTATCGACGCAACCGCGATCTGGAGCGAGTGATGAGGGAGCTGAGCCTGGAGCTGGAGAACAGGGACATGGACTACGAGGTCCGCAGCGGCAGCAATGACATCCACTTTGAGGAAATTACTGCCACGGAGATCTGAGCGCGCACGCGCACAGTAACGTGCGTGCAGAATGAGGAAAACAGCTCAGAAAACATTGAAACGCTGCACTGTCTTCAATATGAAGCCCTAAACGAGCTCACACTACCAATCACTGTTAAAGGGGACAATTTCCAAAGGTGCATTCATTACTTCCTGCTAGTAGAGACATAGCCCAATAAATCCTTAATATAAGGCGTCTCTTACAGTGTTTTATTTGTATTTTTTTACCTTTACAAAGCCAGCACAAAGACTGCTTTTCTCCAGAGAGAAGTGTTGAATTCTCAGAATATCTTCAAATCAGGGTATTTGAAATCAGTAAGAACTTCATGCAAAAAAAAGAGTAATCTGGTTTTCATGCACGCATGAGCGTCAGACAGCTGTCCATCAGCAGGTGTGTAATCATGCATCAAATGACCCATCTAAACTGTTTATTGGCAACGCAAACAACCACTTTCACCCACCCCCCTCAACGCCCAAAACCCACATTAGCATCCTGTCTTTTTCCTTTGCAGTGTTGACGTTCATGGCTGCTAATTTAATGCATTTTTCAAAATACGATTTGTATTTTTAATAGCAAATAGACTGTTTTCTATCATCTCAGAGATTTTAAGCATAAACCGTCTTCACCGGCGTGAAAGTATTTGCTCACCCTAAGCAACATGATGCCATCTGCCCTTTTTTTTTATGCGGGTTGAAGATGTCCAGTCCATACAATTCTAATTTTAGTTCTTGGTTTCCCTAAATGCAGAACCATTTTCTGTCATTTCCCCCAAATCAAAGCGCAACGTTGATAGAATATTCTGCATTTTATGTTTTCCAGAATAAAAACAGTCACATTGTGGCACACTGTTTGTCACTTTGTTAGAGAATACAGCAAGCTCTTATTTATCTGCACAAAGTGATGCAGAAGAGCAGATTATCACCTTGTTCTTTGTCTCTGGTTATTCTCTCACATTCTGCCTTCTTTCTCAGCTATTTTTATAACAGCATCTCAGCAGTTGGTACCAGGAAACTAAAAATAGTTGAAGTTTGACCTACAGTATTACAGTCTGGATGTGACATTATGGATTTGAGGCACGTTTGTTTAAAAGTTTCTGCTTTCGTTTCTTCTTCCCGTCACTCTCATTCGTGCCCTTTATGTAATTACGGGCAACTCGAAGCCAAACACTTTCCAAGTCTTCCTACGGTAAAGACTTCACTCCCTGCTAAAGGTGGAGAAAGAGAGAGGCATGAGTGCATGTTTTTGTTGAAGGAGATTGCAGAGCAGGCAGGCTCAGGTGGAGCTTCAGCTGCGAGTGCGTTCGAAGCCTTTAGTGGGAACATCTGAAGCTGTGTGCTCTGGGCTGTGCAACACTGAGCAGTAGAGGGCTGCTGAAAGATTTTATTTTGCAAAGAGTCTATATTAAGAGATAAATAAAAACCTATACAAAGGAGAAGAGGTTGTATATTTTTATATATAAATGTGATGTAGCACCTGAAGATACTTTGTTGTGATACTGATGTAAGTGTGGCACATTATATCAGTGGATGGATCGAGTACGAGGCATCAGCTTTGAAAGAGTGCACCTAATACTGTAATAATGCATGACAAGTTATTGTTTACATCTTATACTGTGTTACATGGACAAACTTACTAAAAGCTAAAACCGAAGGGGGGTTTTAAAAAATATTTCTGTTTTGTTTTTAGCCCGTTTGTCTTTTATCTTGATTTATCTTTCAGTTCCTTTTTTTGGGATCATAATATCAAACCAGTTCATTTCATCATCATTGTGTTTTGTTGCAGCATTTAATGAACAAAATGCATGAAACGTATCATTTTCAGAAGCTTTTTATGCAAAGTGAAGGCAAATCTGAGTGTTATGTTTGCAACACTTTTGAAATTCAGTCTAATTCCATGAATGCATATATTTGGGCTATATGTTGCATGACATTACCACACTAATGGTGGTCAAAGAGTATTAAAAGCCTGCACTGTGTGTACAAATACATATTCTCTCTAATCAGACTGTTGGTCGCCACATCTGTATTAAAAAATGAGCACAGCCGATGCTAAACTCATGTTTTCAACTTTTCATCCATTCATCGTATCTCAGCTCCAGTCATTATCATAACTGTCTATGTAAATATGTAAAACACTAAATAGTATAACAGAGTGACTAGTCTTTTTATTTAGACAAAATATCTATTTCCAACGTAGCCACTGTGACTAGACCAAAGCAACGTTAACACATTTACTTTTTATTTGTTGTAGTATATGTTTCTATCTGTTTGTGAGCTTCTTTTTGTTTTCATTTATTCATAAAGTATGTAGTTGTCCACGTGTATTTTTTATGTGTACAGTTCTTGTACAAATGACAGTGTTTTTAATTAAAGAGCAAGTTGTCACACCTTAAAATGATATCTGATGTGTTTTTTTCTTATTTGAAACCAAATAGGTGCTCAGTGTTCAAATAAAAAAATTAATTAAAATAAAAAAATAGTAATAATAATACATACATATATACATATATATATATATATATATACATATATACATATATATATATATATATATATGTATATGCATATGTGTGTGTGTGTGTGTGTGTGTGTGTGTGTGTGTGTTGGAGTTGATACAGACAGAATTGGTAAAAATACAAACTTGGTTTAAACTTAAAAAATTATCATTAAACTTAGATAAAACTAACTATATGATATTCAGTAATAGAAAGAGAACTGTCGATGTTCCATTTAGAGTCGAGGGTGTTGAGATTTGTAGAGTTAGTGAGGTGAAGTTCTTGGGTGTTATCATTGATGAAAAACTGACATGGAAACGTCACATACATTATGTAAGAATAAAAATAGCTGAATTTATTGCAGTACTGTACAAAGTAAGGGAGTTATTAAATGATAAAGCTCTGTATATGTTGTATAACACAATCATTGTTCCACAATTTATTGTATTGATGTTTGGGGGAAAGCATGTAAAACAATTACAAATCCTATTTTTGTTTTACAGAAAAGAGCTGTAAGAATTATTACCAGGAAGCATTTCAGTCACCCATCAAGCACATTATTTTATCAACTGAAGTTACTGAAGTTCCACGATTTGGTAGATTATAGTATTTTATCAGTTATGTATAGGGCTCATAATAACACATTACCTTTAAATATTTAATTAAATTTTGTTAAAAGAGCGAGTTGTTATAATCTTGAGGGGATAGAGATATTTGTGAACCCTAAATTTTGAACTAGTTGAAGGAACGGTCTACTTCAATCCAAGGATTTAGATTATGGAATAATCTGGAGAGTGATGTGAAAAATGCCAGATTAATGTCTATGTTTAAGAGAATGATCAAAGTTGGTTTGTTAAAAAAAATGAAATGGCTTAATGTGTATTTGTATGAACTGACGCTTGAGAAGGAGTTATTTATTTTGTTTTAGTTATTTGAAGATTATTATTGTTTGAATTAATTTTTTGGTAAAAAAAAGGGGCATATATAAGATTTTTTTCTTCTTTCTGCTGCCTTTCATTTTATTTGTGATTGTATTTCTTA
>NC_056498.1:57811233-57841476 GCF_014905685.2 Nematolebias whitei | reverse complement strand
ATATAAGTATTATGTGCAAGTATAAATATACTAGTAGAAGTATACGTGACAAATTGGACACATATGGTGCTGGAGAGTTTACAAACATTGTGTTTCTGCATGAATATAGCCTAAAAATCAGATCTGTGGCCAAAAATGGAAGCACTTAAAAAATAAAAACTACGACAAATTAAGCTAAATGTTGCTTTTAGAAATAAAAGTGGTCAATTATGGTAAAATCTTTTGATCTGAGAGTAACTTTTAAAAGAGACATGGCTTTCTAAGGAGAATATAGCTGCTCAGTTTGCTGCAGATCACCTAAACATTTAGAAGTCTATTGAAAAATAGACTAGATAAATTATAACACTGCATTGGCTTTCCAATCTGTAAAAGCACCACTATAACGTGTCGACTCATTTAAATACTTCACCTTAAAACCATTTATAAGCAATACTTTAATTTTGTTTTCACCCTTCTCTCACACAGAAATAAGGCACAGTGCACAATAAATTCTCTTCTACCTTGCATCAAGTTTGACCTTTGCCACCAGCTTTCTTCATCATTCACTGATGTGATTTTTTTCAGTTTCTTCTCATGTCTGCATGAGCTTTGTCCGCAGCATGGTGTAATTAAGCCTCTAAAGTGGCGGATTGCTTCAGAGTACATGTACTTTTGCCAAAAAAAAAAAAAAAGGGCAACACAAAAATACTGAGCAGCAATTTGGGATAATCTCCCCAGACATCCTCTAAAACCAAACTATCAGTTTTGACATTATACAGGAGTTTAATCTGGGCATAAATCTATAAATCTCATAACACAAGCTGGGATAATCTCCTTCTGGCAGTTTTTCCAGGGGCTGAAAAAGTGCAGACTGCTGTCAGACGCTCAGAGGTCAGAGCGAGGCTGTCATATGTTGAAGAGTGGCACTCTCTCACCAGAGCCATGCATATGAATCACATAATCTTGTCACAAACCTCCCTTTAAAAAATAACTCACTAGTCTGTCAGCTGAGCTCATGTGCAACATGTGCATTTAGTCAAATGTTTTCTAATAATGCTATAAAAGTCATATACTTTGAACATTTGGACATTGTGGCAAAGAACAATACGTCTAATTATCTTCATGTAGTCCATATTTCCTCTCCTGTGGTTCGGTCACACACAAGTTGCAGATTTTGTTCACGTCCCAGAAGAAATCCAGCTGTGAGGCACGCATGGTTCATATAGGACTGGTGGGGGAGAGAGAAACCTTTGGGACCTTGACCACAAAAACCATGGGGTCCTTGACCTTGTTGCTGAAGGAGCGGCGAATGACATCCACAGCGTGTTGATGACTGACTCCCTGCAGACTCTCACCGTCCACGGACAACAGCTCAAAGCCAGCCTGCAGACGGACAGCAACATAAAGATGTAAATTCAACTAAAAAAAAAAAAGAATTTAATGATAATCTGCTGTGATTAGAGAACTGGGGGGTTTCCTCTAATATGTGCTGGCATGAGTTCACATATAAAGGTCAGAGAACATACGAGACACCTGCACAGGCACACATGCAGAGCTTTCTGTTTCCTGCAGGATCTGAGCAAACAATCTCAAATCTTTGGAGCCCCGATGAGAGGAACTTCCTCTGATGTCATCGGCGCTTTTGTCGAGGATGCACCTGCCTCGTGCGCTCAGTATCAGTCAAGGTTAGCAGCATATGAACACATATGCGCATGTTGTATCTCCAGCAATCTGGTCTTTTTCCCCCTTCCTTTTTCCTCTCCAGTCATTACATACGATCATTTCCCCTCATTCTTCACCTGCATATTCAATCAAAATGTGGTTCATTCCCAACAAAGATCATGATCTAAGCTTAGCATGAAAAAAAACAATTTAACAAAAAAAAACAAGCTTGCTTACAAGTATTATTTAGTAGAGGAAAAACAATTATGTAAAATGCCTATCAGTTGTTTACAGCACAGTTTTATCTGCTTCATTTAAAAATAATGTACAAATATTACAGTTTTAGTTGCCAAGATATGCTTGTTCCCCCATAGCCCTACAACTTGCACTAATTTGAAGAATAAAAAGCTCTTTTTATGCCCTGAGTTTGATCAAAATACAGAACCATAATGAACGTGAACAGTTTGACACTAGTTTAGCTGGAAAGAGTGCAGAAGTTTTCACCGTTAGACAGACACCTAAATGGAAAATGACTCACTCGTGTCCAGTTTTCCATCTGTGAAAGCTATTGACAGGGACTCATGGAAAGGAATGACTGGACACACACACACACGCGCAACAATAATCAGAAGCTAAGAGCCTAAGGAGACAGGAGTCGTGTTGACGCTGCTCTGGCCGGGTGTCATGTCCGCCTGCAGAGCAGCAGCAGACAGAACTGACCACAGATCTGATATGAGTGAGCTGACATGTCTAGTTGTGAGGTGTGAGGCTGAAACAACAGATAACAGCAGCATGCCAGCAAGAACAAATATGTGTCCGAGCCAAGAAGCCAGCAACCCCTCTGTTAGTAAAAAAGACTGAAATGAGATTTATTAGAAGTAAACATGCACACTTCTTTGCTTCTTTAACTAGCAGCAGTCTCTTTGACAGGCTGATAATTAGCCTCTAGTGAATGACTGGGTGGATCATATGTTTAAAAAGAAGCAGGCAGCAGTCATCAGCAGCTATTAAGCAACTGTGCAGGCAATATATTACCAATACATTAGCAGCACAGCGCCCTTGTACCTTATTAATAATGGAGCTGATGCGCTACCTGAGACGGCTCTCTGCTCGTCTTCTCCTCACCCCTAGGTGCACAGCTTCAGCATCTCCTCAGACGTGCTCTCATACACCAACATCAACTCATATCCACGAGGCAAAGATCACCTGACAGCTACGTTCAACACACCTGACCTGACACGAGCGACTGCGTTTATGGTAGAAATATGAAACTAGATTATTTATTCTCATCTAAATTAAACCCATGTCAGGATCTTTTTTTTTTTTAAGGGAGGGTCAAGGGGGTTGAATGCTCACCTTCAGAGCTTTGTTTGTTGACGCTGCTCCACCTGGGAAGATTTTTTCTATCTTTATCACAGGCTGGATCTTAGACTCTATCCCTCCAGAGATGCTTATACCTGTAAAAAACAAACATAAATATATTAATAAATGAATAAATAGTTTTAAATTGCTTGCATTTGGACAAAGTAGTGAATGGGCTCTTGACCTAAGCAGGACATCGTGTTTTGGCTCAAGCCTCGTTTAGGTCGTATTTATGCAATAAATTAAAATTTGCTTATGTTTATGATGAGTTTCTCTCACACATCTGAGTTAGTCACCAAGATCTGCAGAGTTCTGTACTTTTACTTTATACTGTAAATATGTGGTAAATCTTCTGACCCATAAAACACCAGTGGCACAGGCTCATCACCTCATTAAAGTATAGACTTTGTTAATAACATTATTAAAGAGCTTAGTGCCAACACAAACAACCTCAACAACTGCAATACTACTTATATTAATTTATGACTATTAGATTTATTGTTTGTAATAATGGTAAAAAAAAAAAAAAAAGAGGAAATTGTTAGCAATATTTTTTTTTACATATACCAGTAATTTAGTTTCTGGAGATTAACTGAGGATGTGCAGCTTGGTTAATGACCCCACAGGGGTCTCAAGCCCAATTTAAGAAATATAATCTGACATATCAAACTAGATATAGATGGCACTTGACTATAAATACCCATGAAGCCAGAGGAAACAAATCACTTGATACAATAATCTCACCTACATAAAGACTCTGTTTTAGCATCTTGCTGTTAAACTCAGACCTGCAGCAGTTAACAGTATAATCACTCAGGATGTGATTAAACTTGTCTTTCAGTTATATCGTTAAGAACTTGTTCTTTTTTACGTAAATGTGCCGTTTAGCTCAAACAGTAAAATGTTTCTAAAGCTCCCATTCGCCTATATTTCTAAATTTAGAAACATTTAGTCTCAGACTGATGCAAAACAACTAGATAATTTTATTTTTATTTCAAAATTAAATGCTTTTGCCAACTAACACTCAGTCTCAAAACACACTTTAAAAACCCTGGGATTTAACAGGACAGATTACATTTCTTTAATTTTACCATCAGCTCCTCTGTTCAGAATAGAGCTTCAAACTTTTCTCCTTTCACTGCAAGTCTTAAATAACTAAAGGTTTCGTCATATCTTAGAGAGCTCTTAGTGAAGTATTACCTCAACAAAGCGCTCTGCTCTCAGGCTGTGGGTTTACTTGTGCTTTCTAGAGTTTCTAAAAGTAGAATGGGGCCAGAACCTGCAGCTATCAGATTTCTCTTCTGTTTCTTCTGCAGACACGCTCTCTAAACTTTCTTGTTTAAAAACAAAACTGGTGACGTCATAGCGGTTCATAGTCTACCTACAAGCGTGCCAAACGTGTTCCCAGATTAAAAGGTAATTTAAACTTTGCCACTATGATGATATTTAAATGAATGCAGCTACTTGTGTTTACCCAGTGAATGCTTGGCCTTGGAGATGGTCAGAGTAGTGACTTCATATGCTTCAGGCAGTAGAGTTTCTCTCCTGTTGACTTTCTGATCATTCTGAGGAAGACCGTTTACCTGCTGACCACTCGTTCTGCCCGTGGAGGGGCTCCTCTCCCTCTGGGGGTGAAAAACATCTGCCAGAGGGATTCTCCCTCTGCGCTGTGAGGGAACCCGCACACTGACCTCAGTGTAGCCCTCCTGCCTGGTTTGTCGGCCATAAACACTGTCGGGACTCCCCTCCCTCCTCCCTCTCCCGTGACCATTCCTCACAGGTGACCTCCCACGCTCATGAAGGGCGTCTCCACGGTCAGACACGGACAGCAAGGAGACTTGGTCGTGCCGCGGCGTCCCGTTCTCCCTTCTGTTCGGGGAGAGGTGATGCTGGTGCCCACGCTGCGTGCTGTGTGGCGACTCTGTCAGGAGGAAACTGTGGGAGGGCGAGGGGATAGGGGAGCGTGAGCGAGAAGTGAAGGATGTGTAGTTGTCCACAGGTACATCCAGCAGGGGGGTGAAGGCACGGGACGGTGGCAGGTGGCCTGACTGCTGGCTGGCCAAACGAAGTCTGTCGAGCTCATCGATCAGCTGACGCTCTTGCAGAGTGTTGCTGACCGGCTGGAGGTAAAAGCCACCCCTGGAGTCTGAACAAACAGAGTTAAAGTCACATTCAGGAAGTTTTTAATCTCCTGATGACTTATTGTAGCTTTTATCGATATTCATCTTATTTACATACGAAGGTGTGCACATTTTCTTTCTACCAAAGAGCATATATGCACAAAAACAATATAACATTCTGCATAAATTAGATTCATTTAAACTATATTTGGCTGGACACAATCCTAAATTACTCCATGAAAAGTGCCTTGAGATGTTTCTTTCTTCATCCATCCATCCATCCATCCATCCATCCATTAGCTTTATCCACTTCTTCCTTTTCGGGCCGTGGGGGTCACTGGTGCCCATATCCAGCCTACACTGTGTGAGAGGCGGGGCACACTCTGGACAAGTCACAAGTCCATCACAGGGACACATGGAGACAAACAACCATTCACTCTCTCACTCACACCTAGAGACAATTTAGTTACCAATCAACCTAACATGCATGTTTCTGGTTTGTGGAAGGAAACCGGAGTACCTGGAGAAAACTCACGCATGCACGGAGAGAACATGCAAACTCCACCCAGAAAGCCCCCCGGACTGGGATTCCATCCAACAACCTGCTCACTGAGAGGCAGCAGCTCTATCAACTGCACCACCGTGTTTCTTTCTTTCTCTCTTGTGGAACCAACTTCCAGTTTCTGTCCGTGAGGCTGACACATTGTCCAGTTTTAAGACTGGGCTTAAGACTTTCCTTTTTGATAAATCCTATAGTTAGGGTTGTCTTGTTAAGCTGACATAGGCACTGGAGGACAAATTGACCTAATTTCCTTAAATGAATTTTTAAAATTGAATAGTTTTCATTTGATACATTTCTATCTTAACATGTGATTCTTGACCTGCCATTGTGTATCTGTTCCTCTCAAACCCAGCCGGTCGAAGCAGATGACCACTTGTCCCGAGTCTGGTTCTGTTAAAGGTTTCTTCCTCATGAGGAAGTTTTTCCTTTCCACTGTCGCCTTCATGCTTGCTCAAAATGAGAATTATGGGATGAAGTTAAAATCAAAGCAGTCTGCTCCTCAGGTAAATATTGTTAAAATTATTATTTTTGTGTATGGATGTTTCTGTTCAGTGCCCTGAGATGACTTCTGTTGTGACTTGGTGCTTTATAAATAAACTGAATTGAATTGAATTGGTAATTAGAATTGTAAAAATAAAGCTGAACAAAAACAACATACTGAATTAAATTGTGTATGATGTGTTTTAGAACTTTCATTTTTTGTGTGACATTCACCTTTCTTCAGTGATGAGCTCAAACCTCTTATTTACACATTGTCACTCACCTGCAGGGGGCAGTGCAAGTTGGCTGTGGCCTATTTCTGGAAGTTTTCCTCAACACCAATAAACAATAATTTTGTTGAAACGTATCATTGGGTGTCCCTGATTTATAAATATTGCATCTGCATTGCTAAAAGCTAAGCATCCAGGGAAGAAATTCGTGTGTAGAACACAAACAATACTTTGTCTTCTTTCATAAGGCTGATGCTCTGACCTTTGACTTGCACAGTCTAAAGCGAGCCGACACTAATTGCGTCTCTTGAATGAAGCAAACACTTGAAGCATCTTTGTCTTCAGGTGTCACGTGAGCAAGTGCAGCCTGTTGGTCCTTTCTGTAGGCCACAGAGGTAGCACAAGCTTCTGCTTTAACTCAGCTACAGGAAACCGGAGACAGTGAAAGCATAAAGGTGTGTTATCGATGTTTTGTAGGTTATTGGGAGCTGAGTTAGCGTTTGTTAACGGTAGGTCGAGGACAGGAAGTGACCTGTGTTTGTATGTGTTTCAGTTCGACAACAAGAGAAATAGAGGGAAAAAATTAGGTTTTTGAGAAAAGAGAAGGAGAGGAAGTGATACAGATCACATACCTGGGACTGGGGTGATGAGGTGACGTCGAGGGGTTCCACTACGAGGCGAGCGCAGGGCCGGAGAGCGCACTGGAGGAGGAGGAAATAAAGATACCTGAGTTTTTTCGACTTTACATTTTGTTCTTGATTCTTTTAGTCACACAAATAAATTGCAAGCTGGAGCTAACACGAAAGTTAAAGTGGTGAGGTTTGCTTTTTTGCTTACAAGAGCGACTCTTGAGGATGTCGTACGCCTCCAGCTCAAAAGGCATCACCATGCTGTCAAAACGACCCAACTCTGTGGTCGGTATCAGCATTCTGCAATGGACAGGATCACATTCTGTCACCCCGTACATATACAATGCATGTACAGTATAAAGGAGGATTACACTATATTCTTTTTACCGTATTTCTCTGAGAAGTAGCAGCTTCTCTGGCCGATCCAGGATTGCCAGAAGGGGACGCACCAAATCCTCAATCGCTGTGTCAGATAAAAACTGCAAGAAAACATTTTGAACGGTGTTCAAATCAGAAAATAGGAAGACGACTCGGAGAGAACATCGTTGACTTCAGTTCACACAAAACAGGGAGCACATCAGGTCAAAAAAACTCCTATTTTATCGTTTGGAAATTATTTTTAAACGCATCACTATATTTTTCTTGAGCATGCAGTTTTATTTTTATTTTTTAATCTAAGCTTCAATTTTACTAAATAAAATCCTCTATGCTGAAGTACAAAATGGCTCAAATAGAATTAGATTTTGTGGTTTGATCCTAGTTTGAAATGACAGGCCAAGCCCGTGTTTTGTCACAGCTGTTGTGAGACCCCTCCATCACTAAGGGACGAGCCACAACACAGAGAACACTGAACACTCGAGAACAGCTGATGTTACAGGACATTCACTGCGAGGCTCAACACAACAAAGGTAGAGTCATATCCGATCAACAACTCACCCGTCGACAGTGTCTCATCACTGCAGCCGCCTCATCTGGACTGAGCAGCTTCTTTGTCATGTCCTCCACGTGCTGCAGAATGGCATGATGGGGCAGTGGGCTGCCGGCGCGGGATTCCTTCGGAGAGGAGAAGAGCTGGAAGGGACGACTTCGCTCCTTATCTAGGAATTAGGTTCACAAACTAAAATAAGATGCAGACATGGAAATCTGCAGTGGTGAGTGGTTTAATCCATCACATCCTCAACCCACAACAATCAAACATTCACATAAGATTTGTATTTTTATCCCTAATAGGCCACTGTATTGACTTTCTGCAGCCTAACCCTGACCATAACCGTTGACCTAACCTTTACTATTATATAACTAATCCTAATCTTAACTCATTTTACGCCTTAGCTATAAACCTAACTAATAACCCAAATATCACGTTCCACCAGTGGTGGACACAGTTTCACTAATTCACTAACAGCTAATAGTGGAACAATTTTTTTTTGTTTAGCGGATTAACGTTCGTGTTAACTTTGGAAAACGTTAGCGGAATAAGTTTCCGATAAATTAAGTTTTGCCAACTTTAAGTCCACTAACAAAATTCACAACCTTGTTCTTGTCTGTTGTGGGCGGGGCTAGAAGAGTTGGTTAGGCAAGCTATTAGCTTACTACATGTACTACGTGTACTACGTGTACTACGTGTACTACGTGTACACGTGACAAGACGTGCTTGGTCGACGCAGCTTCAACTGGAAGAAGACGAAGATGTGTGATGTAAACTCAGTGACAGTCACCTAATCAGTTTAGTGTTAGCTTCTGCAATTTTAATTTTTTTTGGACCTGTTTAGCGGTTTAGCGTTAGCAAAGTTAATTTTTATATGGGTTAGGGAAGTTAACTTTTGGTTAGCTGTGCCCACCACTGCGTTCCACAGTATTAGGACGGGCTTTGGTCCTTTTAAGGAGTACTGGTCACACATATACAATATAAACATACAATGATGACAATACATAACACATTATTATTATTATCATCTAATCAATGAGCTCATATTGCCTTTTTATTGAAGACTTTAAATGAACTTTGTTTCGTCTGATTCAGTTTGCGCCACTCGACTGTCACCTGCTCCATTAATTACTTCTTGTTGATAAAAAAGATGCATTTAATTCTCATGCTAATGCAACGATGAACTAATGGTCGTAAACATAAACGAAATGTATATTTATATATAAATACAGTATATATAAATATACAATATATATTCGTATATAAATATATATGCAAACGAACGTACAGTAAAAATAGAACCTTGTAAATCTGTGGCACCCCAGACACTTCTTGTATGTATATTTACATGTACATGTGTATATACATGTATATGTATGCTTAGGTGTGTATGTATGTATACATTTATATACTGTATATGTATGTATATGTGTGTATATGTATACATATGCATATAGGTATATGTAGACACATATATTTTTCCAAATGTGTGTATTCTGCTTCTTTTTTGATTATTTCATATGTGTGTTTTTTTCTGTATTATTAGAACATGCTACTGGATGCCTCAAATTCCACCCCGGGGGATTAATAAAGTATCCATCCATCCATCCAGAAAAATTTAGGAGCCCCACTATGCTTATCCTCACAGCTTCTGTAAGGCCAGTAGAAACTCCAAAAAGCATGAAACTCCTAAAAATACATTTTAATAATTTAAATGTGGGTTGATTTGTACGTGGCAGTGGTTCAAGAATAAAATACTACCTACATGTTCTGTTTGTTTTGTGCTCAAAAGGTCAAATTAAATATCAGACTTTTATTTTGTCTCGTGATAATAAAAGAAGTGACAGCGTACGCACCGTTGTTGGAGTGGAGAGTCGACGACTTCGACTGACTCTTCTCCTTCTTGAAGAACAAGTTGACGAAGGTTTTGGAGCGCTGCAGGTTTGTTGGACCTTCTGCTGGTCCCTTCTCCTTCTGTTGTCTCTTATTCTTCTTTCTGTCCTCTAAAATGGTAAATAAATAAAGACGGAGAAGTCTCTAAATTAAAATGAAAATACAGCATGTGGTCCATTCAGATGAATTTGATATGTTAAAATAAGTACAAACTGAGCCGACGGGCCATTTTGCTGCAGCCCTTGAACATGCAGTGGATTGATGTTTAGAACATAATTCATTAGCTGCACATTCATAATTCATGCTAAACTTTTAGCCAGTGATGTGGGGTTAAACACAAACTCTTCATTTATCTTCCAGTCTGCTCCTCTGTTCAATGAAGTAAATCTGCTGGTGTACAAAGAAACACATTTAAACTGATAAAGTGCAGCTACACCAATCTGAACTCCCTCCACCTCCCCCATTTGTTGAGACCACTACAGCAAAGTGCTTCTGCATATAAAGCAAATATGCAATTGGCACAAGCACCCACCGAGTCCTGGGGGCGTGGGCGAGCTGGATACAGTGAAAGGCTAATAACTCAACTGATCCTGCAAAGCTTGGACAAATATTTATCAGTATTTGTGTAATAAAAAAAATTCTCACAGAAACAACGTCAACAAAAGAATTTAAGAGAAAATTATTCATTTGACTTTGCATTAGCTGTGTGAAACTGAACAAATTATTGTTAAATCCATCAAATCAGGCATGTTTATTTTCTGGAATGAAGAAGAAATGAAGGTTAAAGAGGAGACTTTCTTACTTACAAAATGCAGTTAGTGTAATAGAACAAGCTTGTCACTTGATTAACCAGGTCACGAGTCCAAAAACACTCATGTGGTTACAGTAATTAAACAAATAATTAAAAACAGACCATGTTTATTATATTTATATATTTTTATACATGTGCTTTGCCTCTTAATATGTCCATTGTGAATGGTCTACCTTTCATATTTATTGTCTGTCGCCAAAACTTAAAGATAAAAACTGTTTTTACTTGTGTCTTTGTGGGTTATTTGATTTTAAACTTTGCTATTAACTAGAGTCAACTGTCTTTTAGCTAAATATCACAAACAATATGAATGAAACTCGTAACCTTTGGGTCTACATCTTTGAAGTCAACCCAATTCAAGATGGCTGCCACAGCCAACACAGAAATGGTTATAACTTGAGACAATTTTACAGATATTGAGCTAAAGTTTGGTGTGGTCGAGGGGTTAGGGTAAATCCTGAATGTACTTCATTGAAACGCTTAAAAAGTTGCAACAATGCAATATTTCCCCCTCAAAGTCCCTTTGTGCCACACTATTTGTACAGTTTGTTGATTGCCTATGTATAAATACAGGTATTCACTTGGGAAAATGGGTTTCTTAACTTTATTTATTTATATGTTAACTCTTCCGTCAACTTTAATGTGGCCCAAACCGCAACATGTACTTATATCAAAACGACCGACTCGGCCCCGTGATCTGTGTTATTACTTTTACTGGCAATCGGAGTTACCATGGTGATGTATTTTGCTAACAAAGATGCCATAATTCTCCATAGGAAATGAATGAAGGAACTCTCCTCACACTTCATGCTGCTGTCAAGTCACATGACTGAGAGAGGTCCCTGAAGAAAACAGAAACGCACTGTTGGATTTGTTTGAAACTCACAGAAAGTATAATCATCAGAGAAATGTCTAGAACTGATTAATGTTTGGAGCCATTTTGATTCAAGATGGCTGCCACAGCTAACTTCGCAAACACAAAATTGACTGTAAGTCGGTCATTCTTTGAGATATTGAGCTGAAATTTAGTATGATTGTAGCTGGGAACGAGTTGTTATACATTCCTAATGCAAATGAAAAATCCAAGATGGCCACCTTAGCTAAAAGAGAAAAAATATGATAACTCAGCCATTTTTAGTGATACTGAGCTGAACTTGGTATGGTGATAGATGAGAATGGTTACTATAAAATACTGAATCAAAATCCAAGATGGTCACCAAAGCTCCTTTTAAATGGCTTTAATTCAGCCATTTTTACACATACAGAGCTGAAATTTGGTGACTTTATAGCTGACAACGTTCCCTACCACACACTGAATCCAAATCAAAAATCAAACATGGCTGCTTTAGCTAAAAAGGAAAAAAAAATATGATAACTCTGCCATTTTTTGAGCTATTCAGCTGAAATTTGGTATAATGGTAGCTGAGAGCGAACCCCAACACATAGTACTGTCAAATCAATTTTTTTTCATGGACAGCAGCCTGGCAGTCCTCGTCAAAGTTTCTCCAGGAACTTTCTAGTTTTGTTTAAACTTTAGTTAACTTTTATTTGTTTGGTGTTTTAAAGATTTTATTGTTGAACTACTTTCATTGCATACTGTAAGTTTTGACTAAAATGACCCAAGTCATCCATTAAAAGCTCAGCTCAGATTTTCTTGGAGATCCCACCTGACACAGTGATGTGGCTCTGGGAACGTCGAATTGGCTTGCGTGGTTTGCTCAGCGCCATCAGAGCTTCTGTTTTAGGCGAGTGTTTCTCAGCTTTCCCGTCACCAGCTGACAACGTCCTCACCCGGCCTCGCCCTCCAATGTCCTTTGGCCCCTCTCCTTTCCCACGTATGACCGTGTCCTTCAGCAGCACCGTTTCCCCCACTGCCCGCCTGGTTTCTGCGATGACCAGCCCATCAGAGTCAGGCCTGTTAGGCGAAGGGTAATCCAGGTGGTTAGGAGCTTGAGGGTCAGTCTGTATGGCGGTGTCAGCGGTTCGCTCGGAGCTGCTCGGACGTCTATAACGGTCCTCTGTGGAAATGGCAATGTCTACCATCTCAGAGCCGAAGACTGGAGGGAAAAAAACCTGGGAAAGTCCACTGAGTGAGCTGAGGGGTGTGCTGGAGGACAGCGAGGACACGGAGGAGTAGGAGTCTGAACTATGTGAAGATGGTGCCGGGCCACCGTTGGCTACTGTGGAAAACAGACACAAGCATCCAGGATTAGAGTAAGAAAGTGCACAAATGCAAATTGATAGTTTCCTAGATTACACCAATCCAAACCTGACCTTATGTTCTTATGATTCTGTAAGTTTTAGAAAAAAAAAACATGAAGCTGGAGTTCCTTTTATCATAATAAAATACGTTCATCTATTTGTTGAATCAGATGCAAGAACAGGCTTTGTTCTAACAGACTAAGCTGCCTTTGAGACAATTTTAATCAAAATAATCTGACTTTGACTCAAACCACACAGGAACTAAAGTAATGTTCACTCTTTTAAGAAAATAAAAAGGAGGGATTTAGTCTGCTTCGTGTGGCTGGCCCATCAAAATAAACTCAAAAACAATCAAATAAATAAGATGAGAATGGAATAAGCTCAAATCATTGAATCAAGTTTTTAGCATTTAGTTTTGTAACAGTAAATTCATTTTTTACATCACTGTGTAAAACACTACGTCTTTAAAAACAACTATTTGTGTCTGTCATCTAAATTAATTTCAATAAATTCATACAAAAACAACTTATTGAACAAACGTTTAAAAAATGTGGGAAAGGTTTGGCACAATTATTTGTCTTTTTTATTCATGTTGAAGCAGTTAAATTATTCTGGACTTGGGTAAAGTGATCTTTAAAATATATTTTTGACATTATGAAAATAGGCAGGATTGTGTTAAAAAATCATTATGTTTATATATTTTTTTCATTTGCCAGCTTTTAAGTGTTAGATTTACACATAACCAACAATAACAGATCATTTAACAAACTAAACTTATGGTTATATTTCTTTAAGTCAATGAAATGTGTTGTTTTGTGTTCGTTTTCCAGCGATCAGCGTACATTTGTCCAGCCAGCCATACTCTGCCACCATCTCTTTGTACGCAGGGTATCTTCCAGCTTCCTGTTGAAATTAAAAGAATAAAACGTCATACATATTCCAGCAAGAATAAAAATGAGCAATGTGGTGATATTATGCCCCTTTTCCACCGCTCCTACTCAACCCTGCCCAGATCAACTCTTTACACGTTGCATTTCCAGCGCAATTCAGGACCGGTTCTGGAGGCGTGTCCAGAATCCAAAATCCTGCTAATGAACTTTTAATGAACTCTAGTTCACCGAGTGAGAGTTCTGCAACGAGTTAAACTCAAAGCAGTCTGCTTCTCAGATAAATAATGTTAAATTATTATTTTTAAATAGGAATGTTTCTGTTAATGAATATTTCTGTTCATTGCCCCGATGAACCAGATTCTACAAAAACAACTATATTTAAAATTCTTTATTTTTCTTCATCATTTGATGTATTTGCACTCGTGTCTACTTTTATTGTTCAATTTAGATTTTGTTTCTTATATACAGGTTTTATTTTAGCTTTGATTTAAAATGTAATTCTTGTTTTGTGATTTGTACATCTGTGGGTTAGAAAAAAGTTGAACCAAAGGCTGTATCTATTCTTTAAAAATATTTGAGGGAAATATTCCTGAGAGATCCAATAATTTTGTCTTTTTATGATTTTTCAGCTGAGTTAACTTTAATTAACAGATTATTTAATAAAGTCAAAGTGAAAACAGGATTTCACGATAAAGCCGGCACCATTTATTTATTTTTAATCTTCACTGATTAAAAAAAAAACATTTTTTTTTTTTATATACATAAAATGTTTTTTTTTTTAATGTTCCAACCTCCATCCCAGTACATCCGTCTGCAGGGCTCAGAATCCGGCCTTTGTGAACATGCGAGGCCGGCCTCGCATGTTTCAACGGGTCGACAGCTCGTAGGATCCTCCGCAGTGACTAGCTCACTCTGAATTTTGTCGTCGGTCACCAAACACAAAATCGCCTGGACTTCAGCATTAAACACCGTGTTGTCATTACTGTTTTTAAAATCTTAAAAATAGACCCAGCGGCTGCTCTGAGTTCAGAGTAATTGCAAATGGTGGAACGGTGAAAAGTTTTTGAGATCCAGTGACTCCTCCCCCTGACCAATCAGTGACCGACAGTGTTCTGACGTCACGTTTAGGTGCCGACTCAGCTCGAACGGTCCCACCAGAGAAGCAGGGACAAAAAATGGGGCTGAATCAGCTAAAAAGTACTGGTGGAAAAGCGCTCAAACTGTAGCCAGCTGAGCAGAGTTGGGGCTGAGTGGTGGAAAAAGGGCATTAGAAAACAAGATCCTAGAACAGTCAGGAGGTTTTCTTAAGTATATGCCCGCACACTTGAGCTTAGCTACATGAAAACAGTACCACAGAAGAATATACTTATAAAGTTTTAGGATTAATTTTTTGGATCTCACAATTGTGCCAAAAATATCTTCGATTAAACTCAGAAGAAAGGATATATGTGTGAATAATAATGTGCCTCAACATGACACCACTTGCATTCAGCGTGATAACCCTGGGGGTTTATTTCTAAGCCTTGCACGTCCAGGTGTGAGAGAGTTTAATAACGAAGGTTAATCCCTGCTCCACTATACATGTCTCTAATCTATAAGTGGGTCAAACACAGGACACAGTGAAGTCATAAAATTAGGCTTTCTGTTGATTATAACCTGATCCCAGCCTGCCTTTAAATAATGAATGTGGCTGTTTTTTCACACGTGGAACCTGAGATCAGCGCAGTAAAATGAGCCACACACTCATACACACATCTACACATGATTCCTTTATCTGGAAATGACACGAGTTAAGTGGCGTGGTCTTACAGACAGGCAGGCAAACACAGATACTTACAGGGAAACTGAAGGACTGGGAACCAGCTGTCTTATTCAGAGTGGTGTTGGTTAACATTTATGAAGTATCTGCACTCAAAGCTCTAATCAGCTGGTAAATTTAAACCAAATAATTTATATAGAGACAAATATTGGTTAAGCCTTTACTGAGTTGATACTTATTTATTTTACAAGTTAAAATATCTGCTTGATAAAATAATTTGATTCTATTCCTGGTTGTGTTTTACATCCATCCATGCATTTGTTATTTTTATCCCATTCTTCTTTTTCTCGTGGAGGTAACTGGTGCCCATATTCAGCAGTCAGTGTTCAAGAGGCGGGGTACAGCCTGGACAAGTTACAAGTCCACCATAACATCATTTTACACCCATTACATTCAAAACCATAGGAATCACATTCGCCCTCAGCAGTAGACATTAAACATCCCCTTGTTTTTACCTCATAGAACATCATAAATCTCATATTGTTGGGGTGCTTTAACTGAAAACTGCCTGTTTTCTCAATGAATTCAATTCAGTAAAGTTGGAACAGGGGTCTTTGTCACCAGTTTCTAGTCAGTTTTTGTTGCTGAGCAACTACATGTGATGCAACAGTGCTTAAACAAGCTGTACGCTAACGTTGCCCTAAGGCTTTGAAAAGAGAATGTTTGCAGTTTTCCAGATGAGTCACAAAAAGGGTTAAATCATGTCATCTGGACAGTTTCTTTTCAGATAAGTGTTTTTCTGAACTGGCGGTTCAGCAATTTTATCCAACGCCAGGTGCAATGGTGGAGCCAAGGGGTGACCAATGGTGGCCTTGGCAACATTTTCATCCACCCCACTGGCCACCCCAATAATATGAGGAAACTATATTTTAAGAATATATAAACTAGAAAGCTTAATAAATAAATAAAAAAGGTTGTAAGCTCAATCATCAAGGTAGATTACAACAAAAAAAAGGTTAAATTGTGTAATCTGGACCAGTTTCCTTAAGTGAGAAACATTTAGTGCCCCATCCAGAGGACTTCGTCAGTCTACGGCCTGCCAACCAGATCTGTCCCATAGCTAGCCTTCACTGCTGTGTTTCAAGCCAACCTCCTGTTGGAATCTCAGAAGCAGGCTTTTAACACTTGCAAACAGGGCACACTCGTCCAAAACAACAAGTCATCACGTACAACAATCAAATGTTTTAGGCCAGAAGGCCAACTTGCTACTCACAGAAACAGCCTGAGGTCAACCAAGGCCAAAGTGGTTCATAGAAAGCATAAAACATATGAAACTAGAAAGCATAGTTTCTTTAAATCTGGGGTGTTCAAATGGCAGCACGTGGACCACTTCTGCCCCATGGGTGACTTCAATCTGGCCCATTTCATTAAAAATAATAATAATAATAATAATAATAATAATAATAATAATAATACTTTTTTTTTTGGTTCTGGGTTTTGGGTTCTGTTTATTGCATTTGTTATTCAATACAATAAAATAAACAAAATTAAAAAGGTAACAGATCATTGTAAATTTTGGTTTATGATTAAAATAAATAAATAAATATACATACACTGTATATATATTGGGCAGCACGGTGGCGCAACTAGTAGAGCTGCTGTCTCTCAGCGAGCAGGTCCTTGGTTCAAACCCCGGTCCAGGGGCCTTCTGGGTGGAGTTTGCATGTTCTCTCCGTGCATGCGTGGGTTTTCTCCGGGTGCTCCGGTTTCCTCCCACAGACCAAAAACATGCATGTTAGGCTGATTGGTAACTCTAAATTGTCCCTAGGTGTGAGAGAGAGAGTGAATGGTTGTTTGTCTCGTTTGTCTCTATGTGGCCCTGTGATGGACTTGCGACCTGTCCAGGGTGTACCCCGCCCCTCGCACAGTGATTGTTGGACATGGGCACCAGCGACCCCCGTGACCCAAAATGGAATAAGCGGGTAAAGATAATGGATGGATGGATGTATATATATTTATTTATTTATTTATTGTTACAGGGCAACTCATTTTTAGATAATGACTCTTCTAGATGGGGTCACTCACCAAGCTGGAAATCAGTACTTCATTTATTTTTCAAATTATCCAGCTCACAAGACAGACAGACAGACAGGTGGACAGACAGATAGATGAAGAGACAGGCAGATGGACGGAGGATTTTTACGAGTCCCCTCTTTGCAAGGTGATGTGGTACACAAACAAAATACCTTTGCAAACTTTAATTACACCCATTTTAACCGTTATGATACAAAACCACACATTTGTACGGCTTTAAATTTGACACTGAGGTAACATGGAAGATCTTCGCTCACCCTGATGGTCAGCATGACATGGGTGTGACTCTTCAGGACCTCCACTGCATTGCTGTGGGTGATGTCTTCAAAGCTCACCCCGTTGGCTGCAAGTATTTGATCCCCCATTTTGATGCCGTGTTGTTCTGCAAGCCCACCTGGGTCCAGCCTAGAGGAGACGTATACAGATGTTCAGACGTTCACAGACAAATCCACACAGGGGATATCTGTTGCAGTTCAGATGAAATGTGTTGTAATAACAGTCATGCCTCCAGGAGTTTATAAAACTCCACTAATTTAGTTTATCTGCTTCAAACTCCCCGTTCGAAAGTGAAACGAGCAATAGACAAAGGTGCTTCAACTCTCATGTCTGTGTTCATACTTGGAGACATAAATGCCAAGTCCAAACTCTTTGCCTCCTCTGATGTTGAAGCCCAGACAGTAGTCGTCCGACGTGGTGAAGAGGTGGATGATCCTACGGAGAGCGAAGTCCGAGCTGGCCTCTGACGGTGTCCGGCCGCTCTCCTCCACCACCATCCGCCGGTGAATTAGATCCACCCTGCACACATGCGCAAAAGACATTTCACCGCTGCACCTTTTAACTGAAGTCAAATCTGTCAGTATTGGTTAATGAGAAATACTATAAAGGTCACAGCAGTAATCCATCCACCGCTGCCACATGAAACCAAGATACGGTAAGAAGAGAGACAACCTGCAGGAGCTCCAGGTTTTAAGCTCACAAAGAACTAGAATAACAATATGATCATACGCTGTTAATTTAGAGCAAATGTTCAACGTAAACACGTTTTTATCAACCGAGCTGCCTCTTCTCACCACGTCGTCTTCTCCTTTGAGTAGCGGATGCCGGGGATCTTCCCCACTCGTCTCACCACCATCCTCAGCCTGTTGTTGCCCGTCAGGACCTTCACGGCGCTGCTCATGGTGATGCTCTCCAGGCTGACCCCGTTCACCTCCACCAGCTTATCGCCCACCGTCAGCCCCGCCTGCGCTGCGGGCGCAGACACAAGTCAGCACGACAAACGAGAGCAAAGGTCACATGTAAACAAAGCGCAGCGTGCGCTTTTGCCTCTCCTTACCTGCAGAGCTGTCGTCCTCAACCTTGCTGACAAATATGCCGAGCCCATGTTCAGAACCCCCGCGGACACTGAAACCAAGACGCCCGTCTGGACTCTTATCCACGGTCACTGTGTGGATGTCTTCACTGTCATCCCCTCCTGGAAACACACAAAACATGACACACTGTTACGTATCATTTAATACAAGTACTGATGGATTATTAAAGTGTTTTTGTTATTAATTAGAGGTTTTTTATCTTTAATATGACAGAATATGCCCATCAAAAGTTCTCAGTCCAATGTGGCAAAGAAATAGAAAGTCCTACAAATGTTTTTATTTACTATTGTTTTCTTCTGTAGACACCTGCGAAAGCAACAATTCTTACATTTTATGTACCGTAGTTGTATTTTAGTGTTTGTCCTAAAGTAAAGACAAGACATATGTCAATAATTAAAATTATGGCATAATAATTCCTCTAACAAATTTGGAGCTGGATCACTGTGAACCAAACTTGAACTGATTTTAAGCTGACTGTGCTGAATATAAAATATGACACAAAAGTATTTTTTATATATATTTTGCCACCTAAATCTGCTTTTTAGTGTTCTTGACTGTTATTTATCCAGGTTATCTGAAGTTTGATGTTAATAATTCATAGGTTGGAGATAAGCAGCCTAACAGGCAAACAAACAAAAATATTTATCTGAAAACAGTCAATTACAGGCTGGAAATTGATTTTTTTTTTTAAGACAAACTCCAAGAAAAACCTTTGAAAGCTCTTATGAAACTTTAAAAAACTATCGATCAAGATCACTTTGAGGGATTAAAATAAAGTAGCTGCTTGGATGAAAGCAAAACTTTAGGGGTGATTTTAATGTTTTTACACAACAGATCAAGTGTGTTTTAGCAATTCTAAAACCTCACCATCAACATCTGCGTTGATGAGGATGACTCTGCCCATTGGCGAGGAGGACCTGCGTCTGTAGCGATGCTGTTTCTTCAGCATGTAGCGTGTGGTGCTTTGGGAACCCCCACCCTGCCCTCCGTTGTTGACGTGGGGGGGCCCGCCTCCATTTGTCATGTTTCTCCAGGAAGGAGGGTGGAAAGAGTCAGCCATGATGAAAGTCTGGACGCACTTCCCTCAGTCATCCAGGCGCAGGTATGTCTGGGTTCACCTGTCAGGACGGAGGAGGTGCAGCTAGGCTGATCAAATGGAGTTTATTGGACCTGCTGGACCAAACTGGTTTCCACTGGTGCACGTGATTTATAGAGTTATTAGTAGCAACACTAATCTGCTCTGAAATTGCTTGCAAACGACCAAAAGATGGCGAAAATGAGTCCTTCATGACCAAAACGTAGACACTCAGCTCGATCCCTGACATTTGGAGGTAAAAGAAGTAGACTCGATCCCTTCATTTTCTTTGAAAATTAAACCATCTCATCACAGCCTTATCTGCAAGAGCTCCATCTGAGAAGCTGCAGCTGTGTGTAGACGAGCTGGCAGAGCATGTCGGTTCCTCTGGGGTCATGTTTAATTAAATGGATATCAGCTGTGGAAAGAAAAAGAAAATGCTGTGATCAGAAGCTTCAGATGTTACAAATGAGATGTAAGAATTTACTAACCGTGGTAGTTTCTGGGCCCAAAACCTGAGATCTTAAACAAATCTAAAGAAATTAAATTTTCTGTGAAGTGTGGTGTGAACAATCTGCGCTGAATGACGGCTAAAGGTCGCTAAACATGAATTCAGCAACAGAATTGCCTTTTATGGATAAATAAAGTTGTCTGAATGTGAAGAATTAAAACTAAGTTGTTAAAGCTAAACAAATAAACTAAATGCTAACTAAAAGTCCAAAGTACAAACGTGCTAAGTAAAAGTAGCAAAACATTAGCTAAAAGCTTATAGTAGCAAAAGGCTAACTTAACACTAAATGTCTTAAAAAGGTAGCAAAATGGTAATAAGAACCTAAAATCAGCCAAAAGTTACCTGAAAGCTAAAAGTAACAATTGGATAAAAGTGGTCAAATGCAAGCTAAAATCTTAAAGTAGCAAACGGCTAGCTAAAAGCCAAAAATAGCTAAATACTAGCTAAAAGTAGCTAAATACTAGCTGAAAACACAAAAGAACAAAGCACAAGTTAATAAAAAGTTGAAAAGGCTATAGCTAACGTAACAAAATGTTAGCTTAAAGCGTAAAAGTATCAAAATAAGAAAAAGCAGCAAAATATTTGCTAAAAGTTCAAGTAACAAAAGACTAGTTTAACTCTAAACATGTCAAAAGGCCAACTTAAAGCTAAAGGTAGCTAAATGAAGAGCATAAAATATTAGTTACAAGCTAAACGTAACAAAAAGCTATATAGGAGGAGGGTAGCTAAAAGCATCAAAAGACAAGCTAGAGGCTAAAAGTAGCTAAACTGTAGTTAAAAGTAACACAAGGCTAGCTAACAGCTAAAAGTAGCCTTGAGCAGAGTTGAAGCAGGCAGGTTTCTAAGAGAGCAATTTATTTAGAATAAATTAAAAATAACTCTGTGTAATTTTATATGGGTAAAATATTTGCATTTAAAGTTAAATATTTTGAAAAATATAACGATTACCAAAAAAGATGGAGTATTAATCTCCAGGATGAGCTGAAGGTTTTGATATATACATTTTTAAAAATGACACAAAGTATGTAGAAGTAGCCTGGTAAGACTGCAAGAAGAGTAAGGAAAAGTAATAATACAATTCAACAGGTAAACTGCTGAAACAACCTTCCTTAATAAATTCACGCAGCATGTAAACATGTAAACAAGTCATGTTTATGAGTTCAGCACCATGGACAGAGACATCACAAGTGGCCTAATGTTCTGTTCTTATTTAAACACACTCCAAAGTTTGACAACTTGTAAACAAACTTGGCCATAAACTCTAACCTCCCATGTCATTAAACTTTAACTTGGGTCTGACTTTAAACTATCTGAGGCGTACAAAGCTACTGTTTAAAATAAAAATAGATGTTCAGCATTAAGAGGAGAAAGCATTACCTGCTGGGTCCGTGCTGGAGCTGCTTACTGCTCCTCCTCTCAGGCGCATTAATGGACTCCTTCGGTGCCACCTCCTTTCTTCTCCAGGTGACCATTATTGTGTTAAGAGATGAAAGCTCTTTATGGAAGCTCCTGCAGCTGGGCAGGGATGATTAAGCAACATAAGCTAATTGCATAAACATGATTAATGTATATTGTAGCTTGCTCTGTGCAATTCTAGTTAACAAAATGTTTTTTTAGACTTCATTTTCCGTATAAGTACAGGAAGGAGTACATGGATGAATAACAGCCCCACCCAGTGGCCAATGTTGCATTGTACTTATGTAGATCACAATTTAGAACATCTTTTTAAGAGGCTTTGCCACAATCTTTATTCTTGATGTCAATTAAAGTTCATTATTAGTCTTAAACATTATCATATTTTTGCTAAAAAAAAAAACTTGGACACGCCTAAATCTGACCATTTATAATTATTTCTACTTGCAAATTGTCGTGACGGTACAGAAAAGTTATTTACTTCGTTTTAAACAATAACCCAATTTGTAAACAATCGTATAAATCTTTGCAAACGTTTTGGCCCATGTTCAAGCTATTAAAAAAAGCTAAAAAATATTAACCAATCACGCGTCTCCATCCCTTCCACACCCACTTAGTTTTCTCACAATAAACTCCGCCTTCTCACAATAAACTCCGCCCAGACGTGCAGCTGCTTGGTAGTGCCTTTAAGTAACATCCAAAAACTTCGTTTTCTGACATTTAGCGATTCGGTTTATCAATATTGTCAGATTTGTAATCAAATTATTTATCGGATATTAGTATAATATACTTGTGTTTATTGCCTAATATGAAGAAACGATGTGTTACGCGGCAATATTTTTAAACCCTAAGTGCTTATGACTCTGTTTTTTTTTTCCCCCGAGTGGTATAACGTCTCTTTGTTGCTGCAGTAAATGCCAGGTTTTTTTTAATAAACGTCTGTGGACATAATGATAAATCGTTCCATGTTTATTTAATTGTCTTGGGTTATTTCAACCAACTATCCATTGATAAATGTATTTTACGACACTTTCATGAGTACCTTAATGCATCATAGGTCCACCAGCCGGCAGGAGCTGTGATATTGAGAGGTCATACATTTTCAAAACATCTAAGAAATTATAACAGGTATGTTTTGGTATTGACGTTGCGATTTTATCTGAACATTTTAAACCACATCCCGGTTAAGTCCACGTTTGCTTCGTCTCAAAATTCGCCCTCCTTAAGCTAACAGAGATGCTAGCATTAGCTTGTGTAAACCTTCTGTTCATCTGGCTAGCTAGCCGCTAGCTGGTTGGACATTGTTGTTAAACAATTTATTTAACTCATAAGCTGCCAACTGTTCTGTCTGTCTTTACATTAGAAGCAATGTGAATTTAATTTCGTTATGAAGTCCTGACATATTATTTCTGTACTCCAGTGTGTGTGTTTCGGTGGCACTGTTGGCTAACTTGTTAGCCGGATGGCTACATGCTGAGAGAAGTGTGACACGTTATTGTGACTCCTCCAGTCCCATCTGTCATGAATGTTTGTCTTTTTATTTCGTGATTGTGACGAGGAAAAAGCTCTTTGTAACTGCTCAACCACGATTGTTTTTTTAATTATAGGACACCATAATACACTGTTTATACCAGATCACAGCTCTGCCCTGTACCCTCAAGCTACATTTGTTGCTTGCAGATATTTTTTTCTTTATACTTATCCTGCAGTCACGACTGTCACAAGACAGTGTGGTACCTGTTTTGATGCATTCAATACTGTATTGATTTTTTTAAAATTATAGTGCAGTATGGAAAATAACAACATTATGAAACACTGTGTGTGTGACAGCAGATGTTTTAATGTGGCAGAGATGTGGGCTTAACTGCACCACCAGGGTTTTTAAGATGATTTATCTGTAAATCAAACAAAAAGCCTTCTCATTGCTGGGACTTGTTATTTTGTTTCTATGTTCGTTGATTAAACGATTCAACTTCAGATAGCGTTGCATTTTTAGTCTCAGTTTATATTTTCTTGTCTTGACACAATATCAAACATGTTATTTCCTTCAGGATCTGATATGTCTAAAGAGTTGTCCCTCAACATAAACATCAAGGAACCAAGATGGGACCAAGGCACTTTCATGGGGCGAGCCCAGCACTTCTTCATGGTCACAGATCCCAGAAACATCCTGCTGTCTTCTGAGACTTTAGAGGAGGCCAAAGGGATTGTGGAGAGCTACAGGTGATGAAAAACGGAGTCAGAAATGAAACTGACAAGCTGTTATGGCTTTAAATGATCAACTTATTACACATTTTTATATTACATTTGTTACAAAGACAAAAAGCACGAGTCAATTTTTTTTTTCTTAGGTTTGCTAGAATTCCCATTTATATACTCTCAACATTTTCAGAGCTGGGATTGTCAAACCTGGCTTGACCGAAGATGAACTCTGGAGAGCCAAGTACGTTTACGACTCTGCCTTCCACCCCGACACGGGAGAGAAGATGTTTGTGATCGGCCGGATGTCTGCTCAGGTGCCAATGAACATGTCCATCACAGGCTGCATGCTCACCTTCTACAGGTACAGCAGAGCTTCAACACGCATTCAAAGCCACACATTGTACAAATAATTTTGTTCAAAATGAAATAATCCCATTTTAATAAACAAGTTTTATAGTTTCTGTTTGACTGCTATGTAGACTGAAATACAGCGTACAGCAGAGTATTAAAATAGTTTAATCCCTGCACAGCTAAAATCCTCTTAAAGATAGAAAAATGTTGCCCTAACAGCTGAAAACTGATAACTCTCAACAACCATCCCCCTATTTAAAACACAGCAAGAAAGGAAAACATTTTAAAGGTTTTATATTTAAAAATAGATAGCTTGTCAAGAAATGTAATCAAATAATTTAATATAAACTGGATAACTACTTAGAGAAAAGATACAATACACATGTAAACAGAAAATAATTACTGTGTTTATGCAGAAATGCTCATTTTAAAATTAAGCGGGCTCAACAAAACGTTGTTTTAACCTTCTAGGACCTGACATCCACATACCATACCATACCATACCATTTTGTTTATAGAGCACTTAAAACAGCGACAAGGCCAAACAAAGTGCTGTACAGACAGAACAACAAGTAACACACAAAGCAAAATACAAAATGAAGTAAATCAGAATATAGACATAAAAATGATGCAGATAATGACGACAAACCAGTGTGGAGCATACAAGTTCAAAACACAGATCATCTGGTGTTGAAAGATACTGAATAGTAGTGGGTTTATAAACGGGACTTGAAAACCGAGAGGGAGGGGGCCTGTCTGACAAGCAGAGGTAACTCGTTCCAAACTCGGCGAAACTGTTCAGTAATTTGTAGACATACATGAGTATTTTGAACTGGATTCGAAAGTGAACCGGTAACCAGTGCAGTGAGGCCAAAACTGGTGTAATGTGCTCTCTTTTGCCTGTACTGGTTAAAAATCGGGCTGCTGTATTCTGGACCAGTTGTAGTCGTGCAATGGAGGTCTGACTGATACCAAACAGGAGTGAATTGCAGTAATCAAGCCTAGATGTAATGAATGCATGGATTACTGTCTCCAGGTTATTTTTGGACAATATGGGCTTCAGTTTAGACAGCAGCCTCAGTTGGAAGAAACATGATTTAACAATCATGTTTACGTGACTGTTAAGTTTCAGGGAAGGGTCCATTATCACTCCCAGATTAGTGACTCTTTGTTTTTCTGACAGTGTTAGAGTGGAAAGGTCGATGCAGTGGCTTGTGATCGTGTTATTGGGAGGGAACAACATGACTTCAGACTTCTTTTCATTGAAACTTAAGAAATTTAAAGCCATCCAGTCCCTGATGTCAGCCAGGCAGTCGAGCAGCGGTTGAATAGAGCATGTGCCATTGTGTCGTAAGTAAATTTGACAGTCATCGTCATATATGCAAGAGTTCGGGTCTTAGGAGGTTAATGACATTTATAAATGTCACTTTGGCCTAACTTTGACCTTGGTTGTCCTCAGACTGTTTCTGTGAGTAGCAAGTTGGTGATCTGTCCTTAAACATTTAATTGTTATATATGATGATTGTTTTGAATGGGTGTGCCCTGTTTGCATGTGCTAAAAGCCTGCTTCTGAGATTCCAACAAGAGGTTGGCTTGAAACACAGCAATGAAGGCTACTACCTATGGGACAGATCTGGTTAGCAAGCCACAGACTGACTAAGTCCTCTGGATGGGAGACGAAACGTTTCTCACTTAATGAAACTGGTCCACATGACATGATTTGCCATAATCTTCTTTGTTGACATTTATAAATGTTTTACAAATGGTACATGATTACAGATCATATTTTGTTTTTATATTTCCTAATTGTTTTCAAATCATGTAACATTCTCTCAAACATTTATACATTCATATTTTCAGCAACGTTTTTATTACATCTGAAGTTGTTGACGTTTCTTCTTATTACCACTAGAGGGTGTCAAAACCCACAAAAAGTCAAGTGAGGAAATAATTCAACCATGAAAGTTATTCTGTTAAAAAAATATATGAAAGTTATAATTATCTATCCATCCATCCATTATCTTTACCCGTTTATTCCATTTTGGGTCACGGGGGTCGCTGGTGCCCATGTCCAGCAATCACTGTGCGAGGGGCGGGGTACACCCTGGATGGGTCGCAAGTCCATCACAGGGACACATAGAGACAAACGAGACAAACAAACATTCACTCTCTCACTCACACCTAGGGACAATTTAGAGTTACCAATCAGCCTAACATGCATGTTTTTGGACTGTGGGAGGAAACCGGAGAACCCGGAGAAAACCCACGCATGCACGGAGAGAACATGCAAACTCCACCCAGAAAGGCCCCTGGACCGGGGTTTGAACCAAGGACCTGCTCGCTGAGAGGCAGCAGCTCTACCAGTTGTGCCACCGTGCTGCCAGTTATAATTATCTGATTAATGTAAATGAGCTTAACAGTTACCGCTTAATAATATGTAAAGCTGTCCTGTTGGAAACTTAAATGTAGTTGCTTGAATTAATATTATTATCATAAAATCTTAAATGCAAAGTTTATTGCAGAGAATCATTTGCAAACAATAACTTCTTGAAGTCTTGGACCCATTAAAATTATTTAATTTATTTGTTCTTCTCTGAGCCTTTGTTGCTGGTGTCTCTAGTGGTTTATGGCTCTTTTTTCTCCTTTTATTTCTTTTTCAAGTGAAAAATAACATAGTCAAGTTGAAATTAGATGAATGACTTGGCCGTTGCACAATATTTCACTTCCTTACCTTGAGGAACGTATTGCTATGCAGATTATAAATCATCTTGATATAATTTGATTTTGAGTAAAATTTAAACCCATGTGGCGTCTAATCTAACACGACTGCCACATAAATCTTGATCTTCATCTTGTGCACGGAAACTTTAAAAAAAGCAGAGTTCCTGGTAAATCATCGGCCGTTGCAGGCAGTGCTGCTGTGAAATATTAATTGAAAGCGCAGGCGGTGTGTATTCAAATTACAAACGTCAAAGTTGTAGATGGGGATTGTATTGACTTTGTGCGCTCTACTTTAGAGTATTTATTGTTTACTTCAAATGAACAGATTCATAAAATAAAACTTATAATTGTGAAGTCCCACTTTGTTTGATGTGCTGTTTTCTTGTTTTTGCAGGACTACTCCAGCAGTCGTGTTCTGGCAGTGGGTCAATCAGTCCTTCAATGCTATTGTGAATTACACCAATCGCAGTGGAGATGCTCCCATCACCGTGAAGTAGGGGGGACTTCTCACCTCACTTCAACTCTAAGTCATTCATGTCCCCCCCCTCTTAACTAGTGTCTTTGAGGAGGCTGTGGGAGCTGCTCTCCTCTCCCTCGCTGCGGTATTACGTTCCACCGTTTGGCATGTTTAGCCTCGTGTCGGCATGACCTCGTGCTGACATCTTTTACAAACTCCCTCCGATGTCAGGTCGGCATGCATTTGAGCACGGACTTCATTGTGTTGCAACAATGCATCAAATGTCTCCAGATATAAGAGCAGGGGGAGGGGGGTTAGCTTCCAAAACACAATTCAACATTTGCTGTAGTTTGTATTCAATGCAACTTATTATATAGTGGTACATTTTCTTTCTGCAGTGCTGTCTCTCGTGCAGGCTTCAATTTTATCACATAAATCAGCCATTTTTGATGTGCGACAGTCCTGAAAAAGGAAGTTGATGGTTATTGTGTAAACTTCACATGTCTCTTTGCAGCCAGCTCGGTGCAGCTTATGTTAGTGCTACTACAGGAGCTGTAGTCACTGCCCTGGGACTCAAGTCTTTAGCTAAGGTAGTGCACGTGGTTCACATGAATATTCAGATAAGATGATCTGAAACAGATACCCACTGGGGATTTGATGCCAGTTGTTCTGAGTGTGTCTCTGTTTTCCTGTCTTTGCAGTGCCTCCCCCCAATCATCAGTCGGTTTGTCCCGTTTGCTGCCGTCGCTGCTGCTAACTGTATTAATATTCCCCTTATGAGACAGAGGTGAGGCCAGTAACAAACAGAACGTGTAGGTGTCACATCTGACGGCTTATTTACAAGATGTTTCTGTTATTTTCTGTCAGGGAGTTCAAGTACGGTATCCCTGTGATGGATGAGAATGGAAACAGGTTAGGAGAGTCGGCCAACGCTGCTCAGCAAGCCATCAAGCAGGTGGTGGTGTCGAGAATCGGCATGGCAGTTCCTGCAATGGGTAATTTTAAAGTAGCTAAAGTCACTGTTTTTGTTACAGCAGGGAATAAACTTAGAACTTGTCTGGCCGTTGTTTGCTCATCAGTTCTGTTCAGGAATGATGGAATTAATTGGTTTAAAGTGACTCGATCCATTTCAGGCCAAATTTTGCGTTGCAATTCCTTATTTAATAAAACCTTTCAGTCATGAAACTCAGCAGATGCTCAGATCGACATCCAAAGCAGATCTTATTAACAAATCCAGACAGTTGTTCTCCTAATATTTGTTCCTGTTCACTGACATTTATCACTTGAAACGTGCATTTAAATATTTAGTCAGAGATTTTGGTCAGAATGCTTCAACGTCGGTTAGTAAATGAGAACCAGGCTGGCCTTTGGTTAAAACAGCCTCAACAGGTTTATTTTGCCTGTAGAAAGCAGCTGTTTTTGGGATATTTTAAACCGTTACGATCGTGGGTAACTTCTGACACAGATCGTAAACCTGTTCTGCCAGTTTTACATTTGGACCAAAGCAAAGTAAGCAGCCCATCACTTTCCTCCTGACTTGGTTTTATAGACTTACACAAACATCTGGAGTTAGAATAATCTGGTGACAAAATGATAGCCAATATAGCTTTTATCATCAGCACTGGCTTCACATCAAACGTCTATAAAAATTAATATGTAACTGTGCATGAGGGATACATTCATTTGTCTTGTGATATTTCCTTTTTGATTTAGGACCTTTGCTGACTTGTGTTTTTCTGTTTCACAGCCATTCCTCCTGTTATAATGAACGCTCTGGAGAAAAGAGCTTTCTTGAAGGTAAACACTGCGTTAACGAGTGCTTTTATTTGTTTTTAACAAGTTACTTAACCGTTTATTTCTGCTGTCCCTGATTTTTGTTTCTATGTAGCGGTTCCCAGTTCTAAACGCTCCTATACAAGTTGGGCTAGTCGGTCTATGGTACGTGAAATACACTTATCTAAAAATTTATTTTATTATTATCATATTGTGTTTATATTTAAAAGGGATGTCCTATTCTCTTTTGTAGCCTGGTGTTTGCAACTCCTTTGTGCTGCGCCCTGTTTCCTCAGAAAAGGTAACTTTCAGTCGCCCGTCGTCGCTCATGAAGAGTTATTGAACGTAAAGCGGTATCGCAGTAACGTCCGACTGTCTCTTTGTAGCTCCATGAACGTGAGCAGGCTGGAAGCAGATCTGCAGGAGAGGATACGGCAGACAAGTCCTCACACCACCACGGTGTACTTCAACAAGGGCCTGTAGGCGCAGCCACATCTCAAAGCACAAACATCCATTACACGCGCACTGACACACGTCTGTTTATCATGGGCACAACTGGGAGACAAAAGCTCAGTTTGTTTATGTTTTTGTGTGTACTGCTGTTTTTATTTGTTTTGGGCTGCTTTAAGTCAAACACTGGAAGTTGTTGATCATTTACAATTATTAATATTTATACTAGGGATGCACGATATTATCGGCATGGTATCGGTATCGGCCGATATTAGCGATAAAGTTAAATATCGGCCATTCCATCAAAATAACTCACCGA
>NC_056498.1:57808265-57811133 GCF_014905685.2 Nematolebias whitei | reverse complement strand
TGACTGTTCGAGTGTTGTCATTGTGTTAGAGAGAGTAAATGTCATGAATAAATTTGTCATTAAACATAATCCAAGTTGAAGTGTTGCATCATTTTCTCTTTTAGGCATCTGCATTTGGTAGCAGGTCAAATTGACAAAGACCATGCAGAATAATGTAGTATTTTCATTCCACAGCAGAGAAAGCTGTGTAGTCTCTGTAAGTAGGTGTAGGGAAAAAAAAATATATCAGTATTAGTATCGGTTATCAGCCAAATAATATTGGATATCGGCCAAAAATCCAATATCGTGCATCCCTAATTTCTACACTTGATGTAGAAATAATCCCTACAGATACAAAATGAGCACTCCTGTTAGAGGGAAAAACACATGGTTTGATTTCTTTTAACTTTATCTTTTGTCTTCCGCTGGTTAAACCTACAGATTGCGTAACACCTGAGTACTCATCTCATTGATACTTCATGCTACGCTCAGCGTAAAGTCCTGATAGATTATTCCAGCTTGTGCTTTTATGTTGTAAATAACATCTTTTGTGTCTTGTGTGCCCATGTTTTAAGTTCCTGCTTTGTCACATCACTGTTTTTAGAAGCTTAACAATGTTTTTTTTTTAAATTACACCTTTTACATAGGATTAAATCATTGCCTTTATTTTTTCAGTACCTTTATATAGTTACATTAAAGGGTACGTTACAGCTTAGTCCATCCCCCGATTGCAAAAGATCCAGTTTTGTCTGCCTTTTGTCCACCAGTGCATTTTAATCCCCTCCTGCTCTCCTTTAAGTGTACTTCTATCCCTTCATGTTCATCGACACCTTCATGTGGTGCTAGTTACCTGTCAAAACAGATGTATTGAAAAATTATACCACAGCTATACGAGTAAAATCTCAAAGGTGTGTTTGTATTAATATGAAGAAGTCATGTTTGCATCCTGTTTTACAAGAATATCTGTTTAATGATGCGTTTGCACCATGGGTGTAATATCTCCACACGTTGCTGAGAGGAAGTGGGTAGAAAAAAACTATCTTATCTGAAGTTCCCTGCTGAGTCTGACCAGTTTCATGGTTAAAGTGCAACAATAGCTGGCGGCGCAGTGTTGGCGTTACTGAATGAAAGCTTTTATTTTATGATGAAAATGAAGCGCAGAAGGTTTATTTGTAAAAATGTGGCCGCCTGCAAATGTTCTCTTGCACCAGTGCTGTGAGGTGGCTTTAAAATATCCTGTGTATAGTGAGAGATGACAGTTTTGTGCACAGAAATGTTATTTGTTGCTTTATAGATGTGGAAAGTTTCAAATTGAGCATCTCGAATCAAATATATTTATCGAACTCCGTCCTTTGTGGTTCTTTAGTAATAATAGTGAATTTATCTGTTAGTCTTAATTATGTAAAGATAAGTCTATTTTTTCTTGAATGTGTTGTACAAAATGTGGAGCACCGATGTAAAGTGATTTAACGGGTCTATGTAAACGGCCCCACGTGTGCACAGCTGCTTGTTTACAGACAAACCTGCTGCAATCGAGCGCTTCTTGTGCTAAAAACAAGTCGGATCAGAGAAGCGTTCCTTTGTTTGGACCCAGAACGATTACCAGTGATATCTCAACGTTTGTGGGGCGTGAATGTCCTATGTATTTACAAGGCTGTAGAGGCCGTGTTAAAAGTGAAATTTGTAATTGTTGTTCATTTAAAGCGAACTGATGATGTAAAGGGAGTAGCATCTGGACCAGGGGTCTGCAACCTGCGGCTCTGGAGCCACATGTGGCTCTCTGGTCCCTCTGCAGCGGCTCTTTCATGCTTTGACCAAAACTGGCATAAAACTGAATTTTATTGGTTCGACAAACAACAAAAAAGAATTAGTTCCAACAGTTTTGCTGTCATTTTTTTATTCCCTGACGGCTCTCCTTGTTCAAAATTAATTAATCTCTAAATCTTTGTGCGTTCTCCGTCACAGCCGTATCTTATAATTTTCTAATCCACATGCACTTATCAGTTTGACAGCAGCCACTCCTTTTACTTTGAAATGCTTGAATGTAAGAAATATAATGCAGGGTACATTCAGACTTTGCTGCTTTATTTAATTCTTGAACATTATTGATGTGGTCAGTGATGACTCTTCAGCTGAGATTAGTTACAAACCAAGCTTTTTTTTTGACACGTACACTGAATGTTATCTTAAGCGATTTATGTCGGCGTGGTCGTAGTTAAGGAGTTTTCTTGTGGGAAAAATGTCCAGAACAAAAGTTGGAATCAGTGAATTATAAAGTTCATCTGAGCTTGTGGCTTTACCACAGTTTAATATGAAATAGATGAAGTCCGCAGCTTTATCAGACAGACCTTTTGCCTCGTTACCCCCCCCCCCTCCCCCCCTTCAGCGTAACACCAATATATTCAAAAGCACAGCTCTGAAAAGTTCTGGTGTTAAAACGTATAAACGAATCCCAACATTTCATCTCATCAAAGCTCGACAAAACCCTGAACCTCACTTCTGTCATGCAGATGTTGAGCAGTCGGATGTAAAGAGTTTGTTCCACTCCACGAATGTTTTATTTTGTCGACCCGTCTGTATCGGTGAAGTGTTTCCTTTTTTTGTTTATCATTGGAAATGATGTATTTTGCTGAGAGCAATAAAATAAAGTGTGTGATATAAACGTTTGTCACCTTAATGCATTAATCATACCAGTAATTTGCTGTTTATTGAAAAGTATCTCTGCTGTTCTCCAAAGAGCTTCTAGTACACATTAGTAATTTAAATAATATATTCTGTACCCCTCAAAGGTTTTCAGTAAAAAAAAAGATTCAGTTTAATGCACAGCATTTAGCCATTAAAAGTGTACACAAAAGCTGAACAAGCCTCTGGATTGATAAACATTAGCCC
>NC_056498.1:57790641-57808165 GCF_014905685.2 Nematolebias whitei | reverse complement strand
CCCCCCCAGTATATTTGATAAAAGTGCCACTAAATCTTATGCAAACAAGTTAAACTAGCATCTTTTCAGAATTGACCATGAAATCAGGTTTATTTTTCTGCTGGATATTCTCATGCTCGGTTATTTTAGTTCATCTTATTATTTTAGTTATTTATTGTTTTTTAGTTGGTTATTTTAGTTCTGTAACTTAATCCAAACATCCAACATTTTTCAGTCAGGTCATCTGGACGGTTTCTTTTTTTTTGTGCTGAAACGTTTCACCTTCCATCCAGAAGGCTTCATCAGTCAAGAAAACGCACAAAACTGATTCTTCCCCCAAACAGTTTACTGTCCAGATGACCTGACTGAAAAATGTTGGATTGTATACCTGGATTATTGAGCATGGACTTTGTTGTTAATTCATATACTTTAGGGGAAAAAAAAAATAATAATTGGACCAGGTTTATTCTAGTAACTGATACAGCTTTTTATTTATTTTAACAAGTTTTATTGTGGGTGGAAATTATATTTTTGCCCGACACATACATTTAAAATAAGACAAAAATAAAGTCTTTATTATTCATAATCTTCAGCAGCTAATCAGCACAGTTTTACACACACAAAGCAAAACCTACTCAAGACTGCACCACAGTCGTATGCACGAGGTCACAAACTGAGCCCGTGTGTGTGTTTGGGCATCAAACTCGCTCCTCTCGCTGAGTTTAGAGTCAAGTTATCATCATCACACACACAGAGCACACACTCCGGTCGCTCGTGTCGGAGGCCGTTCCGGTGTCTGATCAGGAGCAGGAATCTAAGATTTTACACGCTAATGGCTTTAAATTGTGTCATCCGTAATCACAAAGCTAGCATTTAAACTGAAATTAGTAGTTATGACATTTTCAAGTTTGTTTCGTTGCTCTACCTGAATCTGGATGTTCCTGAAATAAGGTGTTTTTTTTAATCCCTGTGACAAAATGTATTTTTTTTTTTTTTTAAGTTTTGTGGAACTTAAGAATATTCACAGATATGTGCTGACAAAACATTAGCTCTTCAGCAGCACATTATTGGACGAAAATAAAAAGGTATTTTGTTGTAATAATCTCCGTAAACAGATTACAGTTCAACAGGATTTGATCTTGATCACTCGTTGATGACGCTGCAGAAATTACTTCTCAGGAACGATGTTCTTTGCAGCCTGCAGAACGTCTGATATCTCCACCTTATCCCCGAACTCCTTCTCCTGGTGTTCCAGGAGGACTCCCTGAAAGAACGAGACATTTCAAATGTAGGAGGGTCTCTGATGGGACGGACGAGACAAAGCTGCACGGATCTGATGTCTGGGTGAACTAACCTGTTTTCCTGCTCCGATGACAAACACTCCCCCGAGGATGAAGCCCTCCCCGTTCATGTTGCCCTGGTAACCAGACTTCCAGGCCCGAATGAAGTTCCTCCACACTCCAAGGCGAACGAAGCCCAAACCTCCCATCCTTCTCTGCAGCGGGCCGTAGAAACATTTCTACAAATACAAAGCAGTTATCGTCAGCTAGATCAAATAAAAAAAATGTAGCATATAGCAGCTAATTCTTTGAACACAATCATAATTAAGATTTTTTTTTTTTTAATACATCTGCCAATTTTTATCTCCGACAAAGAAAAAGTAGCTTTAAATATTAAGGGTTAAGGTCAGTGGTGAACATGTGCTTTGAATGCAGCTTTCTGAGCAGAGCTTATATATCTGATATTACTCTGTCTTATACTGCAGGTAAGATACTGACTGTTCATAACTATTACCCTGAATCATACTTAAAATATATTATTTGATTAGTGTTTATGTGTGACAACGTGCATCCTTTAGAAACTTTGGAGCATCTGATCCTTTTTTGTGATCTGTGCTGAGTCATAATTCATCTAAAAAGTTTCAATATGAAACGTTGCTCTTGAATTTCCCATCTGTGAGACAATAAAGGCTGTTTCTATTCTGTTGTTTGTTGAAATGTTATTGTCGGGCCTGTCAACAAGCTAGTTTAGTTTACACGTGCCCGTTTGAAAACATGATTTGTATTGGTATGGAGGAATGTCGTCAGGAATTCCAGCCCTAGATTTGAAAAGGGGGCTTCACAATGATGCCAAACATTATACAAAGGGATTTCCCCTGGCGCCACAACAGCCAGCTGAGGAGAAAATCGTCAACTGCAAAGCTATTTATCAATCAACCTTTATTTAGACCGGTGAATCCCATTTAAGTTACTGGGATCGCTCAGTGGTGTCTGTAGAGACCCATTTCATGCAAATCTCAATATTTTCACGTTCTTGGCACTGCAGCCTGTGTTTCTGACTCAGCAGGGCTCAAATTTACAGATCAAGCTACTCAAAAATAATTAAAACGCTGATAACATGAATGTGATAAGCGTCATCAAGGGTTTATAAATACTGTTCAAAGTGATATTATCGGCGCTTTGTTCCAGTAAATCTCTACCTACAAACCTTTTCATCGATGTAGATGTCCCCAGCGAAGTGCGGTCTGAAGCCCTGGATCTCTGCGGCCAAGTTTTCTTTCACCACAGCGACCAAAGGGACCCCGAGCTCCTCCAGCTGGGGTTTCAGAGAGGACAGCTCAGAGGCCTCCTGCAGGAAGAATGGAAATATTAGGAGACATTTAACCTGCCACTCGCCTACATTTAACCGTCAAGCTCTAAAACGTTACCTCTCTGCACAAAAATCATCCCGGTCGCCTTACAGCCATCACCACGGCCCCGTTCTTCTCCCACAGGCTCTTGGCTTTGACGACTTTCTCATCTGAAGACGAAACAAAAATAAAATGACACGTTGGTGAATAATCACAGAAACGCAGCTTTAACTCAAAACTTCAATGTTTTCTTTGGTTTCGGATCAACTGGACCTGACAGCGGCCTACCTTCCACTGTGGACCGCAGGTCAGCATCTTCGAGGTACTCCAGCGACGCCTTCGAACCTTTTGGAAGACAAAAATCGGTGTTTGCCAAGAAGATGCCAGCTAGGGCTGCTCCGACAGCCCCCAGACCCACCGACCACATCCCCATCTCCAACAGCTCCTCCTCCAGTCCGGACCAGAAGGCAGACACTGCATGAAAATGAGGCAAACGTACTGAGTTGGTGCTTAAACACGAGCCTAATAAAATGTTTTTAGTTCTTCCTGAGCTGGGCAACAGTTTCTAATGCTCATCTTTTCACGAGGAGAACGAAACAGACCCAGCAGCCAACAAACCAACCTTTGATTAGGGTTTATCGCGGTGCTTTCTGCCAGAACTTGTTCTCACTTTACACTAAACCTCACGAGATGAAACACCTCTGGTAATCACAACTACCGAGGTTTTAAAATCCCGTTTACAGAAACTAAACGGCGTGTTTTCCTTACAATCTTTTGGTCACATCGAACTGGAAATGACTTGTTTTTATTTACTTGGATTTGGATAACCGTTTCTTTTTCAACCCCAATATCTTTAATTATGTAAAGATAATCAGATTCCAGTTGCACAGAAATAAATGTAATACTCTTTGCAACAATGAAAAGTCAAAAGCAGAGTAAGGAACTTAACTTGGAGAAATATTGTTGTTATTGTGAAGTTTACCTTCAGTCTAATTGAATTAAATTACATCTTCTGAAAGAAAATCGCTACAAAAAAAAAAAAAAGTAAGAAAATGTTTACATTAGAAATATTTGGGTGTAACAGTGGACAGCTAACTGTGACAGCATGCCCTTGCCTGAAGTGATCTTGTTCGGATCAGGACTTGCTTTGGCTTTACTTTGGTGAAACAGCGCGGTCTGGGTTAAAAACTGCGGCCTGGCCGTGGTGGAGTGCCGGCTGCTCACGGTGGAGCTCCCCACGGGGACAGCAGCACAGCGCAGGGGAAGCCTCCACCTCAGAGCAGTCGAACATCTAGACAGAGCCAGCATTAGTGGCTGCAGTACAAGTCTGAGCTTCTCACTAAAAAGACCCCAAGAGTTCACTGGAAGACACAAAACAAAAGTTGTTTTTTGGAGCATGATAAACTCAACCACTGCCGTAATGCAATAACACTTCAAGTTGCAACTTTGTTAGAAAAGTAACATTTTATGGCGTTTTGTTCTCACTCTGACCCAATTAGAACTCTGCACCTATTGTTGAACCCGTTACCTGAAAGAGCAAAGGTAAAGCAGAAGTTTTTATCTTGATCTGACAGTGTGAATGTTCTCCTTTTGCAAATACATTTCCTACTTTTTGCACGTCAAGTTCTCATCTGGGTCAATGCATCAGCATTCAAACAAACATGCAACGCAAAGAGGACCAATCTGACTTCTCTATTCAAACAATTCAAAAGTACGACTTGATGATACTGACTTGTCTGTGTCAATGGGTGAATAAATCCTCTCTCTCTCTCTCTGGCAGTTCAGCTCGTCCGCTTTCAAACTGTAAATAACTCAAAGCATTTGTGCAGTTGGGCTTTATAACTCAGAGTCAGGAGGGAAAAAAAAACACGATAAGAGCAGCAACCAATAGAAATGCCTGGTAAATGAGGAAGAGTGGTTTTTATTTTTTTATTTTAAGAAACCTCAAGTCCCACAGCAAACTCTGAATATAGCTAATACTTATTCTGTCTGGAAATATATCAGTGCAACATGAAAAAATCTACAAAAAGTCATAAGCTGGAATGTACTACTTTATTTTAAAGCTCAGATTTAAGGCATTTCAATGACATTATTTCAGTTTTTAATGTATTAAGTTAAAACTGTACCAAACTACATTTGAATATCAGAAAGAGATAATAATTAGCTGAAATTGAAATACATTTAGATTTTTAAAACCCATACAAATCAATGAAACTGTTAAAATGTGGTTGCAGACTTTAGCTGACATTTGGTTTCAATTAAGTATTAAAACCTGCTTGAAAACTTAATATCTATTTTCTCTAGATGATACATCATTATAGTTTGCTTTGTAAATCGCGTCCTTTTATAAAAACCTTTAAGGTAAAGACTTCAGCAACCATGTGGCGTCAATATATATTATTTCAATTGTTTATTGTTCAGATGTAAAAAAATAAAATAAAAACGTGAAATTTCTCGGAACATGTTTGAATTTTACCGCTTACACGTGACCTTGGCGCAAAGCAAAAACACGCCTTCAAATTTGTAGTGCGTGTTTTTATTGATCATTACGGTAGTTGGATTAAAACTAAAATACACTCGTTTAAAAAATCAATGCATAATGACGTTACACGAAATAGAAACGCCGGAGAGTTATTTGATCTCTGTTGTGACCTTAATATTCGAGTAATCTAACCAGCACTGAGACTAATTGCACTCTTTACGCTTATTTGAAAAAAAAAAAACAAGTTTTGTAAGTTTATCCGACGGTGTCCTACATAAACTGTTTTAACTGCTAGTACCGTCGATGGCCTCGATAAAATTAGCATCAAGTAGCATTTAGCCGACATTACTCTGTTACAACGCATGTCGCATGCAGTCGTGTTTATTTTCACAACCTCGCTGAAATTTAACGTTTACGACACATTTTAGTGATATAAACACCACTCACCAAAAAAATCAATGAGCACCCGACCTGACGTTTTGGTCGACAGGTTTAATCTGAGCCGGCAGGCCCAACTAAACGATTTCGAGCAGGAAAAGTAATCGAACAAGATGGCGGAAGATGGATGGAAACAATGGTGGGATGAAACAGTTTATCGACAGAAAGAAGTTGGAACACAAGTAGGAACAAGTCTTAATAAAAAATTTAAAAAAAGTTTTATTTTATATTCATGAGTTAAAAGGCCCCTGGGGTTTTTGTTTTTGTTTAATTTGATAACATTTCTTAGTGTCACTTTTAAGATTGATCAATTTGATACAATGTTTGGTTTATTGTTTGTATATTTATTCAGCTTTTCTTTATTGACATGTGTCCTTGGGGTGTTTGCATGTTTCAGTAGTTGTGCCTCTGAGATCATAATGTTTCTGTAGTTGTTTTGCATAATTTTTATATTGTTTTGTGTGTCTTCTTGTCAACTTTGTGCACTTATTGCTCACATCTTTTTGTTGCTAATTGATTTAGCATCAATTCAATTTAGTCTATTTATATAGTGCCAAGTCACAACAGAAGTTATCTCAGGGCACTGAACAGAAACATTCATATTCATAAAAATTCAATTAGTATCATTATTTATCTAAGGTAGAGTAGCCAGCAGATTGCACTGTCATTTCATTGTAGTCTCACAGTAATACTTTATTCTGAGTCACTTTTATTTCTTAATGTTTTTCTTTTGTTTTTGTTTTTTTTATATATATAATTGCTTTGCTGTGATTGCAAACACTTTATCTTTCTATTTTAGATTCAACGTCTCATTATTTGGCTCTAGGCACCTCAAGGCTCGTTCTGTGATCCATCCATGAGCAAACATGGCAACAAACACGCTTCTGTTTATTATTTTTAGTCCCTTTTTTTGTTTCTTCTCCATCCTGTTTTGTCAAATCTAAGTGTTGGATTTGTGTGCTGAAGGATCAGGACTGGAGTTTAGAGACAAATCATCATTAAAACACGCATCACCAATAACAGGTTTGCACACAGCGTATCAATAAACAAATAAACAGACGCATTTTATAACTTGACAGCGAATAAGCCATGCAGAATGCACTGAAGTAACTCATGCTACATGCAGTTGACACATAAACAGATTTCAACATGCTGGTAGCTACAGAATGTTGTAGAAACACTCTGGGGTTATCCAAAGTCACATACAGCACTAAACACGCGCAGCCACTAATACATAATGCAACAAATTGAAATCCATTCATGAAATAATCAAATGTCCACCTCTCTTTAGAGCCATGAGGTGTTGTCTAAGAGTAACATACTGTAGATTACAGTCTTAAACCTTTTATTCAGTTTTGTATTTAAAGGGGGATTTTGCAAACATGTTTGCATTTTTCTGTAGATCTTTTCAGCGAAGTGCTTCTTGTTCAGCTTCAAGGCAAGAAGAAGATCTTCAGGGTCCTGCAGCTGGGACTTCAGACAGAGCAGCTTAGCAGCCTCCTGACGAGAGAAGGGCAGGAAAACATCATGTATGAAAATTAAACACTTCATTTTATTCCACACATCACACCCATCTGCACGGTCATGATACTGCTGAAGAGTTTTGGCCTTCTGTTTCTGATGGACTTTAAAAAAGTATATATAAAAAGTTCACAGATTTCTCTTCAGATTCAAATATTTATTTTAAGATTAAAAAGTCCCCTAAAATTCTGATGTAGAATGTGGTTATTGTCTAAAATAACAATCGCTTGTGTGTGTGATTCCTAATCTTTTAAAAATAATTTCTTTAGCAAGACACGGCAGCCTTGAAGGTTTTAAGGGCTCACTTACTCCTCAACACTTCAGATATGTGATACAGAAACATTTAATTTTAAACATGTCGTTGTAAAAGTGCAGCAAATTCATTCCTTCTGCTGTCTTCAGCTCCATGTTCTCCAGCTCCTCCAGATTGATAGTTTGACATGTTTTCTTACCTTTGCTGTGATATTCATGGCTAATGTGGAAGAGTCTGATATTTTCACCAGTTCTTGCCCCTTAACAGATCACACCAGTCACAGTGGAATCCCTGCTTATGGGAGACGTGCATGTCTTTGAATTCCTCAAAGACGTCCGTAAAACAGATTTTGCTGAGCTTGTACCAGATTCTGTACGATGCAGAAAAGATTTATTGCCAACCTGAAGCACAGCTTCTGTAGAAATTGTCATTTCTATTTTATCAGTTGTCTTCAGGTTTTTAAATATGTCAAAAAATATCTCAGATCAGCTCAGAATAAGATAAACGTTGTGATGATAGTAAATATGGTTAGTAGGATTCTCCTGTGTGAGCAGAGCTGAAGGGACTCTGACATCAAACTCAGGCCAAGACTGACTCCTGCAGGACATTTTAAAGATTAAGACTAAACAAAGTCTATACTTCTAATTGTTTCCTCTCTATATAAGGTTGATCAAACTCAGAAAACAGTAGTAAAAATGTTCATTTTGTCTCCTCATGCAGCAATTCAGACCAAAAAAAAAAAAAAACTGGCACCAAATTTGAGCTAAAACAGGATGATGATCTCAAAAACACATAGTCCAAACATAGACTCAGTCATTTAAGAAAAAGTAACTAAATATGTACATTTTTCTCATGTTCTACTTCCTAAATTTTCTAAATAATTTCTGTATTATAGCTTTGGTGTAATCTATTTTCCAAAATAGCAGTGAGCACCAAACAAATACCAACCAGTATGCCAATATACTTTCTGAACGTCAACACAATTGTGGTTCCATAGCTGCTCTGTTAGTGATGCAGTTCAATACAACAGCTTCAATAAATCCTGGGAAGGTTTATATCCTGTTTGATTTGCTTTGTGTGCTTTTCTACAGTGTAAGTTAGGTGAAGACTTTGTTTAGCTCCTTCATAAAGTTTCAGAAGACCGGCTTGAGTATTTTTCAAGTTATACATTAGTAGTATTTCATCATTGGGGGCAGCTTCACGCAGGAATGTGCTGAAGGTCCAAAAAGGGCTGGAATAGAGACGGGATAGGATGACATTCCTCCAGCTCAGCTGCTGTGCTCCCTCTGACGGACCTCAGGCAACCTTCAGGGTTGGTGTTCCTGCTGCCTGGATGCTTGTTTCTGTGGTTTCAAACTGTTTTTTTTTTAACAAATAGCTGAATGATTCATGCACGCCGAGCTTCTTTCTTGTGACTCATTAGACGACGAAACAGTTTGGAATAAAACAGCGCAGCGTTCAGATGACTCGCCTGTGATTTTTTGGGTTGTTTTGCCTCTCTTATCACACATACAAACTGGCAGCATGCGCAAATGGGAGTGACAGCCAATCACAGCTGAGGATTGGCTCCCCACCTCCTGTGGACAGCTCCTGCTCACACACTGATTGACTCCTTATATTCTTATTGTACAAGTACAAGCTGTCAGGGAGCAAAGTAGTACTTTATGAAAAAGGGGCCAACGAGTGTGGTATCTTTAATTGTTCCGCTGGCAGCTCGTGCGTTTATCTCCTGTTTATCGACAGGTAACTTCTTATATAACAAGCCGTAATCTCCCTGCAGTCTTTGAAGCTTGCAGCGTGAGTTCCTGCTCGGCTTCTGATTCTGTCTGCTCTAGACGAAACTGGTCGGAGGCCAGCTGAGCTCAGAGTGCAAAGAGGAAAGCTGTGGGTGAATGCTGGGTGTCCTTGAACCCGAGGAAAGACTAACAGGTGTTAACAGCCCCCGAGTCTATGAGGGGACATTTATCTGCTCCTGTTCTGTCAAGTTTGAGCCTGGCTCGCTCCCATGTGGCCACTGACCCGCCTTTTCAAACTCAGCCGGAGTTCAGTGTGACACACAGCAGCCTCGAGTGGCTCACAAATCCACGTGATTGATTTGGATTTGGGTTTACTGACCTCCGTGGGGGGGGGGGGGGAGACGTATCAGCGCGGCTGATGTGTTTATAAGAAACAAACTCCTAAATAATCTGTCAGTCGTTGATAAATAGAAACATCTGAACACACTTGACACTTGGCTGCACAAATCGGGGTTTGAACTTTAACCTTTTATTGATCTGTGAATATATGAGACATTGAATGAGTCAATGTTTTGCAGTTATTAAAAAAAAAACCTTTAATTTATTTTAATGTAGATCCGTTTAAATCCATTCAGCTGCGGACATGTTAAAGTTTTAGCTTTGTCAGATTTTAGGAGCTCTAAATCTAAGTTTTGTACTTTATTGACTCAAAGAGATAAAAAAAAGAATAATGGATGAGATATTAACTTTATAATGTATTCCAGCATTTGGAAACCCACTCTTAGTCTGAGGTTGCTTATCATCTTTGGTGAAATTTGCTAATCTGAGCAATAATTTTGAAGTTGTCTTTCAACAAAAAACACAGAATCTCAATCATCTGACCTCCCATCACAACTTCCTGTTAACTCTGTTTCTGTGTCAAAAAAACTCGAGATCCTGAACCGTTTCAACAAACATTTTGTTGCTTCGAGTTCCTTGTTTGCCACAGCTACTAATGGAAAACCAGCTACTTCTCCTTTAGGCCAAACATCTACAAATCATACCTCTCCTAAAAAATCTTTAGTGAACCACACCTTTTCATTTTCATTGTTTTCGGTGAGCGTGGTTAATAAATTATTAAAAGGTCTAGATTCTAAAAAATCTGCAGGACCAGATGAATTTCCACCTTATTTCTTAAGGCTGGTCGCTCATATCATCGGAGAACCGGTGTCTCACATCTTTAACATGTCCATAAACCAAAACACCATTCCATACACTTGGAAAACAGCCTTTGTTCTTCCTTTGCTGAAGGGAGGAGATCCCACCATGTTGAACGACCAATCTCTAAACTCTACATTTTAGCTAAAATCCTAGAAAAACTGATAAACTCTCAATTCAAAAAGTATCTGGATTCTTTTTACATCTTACCTCTCCATCAATCTGGTTTCAGGAAACAACACAGCATAATGACTGCTTCACTGAAGTTTTATGGTGCATTGAAACACTGGATGCTCAGGATTATTGTGCTGCACTTTACTTAGACCTGTCTTAAAGCTTTTGACTCTGTGGACCATGGCATCTTATGTCATAAGCTCTCAGAAATTGGTTTCTCAGAACACACCATTGGTTGGTTCACTAACTATCTCTCAGATTGGAGGCAATGTGTTCAACATAATGGTACTTCTTCCAGTTATCCAACCATTAACAATGGTGTACTACAAGGCTCAGCCTTAGGACCCACCCTCTTCACAATCTACATAGGTAACATAGGTCAGAGCATCCCTAATGAATCCTTACATTTCTGCGCTAATGATACAGTTGTATACTGTCGAGCTAGAACAGTTGCTAAGGTCTACCAGCTTTTGCAATGTGCTGTTGACATCATCCAGTCAGATTTGTTCTGTCTCAAACTTATACTAAACACAGACAAAACCAAAGGGATGTTGTTGTTTTTAAACAGGAAGCTGGTCCCAACATTCCTTCCCTCGATTTTATATTCAAATGGTGTTCCTATCGAGTTTGTCGATTCCTACAAATACTTGGGTATCTTGGTCGATTCACACCTCTCTTTTAAGCCCCACGTTGAAAACATAAATAATCTGAAAATTAAATTCTGTTTCTTTTTCAGAAATATATCCTGTCTTACTCTGAATGCAAGGAAACGCCTTGTAACTGCGACTTTCCTTCTCTTTATTGATTATGGTGACATTATTTACATGAACGCCCCTAGAAGCACCCTGCAGATGTTGGATGCTGTCTATCGTGGTGCACTAAGATTCATAACTGGCTGTAACTACTGTACCCAGCACTGCACCCTGTATTCACTGGTTAACTGGTCATCATTAACTTCACACAGACTCACTGGTACATTTTCATCTTTAAATCACTTCTTGGTCTGCTGCCTTCATACATCTCCTCCTACATGTCTCTGTGTGAGTGCAGCTACAGCGTGCGCTCTCAGGATATTATCACATGCAGTGTTGACTTAATGAGGACTGAACTAGGCAAAAGGGCCTTCTCCTACTCCGCTCCTGTTTCCTGGAATATCCTGAAAAAAGATCTGAAGCTCTCGACCTTGACCTCTCTAAGTGGCTTCAAACATCTGTTAAGTTCATGGGAAAAACCAATGCAGACATGTTCCTGTTTTTAGTATTTTATACCACTTTATAATGTAGCTGTTTTGTTTCATTTTTTTTTATATAATTTTCTTCCATTTATTTTTAATGTATTTATACACTGTATGCTTTCTTTTATGATTGTCTACTGTTGTCATTGTTCTTTGTTAAAAACAGGTCTCTCTAGTAAATGAGTCCTTGAGGCTCAATGAGACTAACCTGTTGAATGAACTAATTATAGTTACTTAGTCCCATAAGTAGCACATTTACACTATGTGAGTGTGCTACTTATGGGACTGAGTTATCGTGGCTCCTTGGACTGATGAAGTCTTCTGGATGAAAGACAAAACGTTTCAACACAGAAACCATCCAGAGGACCTGACTTTACATTGTTGGATTTTTTACCTGGATTATTGAGCATGAACTTTGATCTCTTTGAGAGTCCTTTCTTATATCCAGTTTTCAAGCTATTAGATATTGTGACATGGGATTTTGGAAGTAAAGCTAGTTACTTAAACTGCTTTTTTAAAAATAATATACAATTTCCCACCAAAATTACAATGAACAAAAACATATTAATGTCAAAAGCTAGTGATTTCCCAAAGAAGATGTCTTCTTTTGGCTATCATTCTGAGGTGTGTACTATTTGAATCATATTATTTAGGATTACTTAAAGAATAATTTAAAGAACTTTGTGTATCTCTGTTCACATTTCCACCCTCAGGCCCGTCTGAACTTTGATGGCCGTTTATCTTTCAACAGAACCATAACAATCTTGTTGAGGTTGAAAAAAAAAGTCATTTTCCTTGTCAGTCATTAACAAGTGCTTTGATGCAACGAGCACTCTCTCATTCTGTGGACGTTCATGTTTGCATACAAAACAAGTGTGTGGGTTTCATTTATTTATTTTTTCCCTGTGTTTTCATCGTGAAGCAGCTGGATTGACATAGACGGTGACGTGTCATCCGGATAGCACTCGCATCGCCTGCTCTCTTCGGGGTCCGGGCAGGATTTTCACATCTTTTCTAGTTTCATCTATTTTTTTTATTTTTTTTTTGACAAGTGGATCACAAAGAACTCTGAAATCGATTTACCAGAGCCCTCTTGGTTTCATCGGGTTCTGAGTGGCACGCCAAATCTAACAAGTGTGGCAATCAGAGAACAAAAAAGAAAATTATTTACAGTCAACAAAAACTTTCACCCATTTTCATTTGGCTGAATATCCCATCATTACCACACAGTTTAAAGTGCTTGAAAAGTGGAGGAAATGTCCATATCAGGAAAATAAAATCTGACTTTTTAAATAAAAGTGTTGCAATTTCGTATAAGTTTAACCAAAGCCTGATTATTTGAATTTACAACTAATTATACGTATTTCCCATCACATTTCCAAGATTTAGGTAGTAAACAAAAAGGTAAATGTTCAGCTGTTGCATGGTGGCAAACAGACACAACATGTTCAATGTTGTATTTGTCCTACTTCTGGTCATCTGTCACACATGTGGCATGCTTCCACAAGCAGACCAGTCAGAAATAAGAGTCACAAAAGGGAGTTTAGACAGCTGATTAACAGCTGGCGATAGGATCAGCCAAAAGAGTTTGATTGCTTCTATACATGGCTGTAGTTACCTAATTTACCAATAAATGGGTTCGCCAAAGTAGTTTCCACTCGAAAAGTCCAGAAACATGAGCTCCTGTTGCCGTATTTTAGTTTTAACATCTCTGTTCTGTCATTCAGTGTAATAATCTTTTTGGCTAAAGTTCTTGCGACATGTTCATAGCGAGGTGTTTGAAACGCTTCATTTATCATTAGTCAATGTCTTGATATATGATTGACAGGTGTTCAGTCTCCCTGAAACAGAAAACCAGTATGAATGCTTCCCTTCAGCATAACATGAAATTCATAAGAAGCTACATTAAAAAAAACTTGTATAAGAGGATTCAAGTGAGAAACAGAGTATTGTTTTTATTTTTGAACTATGCAAAATAACTCCAGAGCATATGTGTCAAACTCAAGGCCCGGGGGCCAAATATGGCCCTCGTTGTCATCATATCTGACCCCCAAGATGATATGTGAAATGTAAAATACTTCTATCTCTTGAATTTTTCAGTAATCTTTGATTATGATGTTGAAAGCACAACAAACAACATCAAATGAGGCCAATCAAACTCTTGCTGAGGAACATGTGACCAAGAAAAGACGCTGGGTGTCTGATTTGAGTTAATGTAGTTTCTGAAATTGGCCCTTAGCTTGAAAAAAGTTTTAATTTTGTCCCCTTTTGTAAGTGAGTTTGACACCCCTGCTCTAGAGGATAGACTGGAAACTAGACAGAAGCTAGATTAGCATGTTTTGTTGTTCTTGATGACAATGATGGTGATGGTTGACTGAAGAGGTCAGGCAGGAGTCCCCATAAACTGTAAGGTTTCCAGATGACATCCGTAGTGAGAGTTGGGAGCAGGTGGAAGAGAGCCTGGAGAGATGGAGGTCTGCTCTGGAGAGAAGAGGAATTAAAGTCAGCAGAAGTGAGACAGAACATGTGTGTACGAGAGGAAGACTGGTGCAACAGTGGCGCTGTAAGAAGTAGAGTTATTAAAGGGGGAATGAGTTTTAGTACCTGGGGTCCATCATTCATACAGGAGGAGTGAGGAAGAGAGTGCAGGCAGGGTGGAGCGGATGGAGGCTAGTGTCAGGGGTGATCTGTGATAGAAGGAGAGCTTTGGGAGTGAAATGGAAGGTTTACAAGATGCTGTCAGACTTTGATATATGGTTTGGAGAAGGTGGCACGCACATAAAAACAGGAGGTGGCAAAGATGATGATGTTCAAAGTTTTATTGGGAGTGACCAAAATGAGCAGGACTGGAGCTGAGTAAATCAGTGGAACAGCTCAGGTTGAGCATTTTAGAGACAACGTTAGAGACTAGAGGGTTTGGACATGTGCAGAAGAGGGACAGTGGATATACGTATTGGACATGGAATACTGGATATGAGGGAGACGAGGAAGGATCATGGACGTAGTGGAGGATGATTGGATGCTGGGATTGGGTGAGATGAAGACAGAGGATAAAAGGTGCAGCCAGAAGAAGTTACCAAATCAAGTCTCTTTTTTATTTTTATACTTTCCAAAAAATTAGAATGTCATGGAAAATTTGTGTAACTTCCATAATTCCATTCAAAAAGTTAATCTTTAATAGATGATAGATTCAGGGCCCACAGTTTAAATGATTTCAAGTATTTATTTATTTATTTTTACATAATTTGGGCTTCCAGCTCATGAAACCCACGAAAACAGGATTTCAAAAAATTAGAATACTGTGGAGACATCAGCCCAAATTTTGCAGGGCATGAATGTTTTAAACTGAGTGTGACACTAATCATCTACTAAACTCAAAGCACCTGCACAGGTTTCCTGGAAGCCCAAATTATGTAAAAAATAAACAAATAAATACTTGAAATCGTTTCAATTGTGGGTCCTGAATCTATCATCTATTAAAGATTAAATTTTTGAATGGAGTTATGGAAGTTAAACAACTTTTCCATGATATTCTAATTCTTTGGAAATGGTCTGTGTATGTTAATACTGTTGTCATTTTTAGCTATAGTTTTTACTAAACAATTTTAAGTTGCCTTTTCCACCAAATCAACTCTGAGGTGTTTCTTTCACGGCTGAGAGCCGTTAAAATTCTAGTCTCACTTGGCGAGGCCGACCCAACACTGTCTGAAATTAGAGCAAAACAAGGGCAAGATGGAGAAAAGTCTTCACGGATCTTCTGCTACAGTAAAGAGAAATCTGCTGATCTCTACTAGCAGAGCTCAGTACACTCGAAAAGATCTTGTCTGTATGTGTCTTTGTCCAGATGTGCGTTTGTGTGTGTGTTTGTTATTCGCCTTCACTTGCTCCACTTGTCCTAAAAAGCTTGTGATTTTCTTAAAAAGACAGAGACACGATGAATCACCTGAAAGGCCATGAAATATCTAAGGGACTCATCTTTGTTATTTGATCTTCTCTCAGGAAATGGCTCGATGTATTCTGCAGTTGCGTACAAAGACGAAGGCCTCGGGCTGGGACTCGGATGGAAAACAGCATTTAGACAACAGACGACTGTTTGCCCCAAACTGGATTAATGGCACAGAAAGTGAGTCGCTTCATAAGACTGAGGGGAAGCACACATTTTAAATATGGATATTTCCATAATATTGTACTTAAAGCAAATATTAAGTAACAATTACTGTGGCATTTTCTGATTTCATGTAGAATTAGCTTAGTGTATTTTTTGTTAAAACATGAAATATGCATAGATTGTTGTTTTTAATTTACAAAAAACTTCAAAAAGCAACTGAAACTTAAAAAAAAAGACTTGAAAATTAAGTTTCTTAAGAACCTCACAGGTTTGGATGGGAGCTGAACTCGGGTCTGCAGGTTCCTGACAAGTTGTGTGCCACTTATATTTTTAATAACTTTTTATTTCACAACTACCACACTAATTCACTCATTATGTGACCTTAAACAGGATCATCTGGAGCATTTCTGTTGTGGACGACAACTTTATATTTTCTCTGTCCATCATTTATCAGTAGGCCAATTTAATTACCATTGCAACATTTTAATTTACAGACTTATAAGCTGGTTAAATTGGATTCCACTGGGGCTTTATCAGTCTAACTTATTAATTTACAAGTCCAGTATAATCAGCGGTACACAGTCTGATCAGAACCATGGCCTTGCTCTCATTAAGGCTGTTTATTTTCCACAGGATCATTTTTAATCGCAATTATTTAAAGAAAAAAATGTATTCAGTATTTTAATAATCTGTTGCTGCTTGTGGTTCCTGGATTTGTGCATTGTTGATGTAAAACACAAACTCATAACCGTGTCAACAACTTTTTATTATTTCTTTTGAAAATCCTTGTTTTATATTTGTAATAATTTTTAACATTTGATTTTTTCATGTGAGCTCATATTTTTTTCTCATTTAACATTCCTGCTCAGTGACTCGTTGTTTATTTGTCATGTGCAGGTTAACACAAGGTCAACGATGCAATGAAATGTTCAGGATGAGAAGAGCTGATTTGACTCGCTTAAAAAATGTTTTTTTTTTTTTAATTAAAAATATACAAAGCATGCAATAAAAGTACAAAATAAAGTACCAAAGTGACAAAGAAATAGAAACATAATATTCACAAGCTCCAAAAGAAATATAGCAAACATCATGGTAGAAAATAACGGTGCAAGTAGGTTGAATTAGTATAAATCAGTATTTCACAGGTACAATATTGCACAAATGCACATGATATATAATGCACATATCATATACTAAGGCAAAATACAAACAAAAATTTAACTTAAAAATCTTTGATTTGACAAGATAATTTATTTTAGTTATTTAGTCATCATTCTCTTTCATGGCCTCCTGTAGGTGGCAACTTAAAAAAAAAAAATAGTCCCTGCTACTTCATAGTTCGTATATCACAGACTCGCTGTATCGCGGTTTTTCAAACTAAGATTGGACATGACACACAATTGGCTGATTGATAGATGAGCTGCAAGATCAGCATGGGATTTTTATTTAAAATAAATTATTTGAAATTATTTAGCACCTGCTGCACCTGTGTGCGGCCCATAGTGCAGGATAAACTTCCTGCTGCAGCCGATCAGCTGTTCTCCCTGCAGAGCTGAAAAGTGGGCGTGGCCAAGAGCGCTTGCAGATGGCTGAGAGCAGAGGAGGCAGGGAGCTGAAATGACATTCTGGGCTCTTTTAGAGCATTTAGAGTTTAAAAGCACTATTTAGAATATTGCAAGAGTGTGGGAAGGGTTTAAAACACACACACACACACACACACACACACATATATATATATATATATATATATATATATATATATATATATATATA
>NC_056498.1:57784884-57790631 GCF_014905685.2 Nematolebias whitei | reverse complement strand
ATATATATATATATATATATATATATATATATATATATATATATATACTAAAATAAATGACTACTTACTTCTTGTACTACTATTCCTACTTTGCAGTTTTTCACTTATCGCAGGTTTTCAGGATATGGATCCCCCGCGATAAACGAGGGACTGCACACATGTAACTACCGGTAATTAAAAATGACAGAATGTGTAGTTTCAAAAAATCTTGTTTTCAAAAGCCTATAAACAAAGACTTACTTCGTCGCAGCATCTGTGAAATGCCAATCATTTGCTGATAAACAACAAATGCTGTATATTAACACACATTATAATAATTATCAATATTATTATTATTGTTGTTATTGTTGTATATATTTCTTGCACCATAGGCTGACCCTTGCGCTTGTTTTTAGTGACCCCTGCTCTGTAGGTCACCCCAACTAGACTCAGGTCCAGCAGACAGAGGTGTCCCCTGGTGAGACGAGGCGGAGGGGAAGGGACTGAGAGATTCCTGCCTCCACTCAGAAAGAATCACATCAGCCGAAGTAGGTAACACACACTCTGCCATGACGTTGCTCACAAAGGGTTAACAAGCTGCTTCTGCGAGCTGAACTACCCACCCATCATCCACTCCCCCCTGGAATGGAGTGTCCCATGGATTCACATGACATGCGTGTGTGTGCGCGCGCACGTGCTTGTGTGTGTGCGTCCTTGGCCGTATATATTGAGCCATGTGGAGCCAGACGTGGAGTTTTGTTGGACAGACTTTCTCTTGGCTGCGGGGATTTTGGCTTCCAGTTCACTGTTACTGTGGAGAAGGAGAAGCAGTGGGAATTTAAAGGTGCCTTCAGGTCTCGTCGGACTGTGTGAGATTCAGGAACCTTGCAGAGCGTCCGGCCCCGCAGACTAAAATGAGTGATTTTCTGGACGACGGCTCTTTTATGTTCACCTCGGAATCCGTGGGAGAGGGACACCCAGGTGAGGCTTTGCTTGACTTTAACCACCTGTGCAAACAATAAAATCAGACTTCTTTAACATCACAACTTGGTAGATGGTTGAACTTTTACTTTAAAAGCAGAAAAGTATCAACCTTATGGTTTAACATCATAAAAAAGATGCATTTGCAGAAGGATTGACATAATGAAAGCCGAACCTAACGTTTAAAATAGCTCAAAAGAGTTACTCATCAGCCATGTTTGGAATTTCATTCACTGCAACATGTGTGTGCAGCTTTCACTTGTGTGAAGCAGGAGGTGGTGTGCTGGTGTAAGGTTTCACTCTGAGAAAAAAAAAAAAAAAAAAGAGAGGACGGAGTGACGTGCTGGAGCAGGAGCCGGTTCATGGAAAGCTGCTTCGACTTCCAGCCCGAGGATAGAAGTTAAACTTTGCTGTGTCCTTTACTCTGCTGCGCTCAGCTAAACCCTGTGCATGTGTTGTAATCCCTTCACAAATATACAATCTGACAAAGTCCCCTGTGCAGAATCGATAATCAGCAAATGCACGTCTATGGTAAAGCATCAGAGATAATGACATGACTTTGAGCTCGCAGCGTTCCCTTACACAGCTCTAACGAAATATAACTCTTTATAATCTGTGCTTCTATCTCAGTTTCTGTTTGATAAAACCAGAAGAGTCAAATCCTAACAGTATGTTAAGCCAGGTTTTAATGCAAACATTATTTCACATTCAGAGGTGTTTAACCTTGGTGGAAAGCAGCAGGAAAAAAGGCACTGTCTAATTTGATAACACATCTCAACGTCTGGACTGTTCCCACAGATAGCAGCCAGTCTTTTGGTACGTTCAGGTAGAAACCCAAGCCAGAATCAGTTTGAGTAAATATGGAAAAAAAAAATAAACATCTGTTACATTTTGTCCTGGAACTGTGCGTTCAGCCAGATGTTGAGGTTGTTTCTGATGCAACCTGTTCACAGCGTTGCTCCAGACCGATGACAAAAACATGGGATGGGGTGAGCCATTGTACTCGTGCTGCACTCAAACTGCGCACAGCAAAACACCTTCTGTTTGAAATATTAATGTGTAAACACAAATTCTGCACAAAACATATTCATAAAGTTATTATAAACCGTGAAGTGTTCCTTCAAACTACACCTGTGAATAAAACTGGGGTAGAAATCCCCCATCTCTATAAGTTTTAAGTTTCACGTTTTATTCTGAGGTTAAATCTTTTATTATTTTTTTTTATTTCTCCACAGATAAAATTTGTGATCAGATCAGTGATGCGGTCCTGGACGCACACCTGAAGCAGGATCCTGATGCTAAAGTGGCCTGTGGTGAGCCATCCGTTTCAGAAAACACAGAAATGTTCAAACATGTTTATCTCAGCATCATCATCTGCATCGTGGATCAGTGGGTTTGACTGCAGGGCTCAGATTATTTTCTGGACTTCATGTCAACAAACATGTCATCTGCTGCCAAACGGCAGGTCTAAATCTCTCTTAAAGTGTTTTTATTAAAAGTTATTCATTGTGTTGACAGAGACGGTGTGTAAGACTGGTATGGTGTTGCTCTGTGGTGAAATCACATCTCGAGCCAATGTGGACTATCAGAGGGTGGTGAGGGACACCATTAAATACATCGGCTATGACAACTCCGACAAAGGTGAGAAAACAAAGATGTGAAGCAGGAAACTGAGTTTATATGTCTTCAGCTGTGAGATCATTCATTTATTTTTGCAGGTTTCGACTATAAGACGTGCAACGTGCTGGTGGCTCTGGAGCAGCAGAGTCCGGACATCGCTCAGGGCGTCCATATTGACAGACGGGAGGAGGACATTGGAGCGGGAGACCAGGTGAGAATACTGGGACCAGAACAACGTGTCGCTTGACTTGATGATTCTCGCTGCCACCATGTTGGACAAACTTCAGTTCGGCTGTTGTCAGAGTATTCAGATTTTTACTTGCGTATATATCTTCACTTTACATAAGTGAACAAAACTGTTAAAAGATAGATGTAACAGAAAATGAATGATGAACGCACGAACATTTACTGTCATCATCATCCACACAATGACATTTTAAACGTGCCATCCAGACAGCTTTGTAAAAATCAGTAAATAATACATTATAAAATGCAAAAATCACTAATAAATAAAGATTTAAAAACGTCAACAACAAACACAAGCACGCTCATCGCTGAAAGAAATCCCGAGTACCTTTTATTAGTCATGAAATGAAGAAATATGACAGAAACGAATGCATTTGTGCTCAGTTTCAGTTAGAACATGCTTCAGCTGCTGGTTGGACCAGCTGAGCAGATCTAGTGGCTGAACCCCTCTAAGTATCACAACATAGCTGATAAGCTTATCAATTTGAGGTCTTTTACAAACATTGCAAACATATCTTTATAGATTTTAGGTTCTATAAATCCATACATGCTGTCAAGAATTCATTTTTGTCTAAACAAACCTACTTGATTAAAGTAATATTTTTCGTTTGGATTTAGAAAACCACTTCTCGCTGTTGATTGATGTTCAATTCAATTCAATTCACTTTATTTATATAACGCCAAGTCACATCATGTCATCTCAGAGCACTGAATAAAAACATTCATATACATAACAATCGATTAGTAAAGTTATCTATCTAAGGAAGGAAGGAAGGAAGGAAGCCAGCAGATTGCGCTGAGTCTTCATTTCGTCACAGTCTCCCATCCTGAGCTAACACAAAGGCGACAGTGGAAAGAAAAAAAAAACCCTCGTAACAGGAAGAAACCTTTAGCAGAACCAGGCTCAGGACAAGTGGTCATCTGCTCCGACCGGCTGGGTTCGAGAGGAACAGAAAGGAGGAACAAATACACAATGGCAGGTCCAGAATGGAGGTGTGCAGGTCCTTCTATAGGAGGAAAAAAAACACATATTAAGATAGAAATAATTACAAATGCAAACTATTCATGTATATTCATTTGTAACTGCAGGTATTCATTTGAGGGCAGCACGGTGGCGCAACTGGTAGAGCTGCTGCCTCTCAGCGAGCAGGTCCTTGGTTCAAACCCCGGTCCAGGGGCCTTTCTGGGTGGACTTTGCATGTTCTCTCCGTGCATGCGTGGGTTTTCTCTGGGTACTCCGGTTTCCTCCCACAGACCAAAAACATGCATGTTAGGCTGATTGGTAACTCTAAAATTGTCCCTAGGTGTGAGTGAGAGAGTGAATGGTTGTTTGTCTCGTTTGTCTCTATGTGGCCCTGTGATGGACTTGCGACCCGTCCAGGGTGTACCCCGCCCCTCGCACAGTGATAGCTGGACATGGGCACCAGCGACCCCCATGACCCAAAATGGAATAAGCGGGTAAAGATAATGGATGGATGGATAGTATTCATTTGATGAAATGAAGTCAATTTGTCCTCAAGCAGTCTACGCCTATAGCAGCATAGGATAAGGGATAGGTCAAGAAACAAAGCCAACACTAACTATAGGATTTATCAAAAAGGAAAATCTTAAACCAAGTCTTTAAACTGGACAATGTGTCAGCCTCACGGACAGAAACTGGAAGTTGGTTCTACAAGAGGGGAGCCTGATAACTGAAATACCTTCCTCCCATCCTGCTCTTGGAAACTCTATGAACCACAAGTAAGCCTGCAGGCTGAGAGCAAAGTGCTCTGTTAGGAAAATATGGAACAATAAGATCTCGTATATAAGATGGAGCTAGGTTGTTGAGAGCTTTGTAGGTTAGAAGTAAGATTTTGAATTCAATTCTGAACTTCACAGGGAGCCAATGGAGAGAAGCTAAAACTGGAGAGAGATCTCTCCAACTAACTCCAGCTAAGACTCTGGCAGCAGCACTTTGGATCAACTGAAGACGTTTTAAAGAAATATTTGGACACCCAGATAATAAACCATTGCAATAGTCCAGTCTAGACGTGATAAATGCATGAACCGGTTTTTCTGCATCATTTTTAGATAAGATGTTTCTAATTTTAGTGATATTACACAGGTGGAAGAAGGCGGTTCTAGTAACGTTTTTAATGTGGAGGATAAAAGACAAGTCCTGATCAAAAATAACACCAAGATTTTTAACATTAGAGCTGGAGGACAGATTAATTATATCCAAGGAGGGCAAAAGACTGAAAAATGTATTTTTAAAATTCTCAGGTCCAAAAACTAAAACCTCAGTCTTGTCTGTGTTCAAAAGCAGAAAATTCAGGGTCATCCAGGTTTTTATGTCTTTAAGACATGCTTGTAGTCCAAGTAACTGATTGGATTCATTGGGTTTCATGGACAAATATAACTGTGTATTATCAGCATAACAATGTTCAGTTTGCTTGTTTTCCGCCTCGTTCCGACTCCTGCAGGGTCTGATGTTCGGCTACGCCACAGACGAGACGGAGGAGTGCATGCCTCTCACCATCGTCTTAGCCCACAAACTCAACTCGAAGATGGCCGAACTCAGACGCAACGGCACCGTCTCGTGGCTGCGTCCCGACTCTAAAACACAGGTGATGATGTCTGTTCAGCACAGGCTCACATAAACAAATGTAAACCGTCTTCTTTGATCTGGTTTTCTTTCTGCGCTCTTAAAAACTAATGAAAAAAATGTGTTGATCCAATGGAGCTGGTTGTGTAGGTATGATAAAAATTAAATTGATTTAGTGTCAGATGCTGCTCGTTGAGACAAACTAAATCATTCATCTCCAGTTCCAGTAAATTTATCATCAGTTATGAAGAATTAGTGACTTGAATTTAGAGCTCTCTGTTGATGAGTTGCAGATTTGGGAAAGAAATGACAAATTAAAGTACCGGTATATATATAC
>NC_056498.1:57680615-57784484 GCF_014905685.2 Nematolebias whitei | reverse complement strand
ATTTTAATTTTATTTTTTTTAACACAACACAGAGCATTTTCTTCACTAAAATAAAAAAAGCAGCCTTAAAGCTACCTGGTTTATACTTCACATTTGCACATGAGGTCCAGAACTGTCACACACTAAACATATTTAGTATATTATGATATAAAAATATAATAAAGTCTCTATAGAAGATCACTGGAACAATAATGGTCAGTCAGGTTATCTGGACAGTTTCTTTTTTTTTTTTTGTGGAAAGACGTTTCGCCCTCTATCCAGAGGGCTTATTCAGTCTGAGGAGTCCCATGTAAACTGTTTGCCCCACTAAGCAGTACACTCCGTTAGTGGACCAACCAGTTTGCTGGTGGTGAGATGGTTGATGGTTGATTTTCACCAGCAAACTGGTTGGTCCACTAAAGGAGTGTACTGCTTAGTGGGGAAAACTGTTTACTTGGGACTCCTCAAACTGATGAAGCTCTCCGGATAGAGGGTGAAACGTCTTTCCACAAAAGAGAAACTGTCTAGATGACCTGACTGACCATTATTGGATTTTGTACCTGGATGATTGAGCATGAACTTTGAGATCACTGGAACAACATCTGAAGTTCTGGACTGGATGAATAAAAGTAAAAACCAAAACAACAAGTAGACAAATGGTGATTGTTTCTGTAATCCCAACAAATCCCAACGTGTCACAAACTGATGAGTCTGTTTTCCTCAGGTGACGGTACATTATGACCAGAAGGATGGAGCTGTGGTTCCCAAAAGAGTTCACACCATCGTCATCTCTGTCCAGCATGACGACGGCGTCACCCTGGAGGAGCAGCAGAGGATCCTGAAGGAGAAGGTACGTCCTTCTCTGAGCTCCGACGTGTTGGCAATGATAAATTCACCTTTTTAACATAATTCTCTCTATCAGGTGATCAACGCTGTGGTTCCTGCTAAATATCTGGATGATAAGACCATCTACCACCTCCAGCCAAGTGGTCGCTTCGTCATCGGAGGACCTCAGGTCGACATCAGACACATGGTGGTGCTTTATTAAATTAATTAATTAATTAATTTAAAAGATAACAACTGCTTGTTGCCCTATCAGGGGGATGCGGGAGTCACAGGCAGAAAAATTATCGTAGACACATATGGAGGCTGGGGAGCTCACGGAGGTGGAGCTTTCTCGGGCAAAGACTTCTCGAAGGTGGACCGCTCGGCTGCGTACGCCGCTCGCTGGGTGGCCAAGTCTTTGGTCAAAGCCAAACTGTGCAGGAGAGTTCTGGTCCAGGTGAGGGTGGAGGTTCACTCAGCAGACAGTGTCTCAGAGGTGACAACTCAGCGGTGCTGATATCTGCTCGTCTGGGTGTCCTACAGGTGTCCTACGCTATCGGAGTGGCCCAGCCTCTGTCCGTTTCTTTGTTCACATACGGTTCGGCCCTGAAAACAGAGTCAGACCTGCTCAAGATCGTCAACAAGAACTTCGACCTGCGCCCAGGAGTCATCGTCAGGTAGATGCACCGCTCTTTGGTTTATTATAGACAAACAAACAAAAGACATTCCTAGAGTAATAAAGTGTCTAATAGTGCTTTATTACAATATCAAGTAAATAAAAAGTGTTAACACCAAAAACTATTAGATTTTTTTAACATGTATTATCAGTTTTTTAAAAATACAATAGACCCTTGTTTATTACAAGGGGGGTACGTTCCAGACACCCCCCCCCCCCCCCCCGCCCGCAATAAGTGTAAATCCACAAAGTAGGGATGCTATATTTATTTTAGTATTTATATATATTTTAAGGCTTTAGCAGTGCTTCCCACACTCTTGCAATGTTCTAAACTCTTAAACCTACGTCATTTTAACAACATACTTATATGTAGCTACTACATTTTACTCACCAGCTGGCAGAACAGCAGCAACTCTTGGTTCTGCTCAGGTTCTGTGCAGCCCTTGAGTGCCGAAGCGCATTTTGGAGGTGTGGGGGGGGGGGAGGGACCTTCAGGTGGCCGGAGTGGGACCGGTGGTCCGATTGACAGGTCCAATAAAGAGATTTTAAAAAAGTCCTGGTGTGCTCCAGAGAGTAGCCGGACCTACGGTGGCATCTACCCACTCGAAAGTCCTTGTTTGCCAGTTAGCAGCTGTCGGATTCACCGATGAGTCTGGAGGTCTGGTTCTGGTCCTGTTCCCGGTGGGTTCCATGTGGCTCTCTTAATCCGCTGGGCGCAAAGTCACTGTACAGTAATAAGCACCAAACTTTTTCCGATCAGATCAAAACTTTCCCTTTATGTATTTCAGCAGAAGGGATTCTGGGCGAGGCACTGTTGGCTTCTGGGAAATGTATTCCTTATGAGCGGGGGTATAGTGTAGGCTTATTGAAAGAAAACCACAAAAAGGCGGCGCCTGTCCGAAGTATTTTGTTTTATCGTTAACTTTTTACTGTTCAGTATTCCGCACTGTCCCAATCACGTGGGTAATATTAAAGTTAACAATCATGTATCATGAATATATATTTTCCTCATGTTCAATCTCAATTTGAAAAACCGCGAAAGAGCGAGTCAGTGAAAGTCGAACTGCGAAGGGACTACTGTGCTTATTTAAATCTTTATATGAACTCCATTTTTTTCATTCAACCTTTATTTATACAGGTTAATCCCATTGAGTCTCTGGGACTCATTTACAAGAAAGACCTGAATTTAACAAAGAGTGATGACATCAGTAGACAATCTTAAAGGATGCATACAAATTGAGATTTTTTTTTACTAGTGAAAATAAAATAATATTTAAAAGAAAATGTAACAAGAAAAACAGCTAGGTTGTAAGTCGGTGTAGAAAACTAAAAACAAGAATCAGAATCAGAATAAGCTTTACTATCATTGTACTGAAATACAGTGAAATTATGTTCTTAGTCGTCCGAAAGATGGGCGGAGTGCACGTAGCTGCTATTGGAGCGCGGCCTCTTATCCTTTATAAGAATACTTTTTTAGATAGAAAGGGGGAAAAAGGAGAGGATAGTGGCATTACAAAAAAGATCTCTTCACACCTTGTCTTATCAGGACACAATTTAAGACATCAAAAAACTCTACCTGCAAGCACATTTATAAACACACTTACATATGCAATCGACGGCAAGACGGTGAGATTTTGTCCATGAAGCACTTCCGGATAGCACCATAGTCCTGATAAGATGTTTGTCAGCCGGCACAGTTCTGATAAGCCTCCACAGAAGTTCTCGGGGTTTGGGATAGACAAAGCTTTTCCTTAGTTTAGAAATATCCCAGGAGAATTTGGATATGTCGGCCTGTTTTTGAGGTCAACCGGGGGAGTCAGATTCAGATAAGCCACAATCGTTGATTTTTTTTCAGGCAGACTTTTTTCTTGTCAGCCTTCAGTTCTGCTGGTACTTTCAAGATCCAAAATGGCCAGATTAGTGGGCATTCCACTGGTCCATGCTTACAAGCCTCCTCCAAGGTCGTCTCTAACATGCTGGCGAGTCCCAGAAGCCGCAGGTGGCCTGCGATTCTCACAAATCACTTCCATCTTACGGTTTAGCTCGTAAATCAGCTGATTTTGAGTCCTCGAAGCATGAACAAACCTTCACAAGGCAGGCAACCTGACAGGGGTCAAATTAGCTGCAGCCGTCTTCTTTGTATGTTGATAGACCAGGAACCAGCCTATTCCAAAAAGCAGGAAACCTGTTATCATTAATCTAATTAAAAATGTCTTTGGCATCCTCCTGAGGCAAAACGGAAAAACGCATCAGCTCCCACATCCATGACGTATCGTGCAGCGTGCGTTTCAGCGGGACATGAGGGCTCTCCAGGACCCTGTCGCTTTGTTGAAAAGATTTTGTCGATTGCGTTGAAAGTCCAGCTGACCAGATCTGTGACAGTAGTTTTCGTTTTGGAAAATATGTAAAATAGGAGCTTCGATGCACAGACAGAGAGCAAAAAAAAAAAAAGCAGGAGGAGAACAGGAGAGGGAAGAAAATGTTTCCGCCTCGCACGAGAGCGAGTGAGGGGAAAAAAAAGAACATGTCTGTATTATTTTTTTCCAGGAACTTAACATTTTGGCTGATGTTGCTTTTTTCCCTGTATTGTCTGTAGAGATCTGGAGCTGAAGAGGCCCATCTACCAACAGACTGCCGCCTACGGTCACTTTGGACGGGCAGAGTTTTCTTGGGAGGTTCCCAAAAAGCTTGTCTTCTAAGAACTTTGCCTGCCTGTCCAGACCCACCGACCTGCAGAGCGAAGACGCTCCATCACGATCTGTAGCTGCCAGCCTCATCACACGACGAGACGTCTTTAACCCATTCAGACCGAAGGCGCCATAAAGAAAACTACCAAAATCAGAAGGAAAATCACTTAGAAACGTTTAGAGAAGTTTAACGTTTGGCTTACACGACCCCATCAGTGTTTGAGAAAATAAATTGGTCTTTAAAAGGAGGATGCAAGGTTTAATGCATTTGTTGCAGCAGGTCTGGATGAGTTAATGAAGTTAAAGCTGAATAAATGGACAATAGGTTTGTATAAAAGGTGTAAGAAGATAATTGGTGGGGGGGTTAGGTTTGTGAATGGGTGGGTGGGAGTTTTTTATTTCCCAGAAAACAAACCATTCAGTTTTTGGTGCTTCAAATGTTTGTGTAGTCCAAAGTCAAAGATCATATCTGATAAAGGGCCTCCACAGCAAATAAGTACTTCTGTACCACTACATACAACTAGAGGCTGAGTTTTACCTCAGTTATTACGTTGTGTTTTCTGGCCAGTATGATGAAATGAAATGACCTCAGCGTTTTAGATTTGCAGGTGCTTCCATCAGCGAGCACTGATGTTAATGTCACTAATGTGATTACAGCTTAAACCAAAGATTTTGAAGAACGTATTGAATGTTTTTTTCGTGTTGAAAGCGAAGCGCCTTTTTCTGTTATGTATGCTGCAGAAGGCCGTCATGACGGCAAACGAGAGCGGGTCGCTAAAACCCGAAGGGAGTAAACGTAAAGTTCACGCTTTTGTATTTACCCCTCGTTAACACCAAACGCATTAGTTATTTATCCTCAGGTTTTAATGGGTGACAAGAAAGCATTACTTTTAATTTGCTCCTTTTGAAGTCTGTAATTTGAGCAAATTATTAGAAGCCTTAAACTTGACTTTAGTGATTGGTCTGTTAGGAGCGAAGCACTCAGTGGCCCACCAAAATGCCTTAAATATATTATGAGCCTGATCGGTATGTGTTTCAGACTTACATTTCCTTTGATTTTATACCGCATCTGAAAGTTCAAGCTTGTTAAAATGTCTGAAGTCTTAACTCGTTGCAACCCTCCATTGTAGATTTGACAACTCTGAATTTCAACTAGAAAACATTTAGAAACTGTAATTAGTTTAACACCTCTGAAGTCTTGCTTTAGGTCTTTGTGTCTACAGAGACAGTTAGTGTGCAGCCAGCATTATGCTCAACATGTTTTCTGTGTCACCCCTCTGATAACTTTATTGTCCGAGAGGTGGGACGATGTAAATAATGAAACAATAAATGGTCTACAAAAGTAAAGCGCTGTCTGACTCTTTCTATAGCATATTATGTTTTTGTTCTATTCTGAATCAATTAAACCAACGTTTTCCCTCTTTAAAAATGCTTTATTGTTGTTTGTTTTTGTAAAACTGTTTAAAATTTTCCAATATTAGTCATATAGAGAAAGACGTTACATTTAAACTGTGTATATACTATTTTAATGTGTACGGATTTAAAGGTGGTCACAGTTAATTGACTTTTTATTATTTGCTATCACCTGCAGACAAAATGTGGAGGCTAATGTTTTTGCGTGTGTCTGTTAGCAAAATATCTCGTGAACTTGACAGATTTTACATAACTTTTCTTAAAGAAATCACAGAATCTACAATTGATTATTGGAGTCAACCCTATTCAAGATAGCCACCATTAACCATCCATTCATTATCTTTTACCCGCTTGTTCCATTTTGGGTCACGGGGTTCGCCGGTGCCCATGTCCAGCAATCGGTGTGCGAGGGGCGGGGTACACCCTGGACGGGTCGCAAGTCCATCACAGGGCCGCCGCCATTAACCCTAGTAAACAAACAAAAAAGGATATAATTTGTTAAATTTGAAAGAAACGGAGCTAAAATTTGGTGTGATTGTAGCAATTATTCACCACACATACTTTGAGCGTGACATTTTGTGATGTTATTTTTAAGGTTTGACCAAATAGATATGCATTTGTCATTTCTCAACAAGAGATCAAGTTTAAGTATATTTATTGTCATTCACATCACATGTGGTACACGAGGTGTAAAGAAATTCCACGGTAGATCCTTCTATGTTCAAGGGCTGGGTGGGGGAGGTGTGTATGCTCCTAAAATCAATAATCATCTCCTTGGTCTTCATATTGATGTTGAGGTTGTTCTTCCTGCACCAGCTCTCCAGGTGTTCCACCTCCAGCCTGTAGCTGGGCTCATCGTTGCTTGTGTTGCATCCAACCACTGCTGTATCATCTGCAAAATGTACAATATGACAGCCTGGATGGGTAGGTGTGCAGTCATTTGTGAAACAAGTGAACAGGAGGGGGCTCAACACACAGCCCTGAGGAGAGCCAGTGCAGAGGGTTATGGTGGAGGAGAAGTTTTGGATCCTCACAGACTGCGATCTGTTGGTTAAGAAATCCATGACATTTATTTTAAACTTTTGGACAGGAGGCGGGTGATATGCACTCCTTCGTAGAATCCCAGGCCTTTTGTTTTTCAAAGACTCACCAGTAAAAATGTAAAAAATTTAAATAAAAATCGCTGTTTTAAGATGGAATGACCAATTTGTGTACAAAAGAGTGAGTTTGCCTGTTAGATTCTTTAAGTTTTATTTATTGAACATTAGAACGTGTACAGTCTGCATACAATCATACGACTTTGCATCAGAACAGTTTACAACCTACACCTGTTTGGTTATCAGTACAATACGTAAGGCACAGGCAGCATTTTACATTAAAACAAAACAAACGTAAGAACTGTACCAAAAGAAGAGCTTTTTGATTGATTTACAGCCGCTGGTTAGTTCATCAAAATGCTCTCACGGATATGATTTCATGAAGCTAAGGTTTTGAAGATCCTTCACCATGTTTGCATGAGCAGCACAAGGAGTTTCATAAGCTACGATTACAGCCTTTTTTTTAATCCATCATCATAACTAAAATCAACCCTACAAATGAATAACCTGTTGCATCCATCTTCTATAAAAAGAAAACTAACAGATAACTTCTTACTGGTTTGAATCAAAAGTACGCAGCTGGTGTTGAACAACTTTCCTGAGTGCAAAGATCCAAAAGACCCATAAACAAGAGAAGAACAGCGAGTAAAGATACCGACGTGAAAGAAGACGGGACTCCAACTAGTGTTTTATGACAAATAAAGCAAAACATATAAAACTTTAGTAAACACTGAGAAATGACAAAAAGTTTCTTGTCGAAGCAGCAGTAAAAAGCACCATCACATGGCTTGACATTCTGAATATATTGACCTTTTAAAAGAACACGTCCTGTGAAAGTAGTGTACGGTGGAATGGTTTAAACGACTGAAGCCAGAAGGAACAAACAGGAGCTCAAGATGTTATTTTTTTAAGAAAAAACACAATGCATTTAGACAAAAAGCTGAACAACTGGGACAGTGAGCACAAAAGATGTTCAACTTTTCCATCCTGTGAACTGAAGCTACAGCTGCAGTTGATTTTAAGGGTGCAGAGAGGAAGTTTGACCAGCAGGGGGCAGCAAGGATCAGTGTTTCTGCCTCCAACAGCTGCACAAACTTCTGTTGACATTTAACATCCAGCTTCATTACATGGCAAAGCAGAAGGAACAAATTGTGTAACCATGTTTTAAAAGTTCTCATGCACCTAAAATCCTGGCACAAAAAAAAAAAAACACGTGGCCTACTGTGGTTTGAGGGAGCATTTTTCTTTCTTTTTAGTATCCCCGGTGTCATATGATCCTACACCTCATCTTATTGCTACAAAGTACTAAGTTATAAAACCAAGGAGGTGAAAAAGATGATAGTATGAAAGCCTTTTTTGTGCTTAGGCGCAGACAAACCAGAACTTGGCATGTAAATGTTACAATGACAGCTCGATATGCAGAACACGTGGTACTGTTCGGCGCTTTCAAACGAAAGCAGCAGGTAAACCAAGAAGCACATTCTCCTCGTCCTTAAAGGGAAAAAAGAAGATGCAGCTCTCCATTGTCTGAACCAGAAAACAAACTGTCTCTACACTCAATAAAGTCGGCGTTCTGGCTTGACTTAGCCTGTTTGGCTTCTTTTACCGCTACACACAGGAAGTTAAATCCAATATTACTTTAGGTTCAACATCATTTCTTATTCTAAGCAGGAACAACACTGTTTCAGCATCAGATCTTACATTTAAACCTATAAAGGCACCACGTGTATACTCTGTATACTGTAATAAATACGACACAAGATTATCACACATTCTGACGGTTGTGGGTACCCAGGAAACGTGCTCTGAAACTGCATAAAGGTTGGTTGTGAACACAAACACACCAAGGAAACACATTTTTATCTTCACTTCCACAACAAAGTATTACATTTGGCCTTGGTTGTTCAGCTCCTGAGAAACATATTCTGGGTTGTAGCTTCGTGGTCCCCTTATCTTTGGCTTGAAGGCAGATAAGACACAGAGGACACAATAGTGAAAGTAGCTGGGATGTTATTAATAACTCGATATCATATTGCTTATTGAGGTGTAACCGATTGTAAAATGCCTAAAGTTGACTTTTCCCTCCACAAATTGAATAAAACATTTTGTTTTTAAATACTGGCACTCATACATCACTGTTTCTGTGTCACTACTGTAATACTGTGAGATGGGCTGTCCAGCAGCCTCATCTCTTTACGTACAAAGAAAGCATCATGGCAGTCATGAGAGGAAACGGTCCCACGCTGCAATCCGAGCCTGTTCAGAACATCAGTACGGCACTTTATGTTTGTCATCCGGTTGACAAAATCCTCCTCTGATGCTCGTCACTGACGTCAGGACTGGAGAAAATTTGGTGTCACGCTTGGGCAATGTGCAAAATGCAAGCAAGACTTCTTTTTTTTTTTTTTTTTTTTTTTTTGAAGAAACGTTCAGCTGTGAAGAGCTGCTGCACTGGCCTGCTTTTATTTTAAAGCTTTAGGTGAACGTGTCGGGGCACGAAGAATTAAACTCGTTCGGCGTCCAGAGTTAGGAAGAATCAAAGCGAACGTCTTGAAGAAGAGGCAGATCTTTACAGTATGGACATGTTTTCAGGTTGGTGCAGGTGTGGTTGTGAGTGTGGAATGGGTGCACTCAGCGCGTCCACTTTAAGTTCTCTCCTGGCAAATCCACGGGAGCCTCTCCGGGCCAGAACTGCCATGGTGTCTCCCGACATGCTGGCGAACTCGAAGGCAAACGTCCCGTGAAACAGCATGATGATGACGCAGAACACCCATTCGAAGACGGCCGAAGCGTGCTGCAGGGCGAAGCTCTCCTGACAGAAAAACACTCCGCCTGAAAACACCGTTAAGGAAAGCAGCAACAAAACCTCTGAGCCAACCTGACGTTAGAGCCGTCAGCTTTCTGTCTGGATTTCACTTATTCAAGTTGATCTGAAAATATGAAATGATTGTTTAGATTTATTGTCCGTCACAGCCTTCTACTGCAATGTGTGATACAGCTGCCATCAGAAGTTTACATACATGCACCATGGGCATAAACGTGTAAATTGTAATATAAATTGGTCCATTTCCAGAGTGAAATTATTACAAGACATCAGTGTTGTAGTCAAGGCCTGAGACCAAGACCAGAGTGTACCGAAACCGAGACAAGACCAAGACTTTTGGGGTCCGAGACCAAATCGAGACCAATACCTCAAGTCTCGGAGCTCCATCTTTTCACAGATTATCTGTCTTATCACAACATACGTAGCGACAGTTTTAACAAATGTGTAAAAAAAAAGAAAAAAGTAACTTTTATAAAAATGCTTTTTTTTTTAAGTTACATACTGCAACTTTAAGTTTGCTTTTGAATGAATGTATCACTTTTATACATTTTCAAAGCTTCATAACAAAGAAGTCAGACATTCAGTGGTTTTTGCACAATAATTTTCATGTCATGTGACCCACTGACACAAAACGTATGTTAAACTACTCTACTAGACCTGACAGACGAGGCACCCTCATTTATTTCTCATTTTAAAGCATTTTCTGATTTTACATAATTTATTTGTTCAAAAATCATGGTTTTCGCTCAATAACTAATTAGAAAATGCTTTAAAATGAGAAATAAATGATGGTGTCTTGTGTGTCAGGTCTATTAGAGTAGTTTAACATTTGTTTTGTGTCAATGGGTCAAATGATGTAAAAGATTTTAATTTTTGTTTCTGAAGAGTGTTTGGTTTAGTAATTTGTTGACGGTCCCCTAAACGAACCATTACGTGTCGGAGGAGGGGCAGACTGATCGCAGCTCACTGAAATCAGACTGCCTGCATCGGATCAAACAAGAGGAACACACCGCTGAAGACACGAAGCTCCAATGTCCAACGTAAAACTAACTTCACCGCGGTAGAAAAACAAGGCTCCAGCATAACATGAACAGAACAGAAACAATTTGAAATGAGAAAAAAAAAAGCTACTTATTAACTGATTAAGTTGTGTTTTAGACTGCTTATTGCTAGAGAATCTATTCTGACCCAAAGTGACTGGTTCTGTATGACAGCTTTACAGCACACAGCCGCTCCCCTCTCTTCCAGCGCAAAATCTTTTAGTGGTAATCAGTACCGTACCGCTTACTTTCACCCCTGGTTGCGACGTTACGTTCTGTTGTCTGTATTGTTCTGCTGGTACAGAACCGCACACGAGTGAAAGGGAGTGGGCGTGACAGCAGGAACAAAAACATGTATTTAACAATGAGTCACATTATCTCTGGGATTTGAATCGGTACGTTTTGCATCCAATAAAAACAAAGATGTTAACAAATAAACTGGACAATATTCTGATAATTTAGTGATTTTTCCACAGTTGTGGTCTTGACTGGTCTTGAAGTAAAATCCTGAGTCCTCGATGCCCGAGACCGAGACAAGACCGAGACCATCAAAAAGTGGTCTTGAGACCGGTCTTGGTGGTCTCGAGTACTACAACACTACAAGACATACAACCTAAATGTTGTTTTTTTTTTTTTTAAGAAAACAGTGAAAAAGTTTGAATTTATTGTGATTTTCTCAAATATAGCCATACGTGCATATAAATCTTTAAGTTGAAGCTGAAGGGTCTTTTAACTTTACAAGACCAACTGAAATAATCAGTTAATGAAATCATCATCAACAATCAACTAAAATTTGCAGCTGCAAACATTGTACAAACTAACAGGCATGGTGGTGGTAGCATCATACTATGGTGCTGGTGCTATACTCAAAGTGGATGGAAAAATCTAGGAGGAGGACTACCATCAAACTCTCCAACTTCACGTCAAATCAACAGCTCTAAGGTTGAAACTTGAAATTAAACTTCTGGAATAACCTTCCTAAAGCCTCAAGCTCTTAAAAATCAGGTCTTTACCAGGATAACAACCAATTTAAATAAACTCTACCAATTCTGGTAAGAAGTGGTGTCAAGATTTCAGCCAGAATTATGATAGAAGCTTGTTGATGGCTAAAAAAAAGTGTTGTTGAGGTACAACTTGATTAATGGATTAGTCAAATAAAGAAACTCCACAGAGAATTGACTTTGTGAACACAATTCTTGTTTATAAGATCAGCTGAAGCTGTATGTTGCGCAATCGTTCCACACTGAAATAAAAGATTAAATAAATCATTAAAAGCCCCACAATAATACAACATTCATGCCCATGATGAGTGTATGCCAGCATAGAAGCTCTGAAGGAAACACTTTACTACTGCCAGCGGCTAAAGAGGATACTGAGCACCAAGGCTCCGAAGGCCAGGAAGGTCATGCAGAGCCGGAGGTGAGCCGTGTAGTACTCCCCCTGAGTCTTAGCCAGCCGGTAGGTCAGCGCCGACTGCAGGCACACAAACAGCATACTGGTGGGGAAGGCGATGCCCGCTCCGACATAGTGGAGAACTTTGGCATTATCCACCTGTCGGGTGAGGAGGAGGAACAAAAGATGGTGTTACAACATGTTAGACAAATGGAGGAAAACATCAGCTTCAAGAAACCTGGTCAGATTATTCAGACATGAAAAAGAGGAAAATATAATTAAAACAAAGCACGGAGCAAATAACAAAAATGGTTAAATCATGTCATGAAGCAAATACAACAGAAAGCCTCCTTCTCCCTGCTGGTCACAAGAGGAAACAATACATAAAAGATCAGCTCAGTAGCATGTGACCACAGCTGCCACTGAAGGGTCACACAGACCTCCGACGTACCGATCTGAACAGATAAGCAATTCAACGCAGCATTAACCAGAACTTTACGACCCTCCTGATTTACATGGATGAAAAGAGAATAGCTTTTCCTGACCGGAAGATTAAAGGATATTTGGAGTACTGTAACTGCGTCCCACTGCTCCACATCCAGTAAATCCAGGGGATCATTAGAGCAACAGCTGAGAAGTTATGAAGTTTTATTTCAAAGCCATTATCCTGCAGACCTGGTTGGTGCATACTGAACATTCTTATACAAGACAAATCCCTGAGGTGACAAAATTACACTTCTAGATAATTCCATTTGTGTGTGTGCACAGTATAATAATATATATATATATATATATAATATATATATATATATATATATAGTATGTGTATGCATTCTGCACATAAATCCACATATCTGCCCAAAAAGGATAATTTTATTTTAACTTTTCACTTACATTTTTGTGTTATATGACTTGTAAAAATTAACATACGTTTACTAATATCATGAGTATTTAAAATCAGTCTGAGCTTTGAGTTTTTTCTATTATACCAGATTTTATCAAGAAGCACAGTCACTGTTTGCTGACTCGATTACGCATTTAAAGCACCAAGGAAATGTTTATGTCTAAAAATCAAAATATACATGAAGTCGAGAATCACTGTGACATTTTAGTAAATGTTTACAGGATAGCATCAGTGGAGGGAGAAAGGATGAAATGATCTCAATAAAAAATACTAACAGAAACAAAATGGACTGTACGTATATAGCACCTTTCTATCTGATCAAGATACTCAAAGCTCTTTACACTACAATCTGTGCCTCATTTACCCATTCATACAGCACTCTACTAGATCTCTACAAAGAATAATCAGAGCTTTATCACATTCAGACACCGATGGGACACACATCAGAGGCAATGAGGGGTTCAGTGTCTTGCCCAGAGACACTTCAGCATGTGACTGCTGGTGGAATCGAACCCCCACCTCTTGCATTGGAGGACGACTGCTCTAACCACTCAGCCACAGCTGCTCCCAAAAAAAACTGATGCAACATAACGGTACAAAAATGTTTCTAGTATACTTGAAGTGTTTATGAAGCAGAGAGATGTTCATGGATCTCCATGGAGCAGCTTCTTTTCCCAAATTATCAGATTCCTTTACAGGAAACCTCCCAGTGGCCAGATTTACTGGTGTGCTGCCAACGTCTTCAGTAACACACCTGTACAAACTGGTCGTTTCTTAAAGACTTTCAGTTTGTTGTTGTGTCTGAGGTTTTCATTCACTTCAATTTGGAGGATTCAAATTTTGTTTCTAACGCATTTGCTTTGCTTTTTCTTGTAGTTTTGACTTGTTTGTGATAGTTGGCTGCTGAAATGTGCTTCTGAGACCTCAGATTTGGGCATTTGCTTGCTTCTCCAACAGAATGTGATTCACACATTTTAGTTTTGTCTGCATCTCCTTCCAAACTGTAGAAGACTGCAACCTGAAAACGAGCTGCAAGGATCAGGGTGGATCACTCGTTCTGCCCAGCTCCTCTCTCCGTACAGCCAGACTCGATGATTCACTCCCCCTGGCTCTTCCCGTAAATTCCTCCCAGTTCTGCAGCACCTCGCAGGAGAAGCGGGAAAACGGCGAAGGCAAACCTGCTTGTTCGCCAACGCAAACAACCACTGCTGCACATCTGTCCCACACGTGTACAACATTGTCTTTATCCTCATTTTCTGCGGAGGAATTCTGAGCCATCCCAGTTTTAAATTTTGCCTTTGAGAAGCTAGATTTTCTTTTCATCATTTTAAGAGCAGTATTTTCTGAAGGTCATTCAAAGTTTTTCCTCAGATGAAGGCTGTTTTTTTTTTCCCCCCAACCGGTGGAACAACAACACAGTTCATGGTGTTGTTTTATGTAAATTAGAAGCAAAGAGTATAAAAAGATATTTTCTGGCACCTGAGTTTGGATATTCAACTGAACATAATTTGAAATTAGACCAGCATTCCTTAAAGGAATGCATTATATCCGCTGCACGTCTAAGTCTTAAACAGAAAGCATGCGCAATCCGTTTGCCCTCCGAGTGTCTCTTGGAGATGACTCTCAGCTACTACCACCCCAGGTTCTAGCTTAATATATGTGAAATTGTATAAGTTCTATTAGATGTTGTTTTAGCTATGATCAATCAGCTGTGACGGCCATCTTGAATCGGGTCGACTCCAAAAGTTAAAGCGTTGTACATGTACATGCAAAGAATACTTTGTGGGACTTTCATTAAAACTCGCCAGGTGGTTTGTGAAATATTTTGCTAACGTGGAAGCCAAATGAACTTTGCACTTTTGAGGTTTGCCAAAAGGAAAAAAAAAATAAGAAACAGCATCAAGGACACTTAAAAATCTAATTTCCTCAGATGCTCCACGGTTTTGACATTCTGTTGAACCTCAGCTCAAAAATAACCATGAAGGTATTTGAAAAAATGTGTTCATTTAATTTAAAAAACTTTGACCTTGGATGTATTTTGGCATTAGCATCACAATTAATAAAATAAAACATTTTTTAAGCTGCATGAGTCACTTCTCCTTCCACTTTTTATCAGGAGCAGTCAGCTATTTCACAATCTTTTAAAAGCGAGGCAAACAGACGACCACAAATATCAAACCAAACTGTGTCCGTTTCATCTCTGAAGTCGCTCCTTCAGACCTTCACGTGTCAGAAAAACACTAGGAATGTTAACCACGACGGGTCTCCGTTGCCAGAGGATCTTTATCTTTAACAAAATGAAACAAACGCACATCCATCACAACGCATTACTCAGTCAGAAATTTCTTAAACATCTACGCTAAACCAAGTTTACACAACCCCACATTTCTCTCTAATCTTTATGAGCTCATTGTCTTAAAACTGCATGTTGTGGAGCTCCCCGGTAATCGAATCACAACCCCAAAAATGTGACCGTGGAAAGAGATCCCTGTCCCTTCAACACAACACACACACACACTCTAGGCTCACAGCCAGGGCTCCAAATATTTAAACATCAAGAAATTCTTTCCCAGAAAAGTTGTACATAGAAGGAATTCAGGCTAAGCTTCTACACTCCAAGGTTTTAACGTCTAAACTCACTGGAAAGAACATCGCAGTGTTCTGTCTCTGAGGACAGAGAACTCAACAAACCTCCAGGAAGATTTCCTCTGGGATACAAAGTGCATGACAGAAAGACGGAAATAAAAATCTTAAGGTATTCAAGGATTCAAGGTTCTTTAAAGGTTCTTTATTTGTCATTCACACCACATGTGGTACACGTGGTGGAACAAAATTGTGTACACAGGGTCCCAGTTACATCCAACAAAAGTATTAAAATGTATAAGAAAAACAGTAATAAGATCTATAATATATGAACTACGAAAAACATTAACTAAAAACACACTAAGCATTAGTAGTATAAAAACAATAAGCCAAACAGCAGCACGAACATGAGTCTGTGTGAGCAGATGAGCACGAATGAACACAGTAACGTGAAACAGATCAGCAGCAACATGATGTGGTATCACCCACTGCCAAGAGGTTTCCACAACTAACACATCTTAGCAAAAACAAAGATGGCTAACAATCAATTCTACAGACACTGACATCAATTTAGGTGCGGTAGTAGCTTAGAGTCATCCCCAACAGAAACTGAGTGCAAACAGATGATTCAAGATTTTTTTAAATTTCCATCCATCCATCCATCCATCCATCCATCCATCCATCATCTTCACTCGCTCCTTCCCTTCTGGGTCACAGGGTCACTGATGACCATAACCAAGTCTCTGTGCGAGAGGCGGGGCACACTCTGGACAGGTTGCAAGTCCATCACAGGGACACATAGAGACAAACAACCATTCACTCTCTCACTCTCACCTAGGGACAATTTAGTGTTACCAATCAACCTAACATGCATGTTTTGGTCTGTGGGAGGAAACAGGAGTACTTGGGGAAAATCCATGCATGCATAGAGAGAATATGCAAACTCCACCCAGAAAGGCCCCGGCCAGGATTTGAGCTATCGACCTTTCCGTAGAGAGGCAACAGATCTACCAACTGAGCCACTGTGCGGCTCTGTTTAAAATTTTTACCATTAAATTTTGGAGTCAACCTGAATCAAGATGGCTGATCTTAGAAAACAAAAATATGGTTTTAACTCAGTCAGTTTTACAGGTTTTGAGGTAAACTTCGGTGTGATAGTCATTCCCAACACATACTGCACATACTGTGAGTGTTGAAAGGTCATGCAAAAATTTGTAAACTTTACAAGCAATCTCACAAAAGATTAATTTCAAGATTTGGCCAAAAGAGCTATATCTCCGTCATTTTTAAAATAAGATCATAAGACCTAGCCTTTAATTTTAGTTCTGTTTAGCTACAAAATATCCTCTTTTTTTTTTCATACAGGGTTATTTTTAAATTCAAGGTTCCTCACTTTTCTTCTGCTTTTACTTTTGACTGTTACTATGAATGCATCTTTCCTACCTGGAAGTTTCCCACCATGATGAGTCCAGCAGAACAGATCCAGCCTGTGGACAGACTCGCCATGTTGAGAACACAGTTCTGGTGCTTCTCAATAACGTGAGCGTAGCGCAGCAGCACGATCACCATAACTGCAGAAAGAAAAAGACACAAGAACCACCTGGGTTAACAACGTGCTACAATGCAATCTCTATACTCCTCTGAGAAGAAAGTTTTAGGGGAAAAGTGGAGGGGAAAAAAAATCATCTTACTTATTTTGGAAGAGTGTCACACACAGGGCCTGGCTTCAGTTTAATGAAAATAAACCCACAAGAAGTACTAGAAAGTTGAGATTTACAAGAAAACTCATTTTAGATTATGTAAAAAAATAAAAATAAAGTGTGTAGGAAAGCGGAAAGTGGGCACGATACTGGAGGGAGCTGGTCCAAGTCTCTGTAGATTCAAAGGTGATTGAAAAACGAAGTACAGTATATGGGACAGATGAGAGACCATGTGCTTATGGAGCCTGACTGGCTCCATTGTTGGAGCACTGACGTGCAGACCCCTGCCTGGTTTGTCTTTGTTGGCTCTTCATAACCGGCGCTTGATGAGAGCTGACTGCTTTTGGTAAGAGCGGGAAACTGCAGACGAATGGAAGAGAGAGAACTGAAGGGGACAAGGAGCCCCTCATGTCTCGGCCTGCAGCTTATACACTGTGTCACAGACTAAACAGTTGAATTAACTCTGTCACCATCTTTGTGTTAGAAGGCCGTAGGAAGGTGGACATTTACCCAACTAGTTGCGGTTTGGAAATGTGACCATAAGACAGCAACACAGTGACAAAACACATTTCATAACCTGGCCACAACGTCTGAACCAACTATCAATTATTCACTCTGTCACTCTTGAGCAGCAGTTAACAAATGGTTTGTTCGCATTTCAAACAACTGATGAGTTTGTTACACATTCTAGATTAAACTATGTTTGCCTTTTCAATTCGCAGGGGTTACTGGTGTCCATAGCCAGGAGTCTGTGCGAGAGGCGGAGGACACCTTGTACAGGTCTCAGTCCATCACACGTAGAGACAAACAACCATTCACTCTCTCACTCACACCTAGGGACAATTTAGAGTTACCAATCCACCTAACATGCATGTTTTTGGTCTGTGAGAGGAAACCGGAGTACCCGGAGAAAACCCACGCATGCACGGAGAGAACATGCAAACTCCACCCAGAAAGGCCCCCGGACCGGGATTCGATTCGGCAACCTTCTTGATGAAAGCCTAACTGTGCTGTGCCTCACTGTTTTGCCTTTTTGATCTAGAAAATGATAGTTGATGAAAAAGGTAAGACAGGACAAACTTGTACCTCAGCGGGGTTAGAGACATCAACATTAGCCCCCAGCATCTTCCACTTTGAGCTTTTAAAAGCCGACTGATGCCATATTTTAGAAAAAGGGGGAAGTTCATCATTGTCATCCAGGAATCTGGATATTCCTGACTACCACTAGCTAAGAATGGACTTAATTTGAAAGGAAGTGCAAAAAATAGAGAATTTCAAAATTAGTGAAGTTGATCAGATTCTACGTTATCATTTTTATAATCTGTTATTATTACTGTATTCATGTTTGCAGATTCTATTTTTGTCCATGAGACTAATAAAAGACACTAATGTATCTTGTTAGTTTGGTAATACTTCAGCTAGAACTAATAAAGTTACTGAATATTGTTTATATACTGAAGTATACAAATATCAGTCATTAATACTTAACAGTACTGAATAATTAATGTGAGGTGTTAAACTTTGTGAACAAGTTTCAGAACCTAAAAAAGTTAAGTCTGGTCCTCTGGACGTTCAAAAAACAGACTGAGGAAGTCTTTCGGATGAAAGACGAAACGTTTCTACAACTTTTTTTGTTTTGTTTTGTTTTTTGAATGTCCAGAGGACCAGACTTAACTTTTTTAGATTATTCTACCTGGATTATTGAGCATGCATCAGGAAGTTTCAGAACATTTTGATTCAATTTACTTCAGTGCTTCAAAGGAGGTGAAACTTGTGATTTAGCCACGGTTTGATTGGTAGTTCTTTGCTTCCTACAACTGATATAAATCCAACTTTTCTAGGTTTTAAATTTGTAGCTCTCAAACAAAATAAAGTCTCTTTACCAACCAAAGAGCAGAGTTTACAAACGAGCTGACGGTTTGCAAACCAGACTGAAGAGTAGGTAACCGATGGGCGGCTGTGGCCGAGTGGTTAGAGCAGTCATCCTCCAATGCAGGAGTTGGGGGTTCGAATCTGCCAGCAGTCACATGCCGAAGTGTCCCTGGGCAAGACACTGAACCCTTCATTGCCTCCGAAGTGTGTCCCATCGGTGTATGAATGTGACAAAACACTGATTAGTCTCTTTAGAATGATTTGTTCAATTAGCTTTGTATAGATCTAGTAGAGTGCTGTATGAATGGTAAATGAGGACAAAGATTGTCGTGTAAAGAACTTTGAGTATCTTGATAAGATAGAAAGGTGCAAGATAAGTACAGTCCATAACAGAGAAACCAATTTATAAACAGAGAGAATGAATTTCCTCAAAGTTCTATTCATGGTCTCCGCCATCTCAAGCAGAACAAACTGTCCGTCATCACAAGAGGAAAATAAGAAATTATTTATGAAGTACATAATTTCACAACTACATTAGTATTCACGGTGGTATACATTTTAAGTAAAATAAACAAGATGACACAGTACAGAAAGGGATAAAGTATTCTCTGTTATGTGCAGTTTCAATAAGTAAGTCAAAAACAGAAATATTGGGTACATTTTAGTTTGTCTAATATGGTTGGTTAAACCTGAAAGCTGTCGGAAATATACTACGGGAGTGTACAGATAAAATATTCACTGTTCAAACAGGGAACTAAAAGAGTCAAGTGTACAAAGCATCTTGGTGAAACTATATTTCCTAGATTTAATATTTATTTCTATTTAGGACCCTCTGGTGAGTGTTTGTGCTTATATGAACGACCTGCTCAGCACAACAGTCAATCGTTGTAAAGTGATTTTAGCTCCAATCATGGAAAAACAAACAGCAGCAACTCTGGGTTTGGAAACAATCCTGACGTTGTTCTGTTCCAGCTTTTTCAAAATAAAGAACATAATGTATTGCTGCGGGAACCATATATTAGTGAACTGCAGCTTTCCGGAATGAACAACAGCCTGTCAGTCTCCATGCAGCAGAATGGATGTTTTAGAAAAAAATTTCCCATCATAACATGTGATCGTGTTTAAACTTTATGAGATTTGGCAAATAAAATTAAATTGAAAAAGCTGAGCCTGAAGGTTAAAGACAAGAACGAACATTTTCACTTTCCTATGAATAAATCCATTGTTCTTCTCCACTTTTCTTTTATTCGGAGTACTCCAAAGGCAGATGAGTATAGACTATTTTATATTTTTCATTTAGGATACTTGTAGTGCTCCTCAACCATGAGTTTATGATGAGTAAGCAGTGAAGCTGACCTCCACCTGGCCTCAGAAAGTCAGGACCGCCTGCTTCCTGTCAGCACAACAAAAGGAATAATTTCACATAAACACCTCACGCCAACACCTCACCACCATCAGTAACCTTTAACAGCTGCCCTCTCCAGCTCTTACTCCTGTACCCTGAAGTCAGGAAGCCCCGACAGGAAGAGCAGTTCTGCTATAAACACTGTTGCACACACACCAAAGTTACTTATCCATGTAAAGTCACGTTGCAACAAGGTGGAAGAAATGTAACATATACAAACATAATGTTCTAGTAGAGACACTAAATCTGGCACATACCTTATTTCTGCAGGAAAACCACATGTACTTAGAGCAAAATGCCACCCTCACTATCCTTGAAAAGGGGATTTACTTGAACTCTAATGCACATTTTCTCCACACCCAGGGTATGAAGAAAAAGAATACATGCTTTGTATTTAAAACTCTGTGTGCACACAGTTAGATGGGATGAAAAGTTCCAGAATCACTCAGAAGCAACACGCAGTCCACCACATTCATGTGATCCTGACCCAGAGCCAACTGCAGCTGACACATTCTCCCAAGTAAAACACAAATCAAAAGGCTAACCAGCTAAGCAAAAATGTTTTACAATAGCCTGTTGTACAGCTGCATGCCACACCACCTTACTACACACCACTACTTTGTAACGACTTAATGACTCCGTTTACAGCCAGTCTTAACATAATTCCATCTACAGACTAATTGAAGGCAGAGTACAAATGAAAAGAACATCAGCGGTTTATGTAACCAAAATAACCTGAATATCCTCCAGACCTCCAGCAGTGGTGATTACTGATCTCACGAACGCTACTGGACTTTATTCAACTGCAGCTCTTTGAATCTGACTAGCTGAACGGCGATGTGGGTTGATGCTGCATCTTGCAGCTAAAACAGATCATTTAAATGTGGAACAAAATACCTTTCTGCAAGCTGCACCTCTTTGCAGAGTGTCACAATAATTTAGCAGTTTTAACTCAATTTTGCTGACAAATAAACAAAAACATACCTTTGTTATTTTGTAATGGAGTGTGTGTAATAGTGTAACCAACAAAGAGCACAGTCAAGGGGATTCTTCAGTCTTTAATAAATGTCTCACATGGTGTTTTTTTTAAAATAGGGGTTTTGTAGAAAAACCTAATTTTTAAGCTGACGTTGAGTAAATAATCAGGATTTTAGTCTGTTGGTGCTGAAACACAGAGAGACTGTCTGCAATCATTTAATCCTAAAGTCTACAGAATCGTTTTGTCACAAACATATGTTATTTTATTATTGTGTCAAATGTTTACTGTATTTAACAATCAGTGTTCTGCTTGTTACAAATTGATTACTCTCAGGGCTTCATTTGTAAACCGATCGATGCTGGAATGCAAATAGCAGGCGGGCGGGCTGGGGGGTCCTGGGTGCCCTCCCCCAGAAAATTGTAAATAAAGTAGATGCAATTTTCTGCATTCTTGTGTATTTTAATGGGTTTGTTAGACATCTATGTTTCCCTACATTGTAAACACTCTGCTTCTGTCAAGCATCCTACCCCCCCACTTGGCAGTTCCAAGCTCGACATTGTCCCCGCTTGTTGTCATCCGATTCCACGTGTGAAACCTCCAGGCATCTCCTCCGTCTGTTCATGGCAGCTGCCTGTGGGCTCCTGCCCAGGTATGACTGCCTGATTAGCTCGACACTCACCCCCCCCCCCCCACTCTTTTAGGGGCGGAGATTTTTTTAAGGGTAGATGTGGAAATGCTTAATTGAAGTACACTTATATGCTCATAAGTGGCTGTTGTGTTTAAAATGAGTGTTTATGTAATTATTTTCAGTTTGCATATCCAATATAAGTTTTATTTGCTCAAGGTAGTCATATTTGTTCTTAACTTTATTATTAGTAAGCCTGAGAGTTACCAGATCTAAGCAAACAGTTACCGGAACGCACCCTGTCAAAATAAGAGATCCCAGATCCTGTTCCAGCAGGATCAGGCTCAAATTAAGCCCTGATTACTCTAACAGGATACTTAACCTGTGGAAAAAGATCAAGTTTTTTGTCACTGTGGAGTCACTCCTATTTGAGAGGTGAGATGTTGGACAATAAACTCTAGGCACTTCTGAAGTTATTGTTTTACCTTCATATGACATTCAAAAGTTGCACTGAATTAAAAACTGAAAAGGAGAAAAATTAGCTCTGGCATAGCTCGGTTTTTTTGTTTAGTTTACTTTTGTCATACCTTCTAGCTATGTTTTAATTTAAATTCTACTTATAATATTAATTTAATTTAATTCAATATTTTCAATACTTCTAAATCTGTTCATCTGAAAGTAAAACTATTTTTAGTTAACCTTTTGTTTGAGCAATGGTTTTAGTTCTCATCTACATCTATATTTATCCATAGTGGGTTTGTTATTATTACAAATATAATTATGTTGTGTCAGTTCATTTTTAATTGATATTAACAGTATAATTATGTGTTCAATTATTTCACATCATTATTCTCATTGTAAACTGATCAAAGATGCTGTGTGTTTGTCCATTTTTGTGACCACAGAAGATTAAACTTTGATGAACCTGATGAATAAATATTACTCTGTTCAGCTGAGCTAGCTTGCTGCTACAGAAAACTTTAGAGGTAATTCAGAGAGGACACGACACAATTAGCTACTGTTCGATAAACAGAAAGCAGTGAATGTCTGAGAGGGATAAATACACTCGATTGGCCATGTTATTATCCAATTAAAGATGCAAACTGGAAAATCTAACATTAAGATTTAGGAAACCTCAGTCGTAATAAACCTCACAAAAACAGAAACTTGGGAGATAATTGAGAACGATTAACAACAGGATTTATATGTTAAAAACTGGACATATTAATCACCTGGTTTCCTTCTTGTTTTTACCCTACCTCTGATGGTTTAAGTGATGAGTAATATTGACAAAAGGTATGCTGCCATTACTCTGTGTACTCGTATGTAATGTTAATGGCCATTTTCTGTCCCACAGGGTCATTACAGGGTCATTACGCCTTCACTCTACTTCTACTCTGAACTGTGTTCTGAGGTTTTTGAGTTCACAAAAAACTTCTGCTGCTTTCAAAAAGGAAATCATATGAGGAAGTTGTGAATGTAGCTGAGAATGTTTATCAGTAACTATGAGTAACAGAAGCGGAAGTAATCCTACCTGACATTGTCATGGTTATGTTGCATATTGTAATCGTCCTGGCCGGCTAAGATGGTGCAATGTAAAGCAATGACAGGCTTACAATCTGGCTTGACCAAAGTTGAGCAACACAGGCTTATGTTGCAGTTAAGATGTTAAGTGAGCACATAACTTCATGCCACATTAATATATCTGTTATTAGTGTGAAGTGTGAGCTCAGCCAGCACCGTCTCGTATAGCGTTGTAAACATAATGTACACATGGACCATGACAGACTCATTGAACTGGACTAATGTGCTGGTCTTTCACTGCTGCTTGTGCAGACTTCACGCTGAGATGAAGCGGTCTTTGGCACGCCACACACAACGTGAGTCCATTTATTCAAATGCATATGACACATAAAAGCCTTTGTATTTTTACAAAGACCACAATTAGCATCTAAAACACACAAAACAGCCTATAATGGTTCTGATTAAACCAGTTAAACATAAAAAATGACTCTCTGCTGCTTTTTAAACAAGCATGTTTAACACACAAACATACACACAGAAAAACAAGGCTGAAGCACAGCTGGGACACATTAACTAGATCATGGAAGCCAGTACCAGAAGTGAGTGCTGGGCAAGAGCGCATGACTAACAGAGGACATGCAGAGTAACATGGGTACTCCATCTCTTCTGGTATATCATGCCTATGGAGATTTTTATTTTTCTCTTCAAAGAAAATCACACACAGTCTGTATTACACAAGGATATGTGTGCACATTTCTGTATCGTCTATACTTTGGAAAAAGGTGTCTTCTTTATGGCCCATTCATATTCAGTAAAGATGATGGATGGATGGATGGATGGATGGATGGATGGATGGATGGATGGATGGATGGACGGACGGACGGACGGACGGACGGACGGACGGACGGATTTTCAGTACAACTGCAACTCAAAGGTACAACTTCTCTACTCTGCCTCTAGCTCAACTCTCCTGCGCAGGTCACTCCTCTACTGTGAGTGCTGCACAACTCTCTTTCTGTGTGTAACAATTTTCCTACATATTTTGCAAGTTGATTGTTGCAAAACAGAAAATGTGAGGAGGTTGGGGTGAGGGGAGGAGTGTTGCTAGGGCAACAACAGAAGGACGTTTGGTGTTAGCCACTCAAAATGAGAGCTCCGAGCGTCACATGATTACAGTCAGTCGGGCTTGGCCTTCATCTCAACTCTGCATCTACGATGCTATGGAGCACCAAGCCAGGGTACGTTTAACTCAGAGTCTTTAAAAAACTTTGCTCATCTGAAGCAGAAGTAAAATGAACAGAAACAAACAAACAATCATTAAAAAAACATTAACTTTTTATTACGAGTAGTGTAGAAAATGTGGAGTCAGGTCAGCATGTCTTTATGACAGCAACACGGAGTCAATAAATTAAAATGACTGTCGACTAGCTTTACAAAGTATTCACTGTTAGGAGTCATCAGGACTCTGCACCACAGAGCAGACAGTGTCCCCACTAACTCAGGAGCCAGACAGAAGGAGAAATCCCACACAAGACAGGCTCTAGAGCAATGTGGATATCCTAACTGGGTCTTCCTGAAAGCAGAGAAGAAACCCAAACAGGACTCCAGTCAGCCATCAGGTGAAAAGGAGGAACCCAGACCCAGACCAGTGGTCATTCCGTATGTTGAGGGAGTATCAGAGAAACTGAGACGTTTATTTTCTAAACATAACGTCCCAGTGGCTTTTAAACCCCAAAATACATTACAGCAAAGACTGGTTCATCCCAAAGATCCAGTCCCCCAGCAAAAACAGAGCAATATAGTGTATCCTGTTCAGTGTCAGGAGGGCTGTGATCAGTCTTACATCGGGGAAACTAAACAGCCACTGGCCAAAAGGATGGCCCAGCACAGAAGAGCAACATCATCAGGCCAGGACCCTGCAGTTTAAACTCATGTCCAGGCCAGCGGTCACTCTTTCAGGGATGGAGATGTTCACATCCTTGATAGAGAGGAATGCTAGTTTGAGAGAGGAGTAAAGGAGGCCATCTTTGGAAAAAGAACCCATCCATTGTTAAACAGGGGCGGAGGCCTCCGTGTTCAACTACCACCCTCTTACAATGCTGTTATTGCACGTATTACTCAGTCCCCTGTGAATAGCAAGCAGCTATCAGGGAACTAATGACCAATTGTTAGGGCTCGAACAATCCATTGCTAACACCAGGCTAATTGCTAACACCAAAGTCCATTCATCCTTTTACATGTGAATAGCTAGTTCTGGCTGTCAGTAGCAAACTGGTTGATCCACTATTGTATCATTTACATGGGCACAATATGTTCATGACGAGCGTTTACATTCAGCGGACTTTCATTCTGAATAGAAGTACTGACATGTGTACAGTGGTAAACTCTCCTAAAAAAAAAAATAAAATAAAAAAAACACAAAAGAAGACGTTCTACTTCCGGGATGAAACAAACTTGAGCGCCCAAAATGGACCCATGACAGGTTTTACTGACGGCGGAGACATTACTGCCCTCCCTGATTGAGCTACAGGTAATACAGATAACTTTGAGCTCTTTCAAAGTGTCTAGTAGAAATGTTGTCGCTCACCGACCAGTTTTGCTTCCCCGACATGCTAATATTATTAGCATTAGCCAGGCGGAAATATGTGAGGTAGACATAGGTCACGCATGCGCAGTCAGGTCAGTTTTCCACAATCGGAAAAAAAATTACAAATTAAGTGTTTACATGCACACCGTTCGATTATGAATCAGCATAAACCACTCCTCTCATTCTGATTACAAATTCTTTCAGATCGAGCTGAATCAACAAAGAATAATCTGAACGAGGCGTTTACATGACGCATTTTTATTCTGAATCCAATTATTTGTGTCCATGTAAGCATAGCTTCTGAAAAGGTGCTGCTTAAAAAGCTGAGTTTGCTGCAGGGTCTCAGACTGACGAAGTCTTTTGGATAAAAGACGAAACATTTCAACAAGAAGAATTCATCCAGAGGACCTGACTTAACTTTGTTTGATTTTTCTACCTGGATTATTGAACACAGTTCTGTGATTTACTTTTAAATTTAAATTTAGGATCACTGCAGCTGTTGGCTACCAAAAGGATGCTAATGATGGAGTTGTTTTAAGAAGTCATCAATCCACTTTGGACTTAAACTAGCCAACAGATTTTTTTATCCAGTCATAAATGTGCTTTATTTCTTCAATTTGAATGTATTCAGTAGACTATCTTCAACAGGTAAAAGGTAAATTCAATTCAATTCAGTTCAATTTATCTATATAGCGCCAAGTCACAACAGAAATCATCTCAGGGCGCTGAACAGAAACATATACAAAAATAAGTTAACACTATTTATCTGAGGAGCAGACTGCTTTTGTCATAATGCTCATAACCCACTGTTCAAATAGATCTGTACTCTCTCTTTAGTGCACATCAGGGAGAAATCCACTCATATGATGGATGTGTGCACTGTGCATGTCGACTTACCCATGAATGAGCCTGTGCTGCAGATAAGGCTGAAGAAGCAGCTCTCAGGTGGAAGAGTCCCACATTTACTACAAGACAGAGAACAAAGATATAAACCACACAAATACTATGTGTATCAGCACATTTAACAGCAACAAGACCACAGTTTTCAGCTTTTTCAGCTTTTTCAGCAACACCCTGAACAGTTTGAGTTCAGCATGTGGAGGACAACTGGGGCAGGGCTTTGATCCGTCACATCCCGTTGTCAAGTTTTGACTTTTCACCTACTGCAAGCCGCCTCTCTTCTAGGAATGGGAAATGTTTGTACAACGGGAAGACAGGAGACAAAACTTGGAGACTCTGACCGAGCTGGAAATCAACACTGCAAAGTCACATATTCTCAAAAAAGTTACTAAAATATACAATTCATCACACAAATATGCATACTAAGCAGTAATTTGATTAGGAGGTCCTTTTTGAACAAAATGGCATTGTCTGCTTTTTTCAGTTAATTTAGCGCAGTTGAAGGAATTTCCACTGCATACACATTTTATGCAAATCAGACTGGGACGGTTCTTTTGAAGTTAGAGGCTGAAAAGTGAAATGTGAAAGGAGAAGCGTCTTGATTTCCCCCCCAAATAAAAGCAGACTCCTCCATGCGAGCATGTTTACACGGCTAAGTGAACTGCCACGGTGGCAAACACCAAGCTTCTGCCAAAAGCTATTTTCAGAAAGCGCACGCAGACGCTCACAGGAGAATGGTCTCCTTCAGGCTCATTCACTTTGTTTTTTTTATATAAATAGAGTGCAGACATGAATTGTGTAAAACAATGGGACAGTTTTCCTGTTTTTAAACCAGCAGATGCAAAAATGCAGAAGAGTTATAAGGTTAGGCCACTGAGGGTGGGAGTTACCTGATGAGAGGTACATTGTCTAACGTGCAGCAGAAGGACGGGCCACTCTGCAAATACAGCTCCTCTTCACATGACTGGTTGTACAACCTGCAGCAAAAAAACATGTACTAAATATGTATCACAATAATATTACTATCTATGTAATACATTTCTTAACAGTGTTGCAAAGTGCTTTACAGGAAAGGATTAATTTTTGCACAAGTCTTACAAACACAGCAGTGCCTATGATGTTAGAACAAAACAGACTGTGCAAAAACACAACCTTATAATTTGTGGAATGATTGACACTTTAACCGTTTTTGGGAAATCCTTCACTGACTAAATGAGGTCATAATCAGGCTTTTTGTTTCCAGGATCAGTAAGTCAATCCTAAATGACTGGACAAAATGCAACTAGGCTTTCTATTTGATGAATCTATTTCACCTCTGATCTAAAAGTTTTCTTCCCTTCTGAAGCAAATGGAAGAAGACTTTTGAACCTTTTGAATTGGGAGTTTCAGGCTTTTAAGTCACTAAAACAGTTGTTAGATGCACATATATCACTGACCCGCTGGTTCATTCAGAGTCGTTTGAATCAATGTTCCAACAAGACCAACGTGTGACGAGTTTCAGTCATGTTTCCAGGTGTGAACATTTTCATCTAGTGAGAACCAAGGCTGTAGTTTAGGTTTTAATAAAGAAAACAGTTTTTTTCTGAAGGTTTGGTTTGGTTTGAAATGCATCTACATGTGGAGAAAATCCAGAGCTTCTCAGATACTCTTCCTACATCTTGGGTCGATATTATTGTTGTGTCTGTTTTGCTTTTTTTCTCAGCTTGGTTTTGGAAAATGTTTTCCTAGCTGACTTGACAAAAGCCTAGTAAGGAAATCTAAAGATTTGAAGAGTGTTGGCTTGGATTTTGACCCTGGTGTCATCAACCTATCTAAACCAGCTGCTCAGTGTTGTTCCCTTGTAAGAGATTAGACTCCTCATTTTCTACAATGTGTAATGCTGAAAAACTATCAACATATTTGAAATACGTGGAGGAAAGACAAAGATCCAGCAGGATGCTGATCTGGGCCAGGGTGACGTTGGTTCTGTTGTTATTCCTCAATCCTGACTGACCATCTACACGAACATAAGCGTGCTATCAGAAGTAGAGATTAACCTCAGTTGGTCTGAACAAAGGAACAGTCATTCTCAATGTAAACAAATCACAGTTCAAATATGTAAATTTAGCCGTTTTCTTTCCAAATGCTTACTTTTTAACTGGCCTGGTGCTAGTTTAGATTTTTAATGTAGAAAATGAGCTAATCGTGTTTTGTGGAGAGAACATTCACCCGGTTTTTGTTGGGCAGCGGCTTGTAAGCAAGAATGTGTAGAAATCAACAGAATTATGAAGAGGCAAATACAGAAACAATTCAACAACCTACCAGTTGTTCACAGGGCAGACGTGCTGGTTGTACAGGGCCATGGCGTATCTAAAGTGAAGACAGAAGTATTACTCGAAAAAGAAGATTCATTTGGAATAAAAGTTCGAACTCACAGCACCCAACTCCTGATAGAGCCGAATGTTTTGACATGTGAATAGCTAAAATAGCACAAAGTATGCAGAAGTAACACCATTTTATATAAAATTTTAACAAAGTAACTCAGTAAGCAACAAGTTAATACAGGAAAAAAAAAATCTGTAAAAAAAAAAAGCAATGTGGATTATGAGGGCTAAATTGCTGAGGACTCTTAAAGTGAGTTGTGAAAGATAAACGAATAAAAAGGAGAACACTAACTTGACGCTAAATGGAGCGAAACACTAGCTAAAAGTAGGAAAAGGCAAGCTAGCAAAAGGCTAACTAAACATATCTAAAGGCTAGCTATAAAAGGGTAGCTAAAAACTGCAAACAGCAGTTCAAAGTAGTAAAATGCTAGGTAGAAGATAAAAATATCAAAGGACTAAAAAAAATTGCAACACACGATCTATAAGTATCAAAAATAACAGCTAAAAGTTAAAAGTACCAAAGTCTAGCTAAAGGCTATAAGTCACAGGAGACTAGCTAAATATTAATATTATTACAAGAATAGCTAAAGCTTAAACGTCACAGAATGGTAGACAAAAGTAACAAAAGGCTATCTAAAAGCTAAAAGTAGCACAAGGCTAGTTAAAAGTCATAAGTTGCAGAATGATAGCTAAAAATAAAGGTAGCAAAAGAAATTGAACAAGAATGATGAAACAGATTTTAAAAAGAACAAAGAGAACAATTTTTTGAAGAAAGTGGACAGATTTTAATGAATTTCGATGGAAAAATGTAAACGAAGTTGAATATTTTCAAAAGTATAACGTTACAAAAGTCAAAGCACCCATCAGCTAAACATTTTCACAATATAAAAAGCACAAAGTATGCAGAAGAAATTAGATTGAAAAATACAAAGAATTTAAAATCTGTAAAACGTGAACAACAATAAGAGTTAATTTAAAGATAACATAACTCATGAATTAAATGGTGCATTGAAGCTAACTGTTAATCTTCATTCAATTTTTGCAGTGCAGTGAAAAGTCCTATTGGTGATAAATTTTAAAAAGGGAACTGTGCAACATTAAAACTCGGCCCGTTCGAGGTTCCACTGAGAGCAGTCTGTTCATCCTGAAGGACCAGGTGACCAGACAGATAACCGACAGCTTCGTATCTCAGTCCAGATTTCAGGGTTCAAAGACTGGTTTGCTTCAGCCAATTCAAATACATACTAAAACGGCAGACATCAGCTACGTTAGTAAAGTGCAAATTTAAAAGAATGTGGACCAAATTAGTCGTTTACATTCATTAAACAAATTTATTTCAGCGTTATGCTTAAAAATACACTTTACCTCTTAAATCTAGGGAACTTCTATTATGCAATAATTGTGTTATGATGTCTGATGTTAATATTTTATTAACAATGTTTAAAAATTTTAGCTGAACTCAGTGACATACGGCTGAACCGAAAATGCAGCTTCTCGTGAAGTAACTTGTTTTGACTGATGCTCCCTTTAATATAAAGCTGTCTTCAAGCTTTAACACGGGGACGTTGGTTATTTCACCAGCAGCAACCTGCACAACTCAGCTGTCTGCCTGCTTTGTCCATGCATGCCCACATCTGACGCAACAGCATACAGATAATAATCTGAACTGGCGGAGTCGAGGTTCCCAGGTCTTTACATACACCAAACCATATGACTCAACTACTGATACAATATTTGTAATATAGTGATCATATCAGCATAATCGTAGATCATCACTCCCAGGAGGGAAAAACAAACACACAGGAAGGAAATACAATTGTCAGTTTGTCTCTCTTAGCATTCACCTAGCGAGACATACAGTTAAAATGTGTGTGTGGAGTGGGGGGGGGGGAGAGACAAGTGCAAGCAGAAACAGTTTGTCCTGATTTGTAAAAGCAGACACAGTTCAGGGAGAGTTTAAGTGTCTATTAGGAATGTTTGCATGGTCATTAGTCTCCTCTCAAACAAGCTTTTAAAAGACAAAGGTATGGTCAATCAGAATCACACACAACCTAGAAGTAACTAACATGCACAGAGTTTTCACATAAACACACAAAATATAAATTATAGGCAATCTGTGTGAACTAGCCGTTGTTAAAGAATCCCCACAGTGAGGTATTTGTTTGCTGTTGACCCAGCCTAATTCTTTAAACGCCAAGTTACTTTTACAACTCTAGTTGTGATTGGTAAAACGTGCAACTGGTTCTTCTCATGTTGTCAATTACTGCATGTTGTAAAGTGTGCAGGTGTTGGATTGACTCAGCTACATTAGACTTTAGCTCAGTATCTGCAAAACTGACTGAGTTCTAACCGTTTCTGTGTTCGCTAATGTCGATTAGCTGTGGCAGCCACCTTGAATCGGATTGACTGCAAAAGGTAATTAGCTCCTCTTGTAAAGCTTTATTTAAATATTTCCATTGCTTCGGGAGATATTTTACTAACAGATAGGCAAACAGAGACATGGACAAAAACATTGTCATCTGTCTTTGCCTTTCAGCAGCGTGTGATAATAATCAAGATGAAACATAACTTTTGGCCAGCTGAAGTTTCCATAATTTTGGAGAAGCATTTTGTTCATTTACTCAATGATCGAGGCTAAAATTACATGAGTGCAGCTCTGAGACTACTCAAAATAAAATCATTTTTAAATGAATGTGGGTAAATAAAACAGAGCCGTATGTGCTTGAAGGAAGCGGAGTAATAATAGGTTTGTTTATATAATTAGCCCTCCATCAAAGCTCAGCAGCAGTTGTATACTATAATTGCATGCCTGGAAGCTGTATAAAAAAGGCTGTGTGTGTGTGTTTTTCCTCTTATGTAAGACCAAACAAGGAGCAGGAGGAAAAATTTCAGTGGAAAATCTGGTTTGTGTAGAGAAAATTCCCAAAAGCTGAGCCAAAATAGCCTCGGGAAGAGGGCGGTGTTGAATAAACTATACGAGTGAGTTTGTGAAGCCTATTGTTAGCCACGCTAACATCACTGCGCTGCAGCCGATTCGTATAAAATGTGCAGCCAAAACGTGGTGCTTTCATTAAAACCTAAATCATAAAAGGTGTACAGCAGAAGCTCAGTCAAGGGACTCGGGTGGACAGAAGCATTCATGAACACTACGTGGTCGCCAGATGCTGAAGGAAAAATCTGCCTGCACCATCTATTACATCACCATTTCCAGAATTGATCTACTAAGAAGAGGCATTAGGCAACATTTGACATCTTTGAGCATTCCTGCAGACTGAAAAACAAACAGAAACAGGGCACTCTTGTCAAGTTAACTGGAAAATAACAAATTGTATAGGACTGCCAGGAAAAATTTGGGCATCTTTCCTTAAATCACCTGTAAAGCCAAACAGTACAAACTCCTATTAATTTGTATCTTGAGATTCTGGTTCTACTATTCACAAACACAAAACAAGTCATTTCTCAACCAAACTCGTTGCTGATGCAACACACAGAATGGAAACACAACAATTTAGAGTTGCACCATCTGTTTTTCTTTCTCTCCTTAGGGTTTACGTTCCTCCTCGCCATACACTGGCAGAGCCGGGGGAAGAGTTGCCAGCCTGCGTACAACTTGCAGTTTTATTTCTCAAGTACTCTCAAGTACTTCTGCTCAAATACTGTTCAGCTGATAATAAAGACAGACTGTAAGTCTGCATATTTCACTTTTAAGAGAGAGCTGAAAATCCCAGATCCTTCGTGAGAGTTAATCCACGTGCCGATTGCCATGGCTTCGAGGAATTCAAGATAAACACGCTGCATTGCTCCGATGAAGGCAGGAGAAGCTGAGCTATGTAAAGGTTTATAGTTCAACATTTTTAGAAGATATAAATCTTCAAATTCTTAGCATTATTGTTTGTCTGTCATCTTAGCAACGTATCTCATGAGTCACTGGGTGGAAATGAACGAAACTCTCTGAAGGTAATCTTTGGATGTACATCTACAACTGATTGAGTTTTGTAGCCGAGTCATTCCAAACATATTCTCCAAGCACTAATTAACTGTGCAATATAGATGAACTACCAAGCAGCCTTTTCAGCTCAGAAAGTTTTGAAGATTTTCTTTTCCACCCATAAGTTTTTAAACGTTACTCAAGATGCGTGTTTGGTTGTCGAAGAGGTGTAAAACTCACACAACCCAGATCCCAGTGATGCTCAGGACTGGGAGGCTGACAGGCAGGATCATCCACAGAGACATATCTTCCAGTAGCCCGAGCAGCTCCTTTCCTCCGGGTCCTCTCTTTCCTCTTCGACCAGATATCCAACCAAGAAGCACAAACATCTAACTGCTGGTGGCTGACATCTGCTCTGCCACTGGTGGGTTCATTTTCTTCAAGATGGAGGCTGGCAGATGTGCCCTCTGGGCTGGTGAAAAAGAAAGGGTTAATGAATGACCGTAATCAGATTTTTCTCACAAGCTAATCACTGTCATGGTAAACTAATCTTCGCTGTGCTTTGAAATGTGATGAATAAAGAAACATCACTTCTGTCTTTTCCTTATCATCTCAACATATGTTTGTTAGCGCGTCCATTTGAAACGCATATCGTTTTCAATTATAAATATAATTTTTACAAGCTCGTTTTCATATGTTAATTCAGTAAAAATAGAAACTTTGGGTTGTTTTCGAACTGCCACAGAGCATCAAAGCCAAATTTGGGAGACAGTACTCACCGTTCAGCCTGACGGGTTTTTTTTTTTTTTTTCCTTCTTCTTCTTTTGGCAGGTCTTAAGGAAAACTTATGTGCACGCGCCGACGTGTCCTCCGCTCCCAGACTAAAAAAAATTAACAAATTAATTTACTTTTTCTTTTCTCTGTTTTCCGAAGCAGGGACTAGGTTTCTGCCGGTTGAGCCAGCGTTACTTTGAAACGCTAGGAGACTACAACTCACTCTCTGGATAAACTGCCGTTGCGTCTCTGCCACGAGACACTGTACTCCGACAGGTCGACTCCGCCCATATGTGGGCGGGGTATCAGCTCTGGGCGTGGTCATTCAAAAAAACGCAACTTGTTTAAAAACTGCCCCCTGGAGTTTGAATATAAAAATACTACTATAGTAGTTTTCCTACGGGGTCAAAATTTTTGTTTCTACACTTTTTTACGGAGCTTCAAAGACATAAAGTTAATGTTAAGTTCCAATTTTGTAATTGTGAACAAAACGCTGCCAGCAGTCAAGTCATTCTGTATAAACAAAGGTTGAATGAATTCATTGCAAATTATGACATCATAAAAAGTTCTCTTGAACTGCATCAAATGGTGCTATTTGAAAGGGGTTACTCCAGTAGTTTTCCAGATATATTGATATACAATTCTTAAATGCGGGTTCACGCTCAATGCAAAAAAAGCACTCAGCAGATTAGGCTGGCTGTGGTCTGTGTAGGTAAACGTAGAAATAAAGAAAACAGAAAGACCGAGTAAGAAAAATATCAAGAATAACATCAAGGATCAAGTGCAGAGGTAGAGCACCAAAAAGTTGACTATTTCTATGTTTTTTCAACTCTAGTCGAACACTAACATTCATTCAACCTTTATTTATACAGGTTTCATTGAGTCACGAGGACGCATTTTCAAGAGAGGCCTGTTTTCGACAGACAACATAAAGTACAGACAACAATAATTCAACAAAAAGCAATTAAAATCAAATGAAGTTATACAATACAATGCAATACCACTTTATTTATAAAACACTTTAAATGCAACACCGTTGGCCAACGTGCCGTACACTAACACAGTTTAGGGGCAGCGACTGAAAACGTTCAGTATAAACACAGTCAAATCAAGATGCCACATAAAACAAGATAAAACACTAAAAACAAGAATTTGATATTTCTATTAACATTATCAAATGTTAAAACCCCTTAAAGAGATCAAATCGATAGCTCCAGGTCTTGTTGCAAGGTGTTCCAGGTTACGCAGAGTAAGAAAAGGCCTTTTTGCTGAGTTCAGTTTGCACTGAGGGAACGCTGCAGGTAATGAATCCCTGAAAGCACACGCCATAGCTGCACTGACAACGTGACATGTGCATGTCAAGTATGTGTAAACATACTTTACTCAACTTAACTGAGCATAAATACGTACCTATACATCAAAACTGACAGACTTCTAGTTCACATACAGCTCTTTTATGGACGCCAGCTGAAATCTGATCCCCAATTTGCTCACGTTTAATGATTTAAAGACATTAAACACAGATGTGATAAAAGAAACGGAGTGGATAACTTTAGATAAAACAAACTATATATGTATAGATATAAACTCTCGGATAAGACTATAATTTTATTAATTTTTTTAAAATGAGTTGTGTTTATTTATTTATCTGTTTGTTTGCTTTTACCTTGCAACGAGTACCTTTAAATTTAAGATAACACACATTTTCTCAATAGTAATCACAAAGCTTCCCTCTTTTATTCTTTCAAAAGTTCAAAGACAAGATAAAAGTTTATAAGTTCCTGTTTTGGGAAATTTAAAACCATTTGTGTTACCAAGAAAACATCTAATTCTGCTAATTTCCTAAACCGTTTTAGATTATTGCTCTTTTTCAGTCTTCTGTTGCTACATTTTGTGATGACGAGGAAACCATTAATGTAGCTAGTTCTCAAACCGTTCATGACAAGTACCACCCCAGAAGATGCTAATATCAAAGTACCACCATTATGACAGACATAAACAAACAAACTGTTCAGATCCCTAACTCTAATGCTGGTTAAACTCTGCAGTTTCTGGAAAGTTTGAATACTTTCATTGCTGAGAACAACATACAACGTGGTCTTAGGTTTGGCTCTGCCTTTCAACAACTGACTACAAATTCAAGACAACTTGAACTGTATGGAAGGTTAAACGAGGGCACATATTATATTGTAAAATGTTTTGAGTATCTTGATTAGATAATAAGGTGCTGTACAGTCCATTTACCATCTGAATACATTTTTCTATTGCTATTTTTGTTGGAAGCAGATCCTGCAGAAAATGTCACTGGCACTGTTTGGAAAGTTTTGGTCAAAGTTTATGGAAGTTTTTAACTACTATAGCTGAGAATGTTAACTCTGCCCATGAATCATATGTTTGGGAAAGCTGAATGAGGAGCTGGCTGAGAATGCTTCGTGCAGTTGTTGCTCTAAGGACGCCTCCGAGTCTGTGAGCTTGGCTGAACTGATGAGCATATAAAAACAAGCTTCGCACACAGCCCGTGGCAGATTCTTCTGACTGGGCTTCATGCGTGTACTTCCTGTATATCTGTGTAACCTGTCCTGAAAATCTGTCCTTGCAAGTAAAAACCAGTTAAAAATCTTCCCCTGTCGTCCAGTGTGACTCCTTTTAGGTAAGTGAGATAAAGCAAGAGTACTTTTCTCTAGCAGAACGTTTTCAGAACATTGTTTCAACGGGAACTCCTAAAATATTCTCCATCGCTGTTTTGTTTGAAGGATTTTAACCACTATTTCTATTTTTTAATAATTATTTTTAGTTTTACATCACATTTCAGCTTATAATGCTTAACTGACTTTTTTCTTCAAATTCAATTTAATTCAAAAATACGTTATTAATCCCAAAGGGAAATTAAGTGTTGTTGTATCTCATGATCCTGGTTTCATTCAAGAGTTGTTATAGATGCTGATAGCTGTGGGCAGAAAGGATCTCCTGCAGCGAATCCGAAGAATCTGGCCACAGATACCGATCCGTCCTCCTGGATCCAGCTTGCTGTCAGATCTGACAGGCCTCTTGGTCCTCCTGGGCAGCAGAACTGACCAAATAACGGGCAGAATTCCTCCATGAGCGATGTTCACTCCTCCCAGCAGTCTGCTGAGCTCCTCATCACCACGAACAGACAGCTGAAGGTGCCGGAGTATAATCCCGGTCCTCTCGTTGTTACGAACCAAGGTTCCCACTAGCTCCAGGTTGACGGGAATTCATCCACGGTGACTCCTTTTCAACTCATTTGGGATTTGGGGCTGTAGTTGAGGTATTTGAGCTTTTGAGATGTTAATCAGATGCTCTTGTTTGGTAAAAAAAAAAAAAAACTTGTTGCCATGGTTACGTATCATAACAAATGCCCAAAAGTAAAAAGGTTTCAGTAAAAATCCTTCCAGCTGCACAACATCTGATACCAGAGTAATCATCCGAAAAAAAGTGATTTACATCCAGAAAAAAGAAGAATTAAAGTTTTCAAAAGCAATAACAGAATGAAAGTAACAGAGCTGCTCCAACATGCAGCCACCCCGAGCGGCGCCATTCTAGAACTTCTTCCTCTTTTTCTTTCGGCTGTTCCCTTCCTCAGGGGTCTCCCCACAGCGAACTAACTCGCACTTGGTAACTGTTTATTCGCCAGATGCGTATAAACAATTACCAATTACCACCAGGCATCCCTCTCTCTAGCTTCTCCTTCCTGACACAACTACAGATCACTGAGCTACCACAGCTCTCTGTGTGGAGCAGAGAGCTGCCATTTAGGGAGCCTGAGAGAGCAGATGGATGGGGTTAAGGGCCTTGAGGAGACAGTTGTGAGTGTTTCACTTTTCTCATCCACATTTTGATGTTGTCAGCACGGGGAGTCGAACTCGCGACCTTCCGATCACAGGCCTGCCTTCTGTAAACTCGGAGCCTATCTTGTAAAAAAAAAAAAAAAAAAAAAAAAAAAGTACCACTTAGTACCACTAGAGGGCTCTTGAGTACCACCAGTGGTACTTGAGAGCTTGAGAAAGATGTGGAGGTTGGAATGTGACAAAATTAAAGAAACATGGATGTAGGTCTGACATACAAAACTCTTGTCTGAGAATAAGAGGGGTCAGAGCATTCAGGGTCCTGACTGTGGAACAGTTTCCATCTCCATCTTCTACCGCTTATCCATGAGTTGCAGAGGCAACAGGTCCAGGAGAGAAACATGGACATCCCTCTTTCCAGCTCCTCCTGTGGGATCCCAACAGGTTACCAGGTCAGAAAGGGTATCCCTCAAGGGAGTTCTGGGTCTGACTGTGGACTGAAGACTGGAACAGTCTTCCTCTAAAAGTCAGGATGATGAGTTATAGTGCTTTAAATCACAACTGAAAACCTACAACTTTTCAAGATATGTGTTCAACGTTTCGGATTTAGTTCTAATTTTACATTGTTTTAATATTTTTGCATTGTACTGTTGCTTTTGTTTTTCTGTGTAGTTCCTTGCTCTCGTTCTTATTTTGTGAGTATTCGTTCCAATCTGTTTTTACTGTATTTCATTTGATATAAAGCACTTTATAATTTTTAGTTTTAAGAAGTGATATAACAATTTACTTACAAAACAGTGCTTCATCACTCCACCATCTCCAAACTCTTTCTTTGGAAATGTTCCAGTCGAACAGGCCAAAAATCAACACAAGAAGTTTTATTTGAACATTCTTGCCTCCTCCAAAATGATAATAAACCAAATGACATTTTAGATTTTTAGAGCAATGTTTAAAGTATAAAAATGTTTGTAAAACTTCAACATTTACACCATTTAGCACTTTTGGGTTTATGATTTGGAACACAAAATTGCACTAAAAAATATAAACATCTCAAACTTGAAGGGTTTTTGGAGCGCTCTTTTCTTAGACACATGGATAAATAAATATATTTAATAATATTTCAATGTTTGGCGATAAAATCTTCTGCCAATTTTATTACAATTATAAGTAATATTTTGTTATTTGAAAAGAGGAACCAAAGTGATGTACTAAAGATTGATATGTTAAAGCAAAATCATGCAACGATGAATTCGTTTTACATTTAATTGTTTATTGACTGCCAAGCTCAAGAATGGCTTCTTTTTTTTTTTCTCAAACTGAAAAAGCATCAAAAAATTTAAATAACATACAAAATCTTGTTCATTTGGGTTCTATCAAAAAGCAGTCCTTAATGAAATACAATGAGTATCCTCATTACTGTCTTTTTTGGACTATCAGGCGAACTTATAATCCTTTAATTTTCTCAAAAATCGACAGTATGGTGCGCCTTATGTATTAATTCTGGTTGTGCTTACTGACATCAAACCAATTTTATGTGGTTATTGCGAATAAAGTTTGACTTATCTATGTTGTTTCGTTTAATGCGTCTTATAATCCGGTGCACCTTACAGTCCCAAAAATACGGTACTATCAAAAGTAAAAAAGAACACAATTCTCATCTAAAAGTGTACCACATTTGTAAACAAAAGTAAGCAGATTTCTTAATTTAAGTCATAGGCTGCTTTTTTCAAGGATTTTACCGTTGAAACAAGATGAACACAAACATGACATTCTTAAATATAAGCATGGTACAATATATACAAAAATATTAACAAGTATTTCACATTTTTCTTACTTGCAAGTGACATGTAGTCTACAATCTTAACTCCCCCATAAACTATAATCACTAAACAAGAGCATTTGTTCAAAGATAAAGGCTGAAAAATGTCAAACAAAACCAAAGTAAACCCCGTACTGCTTCTTGCCATAAATATTGGGATTTTTAGTTTTACCAAGCTGAGGCCCCTCTACAGCTTACAGTGGAGCCAAAGCCCCACACACTAAAAGCAGGGTAGACAGCTTCTGTAAACGAGGTGTAGACTCTGTGCAGAAGTCTCATGCCGTCATTGACGCTGTAAAACGCAAGAATTCCACCTGTATGGTCCAGATAGACGCCGATCCGGGACGCCATCGGAGCAGAGAATTCGGTGCTCTTATTGTTGTGCACGAAGGTGTACTTGGAGTCAGAGCAGTACAGACTCCACGACTTGTTGTTCCAGCCCAGGCTGCAGTCGTTCCCGGTTCCTTTGCGGCGGATTCCCCTGTAGGTGACGGCCACGTCGATCTCTGTCCCCCGCCAGTCCACCTCCCAGTACCAGCGAGCTCCAGACAAGCTCTCCCTGCACAACACCTGGAAGAAAAGGAGAAGAAATAAATAGAGGCGAAATTCCCATACCACATGTACTGAGACATTTAAAGCACTTTTAAAAACCAGGGTGGTTTTGAAGCTTCAAAAAGAAGACGATTGCTTTAAATTCAAATAGAAGACATTAAATTCTCACCTGCTGCCAGTGATCAAATCGATCAGGGTGATCAGGATAGTGTCTAGGTTCACTTTTCATCGTTACTGTCCTGTTTCCCTCTGAAAGGTGAAGGTTGGGGTGGACAGTATTGACATCTAGCGTCAACTGACAGGAGTCTGAAAAGGACAAAAAAATAAAAAATTAAATATGATTCCTATAGTGCTGTTTGTGAACCATACCTCTGAGTAGTGTAAGACTGGGTGTGGCAGGTTGTTTAAAAAGGTTTACACCGGGAAGTATCGCCTTTATTTGCTTAAGCAACGCTGAACTGGAAGTTTCCCTTCAAACATGTTGCTGAACCAGTTTGGCAAACGTCTTTGGAGCAGGTTTCAGTCATCTCTCCAAGGGCCGTCCTTTGTTCAGCCGTTCAATGCTGCCCTCAAGTCCAAGTTTTTCTAAATAACTTGGATTATCTCTAATGAGATTATTAAGGTTTGCTACTAATGCCACGAAACTCTGACAAATAAAAAGTTAAGTAGATTTACTTTTTCCTTTCCAGAACTCAAACTCACATTTCAAGAAGTCCTCTCTTGTCCTCGGTTCTTCATTCGGACTTGATTCTTCCCTGCTCCTTGTTTCTGCTCTCAGAATCGATTCTCTTCTTGGCCTTGCATCAGCTTCTTCTGTGATGTACACTTCCTTCACTGTAAAGACAAAAAACAAAACAGTGAAACGTCTGAAAAGAAATGCTAAATGTAGTGGGGGGGGGGGTGAAAGGAGCACAGTAAGTCCACCTGCTCCTGCGATTTTGCCCATTTCGATTTTGCTGACTTCTTCTAATTGGATCTTCAGTGCAGCGATGGCTCTCTTGGTGGCGTCGAAGGAGTAATTGGGAGCAACACTGACGTTGTTCAGGTCTTCGTACCCGGAGGGGCCGGACAGAGACTGCCAGCTCTGATCAAAATAAAAAGATTCAAATTGGAGATGGGACAAATCTTGCATTTTATCGCCACGCCTGCTATGAATTTGAGCCCCTCACCTGTAGAAAGTGGATGTGATCATCAGTGCGTGAGAGCTTCTCCAGGTTGTTGTGCCTCTTCTTCAGCAGGGTGATCTCCTCTTCCAAACGGTCCAGCAGAATCTCACCCCGGGACACGGTCATCTTTTCGTGGGAGCGGACCATCTCCTTGACCTCGTTGTACTTTCTCTCGATGAGCTGCAAAAGCTCATTGAAGATCCGCTCATTCTCCCCCTGCACTGTTTTAGCCGAGTGCTAATGATACACAGGCAAGAGGGCAAAATGAATGAAAACTAAGGCATTTTGTTTTTGAATGACGCCATGTTTGAATTGGTGTGAACAAGAAGAGATGGCCTACCTGAACGGATTCAACAGCTTGTCTTAGATCCTGCCACTTCTTTATTCTCTGGTCAATCCTTTGTTGAGATTTGTAAAGTGTGGGTCCAAGTTGTTTCTACGTGAAAGTACGGACATAAAAGTCAATAAAATCCAAAGGATTATCAGTGTGTACAGAATAGTTCTGTTCACTCACTTGTTTCTCGGTCCTCTCAGTTCCAGCCGGGACGATGTCGTGGTGTTTGTGTTCATCCAACATGCACAGAACGCACACCAACGTCTGGTCGGAGCGACAGAAAGCTTCCAGCAGCTTGTCGTGCTGTGCACAGACCTTCTCCCTCATCTGACCCGTCGCTTTAACCAGTTTGTGCTTCATCAGGGTAGGGTAGGTGTAGTGCGACTGCAGGTGATCCTGACAGTACGAGGCCAGGCACACCAAGCAGGACTGAGAAGCCTTTGTCTTCTTGGAGGTGCAAAAGTCGCAGAGGACTTCTCCAGACCTGACCTGGGATTTGCTCTGGCTACGAGTGTTTGGCCGATTCGATCTATCCATGCTGCTATATCTCTCTAACTCCAGAATGCCAGTTTGAGACATTTTCTTCCAAAAATGTAAAAAATTAATAAAAAAAAAATAAAAAAATCCAGCAGATGTGAAAAATAAAAAAATTAAAAAATCTGAAGATTGTTTATCTAGATAGAAATGTTTTACCTTCTTGAAGAAACGTGTTAAAAATAACTACAATGCAAAAAAAAAAAAAATTGCTTATTGAGTTCTTAAAGTTTCCAGCTTCGGTGAAACTGTGACACTGACTCACTGTGTGACAAAACGTCTGCTATGTGCTCTAATCTCATTGTAAAACCAGTATTCCAGGTTGGACATTTAACAAGAGAAGGAATGGGCGGAAGTACTTGAAATAAAAGTGATCCGAAAGACAAAAACTTAACAAAATAAAACACTGAATTTTACAGATGATCAATAAAAAGTGCATTTTAAAAGAAGTATATATATTTTTTTTTGTTTTGTTTTCTTTCACAAATTTGTTTTAAAACTTCAGCATTTTACATTCATAGATCTTTTAACAACACCAGTAATGAGGAAATAGCATCATCTAGTGGAATAAAATTTTAACCTCATTGAATATTTTCCACTGCAAGGCCTGAGAGTTTCATGGTATGTTGGTCAAATTTACCAGAACTCCATAGCACAAATCATTTTTCCACATTTGAGCAAACTGGATTAAAAAAAAACCTTGTAAATTAATGCTAAATGGACTGTACTTATGTAGCGCTTTATATCTAAAGCACTTTACACTACAATCGGAGGCAATGAGAGGCTCGGTGTCTTGCCCAGGGGGACTTCAATGTAAATGTTGGTGGAATCGAACCCCCAGCTCTTGCATTGGAGGACAACTGCTCTAGCCACTCAGCCACAGCCCCACCATGTGCTGCCCCTAATGAGAAAAAACTGAACAGATGTGTTGAATAAAACAATTTATTGTACATTGCTTTGGTTTCTAAGAAAATCCAGATTTATATGTTTTATTCCTGCTGGAATATCTTAGTGGCATCTTTTTTGCAAATGTCAGAATAGTTTGTGAATACATATAGTCAAATTTTCCAACACTTAGAACAATTGTTTATACCCAAAAAAAAGAGAAATATATATTTTTTAATGAAAATGTGTGACTGCTGAAGCTCAATTATTATTTTCATCCCTTTAATTCAATCAGGCAAATCCCACTGAGATCACAGATCTCTTTTTCAAGGGAGGCTAGGGCCTGAAGACAAAACAAGCAACCGTGGGAGGAAACTGGAGTACCCAGAGATAACACATGCAAATACAAGGAGAACATGCAAATCCCACACAGAAGAACCCCAGGCCAATCCCAGGGATTGAACCCAGGACCTTCTTACTGTTGCTACCCACTAAGCCACTGTGCTGCCCACTGAATATTTCTGAAGAAGCTAAAACTTCCTAGTCAAGACTAAATTAAGTAAAGCCCTACCTAAAAGTTAAAAGATGGGACACACTAGCTAAAAGTATTAAATACAAGCTAAAAGTAGCAAAAAGCTAGCTAAAAGTGTCAAAAGATACTTAAAAGTAGCAAAACTGTAGCTAAAAACGAAAAGTAGCAAAAGGCTAACAAAAAGCTATAAGTATCAAAACTATAGCTAAAAGCCAAATGTAGTGAAAGGTTAGCTAAAAGTAGCTCAAGTCTAGCCAAAAGAGTAAAAGTAGCCATCTAAGCACAGCTTTCATAAAGGTGGTCTTTGCTTTGTTTTTGTGTGTTAAATGTTGTCCAACTGCCATGTTATTGAAATAGCTTAATCTTATGCAAAGTCAGCTTTTGTGCTAAATATCCAGAGCTATGTCAATCGCTCACACTGTTTCTGTAATTAAAATGTGTTTTGATCACATTTAAGAAGCATAACCTTGACTCAGGAATGCTAGCCAATTATAGACCTATATCTAATCTAACTTTCATCTCAAAAATTCTAGAAAAAATAGTTGCTGGTCTGTTACATGATCATCTTCAAAGAAATACCGGTAAACTGTTTGAAGAGTTTCAGTCAGGTTTTAGAGCTCACCACAGCACTGAATCTGCACTGGTGAAAGTTACTAATGATATTCTCATGGCCTCTAATAATGAACAGGTGTCTGCACTGGTCCTGTTAGACCTCAGTGCTGCATTTGATACAGTTGATCACAATATTCTATTACAGAGACTTGAATATGATGTACACGAACGGCTCTAAATCGGTTTAAATCATATCTGTCTGATAGATTCCAATTTGTAAATGTAAATAATAAATCTGCATCATACATCAAAGTCATGGCGTTCCTCAAGGTTGAGTGCTTGGACTAATACTCTTTACCTTATATATGCTTCCATTAAGTAAATTTATTAAACAGCATGGGATAAATTTTCATTGTTGTGCTGATGATGTACTGTTATATTTGTTCTTGAAACCCAATGAATCCAATCAGCTACTTAGACTACAAGCATGTCTTAAAGACAAAAACCTGGATGACCCTTCATTTTCTGCTTTTGAACACAGACAAGACTGAGGTTTTCGTTTTTGGACGTGAACATCTTAAGAATAAATTTTTCAGCCTTTTGCATTACTTGTATAGAATTATTCTTGCCTCCAGCTCTAATGTTAAAAATCTTGGTGTTATTTTTGATCAGGACATGTCTTTTATCCCTCACAATAAAAACGTTACTAGAACCATCTTCTTCCACCTGCGTAATATCGCTAAAATTAGAAACATCTTATCTAAAAATGATGCAGAAAAATTGGTTCATGCATTTGTCACATCTAGACTGAACTATTGTTATCTGGGTGTCCAAAAACTTATTTAAAAAGTCTTCAGTTGATCCAAAATGCTGCTGCCAGAGTCTTAACTGGAGTTAGTGGGAGAGATCATATCTCTCCAGTTTTAGCTTCTCTCCATTGGCTCACTGTCAAATCCAGAATTGAATTCAAAATCTTACTTCTAACCTACAAAGCTCTCAACAACCTAGCTCCATCTTATTGTTCCATATTTTCCTAACAGAGCACTTCGCTCTCAGACTGCAGACTTACTTGCAGTCCCTAGTGTTTCCAAAAGTAGAATGGGAGGAAGATCTTTCAGTTATCAGGCTCCTCTCTTGTGGAACCAACTTCCAGTTTCTGTCTGTAAAGCTGACTTTCCTTTTGAAAATTCTAGAATTAGGGTCGGCTTGTTATGCTGCCTTAAGCTTAGACTACTAGAGGACAGGCCCTGTGATGGACTTGCGACCCGTCCAGGGTGTACCCCGCCCCTCGCACAGTGATTGCTGGACATGGGCACCAGCGACCCCCGTGACCCAAAATGGAACAAACGGGTAAAGATAATGGATGGATGGATGGATACTAGAGGACAAATTGACCTCATTTCCTTAAATAATTTGCTAAAACGGAAAAGTTTTCATTTGATACTATTTCTATCTTAACATGTGATTCTTGACCTGCCATTGTGTATCTGTTCCTACCAAACCCAGTCGGTCAAAGCAGATGGCCGCTTGTCCTGAGTCCATCCATCCATTTTCTTTACCCGCTTATTCCATTTTGGGTCACGGGGGTCGCTGGTGCCCATGTCCAGCAATCACTGTGAGAGGGGCGGGGTACACCCTGGACAGATCGCAAGTCCATCACAGAGACACATAGAGACAAACGCGACAAACAAACATTCACTTTCTCACTCACACCCAGGGACAATCCAGAGTTACCAATCAGGCTAACATGCATGTTTTTGGTCTGTGGGAGGAAACCGGAGTACCCGGAGAAAACTCACGCATGCACGGAGAGAACATGCAAACTCCATCCAGAAAGGCACCTGGACCAGGATTTGAACTGGGGACCTGCTCGCTGAGAGGCAGCAGCTCTACCAATTGCACCACCGTGCTGCCCTGTCCTGAGTCTGGTTCTGTTAAAGGTTTCTTCCTCATGAGGGAGTTTTTCCTTTCCACTGTCGCCTTCATGTTTGCTCAAGATGAGAATTCTGTGATGGAGTTAAATTCCAAGCAGTCTACTCCTAAGATAAATAATGTTAAACTATTACTTTTTATGAACATTTTTGTTAACTTATTATTTTTATATGAATGTTTCTGTTCAGTGCCCTAAGATGACTCCTGTTGTGACTTGGTACTATATAAATAAACTGAATTGAATTGAATTAAAAAAACAAAACAATTATCTATCCTCTAGCTATTTATCCACTTATCTATGGAGTTGCTACAGGCTATATTTATACACTAAAAGCACAAAATCACACAATATATTCTCCATTTTCATTGACAAAGCAACATTGTTTTCTGTGTAAACAAAATGCACAAAATTGCAAGCAAAATTTTGATTTTTGAATTGAATTTTGCACACTTACATAAGTTCCCTCGCAGAAAAGAAGTTACAAATACCAAGTTTAAAGTCAAAGGAGTGGATATATATTTTCCACAAATCGCATTGAAATAAAATGTCAATATTTCGTGTATGCAGGAAAAATTACATTTTTTGGTCCGAGCTGCATAAAGAGCTTGTCATGCACTACTACTCCGAGCCTGCAGGGGGCGATGATGATTTCCGCTCTGCCTTGAAACGACAATAGTTCCTTTCGCTAAAGTTGCTCCTACGTTGGCGCCAGATGAGCTGTGGCGGCAGCGATTCGCACAGATCGAGGAAGAAAGATCGAGGCTCACCCACTTCAGCTTGCATTCCGTTCATAACCCCTAGTTTAAAGAAAATCGATTTCTCATTTTCTTTTTTTAACCATTTATAAAGAACAAAGATAGAAAGGTGGGTATGTGCACGCCACGATTTATGATATATTCAAGACTGATGTGATCCTTAATCCCATCGTTTAATGCAACATAGTATTTAGCATTGAGTCTGATGAACGGCGGGTAATATTGTAACCTTATTGTTTATAAAGATGCATGGATTGACTATATTTTTGTCAACATGTCCTTGCTTTATGATGGAAAAATATAGGCCTCGATCCGCACTATCTGTAAGTCGGTGTGCAATTTAAAGCAGACAAGCTCAGCAGCTCGTGATTGGTAAAATTTGATCTTTAAAGTGTTTTTTCAGAGTAAAAGCTTTTTGAATGCACGTTTGTTGATGAACTGACCCATTTCACGGGGGGACGGTCCGCTTTGTCTTTTAAAATGTATTATGTTTAACGCAGTTAAAGTGGGTGTTTTTTAAACTACGTTTCCGCTAAGAGTGTTCGATCGGCATCAGTGGTCGGAGGCTTTAGCCAGGCTAACAAACTGGATTAGCCGGATCGTTAGCCGTGCTATGTAGCATAGACACGCTAACGCAGCCGCTAACGCAGCGCCATTGAAGTGTGTCTTTTCTGGCGCTGCCGCATTGAAGAGGGATTGTAGCCCAGATCTGTCTAGTCCTCTAATACAACGGTTCCAACAACCAGCTTTTAGTGATTTTTGTTTGATCAACGTGTTTGAGCTGTTATCTGCTGTGTTTTTTTTGTTTGTGAGTGAGTATCAGCCGCTCCTTTCCCGGGTTTTCCGCTCGCCATCTTCTTCCCAGTTAGCCATCTTTGTTTCAGCTAGCCAGCTCCCGAACAAGGCTGCCAGTGCCTCTTAGCTTGCTAAATCTAACATTTTGGTTGTCTGTTGATCATCGTTACAAGGTAATATTTATTTTAATCGTCTCCGTGGTTTCTGGAGTACAGTTGGCTTCGTTTGTGGTATGCTTGATGCTCCCTTTCGTTGTTTAAATACATCGTGAACGATGAACGCTAAGCGTGGCTAACGTTAGCAAGTGGCAGCCATCTTAAGTGCTGGTGTGGCACAACAAGATGGCCTGTTAATAATCGCTGGGAGAATTTCCGTGTCAATCGTCGTCTTTGGTTGCACTGGCATACGTGATTAAACCACTGCTGTTATAGTGAGTATTAATAGCTATCTATAACCCTATTTCAAATACGTATGCGATGGCTTTTGCTCGTTGAGCTAGTTAGCTGGCTAAATTGTGGACAAATTAGCGGCTAACACAATGCTATTTGTCGTTAACCAGTCTCCAAGCGACCGTAGCCAGCTAACTAGCGGCTATGAATGCTATTTGTTGCTGCTTTGGAAGGCTAGCGATTATCAGGTTGCTGCCTGATACCCCAAAATGTACTCGTTTTATAGGTCCTATAGTTTTAAGAGTTGTATCAAATTTAAGGCTGAACTGCGCAGTAAAGTTTTGCGTGACTCGGCTGGACAACGGTTTTCGGATTAAGTTAGAATATAGGCTGTGTGGTTCACACAGCTGTCATTTGATTTTGCTAATAGAGTGAAGCTTGTCTTGTACCACAAAGTAGTTAGCAAAACACTCACTACTTGGTGGGAACGTTTATTGGAATATGAATCCTTGGACGTGAATGAATTTCTTGTTAAACCACATTTACTATTTTATCAAATCCACTACAAGTTTTATAGCCCCATCTCAGCCCCACCATTAATGCGGATTATGTGCATTTGTATCTTTAATGTGTAGTCCCATCTCAAGCCTCAGCTTGTGGGTTTGAAGTTGTCTTTATTCGATAAGACAACCTAACTTAATTCTGTAAAATCATTTTGTGTGAACGCCTGAATAGAAATAATCTGAGGCGTTTCAGTCATGGTTTAGAGCTCATCATAGCACAGAAATGTCACTGGTGAAGTTACTAATTATATTCATGGCCTCAGACAATGGACTTGTGCTTGTAATGGTCTTGTTAGACCTCAGTTCTGCATTTGATACAGCTGATCACAATGTTCTACTACAGAGTCTTGAATATGGTATCGGAATTACATGAACAGCTCTTAAATAGTTTAAATCATATTTATTTGATGGATTCCAGTTTGTAAATGATTCTTCTTTGTACATCAAACTTATGGCATGAAGTGCCATAAGTTATTAAACAGCATGGGATAAATTTTCATTGTTATGCTGATGATACTCTTATATTTATCCATGAAACCCAATTAATCCAATCAGTTGCTTAGATTACAAGCATGTCTCAAAGACATAAAAACATGGATGATCATACATTTTCTGCTTTTAAACTCGGACAAAAAAAAGAGTTGTGGTTTTTGATGATTATCAAAAAATGATGCAGAAAAAGTGGCCCAAACGTTTGTTGTGCCTATGCTGGACTATTGCAATTGTTTATTATCTGGGTGTCCAAAAAATTATTTAAGAAGTCTTCAGTTGATCTAAAATGCTGCTGTCCGGTGTCTTGAGAGTAGGTGAGATCGTATTGCTCCAGTTTTAGTTTCAACAACGTAGCTCCATCTTATATTGCAGATCTTATTGTTCCATATTTTTTCTAACTGAGCACTTTGCTCTTAAACTGCAGGTTTACTTGTGGTTCCTAGAGCTTCCAAAAGTAGAATGGCAAGCAGAGCTTTCAGTTATCATTCTCCTCTGTTGTGGAACAAATTTCCAGTAACTGTCCTCTTATGCTGCTGGAGGACAAGTTGACTACATTTCCTCACTCTGCAGCCGTCTTTACTTGCTCAACTTCTGCTTGTATTCGTAATTATTTTTATCTTGTAACGTGTTTTTGTTTCTCTCTTCCTATAGAAAGTACACCTGGACCAACCATTCTTTCTTTGTTTTTCCTTCCTGTCCTCTCTAGAAATGCACCAATAACGGTATCGGTCCTGATATCGGGGAAATACACTTCTGGATCGGGTATCGGTGACAATGTGACCGATCCATGACTGGGCAGATCTATTCACTCTAATTCTATGCTTTCTGCTCTTGAGTGACGTCACGCGCTAGCGAACTCGCCACATAGATTGTTTTCAAAATGGAGCGAGCGAAAGGATCAGCCATTTGGAACAATTTCACACTACCTCAGCCAACACATTCAACATCTACGTGCAATACGTGCGCAGTGACGGTTCCAAGGGGTGGCACTAAAACTTCCAGCTATAACACCACCAACTTAATCAAGCATCGGTATCGGAAGGGAAAAAGGTGGATCGGTGCAGCCCTGGTCCTCTCAAACCCCAGCCGTTTGAAGCAGATGACCGCTCTTCCTGAGCCTGATTTTGCTGGATGTTTCTTCCTGTTAAAAGGGAGTTTTTCCTTTCCACTGTTGCCTTTTTGCTCGCTCAGGATGAGAGACTGCGACGAAGTGAAGATTCCATGCATTCTCCTGACTCCTAACTTTTACTAATTGGCTTTGATAATGTACCGGTATGTAAATGTTTTTGTACAGTGCCCTGAGACGACTGAAACAGAATTTAATTTATCTCAAAAATCTGATTTCTGTCCCATCATAGGTACACAGTGGAACTTTATCGCAGGTCCTTCCTCCCCGCAGCTGTTAAACTTTATAACAATCACCGATCGCAACAAATTAAAAGTGTTTACTTCTCTGCACAGTTGCACTGTTTTTCCATTTCTTGGACATAGTGTGTTGTTTCCTTTTACGTGCAACAACACACATGCACATTTTGTACATTCTTTAAATTATCCTGCTCAGTTCACATCTCTTGAACCTGGATATTCTATTTTTAATGACTGCACAGTATTTTCATATGCTGTAAATATGCCCTTACTGTACAGCATGGATTATAAAGTTCTCAGTCACTGCAACAGATTTTCCATCATTTTGAATGTGGCCAGGACGGATTTCCGTCATTGTAAAAATGAGGACTATTAAAAAAAAAAACGTGTTTTGTTGTCATCTTGTTAAAGCCGTCCAATTAGATGCTGATACAGGATTTAAACTGTTGCCAGAACTGATACACCATCACCACCACCCCTCTCTCTCCTGTGACCTGACCTCCCCGAGACTTTTGTATCTAAAATCTTAACTTTGTATTAACTGTGTTCGGAGCTTCTTCATCATTCTACAGACATGTGACCTGTGCACACGACCAAACTCCAGGTCAGAGAGAGTGACGTGCAGCGTGAGCACGCTGCCGGTTGAGTTTCTTTCACTGTGAGAGAGGCTGTTTGTCCAGTATTTGTTTAGAAAATATTAGAGCTAAAAGACGAACATTAATATGCCCCAGATTATACCAGAGATAAGTGTCTCCATTTAACTTTAGCTAAAGTCCTGTAAATATAAACCCTTTCAATGAAATAACAATTTTAGGGTAGAAATGCCAGTCTAGACAAGAAATAAGTTGATTTATGTTCTGCAAAAGACTTCCTGTGCTTTATTTTATTTTTTTAATATATCAACCCGGCCTCAACTGCAATGATAGTAACCTACAGAAAAGTTGTTAAAACCCCTCTCTTCCTTCAGAATGCTGTTGGTCTTGATGCAGGTTAACGTCTTCCTACAACTTGGAGAACACTACTGTGTATCTAACAAGGTTGAGTCAGGTCCACTGGACGGATTCTTCTTTGTTGAAACCTTTTTGTCTTTTAACCAAAAGACTTCTTCAGTCTGAGATCAGACTTGGAAGGTCCCCGGACCCACGCTTGCCTCCACTCTAATTTGCCCACAGAGGGCCCTTGAGCAAGCCTTTAACCCTCCTATCATCTGCTCCCCTGGGCACCCAGATGGCAACTCTGTTCCACGCAGAGTAACCCACAGCAGTTGGGTACCCCTAGGGTTAGAAAAAAAATTCAGTCAAATTATTTTTTCCCTACTTTAATCCATGTGTACCACATTCTCAATCATATTCTGTTTTTATATTGTTGTACCTTTGTGTGAATCTGCATTGTTTGATTTACCTGACACTTTGCTGCTGGTACACCTGAATTTCCCCACTGAGGAGCAATAAAGTCATGTCTATTCTATGTGTATTAGTTGCTTTAATGATTGAATATTTGCTGTTTTTCAGAGTGTATTAGAATCAAGATTATACAGCTTCCTTTTTAAGTGAACTGCATGTTTTTGGCTAATATTGTCTAGTTGTTGACATGGTACTGTAGATGAGAGCTGGAAATCACAAAATACTGTTGTGTGTGTTTTACTAAACCAATTTATACTCTTCGTGTTCAACTGTATGTGAGATTAAAACATCAATATTCTGTTTTAAAAAATAATGTCCCCATAAAATTTTGCTAACTTGTGAAGCTTGCATTTTTGAGTGTCCCATCCTGATCCCCGAGGGCCACTGTCCTGCTCCAACACACCTGCTGGTTGAATTGCCTTTTTGTGTTCTATAGAACCCTGTTAAACACCCACTGATTCAAATCAGGTGTGCTGGATCAGAGAAAGCTCTAGAACATGCAAGATTGTGGCTCTCAGAATCAGGCTTGGACACTCCTAGTGTAAACATTTCATGGGCGTGTTGGATTGCTGATTTAGCTGGTACAACCTTAGTATTTATGCTTTATGTAGCACACTGATGTTTCTTTTCTTTTTACAGGTCTGCTTACTATCTCTAGGGTGACAGAAGCAAGGAAAAGAGCCCAAAACCATACCCCCCCATTTCTTTTTTGTTTGTTTCTCATCCGGCAAGAAAACGGAGGCCGTAGGGCTGGAGTGTGTTCTTATGGCCGAGTCAGAGACTGAATGTGACACGCCCGGGCTTGACACGCTTGGGTCGGAGTGTGTCATAGCCCATAGCCATGTCGACCTTCACTATGGAGCTGAAACTGAGATCATGACAGAGGAAAAGCGTGGGTTGGAGCTGGAGATCCATGGCTCAGACCTAAAGATTCAGGGGCTGGGAACAGAACTCGGTGCTGTGGCTTGTGTTGATGCAATTGTAGCGGAGACTGACCATGATTATATTAAAGTGGAACATAGTGATATTCACTGTTTCACGGCAGCAGAAATCAAGCAGTCAGGAACCGAGACTCTTCTGGGAGAGGTGCTGCTTAGGACAGAAGGCGAGCATGTTGTTAAAATGGAGTCTGATCACGGCGGGGAGCTAACAATTGAGTCTGAGAATGGTGTAATCATACACGAAGCACATGGCCTACAGTGCAACGAGTGTGGTGAGATTTTTGGCAGCATAGCTGATCTTCACCAACACTTTGAGATCCACAAAGACCTCAATCCTTACATTTGTATTCACTGTGGTGAGAGTTTTGCTGTAGAGGCCAGCCTTAAGCAGCACATGAAAATTCACATGAAAGAAAAACCCTATGCTCCCCCTGGGGTAGAAATCATGGGCAAAGATGTCATTGAGGCCTACAGCCTCAAGTCCCATCAGATGATTAATTTGCCAGACAAACCGCACAGATGCTCGGAGTGCGGAAAGAGCTTCGCCGCAGCCATTACACTGAGAGAACACATGAAGATGCATTCTGAAGACAAGCCGTACAAATGCACCCAATGCAGGAAGAGCTTTGTCCGCAGAAGGCATTTGAAGAAGCACCAAGAGGTCCATGCACGTGAAAAGCCATATACATGCGGCCAGTGTGGCAAAGGCTTTGCTACAACTTCCAACCTGAAGCAGCACCAGAAGACCCATGCCACTATTGTTCTAGGAGAGAAACCCCACCAGTGCATTCAGTGTGGGAAGTGTTTTGCTACTGCTGCCACTCTCAGAGAGCACCAGAGGATCCACTCGAGTGAAAAGCCATACAAATGCAATATGTGCAGAAAGAGTTTTGTCCGCAAGCGCCATCTAAAGAAGCATCAGCAAGTCCACGCTGGAGGCAAACCCTACACCTGCAGACATTGCAACAAGGGCTTCAACCACTCCTCGTCTCTGTCGCGCCATAACAAGACCCACCTGCAGAATCCGGTGTTTTCTCAACCCCAGCCCGGAAAAACCTTGTCTTACGGCACTCCCCAAAAGCAGAGAGTACATCAGGAAGGAGAGAAACCTTACATGTGCAACCACTGCGAGAAGGGGTTCAATCATTCCTCTTCATTGTCACGGCACCAACGAGTCCACTCGGATGGAAACAGATGGACTTACACCTGTGGTCACTGTGGTAAAAGATTCAATCAATCTTCGTCTCTTGTAAGGCACCAGAGAATTCACTTGGAGAATAAACCACAGCAGCCACAACTACCACAGCCAACCCCACAGACACCACCACAGCAGTACAGTCCCATCCCTATCCCGTCACCAAAGGTTTTCCCTAACAATGCCTTCCCAAAGCAGCATATCCTTTCTGTCGAAAAACCATACAGGTGCTCTCAGTGTGGAAAAGGCTTTAACCATTCATCTTCTCTCTCCAGGCATCATAGGATTCATGTACCGGTAGAAGATCAGTGAGCAGTCACCCCCCCCCCCCCCTCGCCGTGCAACATCCCTAATGCCCGAACTTGTTTGTTTTGCAGATCATTTTTTTCATCTGCATCACCAGAACGTAAAATGTCAGGCCGACCTACTGACAAGAGGTCATGTCGGCGCTTTATTTGAGTCTAATTGACAGTAATGCAGAAGTCTTCAAAAGGAAAAGTCCAACCCTGTAATGAACTTAGTGAAATACGTTTAAGAACAGAACCTAGAGCTTTATGCTCAGTTTCAACAAAGTTCAGTTGCATATTGTGAAGGAATCGATTCTTGTCATTCAAATTCAGGACCTCCAGAACTCTTTTAAAGATATACACGATAAAATTGTAACTTGGTAAATATGCTTCATCCTGTTTTTTGATAAAATAATTCTGTTAATCTCAGTGGTGTTTATTTTTGCTTTACATCTCCTCACTATTCAAGTCTACATAAAGTTTGGACAAGAACTTTGTCTTCAGTTTGAATATTTATTTCCACTTACATAGCCCACGTGAAACCAATATCAAAAATCCAATGTAAATACTTGATTTTCTTTATATATACATATATATAAATAAATAGGTGACTAGTGTGCTGTTCCAAAAGATGACATTTTTGATAGTAAGATTCACTTCGTCTTCACTTTATTTTGCCCTTTTCACTATTTTGTTCCAGGTGTTGGAGGTGAGAAGAATCAAAACAAAATGATTGCAGATTGTTTTTCAAAACTGGTCTCCATAATCCACGAGCCGACTTGTATATTTATGAGGTTGGATTTTGTACGTCCACGATTTCTCACAGTTCTGAGTTGTACAGAGCGATTCCGGCTGATACCCTGACTCTAATGACATGCAACTTAGCCATTAGTCGACGTCTGTTAGAAAATAAAAACCTTCTTGATAGCATATTACAACATGAACCGTGTCCTAATTATTTACCACATTGTTTCAGCTACACTCAAGTTCCAAATGTACATGATATACTTTATTGCTTTAGAGACTAATTGTGTATAGAATATTGGTAACCCTTGTTCGTCTGCAGACTTATCACCATTTGATCCAAAATAAGAACAAGGCTGTGTATATTAAGGCTACAACAGAAAATACTTTTCCAGGATTTTTCCCAGGTCTGACAGATTGCGCTCTTATTTACTGTTTTGTGTAAAATATCTTTTACAAACTAATGTATTTTTTTAAACATGGCTTGGGTTATATGAAAGGGAATGCGACTGTTTTATGAGAGTGAGCAATATTTTCGTTTTGTTTGGAAAACAGTTGCGTGTCCGACTGTAGCATAGTTCTCTTCCCTGTTAGATAGGTGCCTTACTGCATGCGAAGTAGAAATGTATGCTGAGTTATTTGAGAAAAGTTCATTCGTTCAACCTTTTATTTAGACAGGTTAATCCCGTTGAGCCTCGAGGCCTCATTTACAAGAGAGACCTGATTAAAGTTAGGGTTTTCAGGAGATTTTAGTTATGTTAATTTACCCAACCTTTTAATTTTGTCACTCATAAGTTTGCTTTTATTGCTTTAATGTATATTCCCATGTGTTTACACTGTTACAACTGTTTTTTCCCCACCCCCCCTTTTTTTTTTGTTAATAGCCTCATTGTAGAGAAAAAATGTAAAAGATCCATATAGACTTCTCAAGACTTGTCCTTAAGAGAATGGGTGGCACATATATGGATAAATAAAGGTTGTTGACTCTCTGCTGGTGTAATCAATGGCTTTATGACGTGGTCAAAGCTTGTTTTAGAGATCTTGTTAAATCAAGTAGATTAAGATGAACATGGCACAAAAAAATTCTCATGCTTGGAATTTCATAGCCTGTCCACATGGTGTCGCCGTACACTGGCGACTACTGCAGAGAAGAGTTCAGTTACTGCTGAGTAAATTCAGTTTTGGCAAAGTTTCTTAGCTGGACATGGGCCAGTGGTGTACTTTACATTTTTGTGGTGGCTATACTGTGCTTCGAAACCAAAAGTATACCCGTTAGTGCGATGTAATCGTCAATTTATATTGATTTTTAGACATTGATATTGAACTTTTCCAAATTTCTCTACAACAAACTATAACAGAATTTCTAAAATGGTATCGAAGCAAAACATGTTTAACTACTAAATACAGAAGTATACAATAATTTGCTGGATATGCAAATGTAATAAGCGCTGGAAGCGTTTTAACGTGTCAAGAGACATGCTTAATATGTATCGCTGGGTACTTTTACGTGGGTATACTGAAATTCTCAAGCTTCTTTGTGGGTACTCTGTATGACCTTGTATCACGTAGACTACACCACTGACATGGGCACCTGTGACGAAAAGGAAGAAGCATAGGTAAAGATGATGGATGGTCATTTTATAATGTGTAGCCTTCACCTGTTATTACTAGTACTCTAGCATTGAGTATTTTCTGTTTCTACAGGGTACCCTTACTGACTGGAGTATGCATGTTGTGAGCATGAACTTTGAAAAGTACAAACCGGATTCCAAAAAAGTTGGGACACTAAACAAATTGTGAATAAAAACAATGCAGTGATGTGGAGGTGCCAACATCTAATCTTTAATTCAGAATACCATACCACTTTATTTATAGAGCACTTAAAACAGGGACAAGGCCAACTAAAGTGCTGTACAGACAAAACAAGTAACACCGAGCAAAATACAAAATGAGGTAAATCAGAATATAGACATAAAAACGATGCAGATAATGACGACAAACCAGTGTGGAGCATACAGGATCAAAACACAGATCATTGGTGTTGAAAGCTACTGAATAGAACATAAATCACAGATCAAAAGTTTAAACAATGTATCATTGTAAGGGAAAATTCTGTTGTTTCCAAATTTCATGGCATCAACAAATCCCAAAAAAGTTGGGACAAGTCCATTTTTACCACTGTGTGGCATCCCCCCTTCTTACAACACTCAACAGACGTCTGGGGACAGAGGAGACCAGTTTCTCAAGTTTATAAATAGGAATGCTCTCCCATTCATGTCTAATACAGGCCTCTAACTGTTCAATCGTCTTGGGCCTTCTTTGTCGCACCTTCCTCTTTATGATGCGCCAAATGTTCTCTAGAGGTGAAAGACATGGACTGCAGGCTGGCCATTTCAGTACCCGGATCCTTCTCCTACGTAGCCATGATGTTGTGATTGCTGCAGAATGTGGTCTGGCATTATCGTGTTGAAAAATGCAGGGTCTTCCCTGAAAGAGATGACGTCTAGATGGGAGCATATGTTGTTCTAGAACCTGAACATAGTTCTCTGCATTAATGGTGCCTTTCCAGACATGCAAGCTGCCCATGCCACAAGTGCTCATGCAACCCCATACCATCAGTGATGCAGGCTTCTGAACGGAGCGTTGATAACAACTTGGGCTATCCTTGTCCTCTCTGGTCCGGATGACATGGCGTCCCAGTGTTTCATAAAGAACTTCAAATCGTGACTCATCTGACCACAGAACAGTCTTCCATTTTGCCACACTCCATTTTAAATGACCCCTGGCTCAGTGCAAACATCTGAGCTTGTGGAGCTTGCTTAGAAATGGCTTCCTCTTTGCACTGTAGAGTTTCAGCTGGCAACGGCGGATGGCATGGTGGATTGTGTTCACTGACAATGCTTTCTGGAAGTATTCCTGAGCCCATTCTGTTTTTTCCTTGACAGTGGCATTCCTGTTTGAGGTGCAGTGACGTTTAAGGGCCCGGAGATCACGAGCATCCAGTAGAGTTTTACAGCCTTGACCCTTACGCACAGCGATTGTTCCAGATTCTCTGAATCTTTTGATGATGTTATGCACGGTTGATGATGATAACTTAAAAGTCTTTGCTCTTTTACGCTGGGTAACACCATTCTGGTATTGCTGCACTATCTTTCTGCGCAACAATGGTGGAATTGGTGATCCTCTTACCATCTTGGCTTCTGAGAGACACTGACACTCTGAGAAGCTCTTTTTATACCCAATCATGTTGTCAGTTGACCTAATTAGTGTTAATTGGTCTTCCAGCTGTTCATTATATGCTCAATTTCCTTTTTCCAGCCACTTATTGCTACTTGTCCCAACTTTTTTGGGATTTGTTGACACTGTGAAATTTTGAAACAACATATTTTTCCTTTAAAATGTTAAATTTACTCAGATTAAAATTTTGATCTGTCATCTATGTTATATTACAAATAAAATATTGACATTTGCCATCTCCACATCATTGCATTCAGTTTTTATTCACAATTTGTTTAATGTCCCAACTTTTTTGGAATCTGGTTTGTAAGTGAGGTACCATCTTCTAGGTGTATCACATATTTACATCATTTGAGGAAACTGCTTTGTAGATCTTATATTGCTTTAAAATAAAGTTCAAATGATTCAGGTGACCAAAGGTTATTCTGTTGTGGCCAAGGCCATCATTGGCCATCCCCTGCATAGCTCCAACATTAGGCCTTGTGGAAATTAAAACTGCTCTTCAGGATCCATCACATTCTATGGAATCCCATTTCTCTCATGAAAGAAAAAAGCCCAACAGGAAGTCTTGATTACGAGAATAAAAGTAATAATTTTGAGTTTATAACTATGAGAATAAATGTCATAATTTCGACTTTTTTAATTTAATTTTTAAGTTTGTCCCTTGCCAAAACTACAGGGACGCAACTTCCTGTCAGACACTGGTAGTTTTCTTACATAGCACATGTATTGAGTAGGACTACTTGGATGGATTAATTCATTCAATGTATGTCCCTCTGCCTTCAAACAGCAATCCATTTAAACAAAGGTATGTAATGTATACATCTTTTCATCGTCTATATATCATTTAGTATTGAAACCCATTTCCACTATGAAATAAAAGCCCAACAGGAAGTCATAATTGAGTTTTAAAGTCATAGTTACGAGAACAAAAGTCATAATTATGACTTATTCACGTAATTATGATTTTAAAACTCATAATTATGACTTTTATTCTCGTAATTAAGACTTTAAAAATTGAAATTATGACTTCCTGTTGGGCTTTTGTTTTTTCCTTTCATGGCTGAAATGGGCTTCCATACATTGCAGTACCTCAGACAAGCAAAAACAAAATAATCTGTGTTCTTATATACAGTTTAACTCATACCCACTTGAATATTTTACACCAAAAACATTAAGGTTTGCTTGCATTCCCTGTTCATTTCCAGTCAAGAAAAACACTCATCTCTACAACTGCAAACATTCACTATTGAATGCATGAACTTTATTTAAAAAGGGGACAATGTACAACTCAAACATAAATGTCACCATTTATTGTCCTGTACCAGATTATAGCAAAAGCTAGTTCGCATCTGCAGTCCCAAAGGTATTCAAATACCTCACTGGCGTGGACATCGGCGTACCGCTTGTTAGTAGCTGATGTTATACAATAAAATTATTAGGGATGCTAGAGTACTTACTGTCATCTCTGAATGGGATTTTTGCCATTTAAGACACAAAGTTTTGAGTGTTTTGTGTGACTGAAATATTTCTGGAAACCAAGACTGATGTCCAGCTGGACTGATATCTATTGAAGCTGACATGGATCCACCTTTAATGACTTATCCAAAAATATGTTCTCAGCTCTCTGGATGCAGAGCAGTGCTTTGGTTTGTATCTATTTTGAGGACAATGTTTTTCTGGGTGTATTTTGCATGCCCTTTCTGTGGGTTTTATAAAGACGCTCTGGTTTCCTCCCACAGATCTAAAACTTGCATGTAGATCAATTGGTAATTCTAAATTGTCTTTAAACTATGAATAAATACATTTAACACATTATATGCTGTAAAATGTCTTGAGTGTTACAGTTAAACCCACAACCTTTCATGCCAGAGTTTTAGGCTAAGATTTATGATTTAATGTTCAGAAATTACAGTTTTGGTCAAGCAGAAAAATATGCAATCCTCATTCATGCTCAATAATCCAGGTAGAAAAATCTAACAAAGTTAAGTCAGGTCTTCAAACGGTTTCTTTTGAAACGTTGTGCATTTCATCCAAAAGTCTTAATTAGTCCGAGGAGCCACAACAAACTGTCTTATAAATAGCATCTTCTCATAGTGGGTGAACCAGTTTGATGGTGCTAAGGTGGTTTCTGTGGTCCTCTCCCCTGCTGACTCGTTTGAGGCAGTCATGTCCAAAGTGGTTCAAAACATCCTGATTCATGCTCAATATCCCAGGTAGAAAACTTATTAATTACATCAGAGTTCATGCTCAATAATCCAGGTATAAAATCCAACAATGTTCAGTCAGGTCATTGGACGGTTTCTTTTTTTGTGCCTTCATCCAGAAGGCTTCATCAGTCTGAAGAAACACCAAACAAGACTTACAAACAAGACATGGACTTTGGTGTTTTGAGCCAGTTTGACAAGACTGTGATGAGGGAGAGGGTGGGCCCCAGAGGCCATCTTAGCACCAACATAATTTTTCTCCCCCCCCCCCCCCCCCCCCCCACACACACACACACGCACACTTAGGAGTAAGCTGTTGGGGGAGAAGCAGTTGTTTGGTGTTTCCTCACTTCTGGATGGAAGGTGAAACATCTCAGCACAAAAAAAGAAACCGTCCAGATGACCTGACTATTAATTACATGTATTGAGCATGAATCAGGATATTTTGAACCACTTTGGCCATGACTGCCTCAAACGAGTCAACGGGGGAGAGGGCGGACTATAGAAACCACCTGAGCACCATCAAACTGGTTGACCCACTATGAGAAGGTTATAAGACTGAGTTTGTTGTGGCTCATCAGACTGATGAAAGACAAAACGTTTCAACAAAAAGAAACCGTCCTGAGGACCTGATTTAACTTTGTTAGACGTGCAATATCTTGCATGGTCTGTTATTAGCTCTTGGGAGTATGTGTTGTGAATGTCTGCTGCCAAATTTTAGCTCAATATCTAAAATTGCTATTGCCGACTTCAAAACTTCAGCTGTGTATATCAGTCCAATGATTACTTTCTGAATGTTTCATTTCAAAATGTTCAGTAGTTTATGAGATTTTCTGTAGTATTACATTGTTGGTAGCCTTAAGTAGTGGGCTATAAATAGTTTTAGACTAAGCTGTAGAACAAATAAAATATGGAGCTCCAGCACGTGGGGAAAAAGACATTGGTGGATATATATAGTTTTATTAGTAATTGCTACAAGTCAAGAAAATGGGACAATCAAACATTATTTGCTGTGTACTTTAATCTTTTAGGCATATTAACGGAGAACACTTGCATTTATACACAAGTATATGAAGGTAAATCTAGCTGAGTACTTAAAAAATTCATTTACAAAGATACATTTTCTCTGTACATATTTACACAGATTGAAGTTGTATGCTGGGATAGGCACCAAACTAGATTCAAGCACGTTTTTTGTTTTTTTTTCTTTCCACTGATCAGATGTGTGAACCATTCCAGCGGGGACCCGTTATACGTTCATCACAGGCGTCAGCTGTAGCAGTGAGCTCTGAGGTCGAATGGTGCTGCTCTTCGAATGCAGTTTCTCCAGGTTTTGCAAAAAGCCCCTTCTCTTGAGACCTTCAAGGATGACAGTGTTGCTGGAAGCAAGACTGACACGGGTCCTGTGGAGATGGGGGAGGCAAAATACACCACTTAAAAACTTATGACACTCCATTCCACCACCTAAACGCCCAGGTGCACGTAAAGTTCAGTGGCACAAAAAAGGTCCTTTTCTTCCTCTTAGATTTTTAAATGAGTATTTAAGTGCTGCTCAGCAATTACACATAATTATAAGAAATGACTCCCTTCTGTCCAAACACTGGATGCTATAATTGACCACAAGGTGTTTTTTCAGCTTTATTGCAATTTACCTTAAAAGTTAAAAACGCATTTTGGGAGTGAGGCCAACCATAGACATGTAACCCCAAGGTTAACAAACCTCAACACTGCTGAAAGCCACTTCAGAAATGTAGGGCGATACGGTCGTGTGTGGGCGAACAGCAGAAGAGGTGTGTATTACCCAATACATCTAGTAGTTTTTACAAGATCAAAAGTGTTTTAAAAACTATTCCATCTTACAGACAGAAAGAAAGTGACTCACCGAGGGGAATCTATCCCACTGTCTCCTGTGATGCTCCGGTTTTCTACAGTCTCTTCTGCTTTTCTGGCTCCACTGGTTACTTTCTGAACGGACTTGTGGCCCTGAGGGAGAGCCTTTTCATCAAACTCATCCTCCTGTCCTGCATCGGCAGCCCAGTGCGCACTTTCACCGTCGCCTTCGTCAGCCGACTTGCGGACAGTCTCAGAGTCCGATTCAACCTCACTAGCCTGGCAGTAGTCAAAGATGCTGCTGTCTGCAGCTTCGCATGCCCCAGAAGCATCTACATCTTGGACAGAATCATGCTGTTTGTCCCCCTGGATCAATGAAGTCCTCACACTGCTTGGTTCACTTTGTGTGGCTGGTGGTTTACTAGTTCTTAGGCGATGCCGTCTCCAGATAACCTCTGGTCTTGTGGAGTTGAGGGAAGCCTCCCTCACAGATGTAGGGGGAAACGGATCCTTTGAATCACTGTCCAATGAGTTTTGCACGAAGGCAACTTCAGACTGCTGAAAGGTGGCTTTATAATAGTGACTGTGAAGTCCCAATTGTTGCGTATTCATAGATTCATACCTAACCATTTGGTGAGTGTGATTGTTTGCTACACCAGTTTGGTAATCATTTGCATCATCAGCAATCTCATCACTATGCAGATACAAAGAGCTACAGGCATCATCGTCCAGCTCTGTTGGTCTCTGATAGAGATTATAGTCATCTTCTATAAAACCTTCACTGCTCGTTATTGAGGGCATGTTTTCAGGAGTCAGTTGTGGCCGTTCTTCAAGGCTAGGGTTACTGATTGCTCTAATTTCCTGTTGGTCATTGGTAGGTGTAGTCTCATCAAGCTCATGTTGATTGAGGAGTCTGAGAGAATGTTTGCGCTGTAAAGAGGGCTTGGGCCATGGAGGATTTGGGTCATAGGAGTGATTTATGATGTGCTCATAAGGATGAGCAGAGGAAACACCAATCCTACTGGAGTATTGCTGGATAGCAGGGCCAGCATCATTGATTTGATTTTGGTCTGGTACATTTTTGTACTCCTGTATGTTCCCATTTTTGCTTTTTCTCTCCCAATTCACGTTGCCATTTTCTTCACCCTGATGTCGAACTTTGTCATCCATTCGGAGCGTGCTACCTTGTAAGTAAGCTGAGCTGTAGTCCATAGACAGCTCTTTGTTGAGCTTGTTGTCCTCTTGGACACAGTCGTATCTGCCTTCAGACACGGGGACTTTTAGTGCGTTCTCGACATCTGCTGTCATCAGTTTTGCCCGATGTGGGTCCCAAGATTTGGACCTGTGACTGGTTCGTTCCTTTCTCCCTGACCCAGTGACCTTTCCTTCCTTCACCTCTTGTCTTCTGTGCTCTCTGCTGGTAGAAATGATGTTTTCCGCCTCTTTGATTGGATGAGTCTGGAAAGGATTATCGATGCGTTTCTTATAAAGACATTTTCCCTCGACAGTTCCACCCTCCTCCATTTGGTCTGCTTCATCAAGAAGGATTTCAACTTTGAGTCGAGTTGGAATCAAATCCTCCCCATCTGGGGAAACGTCTGCACATATGGGGGCCTTACTCTTCTCCCTTTCCTTCTCCCTTTCCCTTTGCTTCCCTCTTGATGAGTGAACCCTTCTCTTGATGCGAGAAGTCTTCTGAAAGGATTTTTTCCCTCCTCCCCCTCCTTTAGACAAATGGTGATGCCTGTGTTTTGAGAATGTTAGGGCGTCAGTTGACATTCCCTTGTCGACTCCCTTATCATCTTTATCCAGACCCCTATCAAACGCCCTGTCGACCCCCCTTTCCCTCCTCTCTTCCAGCTTCTTCATTAGAACCGTGTGCCGTGTCAGGTTGTCCACAGTCAGTTCAGGGTTGATGCGTTTGATAATGGCGTGCTCCAGGTCACGAGGCAAGTTGTTTAAGTCATCCTCGTCTCTTACAGGCCACTCCTCAGGAGGAAACTGACCTGAAAATGATGCGTACTCCTTCTTCGGCTTTTCCTTTTTACCTCCATTTCTCCTGAACAAGCTGAGACCGAACTTCCTTCCGGGTTTGTTGTCTTTTTCTTTCCGGCCTGTGGCGTTAGTAGTAGCGGTTGTTTTGCTGATCTCGCTCGCCTGACAGTCTGCTGCGGTGGAGGTGGACTGATGCTGCACCGTGGGCTTGTGATCTGATGGCCGGGGCCACTTGAGGCTTTTGCCTGTGCACTCACTTATGGACACAGAGACAGAATGCTGGTCAGGGACAGTGGACGAAGGGACAGTGGCCATTTCGGTTGTGGTATTAGAGGGATTTAGGTTAGGACTAAAACAGCTACATGACTTGCAGTGGGCCACAGGGAGAGCCTGAGAGTTCTCAGCACAGATTTCATTACTCAGAAGGTAAGTAATGGGAGGAGACAAAGGAGGATCATCTGTTGAATCAGAAGTCCACCAGTTCTTCTCTCTAACCAGGTTGTTTGTAATGAAATAAGTCTGAGGGGTAACAATGAAATACCCCTCGCCTGTATGGTAAATCTTGCGCTCTTTGATCAGAGTACCGAGAGCGTTGTAGAGGATGTCCTGAGTGGGGATGGTAATACCTAAGAAATAAAAACAAGGTTTGTTAGAGACAAAAGGTGGCCAAGAAATTAATCAGTGCATACTTTAAAGGCATAAAAGCTGTCAAAATATGCAATTTTCCATGTTTTTGATGTGAAGTTTAAAGCTAACAATTTTTTCACATTTTACAAAAAAAGGCAGGGTACAAGTGTTATAATTCTTAAAGTTCAAGCCTCATTCTGACACAGAGTAAAGTAAAAATAGAATTAAAAGTCTCTAAATAATGTAGAAAAACATGATAGCAGTAGGTTTAAAAAAAAAATGCTAAGGTGAGAAAAGACTAAACGCCAAAGAAATACATCCTAAAAAGGCTAAACTAATACACTATGTTTGGGAAAGGTCAAAGCACTGTAATGTAACAAGGCCAGTTGATTTGGAAGTAGCTAAACTTTGCTCTCATTAGAAACATGTCTTGGAAACGTGTGCAATTAAAACTAAAGGCTCTTAATTGAACATGGGAGTTAAAGACATTTGTAAGTGAGTTACCTGGATGGGCTTTGCTCATGTAATTGATCAGTGCCTCCTGGGTGACGGTGATCTGGGCCGCGTTCATTTCGGAGATGACCGAGCACAGCACCTCGGCTAGGGGTATAAACTGGGACTGAGGAACCGGGGACATCTGCACCGGGGACAGATCACCTGAAACAAACACAGAAGAAGAGGATCGGGTGAAACAGGTGAGCTCGCTCACTTCAGAAAAAATAAACACCTGGATCAACAACTCTCCGACTGGTGCAGCCAGTAAAAACAACTCAAAGCTCCCGTCCTAACCACCTTCTCAATCATGACCGTGGTGGTCTGTTTATGCGACTTCTATGGACCGTGCCTGACTGCTTTTGAAATTCCAGCAGCCCCGAGACAGACCACAGAATTCCATCACCCACAGAAAAGACCACAGGCCTGCCTGCTGTGCAGATCTGATATCCTGCCCCCACTCCCTATATCACACCACGGCACAGGGGTGCCACTTACACAAACATCTTACTGAGAGCCAGAGAAGATGAGAAAAACAGTTAGAAACCCCTCCTGCTTCACTCTACAGTCGTCTTCAGACTTTCAAACAGAACGTAGAAACTTAAAACACGTCACCTTCATGTTTTCCATACCAAAAAACAACATCCTGACATTTTAGAAACCCCACATTTCATGACCAAAAATAATCTGCATGAGTTTCACACATGGAGAAACTTAATTGAAGTAACATGTCGAAGTTATGTCGCACTAAGCATTTTTTTTTTCCTTTTGTCAAAACTTATTGCATGGAACATCCAACCTTAATATTGAGTTGGGCAAAATAGAACATATTTCCTCATTGGGTGGACATAACACTAATTAGTTTGTGTTTTTCTGTTTAGGGACCGAAGATGGTAGCAGAAACAATTTCCTTATGCTAGGAGGCAAAAACTAGATAGACAGAATCCACATCGCACATGATGTTAAGAAATTATTTTGGTCAAACCTAAAAGATGTCATGTATGGGGTGTCATTTATAAAGTTACAAAGTCAAAAATTAACATCAATATTTTGGTTTATTTATTAGCCTTTCAGAAGAAAAAAAAATTTTTTTCAAAGTCACATTTTCACCATGTCATTCATTTATAAATGTCATAGTTCCAAACTAAATATTTAATTTAAAAGCTAAATATTTACTTTACAAACTAAATACATAACTTGCACACTAAATATTTAGTTTACAAACTAAATGTTTATGTCCAAGTTAAATGTTTAATTTAAAAACTGAATGTTTAACTTGCAAGTTAAATATATAGTTAGCAAATTAAATATTTATTTTGGAAATTAAATATTTAGTTTGGAAAATAAATATGTAGGTCAAAGCTAAATATTGAGTTTGTAAATTAAATATTTATGTTGGAAATTAAATGTTTAGCTTTGGAAATAAATATTTAGGTTCAAGCTAAATATTTAGTTAGCAAATTAAATATTTAGTTTAGAAATTAAATGTTTAGTTTGGAAATTAAATGTTCAGTTTGGAAATTAAATATTTAGCTGGGACAATAAGTATTTAGTGTTGATAATAAATATTTAGCTTGGAAATTAAATATTTAATTTACACCTAAATATTTAGTTCACTAACTATAATATAATGGATAACTAAATATTTAACTTGCAAGTTATCTTGAACATAAACAATTAGTTTGTAAACTAAATGTTTAGCGTGGAGCTAAAGATTTAGCTTGGTAACTAAATATTTAACTTGCAAGTTAAGTATTTAAATTGTAAACTAAATATTTTGCTTTTAAGTTAAATATTCAGTTTGGAACTGTGACATTTATAAATGTATGAATGATATGGTTAAAATATGACTGAGAAAAAAACCCCAAGTCTTTTGTTCTTATGAAAGGCTAAATATACCAAAATATTGCTGTTAATTTTTAACTGTAACTTTACAAACGGCACCCCATAGTCATGCAGTGATTAGATCATGCGTTGGCACCAAAGAATTTGCTGGGAATGACTTTCAGCCAGCAGCACAGTGGCGCAACTGGTAGAGCTGCTGCCTCTCAGCGAGCAGGTCCTTGGTTCAAACCCCGGTCCAGGGGCCTTTCTGGGTGGAGTTTGCATGTTCTCTCCATGCAAGCGTGGGTTTTCTCCGGGTGCTCCGGTTTCCTCCCACAGACCAAAAACATGCATGTTAGGCTGATTGGTAACTCTAAATTGTCCCTAGGTGTGAGTGAGAGAGCGAATGGTTGTTTGTCTCGTTTGTCTCTATGTGGCCCTGTGATGGACTTGCGACCCGTCCAGGATGTACCCCGCCCCTCGCACAGTGATTGCTGGACATGGGCACCAGTGACCCCCGTGACCCAAAATGGAATAAACGGGTAAAGATAATGGATGGATGGATGGATGGATGGACTTTCAGCCATGGCAGCAAGGTGGTGCAACTGGTAGAGTTGCTGCCTCTCAGCGAGCAGGTCCCTGGTTCAAACCCCGGTCAGGGACCTTTCTGGGTGGAGTTTGCATGTTCTCTCCGTGCATGCGTGGGTTTTCTCCGGGTACTCCGGTTTCCTCCCACAGACCAAAAACATGCATGTTAGTCTGATTGGTAACTCTAAATTGTCTCTAGGTGTGAGTGAGAGAGTGAATGGTTGTTTGTCTCGTTTGTCTCTAGGTGGCCCTGTGATGGACTTGCGATCTGTCCAGGGTGTACCCCGCCCCTCGCACAGTGATTGCTGGACATGGGCACCAGCGACCCCCGTGACCCAAAATGGAAGAAGCGGGTAAAAGATAATGGATGGATGGAAGGACTTTCATCCACCACAACCCCAGGTTTTTTTTTTGTTTTTTTTTCTAAAATTGACAGCTTTTTCACCATTTTTGTGTTGGTTAAGGTCAAATAGTTGTGGCGGCCCTCTTGAATGCTAAACATTAATCAGTTTATGTTTTTTAGTGATTACTTTCAGAGTCTGATTACAACCCAGCTAGTGGTTCATGGGCTACGTTGCTAATTCTCCAGATAAATGAACACCCAGACATCACATCAAGACATTCATGCAGAAATCCATCACACAAGAAGACTTTGTTTAAAGATTTTATTAGAAATAAACATGTAACTGACTTTGAATACTTTATAAGAGGTCAAAGGTTAAAAAATTGTGCAGTTTGGCAATACATCTATCTTAACCTGCAATTAAAACACACAAGACTGGGTGTCGTAAAGCACCAAAACAAGCCAGACTCTTTGTTAATGAATAATTAGCATGCGGGTTGGCTTACCACAAACAAAGTGAACGCCAAGATACAAGGGCATGCACACAACCTCACCCACAGGACTGGAAAATTGGTTTGAGTTAATCAGCTACAAGGCAGCAATGAGAAATGGAATGAGGTCAAAATAGGGGATGAGCCACAAATGATGCAACTGGAGTGTAAAATTCCTACAGATGCACTCATTAAGATACAGTACATAAGACAGAACTTTAACTTTATTGTTGTTATTGATGTGTCATTTCCTGCATTGAAGTGTATAAGAACTATGAATGTGCGGCTTTAAACTTGACTTAAGACGCACGTCCGTGTGACTGTGAGTGATTCACCCAAGCGCTCCGAGAGCAGTTAACAAAAACACTGTGAGGCTCGCGCTTCATGTAAACTTCAGCCACTTGTGAACAAGGCAGAGAAAAGATACAACTAATCGAGCTAAGACGACACACAGGTACTGACGGATCAGAGCCAGTCTACGGATTCGTACAGCTTCACGTGTAAAACCAGTTTTCTCTCTTATGCACAGGTTTGTTACGACCACAGATGGTGCTGGAAGATTTGACTGACAAAAAGCAAAATTGACACGCGTAGCCCAACTTTTAACTAAAGGACATAATGTTTTAGTTTTGTCTGTTAACGTAAAAGCTAAAGTAAAATGTGTTAAACAAAATGTATACGTTAAGTTGAAAGCCACAGATAAGAACTCAGTTAAGATAAAATATCCGCACACTTTAAGCTCATTAGGCGTACAGACAGGGGTACTTTTAATTAACCTGATCCAAAGGATTGTTAAAAAAAACATCTGCGCTCCCTCAGCTGAGACTGTAAGCTGGATAAACCTCGGATCGGATATCTTAATATCAGTTGCCTTCAGCAAAGAATTAGAGCTGCTGACTTTACTCCTTGTTATTTTAACTTCCTATAGGAACGTCCTGCAGCCTGTCTACTAAAAAAAACATTTATAACCTCCGACAGAAGATCAGAAAAGATATAAACTACTGCAGTGAGTCACTTTCTGTGATAATGTCCTGGCTTAACGAGTAAAATCCTGTCAGACACCTACTAACAACAGAACATCACAGAAAAATCAACACCTGTAGTCTGTTTATTTGTGGGAAAAGGTTGACTGAAAAAGGAGAAGGTTGAGGATTTCTGAACTTGTGAGCAGGTGTAACTGTCAGGGAGGGTCACTGTTAACGGGCTCCTCTCCGGAGGGAAAGGACCTCTGTGTTCTTGTAACCCAAGACCGAGACGCCAACATTACACCCTTTGTTACAGAGGGGCGTGAATAACCCGCCGGGTGCCATGGCAACAGGGTTCTGCGCCACGAGAAGGGCGGGGGAATTGGACCGGAGCTTCACAGTCAAAAACAGGATGGGACTTGTGAGTTAGAGGAAGTCGCAGCTCATTGTTTCCCTTTAAAGGAGCACCAAGACTTGGATTTGCTCTGCTGCTGCAAACTTTTATATATTAGCAAGTAAAAAAACAAAACATGCAAATATGAAAATGTAAATAGTATCCCAGAGTTTTAGAGTATGATCGTCTCATGTAGTTAAATGTTCTGATTGAACCTCAAAAATAATATACAGGTATATATATATATATATATATATATCTGTTGATTGGGTTGTTGCTGACTCTCAGCTACTACCGTGCCAAATTGTACCTCAATATCTGTAAAACTGACTGACTTATAACATTTTTGTGTTGACTAATGTCAATAAGTTGTAGTCTCCATCTTGAATTGGATTAATCTGAACAGCTAATTAGTAGCAGGTGTGCATTCAATGATTATTTCCTGATGATTTTGTTTAAGTACATCCAGTTGTTCATGAGATATTTTGCTAACAGACAAATAGGATCTACTCTGAGACACCGACAGTTACTGCTATAGTTTTAAGCAAAACATTTTGCGCAATAAGCAGCGCTTGGAGTCCGTCCGTCCATTTGTCCATCCATCCATCCATCCATCCATCCATCCATTCGTTGCTTGCTCTAGAGTCCAGTTGTTGGGACTCTTTCCAGAGCCAAATCTTCCAAGAAGATTCCAAGGTGGTCCCAAGCCAACAGAGAGACATACCGATATCTCCAGTGGGTCTTCCTCTGGGTCTCCTCCCAGTTGGACATGCCCGGACCACCTCAACTGGCTCCTCGATGTGGAGGAGCAGCAGCTCTACTCTGAGTTTGTTTGTCCCGGATGACTGAACTCCTCACCCTATCTCTAGAAGATAGCACAGCTGGCAAACAGACACCTACAAGCTTGGTCTTTCAGTCACTACCCAGAGATCATGACTACAGGTGAACATATTCTTGTAAAGGGGCGGGGGAATCGTTTTTTTTTATTTTTTATTATAAAAAAACAACTTTGAATTATGCAGACCTATGTGATTTATTTTTTTTTTATTTTGAAAAAAATAATCAAGTATAGAAATACGTAAAGCAAAAAGTTAAAGGAAGTATTTGTAAAAGAAATTACAGGAAAACAGCTAAAACTAGTCATTTTTTTGTTGCTTGTATAACAACCAATAAAATTCAGTTTCATGTTAGTTTTGGTCAAAGCTTGAAAGAGCCGCTGCAGAGGGATCAAAGAGCCACATGTGGCTCCAGAGCCGTGGGTTGCAGACCCTTGGTCTAGTGGTTCAGGTGAGATTTTGCTAACAGACATCCAGAGTTAACTGTAAACAGTTAATGGCAAATTAATAAAAAAAATAAAATAAACACAATTAGTGTTTAGATATGTCTCAGCTACCACCACACCAAATTTTAGAATATCTATAAAATTTACCAAGTTAAACCAACAATGTTCACTCAGGTCATCTGAACTTTTTTTTTTTTTCCTTCTTTTTTTGTTGAGACATTTTGTCCTTTGTCCAAAAGACTTCATCAATCCGGGGAGCCACAACAAACTTAGTCCCACAAGCAGCACATTCCCATAGTGGACCAACCAGTTTCTGGGGCCCACCCTCTCCCCTGTCAACTACTCTGAGGCAGCCATAGCCAAAGTGGTTCAAGACATCAAAGTTCATGCCACCATCACGAGGTGGCTCCTCGGACTGATGAAGGACGAAACGCCTCAACAACAACCAAAAAAAAAAGACACCGTCCAGATGACCTGACTGAACATTGTTGGATTATTTACCTGGATTATTGAGCATGAACTTTGATGTTACCAATTTAAAGTCATTGACAAGTTCTTAAAGGTCGGTTGGCTGTGGCAGCCATCTTGAGTTGAGTTGCCCAAAATCGTTAAACAGTTCTAGATGTTCATTCGATGAATACTTTCTTCGGGGTTAATTAAAGTCATCCGCTGCTATTTTGCTAATGCTACAAACGAACAAAATGCATACAGAACTTTTGCACAGAAAGAAACAGCTAAGGTAAATAGACTTGTTCTCTTATAAGTTGTTGGTTTAGAAAAAAAAAACTTTTGAAAAGATTTTAAGTAAAATCAGATGTTGGAATGTATTATATTTTACTTAAACATTCAAATACAATCAGAAAACATCCTCTGGCATTTAGCTTGTGCAGACAGCAAAACTACTTCCTGTCAGGCTGTATATTTTCTGCTGCCTGGGGGGAAACAATGAAATGTGATTGACAGAGACTTTCTTTATTCAAGCCCCTCTACAATCTTGTTGGCAGCTGACTCTGATCAGTGCCACATGGATTCTCATGGCTGTGGTGTTTAGCAAGCTTTGAGGCTGCATGAATCCCGTTTTACATGTGACTGTGTTACAGTCAGTCTTTCAGTAGAAAAATAATACTCCACACTATGCAGCCGTGGTTACTGAATTTTTCTGCTTTTGACCCATAAAATAAAATTTGATACTTGTGACCCAAACAATTTACCTTGCTATTAAGCTATTTAGTAAAGATTCTGAATGCTGAGAAGGACTGCTGACATTTACTGAAGAAGCTAAAACTGAATTATTTAAGTTAGGACGAGCAGAAATGAGGCTAAAATGAACAAAACACAACCTAAAAACAGTGAAACAGTAGCTAGCATTAGCCAAACTAGCATTAGCAAAACATATACAATCTTAGAGAAACAATATTGAAACGTTACAAAATATATCCTAAAGTTAGCAAAACAGTAGCTAAACATACCAAAATAGATACTGTACATGGATTATTGAGCATGAACTTTGATGTTTTGAACCACTTTAGCTATGGCTAACAGCTAAGGAGCTAACATTGCTAAACAAATGGTAAAGCTAAACGTAGCAAAACAGACGCTGATATTAGCAAAACAATACGTGAAGTAAAAATTGGCAGATGAAAATTTTAATGAATGGTAATAATCTAAAAGTTACAAAACATATGCTAAAATTAGCACAAGTGGCTAAAATTTACCAAAATAGAAGCTACTGTTTGCAATAATGTTGATTAAAGTAATTCCCAAAAGAGTTACCCTACAATGAGCTAATCTGTAGTTAAATCTTGCAACATAAATGGTAACAATTGAATTAGTAAAACAGATAATAATATTACAAAACAGTATGTTATAAAAAGACACTAAAATGCAAAAAGAGCAACAAAATTGATGCAACAAATAAAACGAGCTACACGTTAGTTAAAATTAAATAAAAAACTGGAAAGCTAACGGTAGCAGAGCAGATTAGCAAAACAATTTCAAAAAATAGTATTTATTTCAGAAAACCTGTGCACGTTTGAGTAGAACATGCAAACTTCTCGCAGAGAGGCCCCAGGGTTTTGTTTGCTGCGAGGCCTAACAAACTGCACCGCTTCATTCACACACACTGATTCACAGATCAGGTGCAGCCTGGGATTCACTCACTTGCCAAGGACACGTTGAACCCAGTTTCCAGCCTCTTTTTAAACGGATTCGCAGACAACAGCCGAGTCCCTAGCTGGGAAAACCATTCCTTTAAATTTATCCATAAATATACGTAGTATCTATTTAAGTTAACTATAGTAGATGAACAATTATTATTCCTTTAACTTCACAAAAAACAAAAGCATCAATAACAAATTAAAAAATATATATATATTGTAAATTATATGTTCAATTTAAAATCTTTCTCTTAGCTATTCTTCAAGAGAATGCTGACACCGTAATGTCTTGTAAAAACACATTTTAGTTAGCTTATCAGAGATGTTGTGGAACAAGACCATTAGTGGGGTTGTACTTTAAGGTACTTTGTCTATAGCTTTATATCCATGGGACCTTTACCACATTTTTCGGACTAGAAGGTACACTAGATTATAAGGCTCACTGTCAATTTTTGAGAAAATTAAAGGATTTTAAGTGCACCTTATAGTCCAAAAAATATGGTAATATTTTTAAGGGTAATGCACCGCTGGTTCTGTTAGTTGTCGCCAGTATTTTGCAACAGGTTCAACATTTCTGCCCCATGCTGTTCGTTTGGTCAACAAGAGCCCCTCTGTCTGTTGTTATAAATGCTCTTTACATTGCTGCATTACAATAATCATGTTATAAAGAGATGAAGTGAGCCCTTGGCCTTCATGCAGGTAAAATCTAGCTGAAATAGCAGGCATGTGTTACTCGGCCTCTTGGAAGGCTTGTGCCTTCAAACATAGACGTCTTATCACATCCTGCTATCGTTTAATCTCCCGGATTCCATTTAGCAAACTGTGTAATCTCCTCTCTCCCTCATCAGGAAAACACTGCATGGCATTCAGGCTGATGAAATGCAAAGCCCCTCCCTGTCTCCTGTTGACTGGGACCTTGTGAGAGGCATGCTTCAGTGCATCTGCAGATTGAACATGCAAGATTTGAGTTAGGTCTGCAGCAAGACAATGTCAAACATTCATACAGTCAGATTTTGTGTAATGGGAGTAGATGTTAGCTGTATTATTTTGTCCTAACTCACTTCCACAACCACGTCCATTGGTTTTAAGTGTTTTTGCTGAATGGTCATCCATTATTCCAACCTCCCATCTGCGTACGTGTGTGACGGAGATTTTAAAAGAGCTTTACGAGTCTGTGTCTTTCACTTGCAAAGAACACACAGATGTGGGCGTTGCAGTTAAATGATGCAATAAACTTGATGAAAAGATCCCTTCAGAAAGCACCAGCACCCCAAAATATCTCAACAACCAGAACAACACGGCTCTTTCCCGCCCTTCCTCTCTGAAAGCCCATTTCACACAACATTACAGAAGATTTTTACAATAAACATCCGCTGTAGAACGCATTTAACAAGATAAATTATGTTTTTGTTAAAATGCAGTGTCAGTGCTGATTGCTGAATGTAGCTTAAATGGAGATGTCAAAGCTAAAAGAAGCAGAATGTTAGCTAAAAGCTTAAAGGTATAAAACACTAGCTAAGGAAGCAAAATGCTAGCTAAAAGTAGCAAAAGGTCAGCTAACGGCTATTTGTACTAAAAGGCTAGCTTAAAGCCATGCGTTATAAAAAAGACTAAAAAATTTTAAAGGCTTGTTAAAAGCAAAAGAAACGGACTGGCTTTAAAATTGTAAATAAAGTTTAAAATGTTGAAAAGTTACCTTAAACAAGTCGTATCACCAATCTGTCGCATGAGCTAAACCAGGACTATTCATGTAAATTGCTCAGGAGGCCACAGTTACTGAAAGCCAAGATCTCAGGAGCTGGAAATCCAGCAGTTATTGTCATTAAGTGAGTTTTTTTTTTATGGTTTAAAATCTAGTTTTATTTAAAAATGAACCCATTGGTGGACCGAACTGAGTCCATCTGTGGGCCTGATTTGACCCCCAGGCTGTCAGTTGAATAGCCCTGAGCTAAACTGATATGCGAGTGTCTAAAGTATGCAGAAGTAGTATTGCAAAAAAATGTACGGAAGAAGGAAAAAAACAGAATTACTGCACTGCCAGAAGATTGCATCTGTTAAAAACTCAGTAAAACATGCACGTCTGTTCATTTTACTACCTTATTGATTGATTCCCAACAATAAAAGCAGCATTTCAGTCCAAACCTTGGGACACTGGGTAAATATTTAATCAGACCAGTGGATGGGTCAACATCTCAGAGCGCAAGTGTTTAAATATTAATTGGGGCCTTGAGGTGGGAGGAAAACAGGAAAATTCACACTCCTCTGTTTAATCACTGCGCTGGTGAACGGCTTCATTTATAAACTTGTCAGGGTACGAACGCAGACGCCTGAATGCAACATTTAAAGGAAACAGCTGTTGGGAAGATGACAAAAATCCACAACAACCAAAAAAAAGCATTCACGAGCTAAAAGTTTGGGCAATGAATCGAAGCACAGAGCGAGTTTGTGTTGACTCTTGTCACCGTGGAAACCTTTACTATGGAAGCCACTTGCCAAATGGGGTACAAAGCTGGAAGAAGAAAAAAAAAAACAGAAACTGCAGTTTCTCAAACTAAAACTTAGAATTTATCTTCCACTACACACAAGCCCGCTCCAGCTGTAATGTCAATTAAAGGGAAAAAAAAATTATTACCCAGAGTTCACAATAAAAACGATCTTAAACATCCAATTTACGACTTGAGAGCTAATGTGCTAAGCCCTACACTGTCCAGGTGTTTTAACAAACGAGCAGCAACAATTGCAAAGGCAGACAGGACTCCGTTCTGTTGCAAAGACCCAGAAGTCCAAACCGACTTATTGGTAACAGGACACCAACACATGCATGCCAGCAGACACATTAAAAGCACCGCAGGACCCCAACTCTTTATTTCAAACCTCTTTAGACCTAATGGGCCACGCCTCGTATCTGGATCTCATCTGCTTTTATGGAGTCAAAGACAAATCTGGTCTGCTGGTGATAATTCTGCTCCACCGAACCTTTGCTTTCTTCTCTAATGCCCCAGGATGAGTTTGAATGTTTTGTGGTGAATGGTAAGGTCTGCAGTTGTTTTAGTCCTTTGATGCTGTTTTAAATGCACTCTGTTTTTTATGCTCACACACATTTAACCTTTTCAGGGCAGAGTTTGAAATGCCATCCAAAGAAAAGATAAAACAACAGGAGCAAATATTTCAGCAATTAGTGCTGTCTTGTGGTGCTTTCAGGAAAGAAAAAAAATTGTACAAATCATTTCCATAGATCGGCTTTTTGCTTTTAGCTTTAAAATCCAATATTTCACTCAAAAGTAGCTTTGTTAAAGTTTTGCTAAACCTATTTAAAGACAAAATATACATTTATCTTGAAGCTACGGAACAGATGTAAATAAAGACTATAACATAGTAACAAAGGTGCAACATTAAGTTTCACTGCACCAGATCTTTGCTTACGATGACAGACAGACCAATATGCAACTGTTCAAGTGTTTTTGTTCATTTGTATGTTAGCAAAATATCTCTTTAATCTTTAATGAAACTTACCATAATTGCTGGCTGATTAACTTTAGGATTCAATCCAGTTTAAATATAAATAATAATACATTTAATTTAATAATAATATAATTTTAATATAAAGTTATAGAATTGCGCCGCTCAATGTGGCTGCATGTTGGAGCGGCTCTGTTACTTTCATTCAGAGATTTTGCTTTTGGAAACTTTAATTCCTCTTTTTCTGGATGTAAAGCACATTTTTTTGGATGATTGTTTCCTCTGGTATCGGATGCTGTGCAGCTGGAAGGATTTTTACTGAAACTTTTTTAGTTTTGGACATTTGTTATGATGCGTAACCATAACAACAAGCTGTTTATTTTACAACCAGGAGCAGCTGATCAACATCTCAAAATCTCAAATAATATCTCAGCTACAGCCCCAAATCTCAAATGAGTTGAAAAGGAGGCGCCGTGGATGCATTCTCGTCTCCCTGCTTGCTGTGCTCGAGTGCCTGATGAGATTTTGGAACTAACAGGAAACGCGGCTCGTGACAGCAGCAGGACTGGGATCGTCCCCCGGCACCTGCAGCTGGCTGTCCACAGCAACGAGGAGCTTGGCAGGCTGCTGGAAGGAGTGGCCATCGCTCTCGGAGGAGTTCTGCCTGGCATTTGGACGGTCCTGCAGCCCAGTAACAGAGAGGCCAGCCGAGTCTGGGTGGACGGATCAGATGGCATCTGCAGCCAGTTTCTTCAGATCCAAGAGATCCTTCCTGCCTACGGCCATCAGCAATGAGGATAACGTGTTATAACATTTAATTTTCCTTTGGGATTAATTAAAAAAAAATTTTTTTATTGAATTGAATTGAATTAAAGATGTCCTCCACAGTTAATCTTAGTTAACCCAAAAATGGCAATAACTCAGTCAATGTACATACTGTGAGCTAAAATTATGTGTGGTAGTATCCAATAGTCATCTCCAATACATGTTCTGAGCACAAACTGATCATGTAAAATATTAATTTAAAACTTTGGAATGCACAATGGTAGATTATATGCATTCTTTTAAGGAATGCTAAGTTTAATTTAAACAAAACAAACTTACTTCATAAGTGTGCGTGATCTCACATAATCACTGAGACAATCAGAGGAGAAAACATTTTTCAAGACATCCACTAATTTTAAAGCTGAACACATAAATATAATATCTGCAGAAAATTTAAGTAATGGCAGGATTTTATATTAATGAATGGTATAGATGAGGACGGTATGGTAAAAACAAGTGAGTCAGGAAAACCCTGGCTCTGTGATTTTTTAAAATTTTATTTTATAGTGAGCTTTCATTTTTATACGATTATGAGGCAATTCTTTGTCCCAGTGAAAATGAAAGACTATGTTTGCGTGAAAATAATAAAACAAAGTTTTTATGCAGCCAAAATGCTTCCCAGAAACATTTGCCATGCAAAACACCGCCTCTGTTGGAGGTGGGGAGTTGTGCCAGTGAGGAGAGTCCAACTGTGATCACACATCACAAATCTTTAGCACATATGAAACACATCAACAAATCTGATGTTTCCTCCACATAAAATATATACTTTTACTAAGTATGACTAGCTCTGAGTGAATATTAACTTTTTATCCTGAGTTTCAACAAAAACAAACATGGCAACATATGCTGCAGAGTCCCAGGTGGACAAAAGTCTCCACTGCGCTGCTCTGTTCCTTGGTAAACGATTGTCACTCATTCACTAAAGTTTGTAGGATTACCCGTTTTAAGGCTTGCTTCTCAACTTTGCTGTGTTACATCAGTGGAATAGTGTGCCCTGTATTCAGCCTTTTTTATCTTTAACAAAAGGCGTTCCCCAAGGCTTAGTGTTTGGCCTCATTTCTTTGTCTAGCTGCTGTAGACAGTTTTAAATGCCCATGAAGTGCATTTCTGTGCTTTTCCATCTCTTGTAGTGGTAATGAACTTTCTTGTGGTCTTTAAAAGTGCTCAAAAGAAAAACAAAAGCGTAGGAGACAGAAAGCAAGGGAAGGACATGCATTAAAGGTGCAGCCAGGGACTCGCTGCTTGGACGATGTAGGCATTTCTCTGCTCACACCTCCCCACAAAAACATAGATACATAGATATGCACACTAGGGTTTCCAGCACTCATTAATCAAGAGTGATAGCAGTCATTGGTTGCAGATGAAACCCATTTCCTCCTGTTTAACTGGGCTCAAGGCACAGCAGATTTCTGTGTTTATTATCGCAGCAGAGCAGAGCTCCCATCCAATATCTGCCATGTGATACGTCACTTTTTATGACCACTGGTCCCCGCACTCTTCTAGGTTTACTTTTCAAGAGCCTTTCACACTTGAAATACAATAACAGCCTCTGCTATCATTCGTACACTTATCAATATTCACACAAAGAAAACCTCACGTGTAGAAACAGAAAAACACAATTCAAATGCAATAAATTTTGATACCTGTGCCAATGAGACAAAAGAACAGTCTTGTAAGGGAAAGCGGCTGCTGACAGGGTGTTTAATCTGAAGGATGAAGAGGTAACTCCTCAGCTGTTATTGCTGGCATGAGTCCACTCGACCAAACATGGAGGGTTTAACTCTGCGTTTGAGTCCATTCAGAGTCTAACAGACCTAACTTACATCAGGAGTGAACCTCCTGCTCAGTGAGAGGATGGGGCAAACAGATGATGGGCTTAAGTGCAGTCTTAGCAAAAGTAGTAGATCACATTTGAGGAAAAAAAGTCAAATTTTCTCATGTATTGAAGTCACTTAAATAAATGCAGACACAACATTGGGAGAGGCTTGCAAGGTGTGTGCTATTTGGACAAATGGTTTTTTTAAAATTATTAAATATAAAACACTAGGGTCAGATATAATTATCAATACTCTCCAATGAATAAAAATACTTATGAGTATAATTTATATTAGACTAACTCCTTTGAGAACACAGTCTAATCCAGAGGTTCATGAGTTAAATGTGTGAAAAGATGTATATAGCCTAATTACTAAAAGTAATGTATACTTTAGTTGAAGTACACATTACCCATATTGATACTTCAGTTAGTACCACACCAACAAAATCAAAAATCTGGTGTCACTAAACAAATTTAGACATTTTTTTTCCTGTAAATTTATTACCGATTGTTCCCAACAATGTTTATGATGACTTTTCTGGTTTATTATTGCCAGATGTCATGAAAGGTGGACACTTAGGTAATTGCCTCTGACTGTGTGCACGTGTGTGTTTGTCTGTCTGTTAGCAAAATATCTCAAACCACTGGACAGATTTTAATGAAACTCTCTGAAAGTAATCATTGAGTGAATATATGTCTATAATTGATAACTTTTCGAGTCAACATGACTCAAGATGGCTAACGCAGCTAATGAACTTTAGGAGACTCCAAATAAGTTGTAATTCAGAATTAACGATATAAAAATATCTAGTGTTTTTAAAACTTGGTGAGTTAGTAGCTGACAGTATTCCCTAACACACACACTAAGCCAGGGCTAGTTTCTGAAAGCTCACAGTGCGGGGGTCGGACATCCAGCAATTAAAACCATTATGTAAATAAAGCACAGTTTACAATGATCTGTTACCTTTGAAATTTGTTTATTTTATTATACTGAATCATAACTGCAATAAACAGAACCCAAACCCAGAACCCCTGCAAAAAACTTATTTTTATTTATTTATTTTTTTTAATGAAGTGGGCCGGATTGAAGTCACTGTGGGCCGGAAATGGCCCGCGGGCCGCCAGTTGAATACATAGCTCTGCACTAAACTCTAACAGATTGTGTGAAAACTGTCTAAAACTTGGGCATGCAAGGTAGTGGGTGGCATGCACCCCTTCAGGAAATGCTTCTGTCATTTATAGTTTAGTTTGATGCTGATTTTATGTGACTTAAATTAGTTTGTGCTGAGCGTCACTTTTAATTTCCACTTTTAATCCCTCTTGGAGTTTGATTAAATGAAGATTTGACTGGGAATGTTTCAGTTACAGCACCTTAGTTTGACAATTAAAAAAAGGTATAAAGCATCATGTGTTTACAAAGAAAGAAATTTGTTAAAGAATCGCCTGAATCAAAAGCCATTCATTCAATGACTCGTGTGTGTAAAAGATCCGACTTTATGAATATTAGTAGTAGTTGGGATGCAAATGTCAAAGTAAATTTAATGTTGATTTAAACATGTACATGCTTTGTGACAATAATATATTCTGTAAAGATAAATATGTCATTTATATAGCATTTATACAACTTTACATGGAAACAGAACTGCCCAGTCAGCGACAACACCTGGATACAGATGTTAAGTTGCTGTTTGCCTCGGGGCGGCTCGTTCGCAACAAGGCTCTAACCTTTGACCCCCGCCGCTTAGTTAGGACAGGGTGGGCCATTTAAAGCTGCTAGGACTCAGCAAGGGGTGTCATGGTTAATAAGCCAACATCTGGAAGAGTTATGACCATTAGTGGAGTGCTTTAAAACTGTGACAAAACACTCTCATGAAAGGCAACACCCTCTGTGTGAAAACACACACTTTCAAGTAAAAAAAAAAAAAAGTACAAAGCAGAAATGAAGCTTGCAGGGGCAGAGCTCTGGAAATGAGCCAAAAAAAAATCTAAATGAAGCATTTAAGGAATGGTTCACCACCTTATGGTGAGTAAATGAAACATACATAAATGACAGGTCTAGCATAGACATGCTTCAGTGCTCCAAAACCTCACTGCATACCGAGTGTTTTCCATGGCAAAAGGGAGGAAACTCACCCAGCGTGCTGTTTAGATGAGATGATTGCAGGAAGGATGCAGGAAACCTCTTGACACCAACGGCTGGCTACATATAAATGCTTCACCTCCATGCTCATCCTGCTACAAAAGTCAACTGTAACTAAATAATGCAGAAGCAGCTAATGTCATCATGGCGCCTCTGATTTCAACGGGAGAGCCTGGATATAAAGATGGTGTTACTTCTTTGACAAATAAAACACTGTGCAAGAAATAAGCAGCCGATGCAGTGACTGATCAGTCCTGCCTGGTGAGTGTAGCGTATCATCAACAGTCTCGCTATCGTGGACGCCAATTATCATAATACCAGACCACCACGTGGTTGGCAGACGCATCCTTTCTTCCTTCTCTCTCTTTACTGGAGGATTACGAGCCACTTCCAGACCAGCTGGGATATATAATCCCTGCAGCAAGGTCCCTCCCCGGGGCCTCCACCCTGTAGGCCCCAAGAAAACCTCACACCAGTCAAGTGTCAGAACTCAGAACCACCTCCGCAGACTCCGAATGTGCAGGACGTCTACGGCATTCCTCTCAGATTTGTGAACGTTTCAGCAGAGCAACCCCAGCCGCCCTGCAGAGAAGACTAATCTGAAACATTTGTGTTTGTGACTGTGTTGGTTTGGAGGGTGGAAGAGTCTAACTGAGGAGGAGGGGGAATTAAGGGTCTTAATCTTAATTTTGGGGATCATGCTCTTGCAAAAACAAAACAAGCATTCCTTGAAGGAATGCATATCACCTTGCACGGCGAAGTTTCAATCAAGCTCAAGGACTTGTTCAATTGCTGCCAGTCTTTCATGGTGGCGGGTGATAATTAGAAATGTTTCGTATTTTCATTTGTTTGAGCAAACAGAAGTTATGTCGTGCTTCAAAATAACAAATTGCAACTCCTGCTTCATAGTTGACACATGTGCACAAGAACATTGTGTAAAACTAAAATCTGTTTTCGCATTCGACGGACATTTTCCTCCGTCAGTTAATTTTCGTCTGTTTTGTTCTGAGTTTCGGTGTAAAAGGAGCATGAAATTAGCTGGAGCCTACCAAAAAGTGAAGAGCTTTCTTGATAGAAAGTTTATTTATTCAAGCAAATTACACAAAAAGCTAACAATTCTCTTGCATTCATTGAAAAAAAAAAAAAACTTCTCAGATGTTGCGCTTTCTTTCGGGAAACCACATGTTTGAAACGTCTGAATTTATCGGCTCATGGAGCTCACCGTAAACACGCTCGTTCACGGTACAGTTAGGCCTGTCGGAGCACAGGATGCTAACGCTCCTCACGCTGCTCATTACTGACATGATCCTGAGAATGGATGGGGAGACAAAGCAAACAAAGAAGATTGAGGAACCCTGCAGACGTCCAAGGTTTGAAGCGGCAGAGGTCATTCTCAGTACCAGTGGGGCCCATTCCCACAACGATAACAGACCAATTCTTTACCCTGCCTGGTTACCTAGCCACAGCCTTTCCCAATCTCCACACCGCCTTTCTTGCATTTCTCCCTTCAGAGGAGGCGGATGATGGAGCAACAGTCTGTGTAGACTCAGGTTGCTGTAACCCTGATAACCATGACAGGACTAGTAGAAGTCTTCTCATCTTAAAGTGGATGTTTGTTTGGCTGAAGGGTCAGCCGACTTTTAACCACATCTGGCTAGTTTCAGCCTAACATCCCTCTGAATTAGCCACTTAACTTTTAGCAGTAAAAAAAAAAAACATGTTGCAACCTTGCTGTGTCCTGGGAAAGGACATATGGCTGTTTAAAATTCACCGTAGCCCATAACTCATAACATTTCTGTTTGCCGGCTCATGGTTTTATGTCGGGACAATGTCAAGGCCTTCAAGTCTACGCCTGATATCAATCCAGGAGTCCGACTTTCACAGTCCCTGACCGGCTGTGAAACGGAGAGACATTAATCCTGGTAACGGACGAGCGACTGCAGTCGGTTGTTCGGTGATTCACTGCTGAGCGGTTCTCGCTGAGGAGGCCGTAAACCAGACTCCGACAACCTGTCCGTGTGGATTTATGTACAAATTGCTGCGTTGCGAGGTGAACGTTTTGTTTAACGGCGGTTTTTGAAACTGATGTTCTGTCAAATAAACAGTTCGTAGCTTATAAGCTGTATAACAGTCATAGAACACAAAGTATGTTTGCTAGGGGCTAATAGTTGTTTTTCAGGCCTATTAAACAATTATTTCTCAAAAACGACCATTAAGAAGATAAACAATTGACATGTCCACACATGTGGAGCTATCCTTTTTCAAATTCGCCATCTCAAAAGCGTCAAAATGATACGTAGTTTGTTGAAATTTGGCAATTCATCGCCTGTTTAGCAACAAGCTTGTTTTGTTTACAAGCTTGCTGGTTAGAAAACACAATTTTTACATCTAGAATGATGTTATTCCAGCCCTATTTAAAAAAGGGTAAGCTTCAAAGAAAAACAAATCAAATGTCAAACATTATAAGAAGGGATTTCCTGGCAGAGAAAAATAGCTACCTTTAAAGAAAATTATAAGGATTGTGAGACTAAAGGTTATTTCAGAAGACACACCTGGCAGAAAACTTTGATTTAATGAGAAAGGGGAAAATATCTGCTATTTCAAATGAGATGGTGCATTTAAGGACTCGTTTTAATGCAAATCTGGGCAAAAATCAATATTTCTACTCATTTTGAACTGAAGTCCTGTCATCCTGATTTATTTATCCAGCACGGGTCACATATATAGAACCTACTTTGCACCTCTCTCCATGTATGTGTGCACCTGTGCAGCCGACATCGTGCTCCAGACTAAGCTCGGCCTCACCTTTGACCCATATGGTGTCTTGTGAGCCGAGTCGGAGCTCAGGGCCCCAAACTGTCTCACAGTGGGGATGGCATGTTATCCTCTGCTTCACCCACCCCTCCTCCTTCGTCACTCCACGCCCTCCGAGGGACTCCCTTTGTGTGGTCTGCACATTCCTCCATTTACTTGTCGGTGCACTTCTCAACCTGGCAGGGCTGACACACAGTCAGCAGGTAGAAAAAGCTTCGAATCTGAATTGTAAGTCATCTCATGCATGCATTTAAGAATATGAATATTCACATCATGAGGTCTAACAACCGTCATTAGGATGCTGCACAGACTTCCACTCTGGGATCCTATTGTTTCTGCACAGCTTTGAAACGCAATCAGAAAATGGGAGCAATTACATGGAGCTTTAACTCATCACCATGTCAACAACAAAGAGAGGCTGATTGATCAAACAGTCACAGAGATGCATTTTAGTCCCAGTTGGCAGCAATCAAAACAAGATGTCACGTTTAAGAAGAACTCTCCAGCCAGCTCTGTCAGGCTCGGATGGTAACGATGTTTTTAACGTCCACTTTGTCACTTAATTCAAACCTGCTGTTTAATTCCAATTCCACTTTTGCTGGAAAGCTTGAACTTTTGGCTTTAGATGTGATCTGATCTGAAAAGCAGGGCTCCCTCTGCCACCTCAGTGTTAGTCTCACTTTATAGCTTTCACACACTTTTATCAGTGTGGTAAACAAGTAGTTAGAGGTTAGATTTTACACCAGTTCTCACGCATGTGGAGTTGCTCAGGATGAGGTTGTGGTGTTTGCAGCAGCTGAAAATGCTTTTGTAAAGTTGATATTTCAGAGTAAGACTTGATTTTTAGTGTTGTTGAGTTTCACATACCCACAGCTTTAATAACGAATCCCTTCGGAGACCTCAGAGCCCTGCGCATCCACGCTTCCCTCAGCACCTCCAGGCTGTTTGCGCTCCCCTGAATGAAAAGCACCAAGTTTTCCATCCATCCCTGGAAGTGCACCTCAGCCACGGCCTTCACGAGCCGCTTGTTCCAGAAGCTGCGCGAGTTCTGCGCCTTGAAGTCCGCGAAAATCTCCTGGCCGCGGGCCGCCGGAGCGCAGCCGGGCTTCCCATCGCCCGCGCGTAAACTCTCCTCGTCCGGGCAGAAGACCACGGCGAGGGAGGCTCCGGAGAGCTGGACGAGCCGCTGCTGCTGGGACATGTCTCTCCAGAGGACTTTATCGAGTCCAGGAGGGAGCTACCATCATCCTGAAGGACAGAAATCCCCTAAAACAGAAGGCACGGCGGACTGTGCCGGACATTCCTCCAGTGTGCGCCTGGATCTGGCAGACAGGACACCCCGACTGGTTCCTGTTGGTGACGGAGGAGGAGGAGGAGGGATGAAGAGGAGGGCTCAGTCTGCTGCTGCTGGGACACACAGGTGGACCTCCCACTCTTCACAGGTGATTTATTTTGAACTTTTTCAAAAGAGCCACAACCTAAAGGTGACAAAACAACTGGACCCTGAAACAATTTATACAAGTGATTCGTTTATTTACAGAAGGACTGCATGTAAGATAAGATAAGATAAGATAAGATCAAACTTTATTGATCCCACAGGTAATTGTTGTGCCAGAGTTTCAATACAAAGGAACAAGGAATTACACAAGATATAAAAAAAATAACAGAGAATATAAAAATACCAGCAGCTAAGTTCTAAAACAGGTCAGGTGTGGACAGAAACATTAAAGTGTTTATTGTAGTGCAGGATTAATTTTAGTGTCTTAAAGAGGGAGGAGTTGAAAAGTTTGATAGCCACAGGGAGGATGGACTTCCTGCCTTCACCTTGCATATCAACATTTTAAAGAAAAATCTTTAGCAGTCTGGTAGCACAGGGAGCAAAAGTGGGGAGCACTCGCAGCTACTGCCACACCAAACATTAGCTCTGTGTCTATAAAACTGACTGTTATAGTTTGTGCTGCATGTTCACCTGCCCCTTCATGGTAATGGTGATTTATAATAATAAAAAATAAAAAAAACAGCAGGGAGAATAAAAAAAACTACACGAAAAAGCAGATTTCAGCTATGAACTAAAGAGAGCAGAAGAGAGAGAGAAGGTGTGTATTTGCTGGAAGGTTGATTGCTGAGTAAGAGCAGGCGAGTTGATGACAAATATGGAACAGGTGAGTGACATGGAGAACGATGGCTGAAAACTTCCTGAAGAAACCAAACAGCAAAGAACGTAACTGAATATCTACAAAGTAACAAAAAGGCCAAAATACAAAAGCAAAACCCTAAATCCAGGAAATATGTTGATTTAGTTTGCTTGTTTTTGGCAGCGCTATGGATTAGTGGTTATTGACTTAACAGCAAGAAGTTCCTGGGTTCAATCCCTGGTTTCGACCTGGGGTCTTTCTGTGGAGTTTGTATGTTTTTCTCATGTTTGTGTGTGTGTATTTTTTCTTTTCTTTTTTCTGGTACTCCTGTTTTCTCCCACAGTTCAAAACATGCATGTTATGTTGCCTTCAAGCCCAGGCCTATATGCAAAAGAGCTTTGCAATCTCATTGAGATTTGCCTGGTTAAATAAAGGTTAATAAATAAAAATATTTGATTTTTTTTCAATAAATAAATAAATTTGTAACTTTGCTTTGTAAAAGAACAAAAGTTTTAAAACAGTACATTGCAGTGTCATCAGCGTAACATCTGATGCTTCTCATTCAGGATTCTTGGCATATAAAACAAATACACATGACCCCAAAACTGAGCCTTGTGGAACACCTTTGGCTACACAGTAAGAAATAATACTTTCTTTCAAGCACTGAAATCAGTTCAGAGTTTCTTTTCAAACTTTACAAGCTCTGACATCTCAACACTACTACTTCCTTTGAAAATAATTGTATTTACAGTATATTTATGCCTTTATGACCACAAAAACAAAACTTAAAGCTTTTTTTCCAAGCTGCTCAGTCTGTATTTAAACATTTGTGAATCTCCATCCTCATGACAAGTCCTCACATCTATCATTTAACACCAACGTCAAAACCAACTGCTTTATGTGACATGCAGAGATCTCGTGAGAGACATAAATTCCCGAGGATTGTATTGAGATGACAGAAGCTTGAGTTATTGCTTTCACAACAGTGACTTAGCAGAAGAAAATGCCTCAGCCACACGTGTTTGCCACTAAAATGAGAACCATACCCTCCTGTGCTCCCCTTTAGGCCCAGCTTTTACTGACACACACACACAGACACACACCTCATATATCACTAGGGTCTGAGGCTTTAATTTCAGGAGCACTCGGGCCCCTGATAGGCCTGGGGCCAGTCGGCCTCAGTGTGGTGGAAAGCTTTTGGAGGAACAGGATATTACGCTTCCCATGGTACATCACCTCAGCCTCCACAGGATGAATCATACCGGTATGTTCCAGGAAGCGCATCGAGTCGAGAAAACCTGGGTCTTTTCCCCCAATTTAATGGTTTATTCATATATTTTGTAGAAGTGGTTTAAGATTTTAAGCATTTCTAATAAGTGAAATCAAGTGTTTAAATTGGTTTCTGTTCCAGGTGCGTGCTGATAGCGTGTACGTGAATGTTAATATTTAAAAGTGTTATTGTTAATCTCACCCTGCAGGACAACGATTTACCGTATTTTTTCGGACTGTAAGGCGCACCAGATTATAACGCTCACTGATAATGGATTTTAAGTGCGTCTTATAGTCTGAAAAAATACGGTAGGTTGGTTTGTCCCATTTGAAGATTTTACATATTGAAGTCAATACATTTAGGATGCATTTGTTTTAAAAAAGTTTTAAAACTCAGTAACCTTGGAGGTGATTTTAACTTTATTTTTATATTTTTTGCTGAATGTCGACCTTTTCTCATATGATCCAGCCCAGAAACGGTTTTCTCGGACAGTTTGTTATAATCAACTCATCCATTGCTTCATCGTTGATGACCAGCAACGCCACATTCAAACAGTCCAAACCATGATACTACCACTACCGTCTTTCACAAATTAGGAGTGTTTTACCTGCTTGCAACATTTCCCTCTCAACATAAAGCATGCGTTCTGTACTTCATACGTATATAAACACAGCAAAACCATGTTAAGGCTGTTTGCATTACATGGAAGGCTGAAGAAATACCGTCATCGTTTGCTTCCTCCAGATAAAAAAAAAATAAAAAAATGTTGGCACGGGCTTTGTTTAATCTGAACATTTAGACAATAGGTTCTGGACCACACATTTCAAATCTTCAGGCTTTTCCTTCCAAATGTTTAGTCTGCTCGTGGGACTGATTATCATGAAGCAAAGTTCACCAAGTTACCATAATGACGTGAAATTCTGCACCCCAACCCCTGATTTTTCGTTAGCGTACACATGTCTTGGCTCTTGCCGCGTTCTGGAGCCGTTTCAAAGCAGTATCAGATTTCTCAGAAGTCTCATCGACCTCCACTTGATCACATTGTATATTTTCCTTATGATAATTTCAGCTAACCACATGAGCCTAACTTATGTGTGCGTACGTACAAACTGAAACATCTGGTCCTGCTAAAGCCGCTTGGCTCTCGGGACTAACACAACCCCGCAAGGCTTCCCCTCAACCCCAAAAGCTGGGAATAAATACGACCCAATCATTCCTAAATCTAAACACAGTTCCTACATGTGGGCCTACATGTCTGAGTAATCACTTCTCCACTTCTACAGGCATTTTGGAGGAGGATTGTCACCTCTTTGTTTGAGTTAGGAGAGCAATGAAACATTTAGTTGCAACATAGGAAACAGAAAGGGTCATTTCTGCACCACATGACGCAGGTCAAAGGTCGTTAGCCGGTTGGACGTAGACTGTTCAGTGACCTCACCTTCCAGTTTGTTTTACACAAACAAGATCACATTAGATTTAAAATGACTCTAATGAGAATTTTATTTTAAATTTTGGATGAAAAGTAACCAATCTATCCCTGTTGTCAGTTCTTATTCTCATATTAGATAACAGTTCTCCTGCTCTGACTCATTATCGAAGTCAGGGGTCTTTAATCTGTGGCTCTGGGGCCACATGTGGCTCTTTGGTACCTCGGTAGCGTCTCTTTCAGGCTTTGACTAAAACTAAAATAAAACTGAATTTTATTTAAATTATTGCCAACAATGAAAATGGCTAGTTTTAGCAGGTTTCCTGTCGTTTTCAAATATGTGAAGAATAGAACAAATACAAGGCGTAAAACATGTGGACTACATCACGCTAGTAGTTTGTTAGCCACTTTGTTAAGTCGACTTCCAGTCTCACCATAGGCGTCACATCAATTATATGAGAGGGGGACGTGTCCCCTCCACATTACTGATAGTACTTCTGACGCCGCTGCGTCTCACAGTGAGATCTTTCTCTCAAAATCCCCAGAATGTTTTAGAATATCTTTAAGACAAGATGCGTAGAAGGAATATGATGAGATAACACTAAGAATAAAACACAAAGAACAATGTCAAAGTAAATAAAAGTATTTATTTTTTTTATGTAATTGGATATCCAACAAACTGCCCTAATTTTATACTGCCTTTAACTTTATGTTTTAAGTAGGACACTTACCGTACTTTCCACCGTATAAGTCGCATCTATTATGTGTCACCGCTGACCACCCGGAAACGTGGGCCGGTGTTGTACCAAAAATCGACTGGCTGCCAAATGGCGGCCGCAGGAGCGTGCACAGGAGGACTTTAACAAGAATTTAACAAGATTAACACTTAAAAACAATTATTTGTTTGCTCGACATTATAGCAAAGGTGTGTCTCAGTCTATCCATCCATCCATCCATTTTCTTTACCCGCTTATTCCATTTTGGGTCACGGGGGTCGCTGGTGCCCATGTCCAGCAATCACTGTGCGAGGGGCGGGGTACACCCTGGACGGGTCGCAAGTCCATCACAGGGCCACATAGAGACAAACGAGACAAACAACCATTCACTCTCTCACTCACACCTAAGGACAATTTAGAGTTACCAGTCAGCCTAACATGCATGTTTTTGGACTGTGGGAGGAAACCGGAGTACCCGGAGAAAACCCACGCATGCACGGAGAGAACATGCAAACTCCACCCAGAAAGGCCCCTGGACCGGGGTTTGAACCAGGGACCTGCTCGCTGAGAGGCAGCAGCTCTACCAGTTGCGCCACCGTGCTGCCCGTGTCTCAGTCTAACTTTTCCTTAATAAATGAACTTTAACAGTGAAATCTGCTGCATTTCAAAAGCCGATTTGCGGCTGTGGGAGCGCGCAGAGAGAGGACTTGCTGTGCATTTCTTTGAAATTTAGCAAGATAACCACCTAAAAACTTTATTTTTTTTTGCTCGACATTATAGTAAAGGTGTGTCCCAGTTGAACTTTTCCTTATTAAATGCACTTAATGGTCAAATCAGCTGCATTTGCAGGCGGCGCAGCAAAATGCAGCTCCAGGAGTTCCGGAGTGAGACGAAGGTGGTGTCTATGGCAAGCCAAGTGTCTCATTAATATCCACTTTTACCTATTAATGAGACACTTGGCTTGCCATATTAGTTGAGGGCCATCTAGTGGTTGAAAATGGTAGTTTTCAATATTTTTCATGTCAGAATGAATGAAATCGTCCGATCTCAGCCAAAAATTGGGTTGTAAAAATGGGGAAGAAAAGTAAATTAGTCGCTTCGGACTATAAGGCACAGGACTTGCAAATTTATGCAAAACCATGTGACTTATAAGTCCAAAAAAAAAAAAAAAAGGTAATTCTTCAACAATTAAGAGAACTCACATCGGCCTGCAGTTTTTCTAAAATTGTTAAAATTTATATATTTTTCTTTCTTTACATGCATCTGGTCTTTTATTTTGTATTAAAATGTAAAAATATCAATAAATGTTAATAATAGTGGGGGTTTTTTTTTTTTTGGTTTTAAAATATTTCCCCCACTGCCAGAAAAGCCATCTCCAACAAACTTGTAGTGGTACACTGGCCACCAATTGACAGTACACAGTCGTAGCAGGTTTTGTGGACACATCGTAAATATGCAAAGCGGCAAAAATGGCTCTTTTTATCGCAAAGGTTGCAAACCCCTGATCCAAGTCACTGTAAAAAAGTGTAAACTTCTCAAATTAAAGGTGTAGCATTCCTTGACAAAACGCATATCTCCTCCTCCTTTCATGTCTTGGTCAACTTAGTCACGTTTTAGACTAAAATCATCTCATTGTACGTTGAAAAATGAGAAAGTTAAAACCATTTGTGGAAAATGATAAATCTCTTGAGACACCACCTTCAAAGTGTGTATTGAGGATTACTCTCAGCTACCACACCACTTAATATATGTAAAACTCACCAAGTCACTTCCATTTTTTATGTTTGCTAAAGTTGCTACATTATGGCAGCCATCTTGACTTCTAAAGTTAGTCAGTTGTAGATTTCCATTCATTGCTAATTCTCTGCAAGTTTCATAAAATGTTTTGTCATCAGAACTTTTGCTAACAGGCAGGCACACCAAAACACGTACAGCCCTTTTTGTCTCAGCTGCGAGCGATATATAATAAACTATTTTTCAAGGATCATCCAGGTGGCAAACAGCCAGTAAACTCTGCCCAAATATTTTCTCGGCTTAATAAACCACTTCTTTGTTAATCGCTCTCTTGTTAGTTTTTTTTTTTTTTTAAGAATGCGTTTTAATCATTATGCATGAGTGAACATGTCTTGCCATCAGTCAGTCAATAACAGCTCCTCTGTTATTACGATTTCCTTGTTTCAGCGCTCCAGCATGGCAGCAGAGATCAAAGAGGAGCTCCTCCACTCCGCTCTGTGTGTGTCTGCGCAGCCTTTAGACGTTTAAAGCAGCGGCTCATGCACGATCCAGAGCCTCAGGCCACAAACCAGTGCACATCACAAGTGAAACCTACTTCACACACTCAACAGCCAGCCAGACTCACATAATGAGAGTGGTTTGACCATAAAACACGATTACTTACGTCGGGACCATAATTGAGGCATGTTGTTTTTAAAAAGATAAAATGGAAACATGGCAACGCTCTTGGAAGAGGAGCTGTTTGATGCTCTTTGTATGACCTGTAGCCGTAAGGTCGGCAATAATGCCAGGGCCAAGTCTGTGTGGTCGCGTCTGTTAGCAAAATATCTCATGAACTACTTGTGAATATCAATCTACAACTGAATAAATTTTAGAGTCAACCCAGGGCTTAATTTGAGCCAGATCCTGCCAGAACTCGCTTATTGTAACAGGGTGCATTCCGGTAACTGTTTGCGTGGATCCAATAACTCTCAGGCTTACTAATAGTAAAGTTATGAACAAATATGACTGCATTGAATGAATTAAACTTATTTTGGACATGACTGAAAATAATTACATAAACACTAATTTTAAACACAACAGTCACTTACGAGATGACTCTTCAAGTGGCATTTCCGCGTCTACCTTTTAAAAAATCTCTGCCCCTAAAAGAGTGATGGGGGTGAGCGCCGAGCTAACCCGGCAGTCGTACGCGGGCAGGAGCCCACAGGCAGCCGCCATAAACAGACAGAGGAGGCGCCTGGAGGATTCACATGTGGAGTCAGACAACAACGAGCAGGGACAGTGAATTCAGCAGAGAAGAGTCGGACTCGGAACCATCAACTAAGTGGGAGTGAGGGTAGGATTCATTCAACCTTTATTTAAACAGATAAATGACTTTGAGCCTCGAAGACTCATTTACAAGTGAGACCTGTTTGGACAGACAAAAACAGTGGTTAACTGGACACATGTAGGAGTTGGAGGCGAAAAAAATTCCTATCAGACTTTTTTTTCTTGCCTGAGAAAAAAAATCTCTAATATTAAAAACAAAAACCTCACACAAACAAGCACATATTTACATAGACATTCTGCAATCGGAGATGAGAGCGGTCAACAACGCTTATAGATGCTCTCGAGGTCACTGTAATCAGTCAATGTCCTCCGGTGAGATCCATAAACATTCTCGAGGTATGTCGAGGAAAGGCCAAGGATAACATCTATGAGAATCCAAGAGTCCTGAAATGATGACACAAAGTTTATTCAGCTGGTTCATCTGGTTATCAGTTGGAAATTCCTCAGGGAGGGGGTGGTGATCGTCAGATCACATTTTCTCCAGGCGAATTCAGATAAGGTGGCCTTCAAGACCAGGCAAGGGGAGCCAACTTAGATAAACACACAGTTGTTTTGGGGACAGGCAGGACTTAATAACATCTACCTCGAGTCTGTGTTGGTCAACTCGGTTCTGAAATGTCCAAAATAACATGGCCACACTGATGGAACGTGACTGAGTAAAATCCCCAAGATCTGATCCATTCAGCCCAAAGCATATGAGTCCGGGTACACGAGACACGAACCAAGCCATCAAAAAGGCAAGCAGCATGATCGGGTCTAAATTTGCTGCCGACGACTTCCTTGATTGTAGATAAAACCAGCACCAGCTGAATCCAAAATAGTAGGAACCAGTTATCAAAAATCCAATTAAATATGCGTTCTTAAAATCCACAGATGGCAGCAGAGATAGACACATCATCAAGTCTTCCAAGTCGATGAGATATCCAGCTGCGTGCGTGCCAACAGGGCAAATCGGCTCACCTAAAGCCGGTCTTCTCTTCGAAGAAATGCTGTAAATTGTGTTGAGGGACCAACTGGTCAAAACAGTCCACAATTATGGTTCGGAAGAAATGCAAGAGAGTCTCACAGCAATTTCACAGACAGACAGAGCAGCAAAGCAAAGTGGAGAGGGAGGGAGGGAGGGAGGGAGGGAGGGAAGCATCCGATCTCGTCGAGAGCAAGTGGTGAAAGGTTGCTTGACAGAAGCGGAGTGTTTACAAATGTAGTTAAACATAGACGTTTAACAACCCGTTAAAATACACCAAAATGCAGGAAATCACATCTACTTTATTCAAAAATTTCTGGGGGAGGATCCCCAGACCCCTGCCCCGACAACCCGCCCACTATTTGCATTCTGGCATCGATCAGCTTACAAATTAAGCCCTAAGTCAGCTCATGTTAAGATGGCCGCCACAGCCAACAAGTAGCTATAATTCAGTCAGTTTTGTAGATGATGAGCTAAAATGTGTTGAGGTAGTAGCTCACAGACCCCCCCCCCCACACACACACACACACACACACGCACACACACACACAGAGCCCGTGGACATGAAGATCACAGCTTTGTGACAGATGTCTCCAGCTGCACTTTGAGCTCGTATGAAAGCATTAGTCGTTCCTCCGGTTGGTGTTGGAGTGTGTTGTGAAGTGAAGCAGGCGCTCAGTGCTGCGTTCGCAGGTGTAACAGACTCTCATCAAACACCACCCACCCTCAAGCCATTACAGTGTGGTTGTTTACAAGCCCTTTGTTTTCCCGTCTGATAGATTTATAGCACTGAAAAGAGCAGAAATCACAGTTGGAAGCTGACTCAAACCTAAATATCTGCTTTGTTTCAATTAAATGGAGGTAAAACTGCAAACTAGTGAGGTTTAATTTACTGGGAACTATTAGTCTGATAGAAAAATAAACCTTCACCTCAGATCGATGTATCTACAAACATTGCCTGAAGTGGAAATGTAAAACATTCCCAAATGTGTTTTGACTTTCTGATTGTTAAATGAATAATTATAAACATTTTTTTATTATGGTGTATGTTAAACACACTACTTCAAGATGGCTGCCCCAGCAAATTATTTTAAAAGATACTGAGCTGAAATTTGGTGTTGTAGCAGAAAATGATTCCCATCACATAAGAAACTTTCGCAATGACTGTTTGAGTCAACCATGAGCATCTGTTAGCAAAATATTTCAGGAACCACCAGCAATCAAGCATGAAATTGGTCTTCATTCAGGTAATTTTACAGCTGATGGGCATAGCCAAGTCAAAGCAGACTTTTATTCTCACGATTGAGCAGTTCTAGCTCTTTTAACAAAATTTTGGCTTCAGCTTTCACCTTCATGAATCTTTTTTAATAACATGCCACTAACATGAAGGCTGGTCCAGGTCTGTGATGTGTCACGTGTCACCAAATTAAAATCCAGGCAGCCACAAACTAAATTAAAGCAGGACCTAAAGCTTTGAACCGAGGGAGCAGACCCTGAAGGTCTCCATGGTAACCCAACATCAAAGTCCTGACCAGCATGTGAGCTTCATTAGGGGACAATATTACTGTCCTCGAGCCACAGAGGACATGAACTAACAGTCTTACTGAGAGACGTGCAGGAGCACCGGGCGGAGGCAGCTCGGAAGAGGCAGTTTCCTTTTAAATCTGCAGGAAGTGACTGTCTGTCCAGCTGTAGGGACAGGAAGACGAGCTGGACAGAGAGCTGCAGGAACTTTGAAAATAAAGAAAGGCATGGAGACCGTGCGATGTCAGTATGTGTTGAGGATGATTATCAGCTACTACCACACTAAACACTATCTCAATTTCTATTAAATGTACTGTGTTACAGCCATCTATGTGTTTGCCAATGTTGACTAGCTGTGGCAGCCATCTTTAAATGGATTGTCTCCAAAAGGTAAACATTTATAGATATCCATCTAATGATCACATTCTGAAAGTTTCATTAAAATCCATCCAGCGCTTCATTAGATATTTTACTAACAGACAGTCAAGGATGACTCCAAAAGGTAATGCTAATGCTTCAAACAAATATCCCGTCCACCCGGTTAGTGCTCAGATTGTGTGTTGTGGATCACCATCAGCTACTACCACACTTTAATTTAGCTCAATATTTACAGACGTGACTGAGTTGTTGTCATTTTTGTGTTTTTAAAGATCAGTTGACTGCGGCAGCCATCTTGAATCGAGGTGACTCCAGCAGTGAATCAGTTACAGATGCACATCCAGCACTTTCTTGCTGAAAGTTGCAGTAAAGTTGTTCCAGTGGTTCATGAGAAATTTCGCTAACAGACTGGCACACAACACAAACAAAACCGTTTTTCTCTTTTATCAGTGGCTGACGATGAAAATGGTGAATATTAAAATATGAATTTTGGCTTGGTTTCTTTTACCTGCAGTTTTTTTTTCGCAGCCTTGTGGCTTTGAAGGTGTTTTAAACATCTCTTCACCGTTCCACCGTGGAAATGTTTTGTTTTTTACTGGCTGCAAGTTCCTACTAGCAGTCCCACTGCTGATTATCTGACTGACAGATCCTCCTTCAGGGGATAATCTGCTTTTCCACCACAGTTTTCTGCAAGTCCTGAAGTTGCTGTGATGGAGGAGCTGGAGGCAGGAAACGCCCAGAGATGCACGATTCTTCTTGTTGAATAAAAAAACACAACCGTGAGACTTTTCACGCTGTAACCCAGTATTCCCTGAGAAAGGTTTTCTGCAGGGAGGGCGGATCGCTTCCTCAACGACTACCCCACTTTGCTCTGCTGCTCCCGAGGAACAGGAGCTCCATCGGCCCCAGCTCGAAGAGGTGGGGGCCCCTCTCATTCTGCAGGTTGCTCAATGGAGCCTCTCATCTGTACCTGAAGTATCAAACAGCGTGTAAGAGGGCGGTCGGCCTGTTTGTTTGACTTTGGTGGTCACCGAGGTTCCTGTGAAAGGAGTGAGAACAGCTCGATTTATCTCAGAGGATGTGGGACTGAAGCTGAAGCGTTTGTCAAAAACTTATCAGACGGGAAGTCCAATTCTTTTCCTCACAATGCTGCAAGACAAAAGACAAAGGGTTGAAAGTTTATGAGGTGAAAGAAGGTTCCATGTGTGGTTCTTGCAGGTTTAAATGAACGTCTTAGACACAAAAGCATAAAAAAACATGGTTTGGTTTTACAACTGTAATTCCAAAAATGCTCAGATGTTATGTAAACGTAAACAAATCTCATAATCTCATAATCTCATAGTTTATTCACAATAGAACATTGTAAACATATCAAATGTTTACATTTGGGGTAAAATGAGATTCTGAATTTGATGACAGCAACACCTCTCACAGGGTTGGAACAGAGAAAATAAAAGGCTGCAACGGTAAATGACACAAATAATAATAATAATAATAATAATAATAATAATAATAATAATAATAAACAGCTGGAGGAGCATTTAGCAATGTATTAGTTTAATTTGAATGAGGTCAGTAAGCGGACTGGAGCATTTTAGAGAAGCTGAATCTTTCTGATGTAAAGATGGGCAGAGGTTCACCAGTCTCAAACAAACAAACTAACAAACAAAAAACATTTAAAAAATAGTGGAACAATTTCAGTTCTTCAAAGGAAAATTGGAAAGGCTGTAAATATTTCACAATGTACAGTTCATATCTTTGAAAGTCCTTACTGGACGCCTGCTTGTTGGGGCTTTTGCATTTAAAACGGGTCTGATTCTGTTCTGGACATGCGTGAGCATGAGTTCAGCAACTTCTCCACAAACCACTGTCTGTAAATGTAGTTCACTGTGCCACCCACTAATGCAGATTAAAGCTCTATCGTACAATAAGAAGCCAAATGTTCCACCTCCTGCTTGTAGCCGGCCTCATCAATGTTTGTGATGCATCCACCCACCTCTGTATCGTCTGCACACTTTACAATATGGCAGACTGGATGGGTAGGTGCACAGTCATATGTGAACAGAGCGAACAGGAGGGGGCTCAACACACAGCCCTGAGGGGAGCCCACAATCACTTTTGCCCCACTCCCCTCAGGCAGGAGGTTGTGGAGCATTGAGTGTAGAACCACTGCTAAGCTGCTAACAAGATCATACCGCTAAAAGAACCGAACCATGATGTTGAAGGAACCTCACTGCTAAAGCGAATCACACTGTAGATGTATTTCTTTTTCAACTATGGTGCCTTGTTTTTTTAGTATTTTAATTGTATTTTTTTATATATATTTTGTAGTACGTTAGTAGTATTGTATATATATATAAATACAATTAAAATAATATAAATATATGTCTATATATTTGTAAATTAGTATGTTAGTAGTATTTTTTTGTATGTTAGTATTTTTAATTTTTTTAGTAGTATTTTAAATTTGTTTTAGTATTTTAGTAGTATTTAAAAAAATTGTATGTTAGTAGTATTTTTTAAATATTTTTTAATTATGTTAGTAGTATTTTAAATATTTTTAGTACTTTAGTAGTATTTTTTAATATTTAATTTGTATGTTAATATTTTTTTTATATATTTTTTAGTATGTTAGTAGTATTTTTTTATGTTTTTTTAAAGTATTTAAGTAGTTTTTTTTTTTTAGTATTTTAGTAGTATTCAAAATTTTTTTAGTATGTTAGTAGTATTTTTCTTTTTTAGTATGTTAGTAGTTTTTAATTTTTTTTTAGTATTTTAGTAGGGGTTTTTTTTGGTATATTTTTTAGTATTTTTGCTGTATGTTTTGATATTTCTCATTGTTTTCCTTTTTTGTTGTTGTTGTTGAGATGGTTCTTCTCATCCTAAGCGTTTCATTGCATTGTTAACCTTGTGTTTATTTTGCACGATAAATAAATCTAACCTGAACCTAGACTGAGGAACAGCTTTTACCCTAAAGCTGTTAGACTCATAAATCCCATAATAACCAGTGTAATGCCACTTTATTTGGTGATGTGTCACGTTACCTGTACTGCTGATTTCTTGCCTTTAAGTTGCTGTATTCCTACACATCTGCTCACAACAGACTCATGTTCAGGCTGCTGCTTAATACACTGTATTATATTATATTATTATTGTGTAGCGTATTTCTTAGATTCTTATTTTTATATTTTAAATTTTATACTACTTTTGCTATTTTTGGGTGTAACTGGGACCTTCAGTACACAATTCCGTTCCACCTCATGTACCACATGTGATGCGAATGACAATAAAGAACCTTGAACGAAATGGACCAAAGCTTCTTTCAAACAGACTGAGGCCAAGTGAAGAACTGTTCTGGGGTCAGACGAGTCAAAACTTAAAATTATTTCTGGAAACTATTTCTGGAACATTCCCATATGGAGAGGAACCATCGGGTCTGTTATCAGCGCACCATTCAAAAGCCTGCCTCTCTGATGGTATGGGGATGCATTGTTGCTTCTGGCATGGACAGCTTACACACGTGAAGACATTAATGTAGAAAAGTAAACAGGTTTTTAACAACACATGAGAGGGATGCTTCAGCTTCTGTCCCGACTTTGAGACATGTTGCTGCCATAAAATAAAAATATCTAAAATATCGTAAAATTTCTCAGTGTCAACTTTGTTCTATTGTGAATAAAACACAGGAGTGTGAGATTTGCAAATCATTGCATTCTGTTTTTATTTAAATTTTACACAATGTTTCAACTTTTTTGGAGCCGGTTTGCATTTAATTTCTTCTTTTCTTTGTATTTTTGTCCGAGCAGCTACTGCCACAGGTGGAACAACGCAAACAAACCCACTTTGAAGACTTTTGTCCTCAACCCTGACTCTAAACTGATAACAAGCACAAAGGGCTAAAGGAGGAAGAAAATATAAATCAACTGTGAAGCGTAAAGGCTGCTAAGACTTCATCAGACGTTAAGAGGCCTGATCGACAGACTGATCAGTTAATAAATCAAAAGTCTCTCTTTACCATTTACCTCCGTCCCACCCTTGAAAGCCACGATCCTGCACTGATGTGGTGGTGGGGGGGTTAAGGAGTGTGGGTGGGGGAAGTGGCCACAAAAGCCTTCTGTTGCTGCCTGGGAGTGAGGTTACCTTCCAGGTCTGATTTCACCCTTCACATGTGCATGTGCACGCATAACATGTGCAAAAGCTTCAAGCGTCAGGATCACACACAGCTGCTGCAGGGGTCCGAGGGCCGGGGGGGTGGGGGGTCCACTGGGGACAAATGAGGGTTGTTCAGCCATCATTCAGAGCACGACTACAACTGACCAAACAGCTGGATGACAGACAGCAACTGGAACTAGTTTTTTGCTTCAAAAGATAAATTTATTATTTTTTCTCCGTATCAAGAAAAATCAGTTAAACTGCACTTTAGTGATGAACTTAGACGTTCAATGTTCTAATGTTCGGACCTGACACGTGGGTTAATCGAAAAACTTTTAAATGAAGGGTGGAGCGGGCAAACAAAGTTCTCAGCCCCAAGACGTTAAAAAAGTCACATCAGAGGAAACAAAAGCTTCAAAAGGTAAATGATCTGCAAGAGGCCGAGAGGCAGGAACCTCCCTTTCCCTCTACAAACTCTGACGACGAGCAACAATATTAAAATTCCTCACCTGAAGTGATTCTAGTCACAACCATCTGGAACAGGTAGGATATTGTTTCTGATTAATGGTGTGAAAGATGTTAAATGATCTTCAGTTAAGTTTTTATTTTTATCACTTGCCACCAAAAGCAACAAGGCATTTGTTCATTTGTCTGTAGCGTTAGCAAAATACCTCCTGAACAAGTGGATTTGATCAAAACCTTCATAAAGTAGATTTACGCTTACATCGTTTACCCATTTCAAGATGGCTGCCACAGCACAGAGAACTTAGGAAACCCAAAAATTAATATATCAGGCTACAATCTGATACTTGAGTCATAAACACACACGCTCAGCACCTGTTTGGGCGAAATTCACTTAAAAAACGTCCGGTTAACTATCACAGTCAACTTTATCTGTCTGTTAGCAAAACATCTCACGAATCAATAGAGGGAGTTTAAAGAAACTTTCAGAATTTTTTTGGAGTCAACACAATTCAAAATGGCTGCCACAGCTAATCGACATTAGCAAACCCCAAAATGATTAGAGCCCAGTTCAATTTGCAGATAAGCTAAATTTCAATCATGTCTGTTGGCTAAATATTTCAAAAATCAAATGAAACTCTTAGACCATAATAATTTAATGAACACCTTGAACTGTTTTACTTTAGGGTCAATCCAAAGCAAGATGGCTGCCACAGCTAATGGGCATTAACTAAAACAAAATAGGCTCTAGTCTATCAGTTTTACAGATATTGAGGTAAAACGGTGTGGTAGTTAGGCCTGTTGCAATAAACAATAAATCAATTAATCACATGATGAATGAAAATTATCGACCTAATTTTCATTTATCGGCTTTATCATTTTTTCGTGTCTCTTTCTACTGAAGACACTGGATGACAAAAAGCTCAACTCCGGTTTTCTTCACTGACCCTTTTTTCTCTTTAAAATCCATTTTAAACATCCAAAACCGCGTTTCTGGATCGTTAAAAGCAGCTAAGCTGAGAAGCTAAGCTAACAGGCCGACCTCGGGAAAAGACCTCCGTCTTATTGAAGCTCCAAAATTCACGGTTGAAACTCGTGCCTTTGTGTAAAAAGTTTTTTTTCTCTGCAAAAAGAAGCTGAGAACTTATTTACTGATTTTTTATTAAATGCTTTGTGTGACATATGCTATGCTAAAGAGCTCAAACCACACCGAACATCTGCCATTTTGAAAACCAAAGAGAGACAGCCCATGTCATGTCAAGGGGCCTCCCTCCCATTTTTCCTAAAGAGACGCTGCTCGCTCCCTCACTAGCCATCCTTCGGTTCACTCTTATACTGCCATCCAGTGGTGAAAAAAGGTACGACATGCAAAACAAATTAAACATTTCTTAAATTTGACAATAAATACTAATTATTGTCAAATTTCAAACAATATTATCGTTTATCGCAATAATTTCTGAGAATTAATCGCGCAGCAAAATTTGTTATGACAGGCCTTGTGGTAGTAGCTGAGAGTCATATTGAACATCTGCTTTGGAATAGATTGTTTTTTTTTTTACTTCAAACCCAAGTTAATGAGACGTTTCTTTGCGGATCACAAACAATATTTTTGACTTTATCAAACAAGATCAATTGGAAAAATGGGTTCAGGCCCACAAAAAGCGCATTAAATCCTCAGATACCTGAATAAAATAATTAAATATTAACATAAGTCTGAGAAGGATGGTCATCAGAACGGTTTCCTGCAGCTCGTAAATGTTTTCAGTCTTTGGGAGTACCATCCAGTCCGACACCAGCCTGTGATAAATCCTCCCACTGGGAACAGTTTCAGCTTTTGTTGTGACGCTCTCGGAGCGTTCACATACCTGAGAACTTTCTGCCATTGAGGCCTTATCTCAAGAACCAGACAGCAAAGTATAAACAGAATAAAGTGCGCGTTTCTAAAACACTTGAGCTTGTGTACGTGAAGTTAATCTAGTGTTTTATTGTGGATCAGGCTTCCCCAATTTATTTCAAAATTGTTTTTCTTTTGTAATTCAGACTTTTCTTTGTGCCAAGCAATTTTCTACCGACTTACGTGTTGTGTCTATAAATACAAAGAACCTAATTTAAATATGGTGTTTGGCACTTTGTTACTGGCAAAGACAACATGTCCCAAATTCTGTAAAGTTTAGGTTCCTGTCCTTCAAAAATCCACAAGTGAATGTTACAACGTAGCTTTCTTTGAACATGGTTATTAAGTGACTGAATTCTGAGATACCAATAAATAAATAAATAAAAAATACTAACATGTAAGCAAACAAGGGGTTGGTCAAGATACTTAAAGCGTTATATGAAGTCTAAATAATTTATTCATTATTTCAAGCATAAACTGCTGCCACCTGCTGGAGAGAAGGACTAAATTTATTCAGACATTAATTTTGAGCTTTTTTTTTTTTTTTTCCACCGACAATATTCAAAAGAGCAAAAAAAAAAAAAAAAAAGATCAAACTGCTCGACTTTCATCAGTACCGGATGGAAGGTGTGAAACAAAACCAACGAAAAGGCACAGATCAGTGTTAAAAGGGCTAATTTACTCTTACACATGACATCAACAGGGTACATTTTCCATAAAAAAATAAAACCGCCTGCTTTAGGGGACATCACATGGACTGTTGTTTTTTTTCCTCTAATGACCAAGAAGTCCAGAGATGGACCTCAGACGCTCGTGTTCATCCCATCAGCTGAGAACACATTCAGTGAGCTTCACTTTCGGTTTACGTCTCGTTTCTGAAACACGGTAACTGGCGGCGCAGTCGGTCGGTGGAGCCGGTCAGGTCCGAGCGAGGCGGGGACCATGCATATCCATGTGTGAAGAAAGAAACAGAACTATAAACTATTTATGAAGCACGACTGTGGCAAAAACGAGGAAAAGATCATAATTTTTTTTCAAAGAATTCAATCCAGACTTTGTGGATAACCTCTAAACCCTTTTCCATCCAAAATTATTGAAATATAGTTTCTTCTGAGTTCTCCTGAACATATGTAGTACTGTTATTGCTCGTTAGAAAAACTAAATCAGCTCGAGTACCACGCACACGTACTGGCATTTAAATCTACGAAGTGGCACCAGAACAAAGCTAAAGCAACAGGACACAAAACGTTATCAACTGAACTTAATTTAGTTTGT